>NC_138101.1:9230000-10430000 GCF_964146895.1 Miniopterus schreibersii | reverse complement strand
CTCTTGTGTTCTAGTATTCTAATTTATAATATAGAAATCAGAATACTTACTTCATTAGGGTTCTTAAGTAAATTAAAGTTATATGTACAAAGTAGTCACATACCAGTAAACACTGTTAGATATGTTGTTGGTGCTCATTAGGAGATGAGGGTGGTGATGGTAGTAGTCATGACTGACTAGCAAGGATAGGCTGGTTGAGTATGGCTGGTCTACCAAATGCTTGAACAGATGTGATAGGAGAGGAACTGGGAACATTGGTTAATACAAAGTGAAAAATATCTTTGGAAACCACAGAAAGGAATTTTAAGTGATGAGAACTTCTTTAGGATTGCCTGCTAAGAAAAACAGTGTAGAATTTCTATTTACTTGTAAGAGAGACCATAATTTATCTCAAATATTAGGGACCTATTAAAAGATGTTATGCCAGGGGTGGCGTGATAAGGTTCTTCTTGTTGAAATTCCCTCTAAGGCAGTGTAGAGAATGAGAATGGGGAACTTGAACAGAAATAAAGCAGCCAAAATAAAGGCAGTAGAATTAGGGATATGGATATTTTTATAGATTTGTAGAATATAGGATTGACAGAATTTAGAGTTATGATGTCGAGATAAGTTGAGTTGGATCTGAGAGTCTAGGATGATTCCTAGTTTTCTAGCTGAAGAACAAGATATCATTTGCAAGGACTCGGAAGAAGAATTAATTACACAATTTTGATGACTTCCACTTTGGATATATAGCACTCAAGGCCATCTGATAAACAGTTATATGTTTTGTTTGTATATTATACATTTCTCCTTGGTAGAATTTAAGCTCCATGATGGTAGAGATTTTTAGCTTTATCGTTTTAATCTACTGTTATATATCAGCAATGCCTATGTAAGTGTGGATTAAAGAAAGATGCAAACCAATGATAGAACTCCAGGAAACATGAATATTCAAATTCAAGGGCAATAGAAATAAAAGGAGCCCCAAATACGGATTGGGAAAGAATGGCCACAGATTTGTGAGAGGAAAATCAGGAGAATGTAGCATCAATAAGTCAAGACTGGAAATAAATTCAAGGAGGGAATAGTCTTGAAATGTCACACAATGCAAAATGATCTAGTCAACTGAGAAGAGAGATGGGATGTCTTGATGAACTTTAGGAGAGAAGTTCAGGTGTGTGGTGGCCTGAAATTCTGATGCTAGAGGACAGCAAGTTGTGGAATAAATTGCTTTATTTTATTAAACTATAAAAGTCTTAAATATGTGTGTACATGGTGGGGAGGGAGGAAGGAACAAATGGACAGGGAAAAATTAGAGGAAGGAAAAACTAAGAGCTCTGTCTTACGAATTCCAGTTTCACTTTCAGTTTCTACTATATTTACATCTTAACCTCTTAGATTCATCTTCCAATCATCTTTTTTTGTGTGTTTGTCCTCCACACTTATTTCAGTCAAATATGTGTTTCTGATCCTTTAGATGACATTCAACTTTACTGAAACTTTTCCACCTCAGTGCACAGCACACATGCAAATAGGAAGGTTGAAATGTGTCCCATTGATTGGGAAGAACCCATGATCAGGTACACTAACCATTCAATTGTCCTGGGACTAAGGAGCTGGTGAAATTTATTTCTGTTTTTCTGTCTTTTTCCCTCAACATAGTATCTATAGTTATGGGGAAAGGAAAGATTGGAGAGTCTAAATCAATATACTTCTAACCTAAAGCAACAGTTGTTTGGGTCATCATTTTGAACATTAACTAAAGTTGGGTCTGCCAGATCTTACTTTGATTACCATTAATTGTTATTAAAACATGAATTGTGGACAATTATGAGTTAAACTGTGATATACTTGAGTCCATGTAATAGTCCAACCATTGTGCCATCCTTTTGGAAAAGCCTCCATAAGTGGATCCCCTTCAATTTGTAGAGTTGGGTGCCCCCTTTGTAGATTTTCAGAGCATTCTCATTAATTTAGAACACGGTACTTATCAAGTTGTATGATAAAGTCCTATTTATTTATATTCATCTCCCACTAGAGCATGAGATCTGAGGAGAGAACTATGTTCTATATTTATTGGCATTTAGTAAATACTGGTAAATTATCTAGGTTCTAATCAGAATTTTTATAAGTAATAGTTGAAAGGTGGCAAGGAACACTTAAGCTCTGAGGATTTCTCTTAATTATAGTAATACAGATACATTAAATTTTTAAAGCAAAGCTTCTACTTTGCCATATTAATTAAAAATATAGTGATCTAGCCCTAGCCAGTATGGCTCAATTGCTTGGGCTTCATCCCATTCACCAAAGGGTTGCCTGTTAGATACCTGGTAGGGGCACATGCCTAAGTTTTGGGCTTGATCCCCCATAGGGATCAGGCAGGAGTCAGCTGATTAAAATTTTGCTCTCAAATCAATGTTTCTTTCTCTCCCTTTCCCTTTCTTCATCTCTCTCTAAAAATCAATTTTAAAATCTTTAAAATAATAATAATAAAATAGAAGCGTGTGTGTGTGTGTATAAAATGATCTACCTCTGGCAATTTTTTTCTAATTTATTTATTTATATTAATTTATGCCATGGAAAAAGTTTTAAATTCATTTATATGAAAATCTTAGTAAAAGCCTGAAAATCAAATCTACACTTCAGCATGCTTTAACAAGTCTACTTAAGTTAAAAAGAAAATGTGATGTAGTTAGAATTATCCTAGAAAATCTGTATTTTCTAATCATACGATAATGTAATCTATAGCTTTTAAATAGTTTTAAAAGTGAAAACAAACTGCTATATATTGGAGCATACACTGAAAAAATGCATTTTTTTAACTTTCAACATATTTTATCACACACACAGTTCTTAGGTTTTTTCCTGATGTATTTCTTTCTATTGTTCCTCTTAGAATTGAGTAGGTTAGTCTCCTGGAAATAAATCATGTCTTCAATTATTAACAAGCCCTAGAACAATAGATATTTTAATATAGCACTTCTTAGACAAATAATAGTTTAAAAATAAATGCTGTGGTATTATTTTCTAGCTTAAAAAAACACACTTTTAAAAATATACACTTGGCATTTTTTATGGTACTGAACTGCTCAGTTGTATACAACTTTAATGGTATTAGGACATTATGACTAAATCCCACACATTTCAGTTTAAGCTACAATAAACACTGAAAACAAACAACTAGAATTCAGTCTCAAGTCCTCCCCCAGAAGTCAAAATGCTAACGAGAAACATTTTTGCCTTCATCTTTTTTTCTTTCCTTAGTAATGTTATTCCACGAAAGGATTAATATTGCATCAAGCAAAAGCCTTTTAACTTTTAATCTAGTGTTATCATATTTCAAAGAACTGCAAACAAAAACATAACAGTTCTCAAAATATTTTAAAATAGGTATAAATATCCCTAAATTCTGAAGAATGCAGACCCACAAGTTATACATCCTAGCATAGCTTCAAAGAAAACAGCAATTTAAATGTTATTCCCACACACTTCTTTCTCTTCTGCTCATGAAAATAATCACTCACTTTCTTGGATAAAGACCATCTAGCCACAGTCCCAAAATAAAACCAGTAAGAACATCTTTAAAAAAATACAATACGGCTGTATTTCAATACTAATGGTTGATTTTATAATTTCTTGCTTTGTTTAGAGGGGTATAACCATTTATTTTTGGCTTTGCAATTATTCCTAGTGCCCAAAAGCTAAGTTATATTTGATCAGGAGAAATGCAGTTGGTAGCCTAAATGCCAGATGATACCAAGAAATCCAAGAGCAGCTGTTCTGAGTTCAGGGCTTTCCGGGAGGTCCAGTGTGCTGCAGGGGTTCGTGTAGAAGCTGCCACAGAGAGTCCGAATGCCCCACAAACGTGCCTTACTTCACAGGTCCTCAGAACCCTGGCCTCTGATTTGCAGGATGAATGACAAGAAGTGAGCTTCGTGAAAGGAGTGCTCACGTTTCCAAAGGGCTCTGCAGAGGTTGACTTTAAATGTCTAGCTCTAATACATGTTAAAACAGAAACACATTACATGAGGTGTTTTCAGAAACGCAGCTAATGTTGTCTCGTCATGTACACATTTAAATCACCTCTGTTGGCCCCGATGAGTACTGTGATGAACAGGAAAATCAGAACGGAAGAGAAGTAGATGATATGATTAATTCATACATTATCCAAGCTTTGTCTCCTTTCGCCCAGAAGGGAGGGGAGACAGAGCCCCGCTGTACCCCTGCTTTATTGTCTGCACCCCTCACCTCTCAAGCTTTCCTGTAGTCAAGCATTGCAAGGACCCCAAGGAGCCAGGAATCTTTCTCAACCGAAGGCCCTCAGGAATGACGTAGGAGACAGTTCACACACAGGCAGGCCTGAGACGGCTGTCGATAGGACCTGCCTACAAGCTTGCCCCTGGTCTGGCATCTGAGAACCTGGATTTGGAGAGGGTTCCCTACTGATGAGAGTGGCTCATTTTTCTATCTTATTTGTACAGAAAATATGGTTTATAGTGAGTACCTGATTTCCTTGTGGAAATGTGAAATTTTGCTACATCTTAGGCAGAGAGTGTCTCTATGACCTGACCCCGAATAGAAACCAGGGGCACAGTTTTTAATGAGCTTTTCTGTTAGACAATAGTTCAATATGCTGTCACAAGTCTTTCCTGGGGGAATTAAGTTTTGTGTAGTTTTAAACCAATGTTATTAAATCAATTAAAATTCTATTTTGAAAAAGCATATATAAAAACTCTCTGGATTCTTGAGTCTCAACTCTGGGTGAGCAGCTTGACTATAGGAGCAGAATTTCTACCGTGGAAGAGTCAGCATACGTAACATACAGAAGTGTCGAGAGCTCTATCTATTTGCTTCAGCTCGCTCACTTTTTATTCTTAGGGCTAAAGAATGATGGAATTCAAACTGAGAAGAAAATTAGCTTGTTGCATAAATGCAGTTCTTTAAAATATTGTTTTTATGAATCTTTGGCAAACTGAGAGGTACCCACCTAGGAGAGCCAGGCACCACCTGCTATGTTTGATTTCAAATTGATAATGTAACAGAGTGGGACTTCAAGGCTGCCTCAGAGCAGAGAGGGGCTGACGGCAGTCTGCTCAAAGCAGTAGGCTTGGGCAATTGAAGGTATAGCCAGTCGTGAATTTTCTAGGTAAGTTCCAGGCCTTTCTTTATTGAGCTAGCCTTCCTTGATGTATGAGAGGCCACTTTGTTTTATCTTATATAGTGATTGCACAAAGGTCTCTTTCAAGACATCGCTTCCCCACACTACCTGCCTTATTGACCAGTTATTTGTTATGAGATATGGCCAACATTGGGCAAGTGATTGTTAAGAGCCCTGAACACAGACATAGATGATATGGGTTCAAGTCTTGGCTCTGCTGCTTACTGAGTGACCCCAGCAGGCTACTGTATATCTCTCAGGGTCCCAGTCTCCTCATGTTTAGATGGGGGTGATGATAATGCCTTCTTCATGGCGTTGTTGTGAAGATTAAGTGAGTCATTGCGTGGAAAGTCCTCAGAAGGATGTCTGACACATAGTGCTAATAAATTGTTAATAGACTCATGTAATTCTTAGGAACCCTTATCCATTATCATTATTACCCTTCATAAGTTTTATTAGGTGCCTCCAATGAGCCAGACAGTGGAGATACAACAGAGCAAAAGCAGGCTTGGGCCACCGCTTTCATGGAACTTGCATTTTGAGAAAGAAAGACAGACGAAAGGAGAGGGGCTCTGGCCCCATTATAGGCTCCCTTGCTTAGATCAAGGTTCTACTCCCAGATACCACTTTTATGACCATTCTGCCTACCATTAGAAATCAAGAGTTAAAAGTAAATTAAAAGAAATTCAACAAAACAAAACTAGCTTAAGAAATGTTTTAAAGATGATGAAATTCAGGTGTGATGAAGATCACTATGAGAACAATGGAAGTGGCTAACAGCCCGGTCTTGGCAGAACAGTAAATATACAGTGGAAATGACAGATAGTGATAAAATACACTGAATCGGATAGTGCTTTGTAAAGTGCTCAAAAACCCTCAGCATTTGTTACCTATTCTCATCAACATGAAGCTCAAACTTACTCAGTTCAATGCCCCCCTAAGCACCCATGAAACTCAGATCTATCTTGCCTATAAAAATACTTATTGGGCAAATCTTCCTGCTTGATTCTATGCACATGCAGTCCTGAGGTCGTGTTCAATTTAATGGCTTTAGTCATCCAGAGAGGAAGATAGGATCCATAATTTTCCTTACCCAAGAAACCATTTTTACAGGCTTCCCACAACATTTTAGGCTGAGAGTACAATATTGTTTTATCTCGCTATGAATATCTTATCTCAATTTCATAACTCTGGCCTGTTTCTTATTATGATCTGAGTGTGTTTCATCAGCACTGTTTTCTCAGACTATTAAAGTTTGTTGAAAATGCTGGGTTCCCTGTTACCACCACTTTCCCCTGTCCCGCCGACTCCCACCAACCAGCAGAGCCTAACACTGAATGCCACCAAGTAAGGTGGCAAGTTTTCAAGGCTCAGCTCTCTGAATGCCCTGTCTCCGAGTGACAGATAGGTTTGCTAGGGTCTGGCATTTCAGATTGTCCCAGTCAAATGCTAATTGTTTTTGGAAACCTTATAAAAGACATAACTTATTCATATAAAAGGAGCCTCTCTTTCTGCTTTGGAATTCAACCAATATATTGATCCATTCATTTAACAAATATGTATTGAGTAGCCAGTGCTAGGTAGACATGATGCCGGGAGACAGAGATGAATGAAACATGAGTAGTGTATGTTGCCTTAGTGTTCAGACAGACCAGGTCATAGACACATCCCATTAGTTCTTAGACTTCTGATCTGAGGCAAGCAAACACGTCCCTGAGCTCAGTGTCCTCCTTGATCAGTGATTCCTATGAGAGAGTGTTTTCTGTGCTTCACTTTATTGAGCTTCACAGACATTGTGCTTCTTACACATTGAAGGCAAGACCCACCACCTGCAAAAAGATTACGACCCACTTTCTTGTGGTGGTCTGAAACCTACCCCATGATATCTCCAAAGTATGCCCGTATGTACAGTGTGCCTTTTACAATGTTTAGTCACAGCAGGTTTCTAAAATACGGCTTTCGGTTTCCTAAGCAGGGCTCTATACCACGCCATGGAGATCTGGAGGAGCCGGAGAGCCTGATAGGTCTGCTTCAGTGCAGGGAGCTCTGAATGACAGAGGTAGACACAGAATTAGCCTCTGGAGTGAAGCGATTGTTTCTAAATTATTTCACTTTTATCTCTCAAAAGTTCACCTTCTTTCCAATAAAATCCTAAGATCCCTGGGAGTAGAAAGCATCAAGGAGCCTTTAATGTGTCCATATCATTAACAGACATTTGTAAAACTGAATTGAGAGATGCTAGGATTTTCAGGATTAAAATTTTAGCTCCACTGCTTTTAAAATAAAGCCTGGTTGGTGTGAATGATGAAGAGGTTGTGTTTTATTTGAAGCACATGTTCTTGATGACGTCAATTTAAGGTTCCCGTAAGACTAACAAGGATGACCAGAGTTTCTGTTACAAGCTTTAAGGGATATTATATTGCCTTAAATCACCGTTCTGTCAGTCTGCCAGCTTTGAAGTTATGAAATTCTTTTAAAAATGTAACAAAAATTTGAGTATCTCATTACTTTCAAATGTTCTCATGGTGTGAGACTTTATTATTTCTATGGTATTATTTCAAATTTGTATGCAAAGTGTGACTTTACTTTATGTAACTCCAAAGGATTCTCTTAGGCAACATTTTGGTGTGGTCAAGATACAAGTAACATAAAAAGATATCAGAGAGCATCTACTTAATTGGCATGAAATTAAGTTTCTTCTTCAGGACATAGGCCCTCAGCGGCTGTGATATATTTTAGCATTGGGTTTTCCCGGCTCTATTTCTAATAAATAAAATGTTGAGCAGCAGACATAGCTGCCTGTTTTCAAGGACAATATTTCACATTGTGTACCAGTCTAATGCATTAGTTACTAAAAATCAAATTAGAAGGAAGAGCTGCCCGTATCCACTTAGGAACATTGGTTTGTGGTCCTTGATTTTCCTGTTGAGCTGACAGAGAATTTAGGATTCAAGCATTGGGGATCTTTCCACCCACACTGTTTAATTGAATAGGACCTATTCTGAACTCACATTGACATAATTTGTGCATATCATTTGTACCTCAACGTGTCCAATATTGTGACTAGTAACTATTGATCATTTTGATAGACTTACTGATATGAAATCTGAATTGATGCTCCTTTCTAGCTACTGAGGATGTGCAAACATCTCTGCTTTAGGAGATGCAAAGCGACAGAACAGCACAAAAAACAGACAAACAAAAACTCAGACACAGAAAACTGTGGCGGTTACCAGACGGAAGGGAAGGGGGGTAATAAGGGGTCAACTACATGGTGACAGAAGCCGATTTGACTTTGGGTGGTGGGCACACAATGAAATATAGAGATCATGTATCGTAGAAATGTTCACTTGAAACCCATATAATCTTATTAACCAATGTCACTCCAATAAACTTAATTTTTAAAAAATGGAAACGCAGACCTGAGTTTAAATCCTTAGGTACTTGCTGAGGGATAAAGGAGAAGTGACCTTAAAACCTCTGAGATATTTAAGTTCTTTGACTATAAAATAAGGATCATACCCAGCTTGCAAAGTTGTTGTAAGAATGGATGATAGCATATGTAAAGTGCCTGGCACCCTGCCTAGCATGTAGCAGGTACAAAATAATTGGTAGTCACATTGAGAGAGTTGATTTTTTATAAAGATCAGTGAACATGGACACCTTTATATAGTGAACAAAGAATATCAACCACTCCTACAGTTTACATTTACTTATGCAACATATTTTTATTGAGACGCTACCGTGTGCCAGACATTTAGACACTGGGTACAGAGCAGTAAAAACACAAATACTTTCCCTCAAGGAATTTCCTGTCTGGCGTAGACAAGCAGGCAATAAACATAGAACTAAGTAAAGTACAGCCCTAGCTGTTTGGGCTCAGTGGTTAGAATGCTGGCCCACAAACTGCAGGGTCCTTGGTTCGATTCTGGCCAGGGGCACGTACTTTGGTTGCAGGCTCGATCCCTGGCCCAAATTGGGGCATGTGCAAGAGGCAACCAATCAATGTGTCTCTCTCACATCGATGTTTCTCTCTCTCTCTCTCTCCCTCTTCCTCTCCCTCTCCCTTCCACTCTCTCTGAAAAGCAATGGTAAATAAAGTACATTTCACGCTAATAGTGACAGGACTCGGGGTAGGGCTACCAAAGATCCTGCTATACCTGGGCAGCCACAGTTTATGCCAGCTGTCTTGGTATCATTATTGACAGTGCCCCTTTTCCTCCTCAGTGCTGTTCCGAGTTGGACAGTAGTTTATGGCTAGGTGTGTTTGTTTGCCAGAGCCACTACAGCAAAAGACTGGGTGGCTTAAACAACCAACACCTGTTTTCTCGCAGTTCTAGAGGCTGGAAGTCCAAGATCAAGGCGCCACCAGGATTCATTTCTCCTGAGGCCTCTCTCCTTGTTTAGGAGACGTATCGGTCAGAGACCAGTGGGTGACAGACAGAGTGAGAAGCATAAATAGAATATAAGATAGACCGATGAGTTTGGGCGGGAGGATTGTGCACACTCTACTGTAGGCCATTGTAGGGAATTTGGCTTTAGCCTCAGTGATATGAAAAGTCATCTGGTGTTTAATGAATATCTGATTAATTAATTAACTAATTAATGTGAAACCAAGACCCTCATTTCTCATCTAGTCCTTTGTGAAGGCTTGCACTCGACAGAGGTTTACTGCAGAATGTAAAACATGGCAACTCCACGCAGGGAAAAATCTACTCAGTTGTGGATAGTGACTAATTTGCCTGGGATAAATATTCTGGGTAGCAATTTATAAAAATTTCCAGTTCTGTTAAGAAAGTACTGTAAGTACAGCACTGATTCTGTATGTTAAAAGAATATTTTATATAAACTAAAGGATAAATATTTGGCCATGGTTTAGTTTGACTGTTTATGATGGTCTTGAAAATCTGTGAATTGGTGTCTCGTTAGTTTCCTAGGGCTTCTGTAATAAGTTGCGACAAACTGAATAACTTAAAACCACAGAAATTTATTATCTCACAGTTTAGGAGGCCAGAAGCCTGAAATTGGGGTGACAGCGCAGATGGCTCCTTCTGGAGGCTCTGAGGGATGATCTGCTTTATGCCTGTCTCTTGGTTTCTGGTGGCTGCTGGTGATCACCGATGTCCTTTGGCTTGTAGGGGCATCACCCCAATCTCTGCTTCCCTCATCACGTGGCCTTCCTCCTGTGTGCATCTGCATGTGCCTGCAAGGACACAAGTCACTCAACTTAGGGCCCACTCTAATGCAGTATGACCTCTTCCGAATTTAACTGATAGCATCTGTGAAGACTCTATTTCCAAATAAGTGCACATTTCTGAGGTTCATTGTGAACATGAACTTTGAGAGACACCCTTCAACCCAGTCCAGTGTTTATGTTGAAACAACTAGGTCAGTTTGTAATAGCAGAACTGTAAACCATGGTTCTTAGGAAAACCTACCTGGCGTGGTTGGCCCGGCACAGAACAATGCTGCTCAGGTTTGGTTTTGCATTTGATGTACGAGAGTCCTTTGTTCTGGAGTGACCCAGCAGGCCTGGCTAATCTGTAAAGCCACCTGGTGACTCTAATGAGCAGCTGGAGCCAAGGAACGGGTATGCACAAAACTGTAAGCATTGGAGCTTTACTGCATATCTTACATGATTTTCATCCCAAGTGTCTGGCACAGGGTCTACCTTATATATACTCAATAAATATTTGTTGGTTAAATTAATGAACAAATCAATGTATAGAATAAATTCATTGTTGAAAGATGAGAATTGAATACAATGACCCAGAAGGATAGGGAAGTAGTTTTCATATTAGAGGTTATAATGGATTATATGTTATTTCTTCTAGCACTTGAAGGATTTGCTGCAACAATGACTTCATTCATCTAACTCCCTTGAGATTAGTAACTGTCACATATTATTACCTCCATTTTTCAGATGAAGAAATTGGATCTCCTAGTGCAGCTTTTTCTTCAACTGCATTATTTTTTAATACCACCAGGAATTTGATGGATATCCTACAGAAAATGGGATTAGAGTCAGCATTTCCAGCAGAGGAACGCAGGTCACCAACTTTTGGGTACCATATCTAAGATGGGATGATTTAAGAAGCCTAACGGGAGGGCAGGGTGAGGCTGGGATAAAAACCACTCCACAAAGTACAACATGTTCTGTAGCTGAAGGCTACCCGATAAGTGAAGTAGTCTAATTGTTTATTGGAGCCGTTATAGTGTAATATAGAAGCCAGACGTCAAACACAGGAGTTAGACAGATGGACATGCCCTCATATCTCGAACTGCCACTTACAAGCTGTAAGCGTCTCACTACAATTAATTTCCTTGCCTGTCATTTGTCTGTCAATAGTATTATCTGCTGCATGGCGTTCTTGGGAAGGTTGAGTGCCACGTGGAAGGTCATCTTCTTGTGGTTAGAGTCCTGCATTTTAGGCCTTGTTTATCTGCATCTTTCCTTAGGGCAAGATCATGTTCAAGTGAAATTTAGAAGACTTTCTTGTGTTACTGTTGCATTCTTTGTTCATATTTATCTTCCCCATTAGATTTTAAGTTTCATGAGAGCAGGGACTGGGTTCATTTTTGCCAATGCACCATGACTATATCTTGAACAAAACATAAGCTAGATTACAGCACTCCTGTTGTCAAAGATCCTTCATTTTCTCCCTGTTTCACTCTAAGTAAAAGCCAACGTTCTTGCAATTAACTATGAGTCTCTATAGAATTTTATACTAAAAGAAGCTGAATAGAATAAATAAAATAAATAAAATTTTAAAGGCTTTTAAGCATGCTTTTAAAGGGCAGTCATCAGGGAACTGACTAATGATAAAATGAACAGGGTAGCGAGGCTATATGAAAATTAATGTGGATGGAGCCGGGGAGGGGCAGAAAGATTCATGATATAGTAAAGAGACACTCTTTTGGAAAGGAAAATGAACTTTCTAATCCCAAATCATTTTAAAACTCAATTCATAAATTATATTTGTGGGGTTTTTTTTATCAGAAGAAACCACTTCATTCAAATGTAACTTTCTGATTTTTTTACTTATCCCAAAGGAAAACTTGAAGTTACACTGCTTGAGCATTAAAAATGCTTATTATATATATGTAAAGTTCAGTGAACATGAGAAACGAGGCTTTTGGGAACTAAATTTTATGTATATACTGGGTTACATGTGTTAGCTTGAAGACAATACTTAGTGCAGTAGAATTTAGGTTTAATTCATATTTTAAAAAATATATTATTAAGGAGGCATCCATCACTCCAGATAGGCATCTGGGTGTGGGGGATGCTTTCATTGCTGCTATCTCACAAAAGGTACTGCTCTCACTTTCGAAATCTTGCTTTTTGCTTTGGGTGCCGAGCCTTACCCTTCCTCCCAGCATCCGCTGCGTCGGGCAGAGGGCATCACTAGCCCGGAGCTGTGTACACGCAGCCTTGTTTGAGCCCCCACCCTCCCCGGGACGCGGCCGGGGCTGGAATTATCAGTGTTGCCGTCACCCAGGTGAGGTCCAAGAGGCTCAGCGAGGTTACGGCACCCGTCCAGAGTCTCCAGCCCAAAGTGGAAAAGCTCAGGCTCGAACCAGTTTTTTCTGAATATAAAGCTGCAAGTCTTTCCACTGCAAGTGGTGCAATTAATGTGCCCCAAGTTACTTACATTATTTCATGTTGACAAAAATACTTACTAAGAGATCTACTCCCTTAACACATTTTTAAATGCACAGTGCAGTGTGGTGAACTACAGGCACCATGTGGCAGAGCAGATCTCTAGAACTTATTCATCTGGCAAAATCAAAAATTTATACCCAGTGAACAGCATCTCCCCTTTTCCCCTGCCCAGCCCTGGGCAACCACCTTTCTGATCTCTGCTTCTATGACCTGGTTTCTTTCAGGTGGAATTGTGCCGTATTTACCCTTTTCTGCCTGGCTCATCTGACCTGGCCTAATGCCCTCAAGGTTTATCCATGTCGTCACATATGACAGAAGGTCCTTCTTTTTTTAAAGCCAAAAAAATGTCACAATAATATTCAAATAATATCAAATTGTATGCAAATAGTTAAATTTTAGCTTCTTATTTTATCTTTCCTATTATAATTTTTTAAATACATTTTTTTAATGATGTTGCACAGTTTACATCATTTACACTGTGATGAAGTTGCCATTTAGTAAATGACTGTACCTTACTCCAAAAATATATCACCATGTAAGTAAGCATTTTGGCAATTTTTTGCAGAGGAACAGAAGAAAATTGGGCTTCGATGATCGGTCTTAAAGGATCCCAAAGAAAATTGATGTTTTACAGTGTTGTTTTCTGCTTGTGTTCCCTGGCTGGCTCTGCCAATAGAGCAGGGCAGGAATGTGTTCAAATACAAGCACTTAGTCCTGATTTTGAAAGCACTGTGGCTTGCGATCATGTAATTGTTCAGCAACAGCGTACAATAATTATCCTGTCCTCAGCCGACTAAAGCTCTCTCTAAATGTTTCATGAGGCATGCAATCAGCACAAAAGTAACGATCAAATGGGACCCAGCCTTGATTGAGTCTGAGGCAGAGAGAGACAGCTAGACAGAGACAGAGGACAGAGAAAGGTGAAGGAGAGGCACAATCAGAGACATAGAAGGGCAAAGACAGAGAGAGACATGCAGGGAGAGTGCAAGGGAGAGAGAGGTGAGAAAGTGACAACAACCAAGGAAGAGAGTGAGACACACAAAGCTGGAAAGGCAGAGAGAGACATAGGAACGAGACTGAGAGGCTGACAGACAGACCAGCGTTTATTTTCTGAGAAACAGGTGTCTTCAAGTGGCAGCTCTAAGCAGAGTTGAATTGACTCTATTTGCATTTAAATTCTGTAGATTATTTTGAGCAAATTCAAGCACCTTCTCCTTCCCTCCTTCTTAATTAACTGATAGATTTAAAAAGGTAATTTTATAATCAGGCAAAAGGAAACAGGTCAATTAGTAAGGTCAGTATTCTGCCTCCAAAATTCATGAAGTGACAAAATTAAGTGTAGATATTTTCCCATGGTTTTCAGCAACTAACCCTGCTGCTACCTTTCTTAAAGGGTAACTGCAGTCCAGTTACAATCGGTTCTTTGTGGTGGCAATTTTCAGCAAGAGTATCTCCAAATTATCTGGGCCCCTGATTCTTCAGGAAAACATTTGAAAATATAAGCTGTACTCTGATCTGTTTTCAGTAAAGTCTACTGTCCTATTATGTATTCTCTTTACTTCTCTATTCCTCTGTCCCTGACTTCTTGGGGATTAAATATTTTCAGTATTCCACTTTAATTCCTGTGTTTGAGTATTTATGAGCCACAAGCCCATTGAAAAATATCAGACATGCTGCAGATAAGTTCACATTTGCACCCCGTGAAGAATGTACTTTCCAGCCCCAGTCTGAAGTCACTGCTTACGAGTCACCTTGTCACTGATTCAGGAGACGCAGATGGGATCACAGTGCCATTGAAACTCCTGGTGATTTTGTCATAGTTATTGATTCATGGAAAGACATGGAAAGATTATTAGCCATTTTCCTCCACCAGACATCCCTAAGAGGCTTAGGGTCTAGGAAGAAAAACATTGTCCATAATTCAAGAGCACAAGATAGAAGCTGAACAGGCTGCGAATAGTGCAGTAGAGCCTTTATTCCCAGGCAGAGCCACAGAGAATATTCGGCTTTGCTATCAGCTCTACTGCAAAAAGAAGGAAAGTAAGCATGATTCTCATCACAGTGAAATTACCATGTCTATCACCATCATCATTACTTCTTGATTTCATAATTCATGGCCCATCATCCACCACAGAAACCTGACATTCCCAGGTAATGTGGATTTTTGTGTAACGAGCAAAGCAGTCAGTGAAAAATGACCCCTTGCATGGACCCCTATTGAGATGCAGAGGGTCAGAAATATGGGGCCACCAGATGATGACAGCTGATCTGTTTTCAGTAGCCTCGGGCTTTTTAAGATAAAACCTTTCCCATTGGTAAAAATGAACACATTTTCAGTCATTTCCATCAAAATTTAAAGTGGCCTACTAATCTGCACATTTACTTTTTAATCTTTTTTTTTTTTTGTATTGCTCTATTGCATGACTATCAAAGTGCTAGTATTTTAGTAGATTGGTTTGATGTCTATATGCAGGGATAAGGGAGTTGATGTCACTTTAATATCTAAGGCAATGAATTTGTGAATAGATCGTTAAACTTAGTGGTTATATAGCCAATTAATTTAAGGTATTACTTTGTCCATTGTAAGTGCCAATAAGTGTTAACTGAGTAACCCAATAAGTGAGTCATTAATTACTCCACAAATATATATTAGTGCTAATATATGTAATACTCTTTACTAATTGCTAATAATCAAAATAAGATAAGACTTTCTTATCTCATTAGATATTTTTGCTTAAATATAACTCCAATGACACCTTCCCTGACCACAATATTTAAAATTACAAATGTTTCCCACCCTATCTCCCAACTCGTCTACCAACAGAAGTCTCTAGACCTCATACCTGCCAAAATTTATATTTTGCAATTGGTTTTTGTTTATTGCTTTTCTTCCCCAAGTATAATGTAAGATCAGTAATTTTTTTTCCCCAAAATTTTTTATTTCATCTCATCTGGCTATATATTCATGTTAGACTATTTGATATTGTCTTACAAATTAATGTGTCTATTTTTATTTCCTTTTCTCTCTATTATTCAGATAGGAAGATTTGCCTCTTTTCATCTCTATTGAAGCTCATAGTCCCCAATCTCTGTTAAATCCATTTAAAGAGGGCTTCTTTTTCATTTTAGATATTTGGCTTTTCTTTTCTAGAATTTTTGTTTGGTTTCTTTTTGTAGTTTTAATTTCACTGCTAAAATTTTTTTACACATTTATTTATTATGACCATCATTTTCTTTAAAGTCATTTTCTTCTAAATCCAACATCTGTGTCATTCCAGGCTCTGTTTCTATTGACTGTTTTTAAATCCTGCTTATGAGTCACATTTTTCTGCAACTTCACATGTCTGCTAATTTTTGGTAGCATGATGGACATTGTTATAAAACATAGTAGGGAGTTTTGATTGTATTATTTTCTTTTAATGTGTGTTGAATATTGTCCTGGAAGTCATTCCATAGTTTCTAGGACTTCTTTTTGGTCTTGGCAACTTCAGTTCTATTATTTGTTAGGATAGGCTAATTTTAGTCTTATACTTAGTTATAGGGTATCACCCCTACTCTAGGAAATGATTCTTAGTCCAAAATCATAGTCTTTCTGAATTCTCCAATGAATGCCAGAGGTGCTCAGTTCCATTTCTTTCATTTTATTTATTTATTTTTTGGCCTAAGCCAGAACTAGTTTATATCTCAGCATTACATGACTTCTATCTCCATTTCTCAGTCCTGCAGCAGCTTCTGCCTACTAAATATGATGGAGTCTGACTCTGAGTATGCATTACACAGTCCCTGGTCAACGACAATATTAGTCAGTATTCTCCAGAGACATAGAACCAATAGGATACATGTAGACATATAGAAAGATATTTATTATGAGAGACTGGCTCACACAATGACAGAGCTGAGAAGAACTACAATATGCCATCTGCAACCTGAAGGCTCAGTAAACCTGATGGTATATTTCCAGTCCAAATCTGTAAGCCTGAGATCCAGGAAAGCCAATGGTCTAAGTCTCAGTCAGACTGAAGGCCTGAGAACTAGGAGCACCAACATCACAGGGCAGGAGACAATGGTTGTCCCAAATCAGGAAGAGAACACATTCTCCCTTGCTCTGCCTTCCAGTTCTACTCAAGCCCTCAACTTAGTGGATGATGCCACCAGCATTGGTGAAGGTGGGTTCTTTATTCAGTCTGCCAACTCAATTGCTAATCTCTTCTAGAAACCCTCTCACAGATACACCCAAAGGTAATGTTTTACCAACTATCTGGGCATCCCTTAGCCTAGTCAAGTTGACACATAAAATTAATCATCACAATGACCCACATTTAATCCTCACAGGGATCCTTCCCTCTGACACACATACCAGGTCTCTCTTCTCCAGCACCCTTTCCTGCAATTCTAGTCACTTTGAAAGCCTAGAATTCCAATCTTTACCACCTCAGCTCAGTGAACATGAGCTCCACCTCTGTGAACTATGGAAGAAACATGTCACTAGGCAGAGAGAGCCAGGACATTTGTGGAGCTCACCTCCTGGGTATCTTTTCTTTCATGTACCACAGTTCTACATTGCTTGTTATTCAGTCCTTGAAAAGAGTTTCCTCATATAACTTGTCCATTTACATGGTTGCTTAGAGTAGGATAGTACCTCTAGCAAAGTATGGAAGTAGAAATTTTCAATCTTACATTGCAGTAGGGAAGACATATGTCAAACCCATGATAGTATCATCAATTGTTTTAATTACATTTGTGAAAATAAAGATAAATGAGATTTAGATTTGAGATCAAAGAGAGATAGAGGAAGCTATAAGCATATAATAGAGCTGTTCATAATTCAGTTTGGTCTGTCATATAAGGTTTTCATTAGAAAGTGATTATTGGACTGACATCTCAAGGATAAGCTAGGCCACATGGAGGTAAAGCAACAGTTCAGACAGAGATCATGGAATGAGGTAAGAGGAAACCTGATGTACTCAAAGAGTGGGGGAAAAATATCATCTAACATTTACTGAGAGTGTATTATGAACAGCCATCAACCTAAATGCTTTATATTTTATCACATAAAATTCTAATTCTAACAATTTTAGGGGTTATGTACTATCACTAATCCATTTTGTTGATGAGAAAAGATTCAGAGAGATTAAATAACCTTACCCAAGGACATGTAGTGCTGGGATCTCAATCCAGGCTGTTTTGCTACAGTGCCTGAACATTCAACTACTACACTTTAAGGAAAACAAACAAATTTTAAAAATAGCATAATAATCTGATAGCAGAGAGAGAGAGAGAGAGGGGGGGGGGAAATTATATGATGTCCACATCTAGCCTTCTAGGAGCTAAAGGTCTCACTGAAGAGAAAACACTATAAAAACAAGATAGTAACCATATACAATTTCTGTTTAAATACTGGGTGGGGCAAAAAATAAGTTTACAATTATCGAAACAGAGTTTATTCTTGTATTATTATTTATTATTTATTGTATTATTTTCCATATGAACAACTGTAAACCTACTTTCCCCTCCCTGTGTACTCCTAAAATGGACCTTTAAACTGCGTTTTGACAACAATGATCCTTTACTATAAATCCTTTTGTTTTATTAAGAAAAGACAGAGAACCAAGGAAGTTTAATAACCTATTCAAGGTCATTCAGCTTGAAGTAGTAAAACAGGGACTGAAATCTGGGACTTCTAACTCATGATTAAAAACAGTGGCCTGTCTACCTTGTAGTCTCTGCTGACTCCCTCTGGAGCATGCCTGCACCTTTCTAAGCCCTCTTTCTTTTTCAGGCGTGCTTTTTCTTTTAAAGTTCTAAGGGTCCTCCCCCAAAAATAAGAGCAGTTCAAAAGATGCTCCAGGGAAGAACATCTTTAGTTACCCAATAATGGGTGCTAGCAGGGAGTGCAACCTGAGAGGACTTGGGAAGCAGGAAACTCCTCCCCCACACCCAGGCCTGAGAGTCCAGGAAGCAGTTGTAGAGAGAGCAAGCTTGGCAGGTATCAGAATTTAAGGGAAAAGGGGGGAATCAAACAACTTGCAAATATTTCTTGAATGTCTGCCATGTGCCAGTCTCAGGGATGATTGTAGTTTGGCTAGATGTCCAGAAATCAAATCTGGAGCAAGGAGCTGGGTCAGAAGTAAATAAAACTAAAAGCTCTCTCCTACTGCTGGTGGCTGATAGAACCTTCTCTTTCTTTGTCAGGAGAGGGCTTCACTCTGCAATAGGATGTGATATCCAGAACAAGAGGGTGTGACACTAGAACAATAGAGAAGGGAGAGCGGAGGAAGGCGAGGCCTCTCTTTCCTCAAGAAGGCGTCAGGATACAATAGGGATAGTTTGCCAGGTACATGTGTATTTGAGTTGAGTTTTAAAGGCTGCATGGGCATTTAGAAATTGGTAATTGGCTAAGGACCCACCAGATTCCACGTACAGTGGAATGGAAGTCTTCAGTTACTTGAAAGAAGAAGCAACATCCTGCCTAAGGAGCTAAAGTAAAACCCAATGTCCTGAGAAGGAAGTGGCTCTTAGCTGTATGTACTCCTTTCCCTGTAGAAACATAGTAGAAAGAAGCCAACTAAAGAGTCTGTGTTATGTAAATCAGATTTATTTTATTTTACAAGTTTAAAAGTTTACTTACATACCAATCTAGGGCATGAAATCCGGTCTTCTCTTGATATTAAAAGTGAACTTATTCACTCATTTGTCAGACATTTCTTGATCTCCTCCTATGTGCCAGACTCTCACTCAGCACCTGGGATATCAAGTGAAGGAGACATTTCACACCCAGTCAGTGTCAAGAGCAGGGGAACAGCCTGTTTTGTGAATCCCAACAAAGGCAAGAAAGGTGGTGTGGCCAATGGTCGATGGCCCATTGGAGCAGTTCGGTGGATGGTAGAAAATGCTCTCAGAGTAAGAAGATTGGGGCCCATGGTGGGAAGTGTGTGTGTTTTTCCCCCCAAAGGACAACATAAAGATTTTTAAGGGCTTTTAAACAGGGAAATGATCTGATTTGATTTATGTATCTACTAATTTACTGTCATCCCACACACAAGAAATCTATCAGGTTTTTTAGCCAATAGACACTAATGTCGGGTGGAACCAGCCCCAAAGGGAAAGAGATCAGTAACCTTGTGGTCAGGATTTCTTACAATTACGAGATCGAAATTATAAAGTAGAAAAGCAACAAGCAATACATTCTCAAGACTCCTATTATAAAGATGATTTAAACTCAATCTAAATTGGTTCTCTTGCTGTCATTTTATATTCAAACTCTTCCAAACTGATTTGGGGGAGGCAATATATCTATCCACATGCAAATTCAAGCTCTGGGCACTCAAGGTGGGCAGGCTGATGCCGAGTTCGACAGTCAAGTGTTTGGGACTTGCCCACTGGGTGACTCGTGACATTCCTGAGACCTCCTGAAGTATCTGAAGTCACAGATTCCCTTTTGTCTATTCCTGATTGAATAATTCCATTCAGTGGTGTGGACAGGAGAAAAATTGTGAAGGACTGTCTCCTCTCTGGGCTTGTCAGCTTATGCTAATGAAGCTGCATATCAAGGACATCTATTTTCTCACTTTCAGAGAAGGCAAATGTACTACCAGGTGATTGCAGTGTGAATGATTTATGCAAAGCATCTTTCTCCTTGGTAATCAAAGACAAGGAGCAATGAGAACAGAAAACTGCCATGTGGGCCCTTAATGCTGGTTTGAATATTGACATTTCAATCCAGTTAATTCATTCAATGATATTTCTTTTATTCCCAATCTAGAGTCAAAAAGAAGCCACCAAATTTTACTTTTGTGACTCAAAAAATACACTTGCATGATTCTGTTTTCACTTGCTGATCATTATGTTTAATGCAACATAAGGAAAAGGTTTGAAAAGAAAACCTAAAACATGAGAAAAACAGAAGGGGAAAGGGTTTTTGATTTTCCTCCTGGGGTCCCAACCTATTGCCTGTGATTGCCTGAGCGGATGGCTGAGTTCAGGTCCTGCTTGCCGGCTTCCTCTGACAAACCACGCAGCCTGCCCTGGTTTCTCGTGGAAGACAGCGTTAACAGCACCCAACCATCGGTATCTTCTAGGTTTCCTCTACGCTCAGAGCAGCACCAAGCGCAGCATCAAAGAGCGGCTCATGAAGCTCTTGCCCTGCTCAGCTGCCAAAACATCGTCTCCTGCTGTTCAAAGCAAGTTTGTTTTTTCATTTGTTCCTTTCCCCAAAAATGTTTGTTTTGTTTGTTTAGGTCTGCATGCATTGCAGTTCTCTGCTTCTAAAGAGAATCCATACGTTATATTCTGCAAAATCAATTCTATTGATGTACTCTAAATACTCCAGGGAAGTTTTGTGCAATTGCGAGGAGCTCCCCGATTAGCAGATGGACAGCATGGTGTTAGTGATGGGAGCTTGGGCTTCAAAACATTTAGAAACTTTTTGATGTGAGGGGTCGGGACTAGACTCAGATAACTCTTGGGTTCCCATTGCCTAACTTGTGAGCAAAGCAATGTGCCCTTTAAAGTGTTTTACCTTGTGAGTTTTTTGACTCCCATACGTGCACTTGGTGTTGTAATTTAGATACTGCCAGATGTCAGATATATCACTAGTTTCGGAAAAAATACTATGAAGTGAAAAAATTATGCAAATGTGACTTTTTTTCTCTGCTCACTCTCTACTTGTATCAATCAGGATTCTCTAGAAAAACAGAACTGATACATGTATACATATACATATACATGTACACATATGTATATATATAATATATGCATACAAACACAAAAATCAAACACTAATATAAGGAGATGTATTTTAAGGAATGGGCTCACACAACTATAGGACCTGGCATGTCTGAAATTCACAGGTCAGGCTGACAGGCTGGAAACTCAGACAGGATTTGGTGCTGTAGTCTTGAGCAGAGTTCCTTCTTCTGCAGGAAACTTTAGTTTTTGCCTAAGTCTTTCCAAGCTATTGATTCCACCCAGATGATCCAGGGCAATCTCCTTGACTGAAAGCCAACAGATTGAGGATGTCAATCACATCTACAAAATATCTAGACAGTAACACTCAGATTAGTGCTTGATTAAATAGCGATACTATAGCTTAGCCAAGGTGACGGATAGACTAGCATACTCTCCTTTTTTTCTTTCTCTCCAGTTTCATGGCATTCTTGAGGAGTAGAAAATGAGCATATCTCAGGGGAAACCCTTTGTTTTTTAAAAGATGCTATATATAATATATAATGAACATTTATGAATATTCTATGTTCACAAGCATTCTTTCATGGACAATTTTTTTCAAGCATCAAACAACTGTTGGAATCAGCCGCAGAGGTGGTATTCCTCACCAGTGAGGAAAGCAAGCACTAAGAAACTAGGAGAAACATTCTAGGTGAGGGGCTAAAATGCTGGTTTGAATATTGAAATTTCAGTCCAGTTAACTTTTTCAGTGATATTTACCTTATTCACTATCTAAGGTAAAAAAAAAAAAAAAAAAAAAGCCACCAAATTTTACTTTTGCCATTCAAAAGATATAGGTGCATGATTCTGTTTTCACTTGCTAATCAGTTATCTTTAATGCAACATAAGGAAAAGGTTCGAAATAACCCATGTCTTTACCTACCCTCTTTTTATTCTGCCACACCATTTTCTAGGAACTGATGTACCCAATTCATGATTTGAAAATGTAAATGCCCTAAAATTTCACTAGTCTCCACAACAAAAATGGAGAAAATATGTAAAGTACTTCAAACAACCCAATACATCCAGTCAAAAGTCCCAGAATAGAACAGTAATTCGTTTCAGTGACACTGACCAAAGGTAATATATTGTAATAATAATATTTAATTAATTCACTTAGTCATTCAACATATATTTATTATACATCAGCCCCTGTTCTTGTGCTGGAGATAGAGTAGTAAATAAAACAGCTTTTATAAAGATCTGTCTTACTAGATCATTCTGTGAAGAGAGGAGACAGGACAAAATTATTTTTATTAGTAATAATCTTTTGGATAAAAATATTAGAACTATAATTGAAAAAGACTGCTTTGCTTTTTCCCCTTCATTTTAAACACATGCACACCATCTCAAAAACAAAACCTAATGTGTCATCAACAACCTAGAAGGCCATAATTCAGAGTAATGCCAAATCCTAGTCCTACATGATGTTGAAGCTACAGATATTTATATTGCCACTATCTGTCAGCAAGTGTTGGTTATTAGAGCCATTGCTGCTAACTTTCAAATGGATCACTATGTTTACTTAGGTAAGATCAACATCGCCAGGCCCTCGTGAGCACGCCTCCTGTACCAACATCTGGTAAAGCCCACAAAGAAATGTTCACAGAGGATGCACCACAATTTCCAACCAAAAATGAGAAGTAGAACATTTCTTTTGTTTTTTGTTTTTGTTTTTGTTTAAATATATCTTTATTGATTTCAGAGAGAGGAAGGGAGAGGGAGAAAGAGAGAAACATCAATAATGAGAGTCATTGATCAGCTGCCTCCTGCATGCCCCCCGCTGGGGATGGAGCCCGCAACCCGGGCACCTGCCCTGACCGGGAATTGAACCCCGATCTCCTGGATCCCAGGTCGATGCTCAACTACTGAGCCACGCCGGAAGGTCTAGAGTATTTCTTGAGAGAAAGAAAAAGATACTGAAAAATTAGCAGAATGACTCCAAAAACTATTTTTATAAAAATGTGATTTCATAAAACTGGTTGATAGTGAACCCATGCTAGGCATGGCCACTGATTTGTGAACTCCAAAAGGTCTACAGGTATAAAACTCCTGCTGCATTAGTTCCCCAGCACAAGAAAGCCCCAGCATGTGGAAGTAAATTACTTAGAAAGGAGATCACATTAATTCCATTGCTATTTGCTTTACAACAGTGGTTTCATTAGATCCCTATGTATGATCTGGGCCCTAAGTGGGGAGACACAGATCTGTAAAGATGATATGAGGACACGAGGTACAAAGCAGGTGGTACCACAGTGGCAGAGGACCCCCAGCCAGAAGGAGGAAGAGCATGGGTGCCTCGCAGAGAGCCCTAGGGGAGGGGAGGCTTGGCTGGGCTAGTTCCTGGCTTGAATGGCTTCAAGGTGGCTGAGGAAATATTCTAAACCAGGTCCCATGCAGCTTCAAACCTAGAGGCTGAAAGTGAATTTAGTAAAGGGCCAATACTCACCCTCAATTTCATTTTCTTTTTCCCGAAAGGTAGATAAGAAGGAACTCTTCATTCCTCTTGGCAGGGATGTGAGATTTATCCATATTATGCAAATAGCAGAAGAAAAAATTGTTTCCTGCAGGAAAGCCTATACTCCTGCTGTGCCATGGAGCACTTAGATTTCCACAGTCAAGAACCTGAGCGTTTAGAGGGAGAATCGGATAGACATGTAGTCATGTCTAGTTCCCAGAGAGACTCCTGCCATCACCAGGGAGCATTCCAGCTTCCTCAGGAAGCCACCCGTTAGTGACAGCCAGCTTCCAGGAGCATTCTCTATCACAGTGAGCTCAAATCAGCCTTCCTTTTAGCTTCCACCCATGCTCCCACCCCTGAGAGTAACCTGTGGTGTCAACACCGGCCACAGGATAGCCTTCCTCCTCCTTGGGTGTTGGGAAGGTGAGTGGTTTATTTACAGAAGTGAAAAGGTTCATGGCAGGAAATTTGGAAAGTGCAAAGCGGATGAGCAATCGCACACAAATACACGCCCCACTCACAGCCCACAGCCCACTCCTGGTCCCGCTGCACTCCTCTCCCTTGAAGTGCCAACAAATAAGTACTAGCGTCTTTTTTCATTGCTGTGTGTGTATCGATGAGATACCATCTGTACCAAACTCGGATCCTTTTTACATTGCACACTTTCACCAATATTAGCCTTGTTATTAAGAATCTGTAAAGGTCATTTTTAATGTCAAGCATATTACATTCTAGAGTTACCATAAATTGTATTTGACCATATCCCCTGGCTTTTGGATATTTAATTTTTTTCCCCTTTTAAGTTTTTCTCCTATAATGCAAATAGCACTGGGATAAATTTATCTGTGCCTATATCTATGTACATATATCTATATATGTCTTTTCGATTATTTTCCCCAAAGTTTGGAATTATTGGATGAAAGAATTATGTGAATGCAAGCTTTCCAATGTATATTAGGAAAATATTTTTTGAGTTGGCTCTTCAAATATTTAAACATATCATACATATTACCTCCTAAATTTTTTGTTACATGGACTTAATATCCTCAATATTTGGAAATTATACGGATTTTATAGTCATTTGTTAACTGCAGACTTAAACATTAGTTCTGCTGTCTGTGCCTCAAATGAAAGCATTAAAAAAAATAGAACATGACAAAGATTTTCTGCATGAAAAACCATAGACATTCTTAAATTTTTGAAAATCAAATGTATTACTCATCTGTAACAAACAGCAAAAATCATAAGCCCAGACTCCTGTTAAACCACACATCTGGACTTTGATGTTTGAGAAGACTGCCAGACAAATATTTGCCAAGGTATAGTCAGGGTCTGGACCCAACGGACTGGTGAAACACCCAATGCTAGCAGGAGTGAAAGTTATCATTTCTAGATTGTCAGTTACCAGAAGACGAAGAAAATCATAGCTATAGCTATAACTATCGTAGACATCTCCATAACAGGGACTCTGGCCTTTGGAAGAGGAATGCAGCTACTATCAACTCTATGCCACCAAGGAGGGAACCCAAAGAATCAATACCACAACCTCTTTCTTTCCCTCCTCACTGGTCTCCTGTTGGTGTTTCCCTCTGGCCACACCCAGTGGGCAGCCAGGGTGCAGATTCCATCCATGGAGACCAGCCTCACAGGCCCAGAGCAGCAAGCAGAAGGGTAAACGTTGGCTCGGGAGGCCAAATGGAGATGTTTTCCATACTCTGTAGTCTTGCAAACCAAGAGTTGGGGAACTACAGGACCAGTGATAATTCTCAGAGGCAGTCACACTGCTCTTTTTCTTATAAGATTTGTTTCCAGTTCCATGACATCTTGGAGGCTGACAGCTGGCTCACACATATATGTTGATGTTGAGTAGGTAATTATAGGATTAAGAAATTTAACTAGCTATTTCATGAATGGCTTAGAATCAAGACATTTCTAGCTACTCTTCTCTATGTGAGCACAAATACTTTTTCTTTAAAGAAATAAGTGCTGTCAAATCTGTGGCTCTATCTCGTCATTGACTGAGTAAGTCACTTTATTTCCCCATGCCCCAGTTCTAAAGTAATTACTTTCCCTATTTATCCAAGGACATGATGGTGACAAAAGGTTACTCACTAGATAATGGTAAGGAACAAATACAAAAAATAGAACAGTTGAATATATGTGTATATATATATATACATACATACATATATATATATACATATATATATATGCACGTGTGTATGTTTTACTTAAATTTGCTTCATAATTACTTTTACCCAGTAGAATCTCAGTGCCCTCATTCAATCAAAATAATTGATTCCATCCTAGTTGGTCGGTGGTCAGATGGTTGAGCATCATTCTGTGAACCAAAACGTCACTGGTTTGATTCCAGGTCAAGGTACATGCTTGGGTTTCAGGCTCAATCCCCAGTAGGGGGCATGCAGGAGACAGCCAATTGATGTTTCTCTCACATTGATGTTTCTCTCCCTCTCCCTCTACTTTCCTCTCTCTCTAAAATCAATAAAAACATATTTAAAAAAATAAAAATAATTGATTCAACAAATTAAAGCTTTATTCCAAGGGAGTTTGTTGTTTATTTGAGCAGACACAGGAGAGCAAATGCAACAAGGTTATTATAAGGCTAGACTACTCATAACCCATAAGCCACTATCATCATATTGCCTTGTATAATTACAAAACATAATTTCCTAACTTTACTTCAGGTTTTTGGTGTCCAATACAGCATAACATTTCAGTGTTTTATTTCCTGGAAGCTTATTGATCATGAAAGTTTTAGATGCTCTCTTGGCTGAGAAAACATCAGCATGTGGTTGTTGGATTTATTTTCAAAAAGTTACTTGAACTGCCAACATGCTGCCAATTAAAAATACAACAGTAACCTCCAGGAAGTTTTAAAATATATATTTAACCTTCTAATAATTAATCAATCTCATGCCAACTCCTTAGTGACTTTAGCTAAAAGCTCAGACCTGGGCATATAGTCAAGAAAATTTTTGGAGGAACAGAAATATAACCTGTAAGGATTTATAAACTTAATTTGTAAGTATAATACAAGGTCTTTCCATTTCAGCATCTCTATGAGCTCCAAAAATGAAGTGATCGAATTCTCAGTTATCTTTACTTATTTAACAGACATCTAGCACTTACTATGTGGCTGGCACAGTTCTAAGTGCTTTGCACATGCCCTGGTCAGTGGGGCTCAGTTGGTTGGCCACCATCCAGTGCACCAAAAGGTTGCCAGTTTGATTCCTGGTCAGGGCACATTCCCAGGCTGCAGGCTCAATCCCCAGTAGGAGTGCAGGAAGCAGCCTGTCTATGTTCTGCTCTCACT
Source organism: Miniopterus schreibersii (assembly GCF_964146895.1). NCBI lineage: Eukaryota > Metazoa > Chordata > Mammalia > Chiroptera > Miniopteridae > Miniopterus > Miniopterus schreibersii. Next base: position 10,402,675 of record NC_138101.1, on the reverse strand, counting down.
CTAAAAAATTCAATTTAAAATATCTTTAAATAAACATAAAAAATAAGTGTTTTGTACATTTTAATTTATTTTATCCTAAAAATAATCCTATGAAATGGTCATTCTTTATTATTCACATTTTACACCACAGGCAACTGAGAAATAAAGTTAATTCACTTGCCTAAATCACCTCATCAGTAAGAGGCGTGGGGGAAGGGAGCAGACACTGTGTACTTTACCAGTTCTCTAGTTACATTCAATATTTTGGTCGGTTTTACCAAAAAAAAAAAAAAAATTATTTTTCAGGGTGCCTATGCAACATATGGCACCCTTGTGAAGCCCATATTGTGCAGAGAAATTGTGGCCTCTGCACCTCAGTGTCACCATGTGCAAACGAGAAGCGCCTCGCCGCGCCTGTGTCCTTCTGGCCTAACCTTGCAGGAACAGGAGAGCTGGCCTTGCTTCTGGCTGTGACAATAAAGCTAACGTGCCATTTCCTTTGTCCTCAGTGCTTCACCACCCAGGGAAGGCAGAAGCGGGAAAGTTAGAAACTCCACTTAATCCAGTTTAATAGCAATCAGCCTCTCGTTTACTTTTTGTGAACTGTGTGTTTTACTAAGTAGAAGAGTTGTCTCTTCCCTTTGTATGTCCTTTCCCAGGTTTTAAGATTCTTCCTCTTGCTGATCGTATTTCATCCTATAAAGCTCCAGAGGGAATTACAGTTCACAGGGGTCACAGTCTTCATTTAACAAACTAAAAAATGGAGAGATCGAGCGGCTTGTCCAAAGTCACCTGGGTGTTTAGCGACAAACAGAAAGCTGGGCATTCTTTTTGCTGACCTCTCACGTATCTGCCAGGAATCTTCATTAAGTGGTGAATGAGTCTTGGTGTAGGGAAGCCAGAGGCAGGAGCCCCGGGACAGCCATTTCCTGCGGGCAGGCTTAGTAGAGTTCACTTAGATACAGAAACATGTATGGAGCGCTAACTATGTGAAAAGCAATAGTGCCAGGGACAGGGAACCCATAGATCAGGGCGTCGGAAGGCCGACCTTGTACTGAAGCAGACAGACATGTATGCAGATCACTCAGATAAATGAATGCAAGCAGAATGCTGCGAGAGGCAACACCAGAGAGGTCAGAGTTACCAAGCTAAGAGCAATCATGCTGCCATTAGCCTATTTGGTTCAAATCCCCACTCTGACTGACTAGCTATAGAAATCCTAGGTAAGTTGCTTACCCTTTCTGAACTTCAATCGCCTTGTGTGTACAGTGGAAGTAATAGTGGCAAATATTCCATGTTCGCCCAAAGGATTAAATGAGCACATGAAGTGTTTACAATTAGGATTGTCCCTAAATGTTAGCCGCTGATGCTGTTATTCTAATACTGTGGTGATCACGACAACCACAGCCATAGATGTGAGACTGCATCTCACCTCAGTGCGTTTCACAAAGAGAGAATATTTCCACAGCGCCCTTCGGAGAAGACTCATCATTTCATGGGAGGTAGAAAAAGCAGGAAGAACATTCTAGGTACCTGAAAAGATAAAGCTTAAGTCGGTCAGAAGGAATGAGAAGTGGGGAGGAGAGGCAGCCTGAAAGGTGAGCTGGGACCAGAGTTTGAAGGTCCTTGGTGCCAACATCAGTCTGCAGTAAAGGGAAGTGGTGGGGAGATGTCCAAGGCTTTTATTGATTGATTGATTGATTTCTATTTCAGCTTTATCAAGTTATTTGACATATAAAATTATAAGAAAAGATTCCCGCCACTTAGTTAATGAACACATCCATCACTTCACATATTTATTTAGGTTTTCTTGGGGGGATGAGATTATTTAAGTTTTACTATCTTAGAAAATTTCAATTATACAACACAGTGTTATCAACTATAGTCACCATGTTTTACATTAGCTCTTGAAATCTTTTTTATCCTATAGCTGAAAGATTGTCCAACTTCACCCTATCCCCTCTCTTCTCCAGCCCTTGGCAACCCCTGTTTTATTCTCTGTTTCTATGAATTTGACTTTTTATTTAATTTTAATTTTTTTTTCAAGATCCCATATATAAGTGTTATCATAAAGCATTTGTCTTTCTCTGTCTGGCTTATTTAACTTAGCATAATGCCCTCAAGTTCTATTTATATTGCCCCAAGCAACTGGATTTCTTTCTCATGGCTGAATGATATTCTATTGTGTATCTGTACCAAAGTTTCTTTATCCATACATTTGTTGATGGACATTTAAGTTGTTTCCATATCTTAGCTATTGTGAATATTGCTGCAGTGAACAAGGGAGTTCAGGTATCTTTTTGGTACACTGCTCTCATTTTCTTTGGCTATATACCTGGAAGTTCGATTGCTGATTCAATATGGGGAATGCATCCTTGTGATCTTAAGGGTTTTGAGATGGCTAGAGCTGGCCAAGGGCCAAAGGAGCTCGACACTAGTCCTACCTTAGAAAAGTTGATGGTGAATTTGAAGTCAGAGAAAAGACTAGCAAAGGATCAAGAGCAGCATTTATGTATGTAGGTAGGTAGGTAGGTATGTATTTTTAATCCTCATCAGAGGATATTTTTTCCATTGCTTTTCCAAGAGAGTAGAAGGAAGGGGGAGAGAGAGAGAGAGAGAGAGAGAGAGAGAGAGAGAGAGAGAAACATAGTTTGGTTGCCTCCTGCATTTCCCCCCGCGAGCCCGCAACCAAGGTACGTGCCCTTGGCCAGAACCGAACCCAGGACCCTTCCATCCATGGGTCAACGCTCTAACCACTGAGCCAAACTGGCTAGAGCAAGAGCAACATTTAAATACAAAACATGAACAGGGTGTCAAACCTGTCAGCAAAAGCTAGTCGGGTATTGATTTCTGAATCAAAGAACCAACTGAAATTCAGAGTGAGGCAATGACACAAAAATAAATCATAAAATCCCCAGTTCAACGAGAGAACTAAACAAAGAAATGAAATCACTAACCCAAGACCTCACAATAACTCAGTGTCGAAGGAGGGATTTCACCTCAGTGTAATGCCAGAGCCTCGGGCTCTCCCCCAGCCTGGAGAAGAAGACCGATGCCTCAGTGTGAGGGGTAGTCACAGGAGGGAGAAGATGGACCCGAAACGCACGGCGAAGGCGTCACTGATGGTACTGAGTGAAACATAGGAACGGACAAAGCGATTCCACCAGAAGGATGATTCCACCAGAAGGATGCTGGTGGCATAAGCAAGACAAGGAACAGAGAAGGCCATGACAATTAAGAAAAGACGATCATTTTATTTAGACATGGCTTAAAGTCATCTTAAGATCACAAGCCATTCCTGAAGCAGCTTCATCCTGGATTGGTGTGTCTTTATCGTTCAGGTCACCTGTGTGATGAAATCTTTTTTCTTCCCACTTGATTTTTCCACTCTTTTTTTAAATTGTTAATTGGGGCCAAAAGGGGTGAAGTGATGACTACTTATAAGAAGCTGTGTAGATATTTCAATTTTTAAAAACCTTCTCTGTTTTTTGTCTCTCTTATTGATGATTTCATAATTGGCCACTTAGGCAGTTTTCTAGTAGAAGTCACAAATACCTGTGCTCCATTTGCAGTGACCTGGACAGTAACATTTGGGCTAAACATGCATCCAGCTATGCCAGTTTCTGCTGGTTTCCTTTATAGGCTGAAATAGGATCCTAACACTTCACACAGACTCAATTTTCCACCCCACCAGGCCTATAAAATACACAGCATTGCTCTGTTATCTGCTTAGATTGCAGGGTTAAAGTTTAACCTCCTTACTTCCAAATTGCTTTTTTGCCAGGCGATATAGAGCAGCAAATGTGATGGGCAGAAGTCCTTGACAGGAACACTGGCCTACCTTTGCTTATAAATGTTCAGAGAGGAAAAAAGAAACAAAGAACAAAAAAAAACATGTTGTGGAGACAAAGTGGCAGAGGAAGCCTTATTCACCGTTCAGCGAAACACTTCCGTTTGAGACTCGGGTAGAAAAACAACCCCTAGTACACTATCGCGTTCTCTGAATATGCTTGGAGGTGTGCATATCTCTCAGTGAGTATTCCTGGAGGTAGTAAAAACCACTTTTAATTGATCTCAGTGACAGTGTAAAATCAATGCTTTAGGTGAGCAGATGTGGCAAAGTCATCATAATAATAGCAGAAAGCATGCGGATGGATTCCTACGGTGCACCATACACTATGCAAAATCCTTTACATACATGATTGCCTTTAATCTTCAGAATTATTGTTAAGTGCTATTATTATCATCATTTGACAATAAAGGAAAAAAAGGGTTTGAGGTTTTACCTGACTCATTCCCTATTATAAAGCTGTTAAGTGGCAGAGCTTCGACTCAAGGCCAGGTCATTTAGTCATCTCTCTGTCAATACCTTCCACATGGGAGAGATTAATTTGGGTGCCAAGATTGCAGCCACGAACAAGGCCCTGAACCCTGGAAGCAGACTCCAGGGCGCACGCTCTGGCAGTGGTGCTCTGTGACCATGGGCAAGTTACTTAAGCTCTCTGGGCCAGCATCTTCTTCTTAAGAACAGAATACAGTGGGCTCATGGGAATTTTATGAGTTTATGTAAAGTGCTTACACAGAGCCAATGCTATAAAGGATGGTTTGCTATGATGATTACATTTTTAGAAGAAAGTCTATCAAAATTCAAGAGAAACTCTATCGTTAGGGCATTTTTCATTGAGTGCATTATCATGGGCTATCTTTCTTTACCTCTCTTCCTGTTTCACTACTTTTTAAATTTTTCTCTTTGATCATAATTCTTGCCAGCTGTTGCCTTTCCAGGCAACAAGAATATCTTAGAATATCAATCTTTTTATTCTGCCTCTGTGTGCAAGTGCAATCATATTTCTTGTTTCCTTCTGCCCTCACCCCAGCCTTTTTACTGTAGATTTTCTCTCCATGTGTAATGACTGGCAAAATAATGTTTATTTCACTCACTTACTGAAAAGGGAGTAAGACTCTGTCACCTATGAAATAATACCTCTTTTATAAGGGGCCCTTCCTGACTGGCTGTAGTAATAATGTGGATAATGCTAATAATAAGCATTCCAATAGGTGATTATATTTTAAAATCTAAGCTGTGTAAACAGTAATTTAGGTTTATAAATAATATAGAGACAACCCATTCATACATGCTGTGAGAAATAGCTCAAGTAATTTTCTTCTGAGTAGTTATATTTTATAACTGATTGAATTCAATCGCAAAATTGCAAAATAATTCAAGTTCTCCTGGAACAGAAATTGCAATGTCATTGCCAACAACCACCTCTAACAGAAGACATTCAAAATAATTAGCTGTTTTCAAAGTACTTTTCATTTTCTACATGATATATGAATACTAAGTAAAGTACAATGTTAAAGGGCTTTTTTGGTCCTAACATACTTTTAGGGTCAGAGTTGAAGAAACACATGTTTGAGTGACAGAACTTGGAGGGGTTCCAGTTGTTCTGGGTGGTCTGGGAAGTGCTAGGACTCCCCAGCATTTCAGGTGGATGGATTGCCTTCTCCTCATGGGCTGTGCTGATCAACTTGGAGTTAATTACTCATATGCCCTCTAGGTGTGCCTGAAATAGCTCCTCCTAGGGGGATGGGTGAATAGTTGTGAAGACAAGAAGAGTTGAGAGGGCTCCCAGGCCTCCATATGTTTGAATAAAACATTTGAAGTTGGCAAAGTTTAAAGAGCTGGTTCTAGAGCCTGGCCCAGGTTTAAACTCCCCATCCAGAGAAATCAAATGCTCGGACAGGAAGGGGAGAGACAGGTTTGTGTCCGATCCCAGCTCCCCCACTTAGCAGCTGTGCAGACTTGAGCAAATTCCTTAACCCTTGAAAATCTGTTTCCTCAACTGATTATAATGGCAGCCCATTAGAGCATTGTGGTGGGTAGAACTAAGGGAGGGGATGCTCTGAGTATATGGCATCCTGCTGTGCCTGTGCAAGTTTTTGATGTAGAAAAGAAAGGGAGGGAAAAAACTGCATGTGTCATATAAAATAGCTTTGGAAATCTTCCCCCAGGCAGCTTCATCTTTGTCCTGATGTGTCAGACTTGGTTAATCAGACAATAGTATCTCTTCTTATTCCAGAATTTCTCCGGAGTAGCTGCCAATGCTATAGTCAAGAATCCTACAGCATTGTTTAGTGTGAAGCTAAAGTCTGGAGTGAAATTAGTTAAACTCTTCTCCAATACCTGCCACTAGACCCAGCTTCTAAATGCTAAAATGTAACATATCATTAGAAGGTAATCGTTCTCATCATGATGTTATTGTCATTCGATCAAGTCACTATTAAATCAATTTAATAAGGGTCAACCTTAGGAGTAAAGACTCAGAGGGTGTTTTTATGAATGAGATAAAACAATATAAGTCAAGCTGGCTGAATCTTTGGCTCAGACAAATCAATTTCAGCTCAAATATAATTTTAAAGTTTTACTATCTATGATCTTTTTATAATAAAAAATTGAATTTTTTTTTTTAAGAAGATTCACATTGTATAGAGAAATAGACCTCCTTGTAGATATGCCCACTCTGGTTGGGGTGCTTCAAATAGTTTTGCATGTATTTCACACTTTTTATTGAGCACTTCTAGGGTGCCAGACTAGATGCTGTTGGGCCCATGTAGCCAGTAGTACGGCAGATTCTAGAAGACACGGGGGCAAGGACCTCACAATGTTATGACATGATAAGGCAAGGACAAGACTCTGTGTGCCTGACCTGCATACTGAGCCACCTTCTTAAAAAAAGTGACATTATTTTTCATAAAATGGTTTTATTTCAGCATTGTTTACAAACATGTGTATTAGGACCACAGACCTCACATTCATGTTTGTTTACAGAGCAGGATGTTCTGCGATTGTTTTGGAGGGTGTGGCTTAACCTCGGATAGAGACAAGTTCAAATAATTATGAGTCCGGCTGGAATAAGTTTCTACTTTATTTTAAGAGAAGTTGTTGGAAAGGGGAGAAAAATGACTATTTTTGAAACTCATTCGGTTGTTCCCAAGTGATTTGAATTCCAATTTCTAGCCCAACTGTGTCATGGCCTAAGGGGACCGTTGACGCAGACATTAGAAAAACCTCAGCTCCTGAGAGACTTAAATCTAAGGAACAAAGAAAAAGAGACAGCCAGGAAGCTCAAGGGTGTCTGGGTTTAGGAACTTATTGTCTGATTAAAATGAAATCTCTCAGAAGATGCATGAATTAAAATACTACTTGTCTTCAGCTTGTCTCAGGATGTCTGGAATTAGCAACTCAGCAAGGTATGTGTTAACAGAGGCCTGGAGATGATTCAGAGGCCAGAGTCCCACGTGGTTCTGGTTTCATCCCAGACGTACTCCTCAGCTTCCTGGCACTTAAATTTCTCAGTGACAACATGAGGAAGAGCAAACGACCTTTTGGGTTCTTTCCAGTCCTGAGATCTCATCACTCCTTCCACGCCTTATCCCACTCCTTTCTGATCAGCTCATCATGGGCCACCATCATAGTGATCTCCAGGCAGCAGGCATGTTTCCCCTGAGGCATTGGGGGTCAGTGGCCACCTGGTTTGTGGCTTCAAATCTTTTATCCCCTAGGATTTTAAACCAAAATATGTAACTGTTACAAAAAGCATCTTGACTAAAGTCACAGTCTTTGGTTTCAAAAAACCAAGTATCAAATCCCAGCTCTGTCACTTACCGGCTGTGTGACCTCGAGTCAGCTGTTCAAGTTCTTTGAGTCCCACTTTATTCTCTGTAAAACAGAGGCAGTAACACCTCCCAGAATTTTTGGCCGTATTACAGTGAGAATATACAGCAAGTTCTTGGAGCAAAAGTTCTCTAGATGGTGGTTTTTGTTAACAATCTCAGCAGAATGCTTAAAAAGTCAGACCTCGGGGTACTGAGGACCCTTGTCTGCTTCATTACTAACCAGCCATCTGACTTTGAGCAAGCTGCGTAGAATCTCCAAACCTCCGTTTTCTCATCTGTAGATTGGAGATGATAATCTCTTTTGACAGACTTTGTAAAGAACAAATAATATGATTGACCAGCAAACTGCCCAGCATGCACTGGGCAAACCTAGTGAATAAAAAGACCTGCTTTTATTAGCATTGTGCGTCATTTGAATATAGGTAGAGCTATTAGTTTGCTCAGGCTGCCATCAAAACACCATAACCTGTTGGCTCGAACAACAGAAAGTTAGTTTCTGACGGTTCTGGAGGCGTGAAGTCCAAAATCAAGCCAGCAGGGCTGGTTGCCCTGAGACCTCTCCCATTGGCTTGCAGGTGGCTGCCTTCTTGCTGCGTCTTCACATGGCCCTTCCCTGTGCATGGGCACCCCAGGGCTGTCTGCAAGTCTCTCTCTCTCTCTTTCTCTCCTTATAAAGACACCAGATGCATTGGATTAGGATCCTACCCTTATGACCTCATTAAACTTCTTCACCTCCTTCAGACTATATGTTCAAATATAGTCACATTGGAGGTTAGGTCTTCAACATACAAATTATACAGGGACATAATTCAACCCAAAACAGGGCCAGAAATCAGGCTGCAGTAGATTAAGGAGCAAGCAGGAGTTAGGAAATGAACCCAGTGGATAAAGCCAACATTTCTGAGACATTTGACAGTGCAGCGGAGGAGAAAGGTTGTCATTATTTTTATCATTGTTATGAGAGCACGTGGCCAAGTAGAAAGAGCATAAGCTTTGTCATTAAAGACTTGGATGTAAATCTTGTCTCTATTTATTTCTCCTATGTGACATCTGACCACTCATTTTTTTCACCTCTATGAGACTCAGTACCCACATATGTAAAAAAAACCCACAAAAACCAAAAAGGACAGTTATACCTCATCTTGGAGTTATTGCGAGGACTAGAATGGTATCAACAGAGCCCGTCTCCCGACATGGACTAGGAGCTCAGTGAACGTTAAGCCCCATATTAATCCCCACCCCAAATGCATGCTCTTCACTGGTGGCTGAGCCACAGCACCCATTTCACAGCAGAATCACGCTGTGCTCTCCACAGAGTTTGCCTTCAGGAACCAGGGTTTTCATTGAGTTAGGTGGTATCGTGTGTTTTTTAATTTATCATAAACTGGTGATTGCTGATGATTTCGGGTGTGTTTTCAGAGCCTGTCAGCCTCCTAGAAACCGAAAGAGCCCTTCAGCAGGTAGGAGTCATTAAGAAGTAAGGTACCAGTGAGCTGGGAAAACGAGAGCCTGCGGCGGGCACTTCAAGCACAGTGCTTTGAATATTGCATGTGGTGCTCTGAATATTGCATGTGCTGCTCATCCTATCACACACACTTAACTGACCCCCCAACCCTGGGTCTTTTGTCTCAGTCTCAGCATCTGCAAGTCTGTGACAGCTGGGGAAGAAACTGTGTTGAGCGTGTGGTTCAGATGGCTGTGCGGTTACAAAGGCCAAGAAGTTAATGAGCTGTTTTGTTTCTTTCCAGTGGGAGGGTCACTAGGTCTAGACAAGGTTATGCTATGATTGAAAGACTGCTCAGAAAACCTGATTAAAATGTCCTCTACTTTTGCTCATGCTGTGTTTCTCAGAACAATGCACAGTCAACAGTGAATCCAAAGAAGGCATTTAAGGGCCACCAGAGGTCCACAGACCTCAGTCTGAGAAATTTCTAGAGGGCAGCTAAGGTTCAAGGGACTCCAGAGGAATGGAAACTCTAGCAGCAACATCATCTGTTTACCGACTCATTCATTCATTCACCAAATAATCCTTGAATCTTGATGGATTATCAGACTCTGTGTGAAGTCCAGAGAATATTCAGATCTGTAAGACATTGCTCCCGTTTCCAGGAACTCACAATGGAGAAGACAGACATGAGCAGATCACAATGTTTTGCTTTACATGCTGTATGAGACGGAGGTAGGGTGTGAGGCCTCTGACCAGGGAGCCATCTGTCTTCATGGCGGAGCAATCGGGAAGGCTTTGGAGAGGAGGCAGTAATATTAGAATTGGATCATAAAAGATGCACACATTTCACCAGGTGAGAAAGGAATGAGGAATGTTTTAAGCTTAGGCAATGGCACTCTAAATGATTCAAAAGGAGCTTACAGCTGCACATTTTTTGAGAAAGCAGAGTCTTTCTGTTTGTTATTGTTTGGTTACATTAGTTTTGTTTCTGGAGCTTATTTTTGCATTGGCAACTGCAATAATTGCAACGCAGCTCAAGTCATTGGATTCGCAGCAGCAGAGGGTACCATCTTCCCTCATTCTCTCTGCTCAGGACCCATCGAGTAGAATCAACTTCTTTGCTACAGTGAACAAAGGGGAAAATCAAAGGAGCCCTGTTTGGCTTGTTTTACTTTCCTCATAAAGCCCGGCCTGAGGCCGAGCTGTTAGCTCCTGGCTGGCTTTACTAGCTGCTTTCTCTCTGTTCACATCCTTTCGAGGCAAAAACACGGAAATTCTCACCCATTTTTATCTTTGTCAGCTCAGAGTTTGTTCTTGGTCTTCCCATCTTTTCAGGCCCCTTTTATTACTTTTATCCATCAATCACTATTCTGCAGCTTTTCCAGACCACCGTTGCAAAATAAATGATTTTGATACAAAAAGTACAAAACAAATATTTGCTTTCAACTCCTCTCTTTCATTTTGATAAGCACAGCCACTCCAAGGATTTGTTTCATCGCCATTAGTGGTCTTTTGTAAACCCCTTGAGGGCAGTGGCAAGGACATGCCGACATGAGACGACATGAGACATGCCCTGACCTTCACTTCCCTGCCAAGGGAGAGCACCGGCCCTCACTGCCCCCAGGGAAGCAGGGCAGTAAGAAGGTGCAGGTGTTAGTGAGAAGCGGCATTACTTTTTTTTTAGTTAATTTTATTGGAGTGACATTGGTTAATAAAATTACATGGGATTCCGGGGTACAATTCTATAACGCATCATCTGTATATTGTACTGTGTGTTCACCACCCCAAGTCATGTCTCCTCCCATCACCATTCATCCCCCCTTCACCCTCTCCTCCCTCCCCTACCCACCCCTCCCACCCCCACCCCCGGGAATCACCAGAGAGGCAGCATTACTAAGTATCAAAAATGATCTGACTTTTGTAGTCAAAAATGACTACATCTCCAATGACACATGAAGTGTGGAAAAGGGGGTGCTGGTGGCCCTGAGTCCAGAGTTGAGGAGCAGAAGCTGTTCTGAGCTTCAGCCCTCTGAGCTGGGGATCCATAGCCAAGAGGAAGGAATATAATAGAGGGAAGCCATGGCCTCAGTACTGGGCCTGGACACTGTGGCCCCTCACGAGTTCTTTAGCTGAGGTTTGGACTGAACTATGGCGGGAAGAATTCCTTGGGCCCCACTACAAAGAGCTGGACCTAATTAAGGATGTAGTACTTGGAGACCCAAATACCCAGATCCTAATATATCCCAGCACCTCCCAGTGCGTGTTCTACATGATCCTAGAGCAAATATGCAGATGTTACCAGATGTTTCTCACGGGGAGGAAGGGTTCTATGGACAAATACCCTTTGGGGTTAATTGGGTTAAACAAAGCTAAACAGAACTCTTTGTTACAAGTTCTTTGAAAACTTTATAGTCCTGTATTTTGCTCCCAGACTATGTAAACATCTACATTTCTCAAATTTATGTGGTCTAAAAATTATTTTGCATAGAATATCTTAGAGAATTATAGTAAAAATATAATTCACAAAGTAAAGCGCAATGTTTTATAATTTATCTATAGCTATGGATTTCCTTGGCTACAAAACAGGGTCTGGCCCAAAGTTCCCATAGGCCCCAGTCCATCCAGTGTGTACCCGCCCGTGAAGACTGGGTCTATGCCAATCAATCTGGCAGCTGATCTTGCTCACTTGGCCTAACTACTTTATTTGCAGCCGCGGGTGAGATACTCTAGGTCAGAAGAAGCCTTCTTGAGTATTAGCAAAGTCCTGTCTCATAGGCGCACGATACAAGGGTGATGTTGATTGTTATTAAACTACAATTCTATTTGTATAACTAGTACTTGGTATATATACACAAATCCCAAGTTTTAAGTTTTCCATGATTTTTTTCCTTTTTCGAATTGTACTTGGAAATGTTAATCTTGTAATGTCTAATAACTAGAAACTGTTATTATGTTATTTTTAATAACTAGAAAAAATATTATATAGAATTAGCTTGGCTTAATACTGTAAACTCTGGGACATGCGAATAGCGATTGGCAGTGTGAGAATCACTCCTCTGGAAAAATAATTGACGTGAATAAACACTTCTTTCTGTTTGCTTGTGTGCAAGCGCTGGGGAGCCGGGCTGTTCCTAAGACTCTGCTTGGTTCTCTCCCACAGACAGCGTGGAAGATGAGCTGGAAATGGCCACCGTCAGGCATCGGCCCGAGGCCCTTGAGCTGCTGGAGGCCCAGAGCAAATTCACCAAGAAGGAGCTCCAGATCCTCTACAGAGGATTTAAGAACGTAAGAACTTCATTTCGATTTTAATTTCACCCAGTTCTCAGAGGAGCATTGAGAAGTGAGAGGGAAAGAGGCAAATCTATAGCTGGGGAGCCCAGCTGTCTGCGCGCTTCATGCCAATCTTTCCTAGATGTTGTAACCATTTGGACTTTGACTCATTGGGCACACCGATGCTCGCACATTGTAGGTGCACATTAGACAAGGTGAGCAGAGGAGAAAGGCTTACTCAAGTCTATCTCTCACACACACACACACACACACACACACACACACACACACACAAGCGCGGATCTAACTGTGATAAGCCCTATAATGTCAAATGCCAATGGTGAGACTGGCTATGCTGGAACCTCATGAAGTCGGTGGGTGAGATATTTGTGTGTGTGTGAGGGGCATAGGGAGTGGGAGTAACAGTTCTTACCTCCAATGATTCTGATTCAGTTAAGTTTGGTGTGATGCTCAAGAATCCTTTTTTTAGAAAAAATAAACTTCTTAATTTAAAAAAAAAAATTCATTTGAGTAGGTAGCTAATAGAAGGCCACATTTGAGAACCACTGACCCAGAAGGTCACACAGTTATTTATATACATGATTCATGAACGCTCTTTGCAGCTCCCTTTCAAAATCAAGCAATACTTTAGTTCAACTTCAGGCGATCGTGAATGGTCTACTGGGCATTAAGTTTTAATATGGCTGTGCGTCTCCGGCATTTCATCTCATTGATTAATAATTTGTAGCATATCCTTCCCATCCTTTAAGGTACAGGAGGAGAGATAGGTGCAAATACAGGGTGTGGAAAAAGTAGGTTTACAGTTGTCACTACACAAAACACAGGGCTTATTCTTGTATTATTATTTATTAATTATTGTATTCTGTCCCATACAGACAACTGTAAACCTACTTTTACCCCACCCTGTAGTTAGACCCATATGCTTTGGTCACCTGGCTCCTTGCTGTCCCAAATCTGTGCCTGCTTCCTTTTGTTCACTACTTTGAATTACATTACGTTGAAGTGTCCACTAGATTCAAATATATCTTTAAGGTGTCACTTTAATCCTTGTTAATGTGGGGGCTCAAAAAAAATTTTTAAATGAATACTTTTCCTCCCACCTTCTAAATTCTTCTAGCTGGGCTAATAATCAGATTAACAGAGACAGATTAACAGGAGAAAAACCAAATTTTAATACATGTGCATGGGGAATTCACACAAGCCCGAAACAGTCCAAAGAGAGTGAGGCAACGTTAGGTATATAGACTTTAGACAAAGGAGAGAAAGGCAGGAACAGGGTCTTAGATTTCAGAAGTAAAACTGGGTGACTTACAGTTAGTTGAGGAAGAGCAGGAAGTTGTTCAGAGACTCAGAAACAATGGGACACGGGGCACATAGCTAAGCCCCTGCCTGAAGCCCTTCTATTTACCATACTTAATTAGAATTAGACTAAGGCAATATCCCAAAATTTTCTTCCTGGTGTAGGCCTTTCTATCTGAATCTCTTAGGCAAAAAGGGAGAGGGTCAAAGGTTCTTTCTGAGTCTTGTTTTTTAATTAATGACCTAAAATTAATATCCCAAAAAGATAACTTCAGGGTGGCAAAACTTTGGTTCCCTTCATTAATGTCCTTTTTTCCTAAAAATGCTAAGTATTAATATCCTTTTTACCTAAAAAGAAAAATGTTTGTATTATTTTTCTGTTGTGTGTAACAAATTACCACATATTCATGGCTTAGAAAACACACACACTTATCTTACAGTGTTGAGGGTCAGGAGTCCAGCAATGACTTAGTCAGATCCTCTGTTTGGGCTCTCATGAAGCTACAATGAAGATCTTGGTTGGGCTTCATTACTTTTTGGATCCTGGGGTCCATGGTTGTTGGCAGAACTCATTTCCTTATGGTTGTATTTCCAAGATCCTCACTCTTGCTGATTGCCAACCTGGGGACACTCAGCTCCTAGAGGCTCCCCATTCCTTGCCAATGGCCTACTCACAGGTTCTCTCATGATATGGCGGCTAGCAAGGGAGAGTGTCTCTAGTCTACTAAAGCAGAGTCTTGTATAATGTAACATAACCAGGGTACAACATCTCAGCCCATCACCCTTGCTAATCCAGCACTCAGGACCAGGAGATAAAAAAGATGTGATCTATTGAGATCACCATACAGTGTCCATCACAGTGGCGTCGGTGAGGAGAAGCAACTCCTGTGGAGTGAAGCAGTTGAATTTGGTCTGATGTCACATCTCAAGTACAGTTAATCCGCAACCTCAGTGTTGTTCCTGCATTCAGGCATCTCCTTGGAGATTTTACCAAAAGTGGCACCAGACTGTCCCTTGATTTTTTTTTAATTGATTGATTTTAGAGAGAGAGAGAGGAAGGGAGGGGGAGAGAGAGAGAGAAACATCAATTTGTTGTTCCACTTATTTGTGCATTCATTGGTTGATTCTTGTATGTACCCTGACCAGGGGTCAAACCTGTGTTCTTGGTGTATTGGGATGATGCTCTAACCAACTGAACTGCTTGGCCAGGGCTCCTTGATTTCTGTAAGTTTTTATGCTGTGGCCAAAGGAACCAGCAGGAAATGAGAGTTCTTTGATGGGGCTTTTCTACCCCACTCAAAGTGTTTGAGAACTCCTTGCACTGAGACCTTTAAAAATAGATGATGTGAGCTGAGGATGAAATTATAGGGCTCTACATTTTTGACACGGTAATTTACATAATAAGCACAAAATCCTACTGATGATGGAGAGGGAGAGAGGGAGAGTTTAGCACATGCATGGGAAAGAGTGGGATATGGTGGTTAGAGAAATAAGCTGCTAATTGTGTAAGGCAATTGCTCTTTTGTCATGAGCCCTCAGAGGTATTCTTAAGGTTTTCATAGACCGATTGTGTGACCTTCAGTAAATCACTTCTTCCCTGGCAGCTTCTGCCTCCCTGTCAGCAAATTAGGGATTAAGAGATCTTCCTTTCCAATCAGAAGGGCGGTGGGTAATAATTGGTTTTGTTCCGCTCTTGAAGGACTCAGGTAGCAGATCTTCCTTAAGTACAAAGTATTACTCATGTACTTAGAGTCAAGTATAAATACAGAGTTAAAATGCTATTTCCTATGCCCTAGCAGAACTTTCTGTCAAACTCTCAAGACGCATTGCTTTCTGAAGGGAAGGTTGTGGACAGGTCTAAGCAGATAAGCCTGGCTGCCTCTGGCTTCTAAGGATTGCATGGTCCAAGTTCTTTCCTGGGTTTAAACCTTTCAATTGTCATTTCCTACCTTGGAGAGGTAGTTTAGCTTCTCTGGACATCATATTATTCTTAAAAATTCAAAATATCAATACTCATGTATTTGAGATGATGATATATGTTTTGCATAATCCCTTTTATTTAGAGTATGGTCAATAGATATTAGAACCCTTTAGTTCTTTCCTCAGATTCTTCTAAGTAAAAAAAAAAGTAACTAAGGTTCAGAAAGACTCCATGATGTCATCTTGAAGTAAAAATGATAATGTGATTAGATTCCAGTTCTGGCTACCATTTGGCAATATACTTGACCTCTCTGTGCTTCACTTATCTCATCTGCAAAATTGAAGAAATAGCATCTCACAGATGCTTTGCAAAGATAATGAATGTAAAGCACAGAATACAAAACATGACTCATGATAACACTCAAATGTAGCTATTCTTATTCTCACTATTCTTATTATTATCATTAGCACCATTGTCACCATGCTGCTCCTCTGAATTATGTACTGTCCAGAAGCTCTTTCTTAAGATGTTTTTGTCCTACAACCTTGCCTAAGGACAAATTTGGAAATAGTGCACTTTATTTAGTTTGATTTTACTCTGCCCTTTGAGTTCTTGGAGAAACTGACAGTCTTTCCCATAATGACTTCCTCACCAAGATTTTGTGAAAATCAAACCACATAACATAATTTGTGATGTTTTCAACATATAATGCAACCTAGAGATGAAGGTAATTTTAAAAAACAACTTACATAAAAGCAACCCTTGTATAAAATACCATTCACTAGAAGCATTTCTAAAATCTTCAAGATTTTTTATCCATTTTTCCACAGCAATCCTGTAAGTGAGATCACATTTTTATTTCTCAAAGTGGATTGGTCCCAGCTGATGGGGCAGTTCTGCTCCAATAGGTCATTCAGGGATCCAGTTTCCTTCCAATACATTTCCCTGTTCTCCTTTGGCTGAGTTTCTGTCTCCATCTGCATTGTGTAAACAGGTCATTTTCATGTTCGTTTCCAGAGGAAAGGTAAAAGAACAATAGAGCAGCACCAGGCAACTTGTCTTAATTTAGAGATAACACAAAAGTTATGTGCATCACTTTCATTAACATCCCAAGGGTTCATTAGTCACATGAACCAGCCAGCTGCAGGGAAAGCTAGGACATGTATTCTCTAGCTAGACATCAGGGTATGTAGATAAAAGGAGAAACTAGATTGGGGAAACAACTAGCAATGCAAAAAAGTCAATAAACATTTCTTCTACTGAATTTTTCTATAGAATATACTAAAGATTTCCCAAGTTAGTCAAGCTAATCCTCCTAAGACAATTGTTTTAAAGTCTGGGAAGTGATGTGTCAATTTATTCTTCAAAGTCACTACTTTTAAAATAGGAATGGTAGGTTTCTGTCTTCCGAATGCTTCGAGGTTTCCTACTTCCCTTAGTACTGGACATCAGAAGGGAACAGTACACAACAAATTCAAGAGCAGCCTCACCCAAGGAGGTTTGCTGGTACAGTTTGTTTTATGTGGAACCCAGTCTTCATAGCACAGAACCCAAGCACAAGCTGGCGGTAAGCCTGCTATGCCCATCAATTTTAAGAGCATTACGTAATCTCTCTTATTCTTTTTGGAAGAACTAATTGGTTCACACAAACGTATCACTCAGAGCCCAGTAAATAATTTTTCAAATGCAGTACATATTCTTTAACGAGCCTGCTGTGCAACTTTGGATGTATTATGGTTAAAACCAAAAATAAATCTGGGGCACCATTCATCACTGTGAGCTGCTGGCTGTGAACCTACCCCATAAAGTCAGATTATTTTTCGTTATTTTTGCAATTCCCACTTAAATGGGTTTTTTAATATAAGCCTTACTGGCAATTATTCCTGTGATCCTGGCAGGGATTCTCAAATCTTCATTAAAATAAAGTAAGTTGCCAAAACTTTAGAAGTCTTTCAATACTACATTTGAACTGAATGTGTTAGAGGATACAATTTTTTTAATTCTGTGTTGATTAATTTAACTTGATGGAAATACAAAGAAATGTTTAAAGGAAAATGAGATAGAATCAGTAATTTCCTTACTATGCATATTGTGTTAATATATAAATTATGCTTAATATTTGACATTCCAACTCCTGTAGAATTTAGGAGATTAAGTCAAAACTTCTCATCTTAAACTCCTCCTGGTTGTTAATCCTTCCCACAAGCAGATATGAAGCACCAACCCTTTTAAAATACTATCTATATGTCAGGGATGTTGCTAGTATTGGATACTCAGTAATGAGTAAAAGAGAGTTGTCTTCTACTCATAGACATTAGAGTCTAGTGTGAAAGTGTGAAATTAATTAAGAAAGGAAATAATTAACTCAGGCATAGTTTTGGCTCTTTGTCTGGCCTATTTTGTCATAGCAACATCTACTCACCATGCAGAAAATGTTAAACAATATAATCTGTAAAGAATGAGAAAAAGTGCCTTTAAAACCACTGAGGGACATCAAAGGACCATTTCGGTAGAGTAGATAATGTTGCTTCAGAAGATTAACTCATGATCTTCTTGAAGGCTTCTTTCTCCTGTTCAGAGTTCCTTAGTTAGCAAAAACAAATGTTTAGAGTGAGCTCAAACACTATACCTTCCAAATCCTTCAGGTTGATGGCCCTTATTTTATAAACATTGAAATAGGCCAACAAGGAAATAAGCCAAACCATGTTTTTCATTGATTTATTTTATTTTATTTTATTTTATTTTATTTTATTTTATTTTATTTTATTTTATTTTATTTTATTTTATTTTATTTTATTTTATTGTTTTTAGAGAAGGAGAGAGAGAGAAACATCAATGTGAGAGAGAAACATCTATCAGTTGCTTTCCGCACACACCCAACCAGGGATCAAACCTACAACCAACTGGGTATGTGCCCTGACCAGGAATTGACCCTGCAACCTTTTGGTGTATGGCACAACCAACTGAGCCACACTGACCAGGGCCAAATCATTTTTTTCAAAAGTGAATTTTCAACCACTGTACATAAGCCAATGTACAACTTTATTTCTATTTTCATTTTTAATATATCATGTATTGATCTTCAAAATATTCTGAAGGAAACGTTCATAAACACACATATAATACAACCAATATAATATACATTATAGATTCCATAACACTGAAGAAAGGAGAAAATTTAATTTTTCAAAAATGTGGGCCAAGAGAGTTACTGCTATTTGGCATCATTGTTAATGTTTAACTCTCAGAAGCCAAGTATTCAGCTTGTTGTCTTTTTCTGATGTTGTTGTTTTGCAAAAATGGGCCAATTTATTTGTTTTTCTTTTTAGGTTCTCTCAGCATAGTTCCTGATTATATCACTCATCATTAGGCAGTTAGCTAGTTATTAATCTACCTGGCTTTCTAAACATTATACCCTTTCTTCTCCCCAAAAGAGATCATTAAAAAAAAAATGTTTGCAGAAATGTGGAGAGAAAGGAAGAACAAAAAACATTTCAAGCATTTATTTAGTGCCTTATCACTGAGAAATTAAATAGCATAATTTCTGCAGTTAAACCCAAGTTGAATCTTGTTCAGAAATGTGGTCCAATACAGAGCTCTTCATGAAACAATGGAAGTAAACATCATTTAAAATGAACAAATTCCAGGGAAGTTTGTGATTTGTCCCTTTGCAGTGTATTGTTACAACTTATGGTCTATAATTATTTTAGGACTCTGATTCCCCATGTTATCCATGGTAATTAGAAGTGGGGTGGGCAATAATGTTTTTCATGCAATTAACAGCAGATTAAACACATTTTAATATGCCATACACAACTGAGCAATTACGGCTTGTCGGCAGCAGAATTAAGGCATCATGTATCTGTACATTGAAGCGAATGCTAATAATACCTACTCCGTTTCTCCTGGAATCCACATAAAGTCCCATATTACTTGCCTAATGGGAGGCAAGCCTGTTGCTGAACACACTTTGTATTATCATTAATAAGTGCTACAGATTTATTGGCTAGATTACATTTATTGAAAACAGAATGGGAGCATGCAGTTAATTGCCAGCCTTCTCCAATTAATTAGTATTTTATGTGACTAGAATATTCTTCCGTTGATCGTAACTTTCTGCGAGAGCCCCATGAACACGTGCTGCAGCGAGGCCATCTCCAGCAGCACCTTGGGCTGCCCTCGTTCCTGCGCCACTAGAACTGCAGATTAGGGAGGACAAGGTTCGGGGCACAGATGGGGAACTGAGAGCCGCCCCGTCCTGGACTCCGATCCCAGCTCAGATGCTTACTGGTCACTTTACCCTGGGAAACCTCCCTGGACCTCATGTTCCTTCTCTGTAGTGGGAATAACGGGTGATGGGTCTTAAGGAAATGACGGTGGGGGAGCGGAGATGCTGACATGTGATAGATGCTGTTGCGGAATTGCCCGCGTCCTTTGTGCTTTGGGGTGAAGCTACCTTACACATTCAGGGCTCTGTTAATGCACCTTTGAGAACAACTAATCCCACCTTCTCCCAATTTTGCAGAGACAAATGTTGAAGATGACCTATGTGATGATTATTTGTCCTGAAGTCAAATAATCAATGAAATAGTCAATGAAATGACGAGGCCTCTGCCTCCTTTACTGTCAGACCCTGTCTTCTGCCTCTTCCTTTAGGATTCTCTAAAGGTATCAAACTGCCTCTGGAATTCTAAGGCCCCTTGTCCCTCCCACATACCAAGTCATGAAACCTCCATCAGTAATTCACACACTGTATTAGTTTCTGCAGAATGTGGAGCTGCAATAAACACTTGGAAAATGGGTAGTAAGCAACTAGATGAGTCCTGCCCTCAAGAAGTGAAGGGACCATGTAACTTGGTATCTATTTTTTCTATATTATTATTATAAAACCTGGACCATCTATTGCATGCATGGTGTTTTGTGTTTTTTTGGCAGAATGATCTTAACATCAAGAGGTTTAGAAACATCCCAAAGTCACATAACTAATTAGTAGCTGTGACATAATTATAACAGACACATCTGAGCTCCCATCTCAAAATCCCAGTCTAGTATTCCAATAAGAACATACAAAATATTAAAAAAGTAGAGTGAAAATGAATTTTTTTAAATCTTGACCTTAAAGAAAGGGAATTTTTAGCTCTTTAATAGGACAACTAGATAGAATCAGAATTCATGGTTCTAAATTGATCTAGCACGCCTGCCCCATGGTGAATAGTTGATATTTGTCATGCAGGCGACATACCAAGTTCCAGGTTATGTGCGAAGGGGTTTATACGACAGAGAAGCAGCCTAACATAAGGCTACAGGGCATGGACTCTGGAGCCAGACTACCTGGATTCACATCCTGATCCTGCTGCTTTCTTACTTAAAAACTTGAAGATGCCACTTAGCCTCTCGGTATGTCAGTTTCTGTACAAAAATGGCTCAGACCTTTTCATCTAAGCAATCGGAAAAATGGATTGACATTCTGAAAGACTAAAGAAGGACCACATTTGGAGAAGAAAATCTCAAGTCCCATCTTGTTCGGGGATTTAGGACCCCTTGTGGACATCCAAGGAGACTTATTGAGTTGTTAGCAGCATACGTATACCTAGAGTTCAAGGGGAGATATCCAAGCTGGGAAATAAACATTGCTGACCTCAATACCTAAATTGTATTTCTCTCCATGAGACTAGATGAGATCACCCAGGGAACAAGCTCAGCTATGGTCAGATTTACATTTTACAGATCTCACCCTGACAGAGCAGAGTCAGAGGTATGACAGTGGAGGCTGTTCCACCAGCTTGAAGGCTACTGCAGTAGTTAAACTTCAAGCTTGATTAGCACAGATGAGAGGCAACAACAGCAGTAACCATGGTGATAAAAAAAATGAGTCATGATGCAATGCAATTATAATTTTTAAAATGAATACAGTACCAGTTACAATAAAAATATGGCAGAAATGCTACCAGGGCCAGGCCCCTCTTTCCTCTTTTGTGATGTGAAAGCAAAGAAGGCAAAGATTAATTATTTGCTTACCTTTTGTAATTTCTGCCACTGGCCCACAAGGGAAGACTGGACTCTCATCTTAACCCACAACAGACGAGGCAAATTTCACAGTGCTTTAGAGATGACAATCCTTTGATAGCCCCTCTCATGGAACATTTTGTCTCCAAAGTCCTTACACCAGGCAACTACAAGACCCCCAAAGGACACAAAAATATACATATTGAAGTATCACGTTTTCACTTTCTATACAGATTTTCAGCTCTAAGCCAGGTTAATTTTTATGCTTTCTTAGTCTGAATTTTGTTTCCAGTATACTACATTTGCTTTAGGATGCAATTTTACAAAAGGAAAAATAACTATGTGTGTCCATTTGGAGGGTCAGCAAAATGTATATATAGACTGTTTTCAGTTTCCACGTGTCTCTGGCATAACTCTTTCTTTGTGCTAAGCACTGTTTTAAGCACTTTGCATTAACTATACAATAATATTGTACAGTAGTGTTCAGCAATAATGTGTCATATTAAATACAAAGTGTCTTATGTTAATATACACAACACTGTGAAAAACATAGCACTATTATTTCAATTTTATAGATGAGGAAACTCAAGCACAAGGATTATGGGGTAACCTAAGAACATGCAGGTAAGGAGGTGGCAGAGTTGGGATTCAAGCTTCCGCAGTCAGCCCAGAATATATGCTCTTAACCACCACCCATGCTTTCCATACTCTCAAATTTGTTACCTGCTTCCCATTTCCGCCCCTCCTTACTCAATTTCAATGCTTTATTGCAATATCTTAATTAACTTTCTTATTTTTACTCTTATCATCACCAAGCCATCCACCACTATTTTGTCGAAGTGATCTTTGTAAATAACAAATCTATTGACACTAACTCTGCTTAAATTTCTCAAGAACCTCCTATACCTGTATTTAAATAAGATGTAAATTCCTTTGCATAACATTCAAGGACCTTCAGGGTTTGCCCTTTCCTGTATTTCTGCCCTCAATTCCTGTCACTCTCTGCTTCGTCTTTTATGTTCTTATCCTACTGGACTAGGCACCCATCCTATCCAGAGCATATGATGCCTTCTCTTGCCAACTTTGTAATTTGATTCTTCTAAGTCAGACATTATATTTACTACTCCAAGTCTCAGATACCTGTGAAGACTTCTCTTTCCTCCCCGAACCTCCCAGATCATTCTTTGCACCTCTTACAACATGGTTTTACTCTGTAGTTGGTGTATTTGCCCATTTCCCTACCCTACTGTGAGCATAGGTGATAAGTCCCTTTTTCTTTGGGTCTTCAGTCCTGAATGAATTTAAAGTGATAAATGAATAAACCATGAGAGTGTAGCTTGAGTGCTAACTGCCAGTTATTAAAAGTGAAATTTTGTTGTCTCATCTGCAAAATGACATAATGATAGCACCTACCTATTTCATGAGCTCTTTTTGAGGATCAAGTGGGATTATTTATCTGTTGATCAATAGATGATAGATAGATATTGGTAGATGATAGATAGATAGATGATGATGATGATGATAGATAGATAGATAGATAGATAGATGATAGATAGATAGATAGATAGATAGATAGATAGATGATAGATGATAGATGATGATGATAGATAGATAGATGATAGATAGATAGATAGATAGATAGATAGATAGATAGATAGATAGATGATAGATAGATAGATGATAGATAGATGATAGATAGATAGATGATAGATAGATAGATAGATAGATAGATAGATAGATAGATAGATAGATAGATAGATAGATGATAGATAGATGATAGATAGATAGATAGATAGATAGATAGATAGATAGATAGATAGATGATAGATAGTAGATAGATGATGATAGATGATAGATAGATAGATAGATAGATAGATAGATAGATAGATAGATAGAAGATAGATGATGATAGATGATAGATAGATGATAGATAGATAGATAGATAGATAGATAGATAGATAGATAGATAGATAGATAGATAGATGACAGATAGATAGATAGATGACAGATGATAGATAGATAGATGATGATGATGATAGATAGATAGATAGATAGATAGATGATAGATGATAGATAGATGATAGATAGATAGATAGATAGATAGATGATAGATAGATAGATAGATAGATAGATAGATAGATAGATAGATAGATAGATAGATAGATGATAGATAAGCACAATTCCTGACACATGGTAAACATCCCA
Source organism: Miniopterus schreibersii (assembly GCF_964146895.1). Lineage (NCBI taxonomy): Eukaryota > Metazoa > Chordata > Mammalia > Chiroptera > Miniopteridae > Miniopterus > Miniopterus schreibersii. The sequence goes on along the minus strand of NC_138101.1, from coordinate 10,378,847 downwards.
AAATGTTAGATTGTCTTTCTACTATTATCTGAATTGTTTAACATTATAGTGTTCATGAAAGTACCATGCATAGTGGCACGTTCTTTAATTCTGAATCTAAATTTGCACCCCACTTTGTGCCTAAGGTACCTTGGATTTAATTTTCCAATCAGTAAACTCAGGCCTATTGGATTAATGTTATAATTGGCAGAAAAATCGGTAGAGTTCTTACAGGTGGGAGCAGCTGTTAGTTCCCTCCCTGCAGCACCACAGATGTCCTTCTGCTCAGGCTCTATGCTGGCAACACTCAAAACACAGGCCTTAGCCCTTGGAGAAGCTATGCTCTCACTAGACAGCTACTTATGTCAAAAGGATTTCAGACTCCACAAAGTGTGCCTCCAAGGGATGGCACAGTCAAGAGAGCTGAGCCAACCCACTGACAAGCTACCCCAGAGGCCAGCTTCACTGTTTCTGAAGAGGACTGCATTTCTTCTACTAACTTGGAGTGGGATTTTCATCATATTTGTTTACTAAACTAGTCTGGCTGCCTTTTTCTCATAGACTTGCAAATCAAAGTAAAAGCACTAGAATTCATGCTACTACTATTAGCCCACCAGCCTAGTCTTCCAGAATTACTATTAATAGGATCTTATGGACTGAATGTGTCATCCCATCCTGCACATTTATATGTTGAAATCCCAGCCCCAATGCAATGCTATTGGGAAGTGCGGTCTTTGGGAGGTCATGGGGGTGGAACCCTCATGATAGGATTGCTGCCCTTATAATAAGTGACATGAGAGAGTTGCTTCCTCTTTCTGCTGGAAATGCAATGAGAAGACAGCATGCAAAACAGAAAGCAGGTCCTAACCAGACACCATATTTATTGGCACCTTGATCTCAGACTTTGCAGCCTCCCGATCTGTGAGAAATAAATTCCTGATATGTAAGCCACCCAGTCTGTGGTATTCTGTGGTAGCCGCCTGAACTGACCAAGGTATAGGTAATCTTTTCCTGAGGACCACCCCCTTTTAGTTTCACCATTTATTTAACTATTTGACGTTAGAAACATTATTGGAGTACCTTTGAACCTGAGATTGCCCATCTCTAAAACTGGGCAAGCAGTGTGTCATGTGGGGCATTGCAATCGTTAGAAATCATATCCAGAAAGCATCATTCAATATAAGCCATATAATCCCTGCCCAGTCCATGCTGCTCAATAGCGGTAAATATCATTGATTTTCAATTAATCCTATGGATATCAACTCAGCATGAATGCATAGATCTAAAGGATAATTTGTTTCGCTTTGCTTTTCACATTCCAGATGATTGGTGTTCCGCCTGCTTTGGGGACCCCTCTAGCTGCTCCTTTGATTACCAATCATTCTCCCAGTTGCCCCGCACCAGCCCTCAAAGTGGCCGCAGGCTGGAGGAAAAGAACTTTGCAAAGACAATAGCTGATTATATTGCAAATATAATCCTTGGTTTTCGATTTTAAAACCTACAGTAATTGCATTATCATACTGATATGCTTATGCAGCCACTTAGCGAACGTTGGACACAGGCCAGGCAGACAAAAAGAGCCCTGGAAGAGCCTGTTACCAGAGAGGGACAGAGAAATGGCACAAGGAGCTGCCGTGGTAAATGATGAGGAGGCAATAGGTAAGGCAGAATGGAGAGATGCGGGTATTCACGCTTAAGGGCGAGGCGTGAAGGGGCCTGAGGAAGGTGCTATTTGAACCAGGACTTGAGAGATCACAGAACATTCCCCCAGAAGAAGGGGCATGGCAGCCACTGGAATGGCCAGGAGGGCACCGTGGGGGAGCACAGAGCTGGCTCCAGGTCAGGGGCAGAGCTCCTGGGGAAGATGCATGGTGAGTAGCTAAGGAGGAGACTGGAGCCGGAATGTCATGGGATGTATGTGTCTAATCAGGGTTTAGGAATTTGTCCTAAAGGCAGAATTTGAAATCTGCCTGGAAAACTGCCTTGAGGTAAAAGACGCTTCACACAAAGATTAAGACTTGGGCTAATTCCACAGGCTCAACTCTGGGGGCTCAGGTATTACAGCTGTTGAAGTTTTGACTGACACAGGAAAGCTGCGCAGTCTTTATGAACCCTCCTTTCCCTCCTAGTGACTGGGTGAACCTTCCGGACATTATTTTCTTAGTAGAAAGATTTCCTTACCTAATGGTGTTGGTCCATGTTTGGAATGCATAAGATATTGACTTTTTTTCCTTGTGCATTTAACGCTAGTTTGAATGCCTCTAAGTTACTGCTCTGTATGAAACTGGCCTGAACATCTGGGCATGAATTTTTGTTTCTACACAGAATTATTTAGACAATCTAATGTCTAAGCCCCCCAGGCCAACACAAAATCAATTTCCAAAATAAACAGAGAATGGCTAACTGAGCCCCAAAACAGACCCTTTCATAAGAAGGTCTGAAATCCACTCTAGAGTTCCTATTAGTAGGTCTATGCCAACCTGCAAAAGATCCGAATGGTTTATACAACCTCCAGGATCCTTTCAGTTTTGCTTAAAACTTTCAAGTAGAGAAAACTCGAGTTATTTTTTAAAAGGCAAATCTGCCCTTCCTTGGGTACAAGAGTACTGAGTTATCAGGTCGTCGAGATCAGATAGCTGCTAAAGGGCCTTTAACTCTCTTACCTAAGAACTAGTCCGTCTCCTTTGAAAACATTTTGTCCAGTTCAATACACTAGAAAATCATGATGCTGAGCTTTGCTCTGCTGCCCAGCACCTGCCAGGGATGAGGAATTTGATTTCATACTCCATGAGAGGCCTTCCACCTTGCCCCGGACCCACTTCTTACAGAGCTCGCTTTGTTGGGAAGTTCCCCGCGGCCTTGACCTTTTTGCCGGTCCCAGCTCTGAAGAAGAGGCCACTTCTCTCTAAAGACTTCGTCCCACCTTCTAGGAAAAGAGCAGGTGAAATTCCCCTGGACAGCATCTGGACGAAGGCCCGGGTCTTCTACTCAAAGATTTCTGAGAGCATTCCCCCTGTGTTCACTGATCAAAACTATATTTTTCAGAGTAGTGGGATTTTAGAAGGCGAGCTGGAAACCTTGGGAACGTTATTTCACCTCTCAAAGTCTCATGCATCTCAATCCTAAAACAGAAAATGATGCTTCACTCACAACACTTCCTGTACTTTTCAAATGGGGCTTGGATAGACCTTGCCATCCAAATGTCAGAGGTCTTGTTAAGAGGCAGCACCTGCTTCAGTTCTCCTGCGATGGGGCCGGAAAGTCTGCATGTTGAGCAAATCCTCAAGTGATCCTGTAGCTGTGGATCCTGTCCCAGGAGCACACCACACAGGGGAGGATTTGAGGGAAGATCTAGGGAAATTGATGCAGCGAGAAGCCTGCAGCTGCCTGGACCTAACCCACAGCTGCTCAGAGAGCTGGCTCCTTGGCAGGCTCAGGCCTCTGTTGGCCCCTCCACCCGGTCCAGTGACAAGATGAGTAACTACACCTCCAGTAGCGCTGGCCCCGCCGGAGGAAAAGCACGCGCTGGCTAAAAACACTCTTGGCAAATAATCAGTGAGCGTCGCTGGCAGCCAGCGTGCTTGGAGTTTGTCCTGTTAGGATACACGGGCTATTTTGTGCCAGAATTTTTTTTCCTTACTTCAGCTTTAGAGACACTAATATGCATGGTGAGTGGAATTTTTATCTTTTGGTGAGTGGAATTTTTATATATCTTGCTGATTGAAAAAATAAGCCTGATGCACACAGAAGTGATTGTTTGACATTATTTCTGATGTGTGAGCTGCTCCCATTCCTGGCTTTGACAGGAGCTCGGGGCCCAATTCCCACCGCATATTTATTGAGTGCTTAAAATATGCCACATACCACGTAAAATCAATTATATATACTATCTCAGTTTGTCTTCACTAAACCCTAAGAGCTGGATGCTAGTTTTCTTCTCTTTTTACTGACGATGAAACCAAGGCCAAAACATGTTACAGGAGGTGACCAAGCACCGCTGACGCTGATCGACTCCTTCCTGGAACATTTCCACTTTCCCTCCTCCCCCAAGGACACCCTGTGCCTTTGACTTTTGGTGGATGCTGCAGCCCAGTGCCCACCTTTAATTCGCCCCATCACAGACTGTCTACACTTTTGCCCGTCCATGGGGAGGTTGGAAATGTTGGGAAGCCATTCTGGCCACGCTCCACCCCCTTTGTTTTGGGCGTGCTGTTAAAACTGTATTCCTTTGGCTTCTTTTGTTAGCTACCATCCTCAGCATCCTCAGTGGCATCTCCAGGTATTTTCCACGTATCCCAAGCCCCAACCCAGAAGCTCCCCTCTCCCTTCAGCAGGTGACTTCCTCTTTTTCTTTAGTGAGTAGAGACAAAGTTTCCCAAAACTCAAATGATTGTGATTTAAACAATGACGAACGTAAATTTCTCTCCAAACAGGAAATTGGGGACAAGCAGTGCCAGGAACACCTTAGCTCAGTGTTGTCATTAGACCCAGATTTCTACTCCTCCATCCTGAGCATTTAACTGGTGGTCTTTTGTCCTACCTCATGGTGGCAAATGGCTCCCTCATTTCAGCACCATGCCCTCTTCATACTATCAAATTCGGGGAAAAAAACTTATTTACCATGCAGGAAAATAATTCCCAGAAGTACCCTCAGCCGAGAGCTCCCTGATGTATATTTGGCCCAAACTCGGTCACTTCCCACACCCAAACCAGTCACCGGCAGAGCCAATGGCACAGGCATGAGGAGTTTCTTTCCATCGCGGTTCATCCCCGGGGACTCGGGGAGGGATCAGCCCTCGCCAAGCACTTGCCGTGTGAACAAAACTTACACACTTGGTTTCTACAAACTAAGGAGGAAGGTGTAGGAGGGCCACTGGGGGGGACCTTCAGCATCTAGTCCCTCACCCTCGCTTCTCTCTGTCTCCTGCCACCACCTCCTACCTCAGAAGGGCCATGTGGAGTCACCGCCCTCTTCAGTGCTGTGGTCTCTTCCTTCCCAAGACCAGGTCCTACCTCTTCTCCCTTTCTCTTTGCCCCATCAATCATCACTCTTCCCATATTCAACATCTATCTCCCCCTTTCCTGCAAAGACATTCCAGTACCCTCTACAGGAAGAACAAAACCAAAGCCAGCCTCTCCTTAGCCCTGTAGTACCTTCAGGCTGCTATCCCAGCTCTAACTTTCTTCTCACCGACAAAACCTTCAGAAGAAAGCAATATTCCGTGCTTTCCCTCTGTCACCCCTCACTCATGCAAGTCTGTGGAGCCTGGCCCTGGCCCCACGAGTGAAAAGAACACAGCGCCAGACTGGATCACATCCAACTCTGATTTAACCTAATGAACTTTCTCTCAGGGTCCGTCTGGCCTCGTCTGGAACTTACTCTTCTCTTCTCCCTATAGCTCTTAGAGAGCCTGCGTCTGTCCATCCCCGGCCCGTGCACCAGGCCCGCCACCTCTTTGACTTCGCCATCTGTCTCATTTATTGGATCTTCTTTCGCTAGATTGTAAGCAACCTGAGGAAAGGGACCGCATCTTATTATTATTCCTGCACGACGCATGGTGCAGAATTTTAGATCAAGCCTTTATCCCTTGCAAAGCTTCTAAACCCGTCTCTTTGACTCCCCTCTCCCCTCCTCTCCAAGCCACCCGGTTACCAGAGCTGTACTTCTAAAATGACAGATCACATTAGTTGCTTATTTAAAAACATAAACTCCTTAGCATGTCAGTGCAGTTCCTTCACAAAACAACACAAACCAATTTTCTAACTAGAAGTCTACCACATCTCCCCGGTACACACACACACACACACACTCACACACACACACACATGCACACGCACACTCACACACCCACATACACACCATGCACACATGGTAAGATACTGCTCCTCAAAGAATGGTCCATGCACCACCTTCATCAGAATTACTTGGAAAACTTGCTTAAAATGAAATTCTTGGACCACACCCAAGACCACCTTAGTCAGAATCTTTAGGATTGGCCCCGGGCTGGTATGTACATTTTTAACACGCATCCAAGGCAATCCAATCCTAAATGCATATTGAAGTCTGAGGCCAAAGCCTTATAAATAATCGTGCTTAATAAGCAAAAATCGATTCAATTAAGTACGACTACGCTTAAAAATTTTCTAAGCATTTATTATACCCATTTAATAATTGCCTCATTTTTTTTTATCTCTATGGCTGTGGGATAAAGAAGTCTCTAAGGAAAAGTTGAAAACTGGACCAAGCATCACTAGGCCAACAAGCTTGTTAAAAAGTTTCCCTAGTAACCACTCAATTCACTGAAGGACAGTTCTGCTCCTTGTTTGGTGTGTCTCTGAACAAAGCACACTGCATCATTTGCTTTCCCGCTCGGATACTCTGGAAATGGTAGCGTCGGGGTACCTAATCCTAGAGAAGGACTTATGCCCTGTGATTTACCTTTTCTCTGTAAATTAGGGAAGGTTGCATCCTCGCAAGTTGCTTGATGACATCATTGGTGACACCAGCCACAGGTGGTCACTCGGTGTCCTCCGGATGAGCCGAGTTCATGTTCTTCCCCCATTTCATTTCCATCAGCCGTCTCTGCAATGCCCCCGCCCCGCCTGCGGGCCGCCCATGGCCCTGGGAGCCCCGAGTACAATGGGACTTAACGAGCGCACAGCTGCATTTAAGGAAAAAGTTCCCGCTGAAATTGGATTTGAAAGTTTTATGATGTTTTACAAAAGGCAAGCCCAGAAGCTTTCCAAAAAAACATTTGCTGTCTCAAATACTTATTACGATAAATTTCTATTTCAATGGCAAAAAGCAATCTATCTTCTTTATTCTTGCTGCCGGTTGCCTCCCCATTTTCGGCCCCCAGCTCCAGCCCTTTCCACTCATCTTGGTGACCATGTGTATGGGATGAAATGTTAATGGCTTGCAAACACTGTATCTGGAGCTATGTTAAAGATTAAAGCTGCTAGATGCTTGGCTCTGTAGTCAGTCTTCCTCCTCATACAGACATAGTTTGTCTCCCTCCCTCCCTCCTTTCCTCGCTTCCTTCCTCCCTTCCTCTCTCTCCCCACTTCCACTTCTGCTACTTCTCTCTCCTTTCACTGGCTCAGACAAATAAACCCAACAAAACACATTGCTTTTGATATTGTCTCTGACCCAAGGTCACAGAGAAAAGACTCAAAATGAAAATAGAAATCAAATCAGATCCATAAGCGGATGCCAGAGGGGCCGATAAAATAAAGAACCAAGTGAACGGCCCAAGCATCTCATTTTCTCCACGAAATGACTTCCAGCTTGAACAATGGTCTTCTCTCGCAGTCTTTGTTTTCCAATAACAGCAACAATGAGGAAGATCGCTTCGGGTGATGAGCTGTCCATTCTGGGAGCGAGAAAGAAGCAGTTGGCCCGGAGGGAGAGTTGCCCAGGAGGGTTACAGTCACCGTGCACATGCGGGCGTTCGCCTTGGCCTGAGCGAGTCACCCCAGTTCCCACGGGCTCGTGTCCCAAGGAGCACTGCCGAAGAAGCCAGGCTCCCCAGCTTTGCTCTGAGCAGCGCCCTGGACAGCGCTCCAGCCCAGCAGCCTCCAAGTTTCTCATTCGGGGCCAGGGCTGGGTGCCAGCCCCCGCACGGCAGGGAAGCGAGAGCCTACTGTGCATCCGAGCAGAGCCCTGATGAGCTGCGGCGCCGGCTGCCCCCGTGGAGCAACCCTAAATCTGTCAAGTTCCAGGCTTTTGATGTCTGTTGTAAGAAAATTGCGTATGAAATTGCAAGAGAGTAAGTTTATTATCTCACATTCCTGATAACAGGAAAGCAGGACATTGCATTCTGTGACTTTCAGGGTGACAGCTATGACTTGCAGAGTGACAGCCACTGAAACTCATCCTGATAATGCAACTGATGGCCATGAAAGGTAGAAAATATATATCCAGGTCATTCGGAATTTATGAATTCATTTTAGGAGGAGAGAGAGAGAGGAGAAGAGAGGCAGCCTGAAGTCCACTTCTAGGCAGAGAAGTTCTGAATGCAAGTTCCTCTCCCATTAACCTTGAACATCACGGCTTGTACCGTAGCCTCTCAGAGTAGGAAGGGGTTTAATAGGCCAAACAACAACCAAAACATACTCTTTGAAGGCTCCAAATGTTTCTCCATCCCAACCCTAAGTCCCTCTCACCTCACAATTTACTCATTGAATGAACAAGGTCATATCTGTGTTTTCTGGTTCTTGTTTTTTCTCCTTAAAATCCATTGACCACGGTCTGCCAGAGTGGTGCCCATTTTCCAGTGATTTGCAGACTGTAGATTATTCCTGTCATTGGAGAGGTTAAACAGCCAAAAATGTAAATGTGACCTTCCCACCCCCAAAGGACTTGATGCTTTGATAGACTTGTTAGAGATATTTTTACTTTAGCTGAAAGTGTCGCATGTATGGAAGGTGTGGGGTGACAGATTCCTCTTCACTCAACTCTGGGCTGCAGGGAAATACAGAGAATAGCCCCTGACCCCAAAGAGCTCACTGATTTTGCTGAGGGTGAGAAAAAACATGGCAGGAAACAGCTGATAGCAGCTGCATCATCGACAGTTGATTTTAAAATCTAAACTGAATAGTTTCCAGGAAAAAAGTTTTGCACACAAAGGTGGAGATGAGGCGATTGACTTCACATGATAATCTCAAACCCTCTCATAACTTGCTCACCCTTATGAGCTTTGCATGAGGACCTGACAGAACCCAGAGTATAGTTGTTGTTTAACCAATAATGGTGAAGTCGTAAACCCATCCAGCATCCATAGCTGTTACCCCTTTTACAAAAGTGATTTGGGTTTCTCAGGGCACTTTCCAAGAGAAGCACTTGGCTCTGGATGCTCTGATATCATCCTAATGGGCTGAACTAGCACAAAGTGTGATAAGCCAGGCATTTATTAATAAAATATAAATAATTGTGCTTATAACTAAATGTATTCATGCTCTTTTAAAGTATGATTAATAAAACTTATGATGGCTCTCGAGAGAGCTATATATAGTTGCCTCTAACAGAATCAAGGCAGAGATTTCATCTCAGCACCTATTGGCGTGAATGTCACTGCTGGGTGGAGGTCTCTGATGTGTGCTCCGTCGTATTTGCTTTATGTGAATAGAGAAACTGTCTCAGCAGCAGATCTATTGCTTTCCTGGCCTCATTAAGTGTTGTATTTGTATGTTTGATCTTATCCCCAGAACTCTGCATGGCCATGCTCCCAGTTATGCACAATGTTCTTTCATGGTAATAACATAAACTGGGTATGAATTCAGCTGGCAACAGAGACCAGCTGATTTTCAATTGTGCGCCTACGTGATTACTCATGTGTCCAACAGCTTCCCCAAGAGAAGGATATGGAGGGAGATTTGCCCAAAGGGCCTCCAGCCTCCCATACTTCCTAAGTCTATGTGAAGCCAGATAAATAGAAAGCAAATACCTGACCCACACACTAAGGTCCTTTGAAAATTGCCTTTCACTCTTCCATAGGATGTCATCTGACTATACGTAGGCTTGTTATATAAAAGGGCGCTGTAAAACTTGCTTTCCATCTGTTGTAGGCTCGCCAGCCAGAGAGGACACTGTTACATTCAGTAATGTCCTCTTTATGGCAATACTGGGAGTAATTTCTTTCTTGTCTTAGTACCAAGAACGGTTGTGCTTCTCCTGGGCAATGGTCTATTTGTGCTTGTATCTCACAAATATTGGACGATGAATTGGACCACATTTTCCAGTAGGTAGAAATGTGTTTTCTTCCCTGCTGCCTGAAAATACATCCCCAAGGGTCCTGAAGCTTTCTAAAAGATATTTTCCATTTTGTATTTTCTTTTCACGATCGTATTTTTTAAATGAGATGAGGTTATTCTAGGAGAGGGATCAGTAAACTTAATCTACCAAAGGGCTAGAGAGTAAATGTTTTAGACTTTGTGGGGCACATACATCTCTGTCATACATTCTTTTCATTTTTTCAACCATTTAAAATTGTAAAAAGCTCTTTTTAACTTATGGACCTTACAAAAATAGGTGTCTAACCAATTGGGCCCCCAGGCCATCGTTTACTGACCCCTACTGGACGATTGCTAGCTAGATGATGTATTCTTCTGAAAACTGCCATGTGACTGCAGGGTCTTCACACTTCTGTTTGCACTGTTTGTGTAGGTGCCAAGTCCTACTGTTTTCACAGACATGAGGTAGTGAGAAAATGAAGAGAGCTAACATTAGCTGTAAATGACGTGTTTGGTCTAAATGCAGGCCAAACGTCATAAAGCAACTCTACAAATGAAGAGTTCGAGTCATTCAGAAGCTGGTGAATTAGACTCAGCACACAGCCCACAGCCACGGCAGAAGCAAGCAAGCTCACATCAGTGTGAGTGTGTTTCCTATGGAGTGGAGTTCTGCTCTGTGTCCACATTATAAAGGGAATTTTGTTTCAGCAAACCAGCAGCATGTGTCATACTAAATCAGTTGGTTTTGTCATTGGGTTTATATTAAACTTGTTAGTTTGAGTTGGTCTCATGGCCGTATAAGAACATTGCAGATACCACAACCCTACTCCTTGGTTCAAAACCCAGTTCTGCCATTTCCTACCTAGGTGCCCACATATTAGTTACTTAAGATAAATGAATTATATGTATAATTCATTAGAAGGGATTATGTTACCATCTCATACACCTTGTTCATTTGTGCATATTTAAATAAGGGAAAATAAAAATAATTTGAAAACAGAAGGAAGAACATCAAGAGAAAATTGTACATTTAAAAGGCTTCCATACATTTCTTAAGGCTGAGAAAACTAGAGTAGTTTTGCAAAAACTAGAGTAAGCTATGTATTACATCTTCTCTCCCCAGTTCTTATTTATTTCAAGCATTGCTTTTCTTTTTTGCACAATTTTTGGCCCTTTAACATGCATGCCTTCTCCCTACACACACATCTACACATCTTGTGACTGGTGTGTTTTAATTTTTAAACTTATTTTTAGGTAATAAAAATAATGCATGTTTATGGTAACAAATCAAGAATGCAGGTGGTAGATCTCCCCATCCTAACCCCACTAGAGGAAACAACTATGAATATTTTCTCATGTTCCCTTCCAGACAGCATTGCAGTTTGCTCGAAAGCAAAAATACCATCCTTTTGCATTTCAAAATTACTTACATCTTTCAAGAAACCAGGGGGGGTAATTTAAAAATGCAGCAATTTTTGGTATGACACAGAAGAACAGAGAACCCTGAGAAGAAACCCAATCTGATATAGGGACTAGGAAAGAGGAGGAAGACAGAATTACTTTCTGCGAGGCTCCCAGAGATTCAAGAGAGTGTGGCCACTCTGGAATGACAGGTCTTTAATCATTGCCCAAGTGTGAGAAGAGCTTGTGTTCTGAAGGGTGGGAGAAAGGAAAGGAGAGGTGAGATCAGATAAAGCTAGAGAAGGAGAGAGGCAGATCCCTGGTAATTCTGTATGTGTGCCTTTTTATTTTATCCAGAAGACACTGGCCTGCCAATATCAAGTTTTCAGCAGGAGAATAAGACAATTAGGACTGCAAATGGAGAAGGTAAACTCCAGAGGCTGCGAGGTCAATTTAGAGCCTGTTGCAGGATCTGAGTGATAAGCGATGAGAGATGATGGGGCCACAAGTCACACACCTACCTCTAGAGTTTCTGACTCATGGGATCTGGTATGAAGCCTGAGAACTTGCATTTCTAACAAGTTTCAGGGGCTGTGGACGCTCCTGGCCCAGGGATCACACTTTGGGCAACATTGGGTTAGAGCAATGGTAGTAAAAATGGTAAAAAACAAAAAGCGGGTTTGGGTGCCAAGTAGATAAAACCAGAGAGGTGAATGCAGTGGAAGGAACTGGTGCTGTGGACTGGGTCTGACTGGAACGTGCAGTCGCAGGGACCGGGGGGGGGGGGGGGGGGATGCTTGCCAAGGACAAGATAATGGCGCCTTGGGAACTGTTGGTTATGGCAGGATTAGGATGCGTGAAGGGGGAATTCCCCAGAAGGCAAATAATTGCATTTGTAGATGAGAAGAGGTGTCTAGACTAATCCTAAAATTAAGGAGTCATGATTACATAAGGGACTGAAGTCACAGGGCTACACGGGAGATGTGAAAACGAGAAGAAATGCAGGCTCAGAATTGGACCTTGCCTACCACTAGCAAGGGAAGGGGGAGGGAGAGAGGAAAGGAAGAACGTGAAAGAGAGAGAGGGGAGGGGGCAGGGAGAAAGAGAGAGAGGGGAGACCTTCCAGGCTTCTCTGCAGAGATGGGTGAAAACATTAGCAGCGCATCCCTGCGGGGATCCGTTTGTATCTTGTCCCGTCAGCTACTGGCAGGTATCATAGAATGTCCGGCTTTGGGCCACCAAATTCTTGTTGAGCTGAGGTGTGTTCACTTGGTGTCGTGCAGTCGAATCAGCAAAATCTGGAGGAGAGCAGGGATTTCATTGCCCCAGAGCCATGTGATTTTCATGACTGATCGGGTGGACATCGGCACGCGCCCCTGGGAGGAGGATCTGGCGGCAAACCCTAGGCAGGCTCCTGTCTGCTTGCTCGCCTCTGTGAAGGAAAACTGATGCAATTGTCCTGGGACCCTGTGTTTGGAATTTCCAAGCATGATAGTCATTGGATATTTCAAAAACTATGAGGAATTTCAATAAACCTCTGAGACGGCCAAAATAATTAGGCTGAATTGCTGTCACCGACTGCCCTCACCTTTTTAAGTATGGGAGATACCTACGGCTTTTCAGCGGGCCCGCCACGCTTTCTAAATGAGCCCCCAAACTACATGTTGAATTGTATTAAGGTTTTCCAACTTGCAGAGTGTCTGCATTATCTGTTTTTGGTCGACAGATAATTACATTCCAGGATCCTAATTACATAGTCTTTGGGAATGGGTCATGGAATTACCTTATAAGTTAAAAATTCCCGATCAAGCCTAAAGCCTGGCACATAGTAGGCATTCAATGAATGCATTACAAATGAATGGATATATACACAAATGAATTCATGAATATAAAAGAAGGAATAAAACTCTTTAGGGGATCCACCCATGTGTATTAGTTTTCTATTACTGCATAGCAAATTATCACACATTTAAGGGCAAAAAGCAACGCACATTTATTAAGGGATAGTTGTGTGGCTTAGAAGAGCGAAAGCATGTCTGGGTTCTCCGCTAAGGGTCTCACAAAGCCAAAGCCCAGGCGTCGCCAGGCTGAGTAATCTTCTGGAGGCTCTGTGGAAAGATCGGCCTCCAAGCTCACTCTCGCTGCTGGCAGATTTCAGGTTTTCGCAGCTATTTCACTGAGCTTCCTCTCTCCTTGCTGACTGACAAGCAGGGGCTGCTCCCCGCTTCCAGAAGACGACGTTCCCCCCTTGCCATCTGGCCCCCACAGCGGTTAGCCAGGAATGGTGGCTCAGACTTTCCCTGCTTCTCACAGCGGCCTTAATTCTTCACGGGGCCAGAGAAAGCGCCCTCCTGTATAGGGCTCCAGGGACCGGGCCAGGCCCACCCAGGTGATCGCACTATTTTACGGTTAACTGGTCAGCTGCACCACATAACATGACCGCATCGCAGAGCCAAGTCCATCAGATGCACGCAGGGCGTGTGCACAGGGGGCAGGGACTCTTGGGGACCGTCCTGGAAGTCCTTCCACCCTGCGGGGCAGGCCCTGCGTGGACTCCGGGGCACACGGCTGTACTTCCCTGAAGGAGCGATTTCATCTTCCCAGGCTGCTCGATTATTACGTTGGGCGTCCTCAGGGTGCAAAACCAATAGACCGTTTTGTTTTCCCTTTATGTGTGGGGGGATTTTTTAATATATTTCCTAACCTTGCATCTTTTGTACTTTTGTAACAGCTTCTATAGCAGATAGAAAAATCCTATTACCTCCCTCCATTAAATGAGTGGAATACAAATGCCGACAAAACCAGAAAATATCCCCTTAGAAAAATCCAGTGACACTGGCGTCCTTTTCAGCTTGCAGCACTAAAATTGAGTTTTTATATTCATTGCAAGGGTTGGCAAAGGGAAAACTCATTACACAACAGAGCTTGCTGGCCAGGGTGAGAGGGCCTGCCCTCATATCTTCTGTATTAGAGCAACAGAGGTCAGCCCATGAATTTCTCAAGAGACATGGAACATACAGAACTGTTGTTTATTTCAGAATTTTCATTTTCACAAGGCACTACATTCTCTGAACACCGGGGGTTATTAAAATAGCTATTTATTGAAAAGTTTGGTATTTAGAAAACCAACTTAGGATGCAATATAATTTCCATCTATTACTATTCAGTGTATCTGCTTTATGCATTTGTATATATTTGCTTGAAACCTTTTTTTATTTGTGGCCCTAAAACTTTGGTGTTTTTATTTCTTAAGGATTTCAATCTTTCTTATTTACTCTGCATCAAAAGCTTTTCTCAAGTTTGAGAAATTAGACATGCTATCTTGAGTCACTGTGTCAAGAATACTAAGCTTGTGACTCAGAGAAAGACTGCATTACTGAGAATAATAATAGGAATTGAGTACATTTTTAAAAAATAGAATGGAAGCTAGAACATAGTTACTATGTTAATATGTCTCATAGTTAATATGAAAACATAATTTTAAGAACTGTTATGTTATTTAGTGCTAAGGGCCTTAGACATATTTTAGCAGATCTGTACCCACTTGATCTTCATAGCCACACTGTGAGTAATTATTGATGCCTATTTCACAAGAGATAAAAGAAATCCCCTTTTTATGATTCTTCCTGTTAATTTAGTAAATTTTATTATTTAATTTTATCTCTTTGCTTGGCTTATTAGTTGTATTGGTCAGAGAGAGAGACAGAAATTTATTTTAAGGAATTGGTTTACACAGTTGTGGAGGCAAGTTTAAAATCTGCAAGGTAGACTACAGGGTGGAGTTCAAGTCCAAAGGCAGTTTGCTAGGAGAATGTCCTTTCTCTCAAGGGCAGTTGGTCTTTTTCTTATGACCTTTAACCGATTGGATGAGCCTCTTTCACATTATGAAAGGCAGTCCGCTTTACTCAAAGTCTACCAACTAAGATATCAATTCCATTAAAACAAAACCTTCAAAGAAACATCTAGAGTAGTATTTGACCAATTGCAATAGACAGACAGAATCCGTCTGCCTAGTATAGGTAAAGAACTATAATAGTACACATAGAAGTTGTATTTACTTGTTTGTTTAACTTAGGAATTTAACATGAAAATGAATGAATTCTTTAATTTATTTATTTGTATTTTTTTGCTCTATGCTCATTTTATTTTATTTTTTGGTATTTTTCAATGTTGCACTATTACAGATGTCCCCCATTTGCCTCTTTTGCCCCCTCCACCCAGTCCTCCGCCCACCCCATGAATGGATTGTTTTAGGATTAAATGCACACTATGGAAGAAGGCCTTAATGCATGCCCTGCTACTCCTTAAGTCTTGATAGAAACAAAATTTTACTCAGTGATCAGAGAATTCTCATATCCCTTCCTCCTCACTATGGAACTCTTCATTTAAACCCTTAGAAATCCTCTACTTTGTGTGGCTGAGGAAATACATTTTTCAACTTTCGTTAGCTCTGAATTCACCAACTACTTACTGAATTGTCTTCTGGGTATCTCTATCTCTTCTTCTTGATAAATACACCAGGCTATTCCTTTTTAAATTTAATCAGAGCCTCATAACTATTTGTTGAAGATTCTTTGCCTTTGCGTATGCACTTATTCGAAGTTGTCTGTGAGCAGAGACTATGGATATGTTGCTTTGGAGCCTCTGCTTCCCTTCAGCCTCCCGCATGGGACCATGCTGGGACCCCTTCATCTGTTTTCTCAGAGCTGCGTTTCCCTCAGAGGACGTCAGCCCCATGTTCTCTGTCCCTTTCACCTTGCGCTACAATGATGGGGGGCTAAACCCTCCTCCCTTCAGTGGGAAGACTGGCCTGTTGATTGGGAGCCAAGGTATCCCTCGTTATATATAAAACGGCAATCATGACATGGTTTGTACAACATTTTCAAATGTTTTGTCTGATGTTCTTTAGGGTTTTATTTTTTTAACATAGCATTTCCATAGTCGTGTGGATTAAATCTTCATGTATTTATGTGCACATCTCTTCTCTTGTCTCTTATAGTTTACGGCTCCTTCATTAATTCATTGCGATGAAGTGGTCTGTTACTTGTTAGGCACCAAGCAACATGTAGGAATACAGCAGCGAACCTGATAGACAAAAAATCTCCTTTTCCCACAGAGCTTGCAACCTAGTGAGCTATGTATATGTATATAAGGAAATGAGCTATCACAATACCAAATGAAAAGTGCTTAAGGAAAGAATAAAATACTATGGAAGGAAGTACATAGTAAAATTCCTACAAATAGGGGGGAAAGTATCTCTTTACCAAATAACTCTTTTTAACATGTAACCAGATAGTAAAGCCTGAAGTGCAAAAATGTAGTTGGATACACATTTGCTTTTAAAAGAAAAAAACATTCCAAGTGAGAATTTCTATTGAAAACAAACTAAACTGGAAACAAATGTAAATGATTTTTAAACAATTTTAACACTATAAACTTAAATGTGAATTATGGCTAACATTCGTGGAACTACTAATGACCCAAGTGCTCAAAAAACAATGAAATGTGCATATTGATTCAGCCAGAATTAGAATTTGAGTAACAAATTAATCATTATGCAATAGTCTTGCACCAAAAGTAAGTGCACTGAAAAAATGCATGGATGTATAGATATATACTAGTCTGCCTTCATTTAAAGAAAGTGTTTCGTTGAACACTCCTTTAATGGTGCTACAAAATAAAATCAATACGAGAAGAGCAGTAGAAAAATTCTAAATTGAAAAATTAAATTGCAGGCAGAAAACAAAATCTTTAAAAAGCATCAGAAGTATAATGCAGTTTAATACTCTTACATAACATTCTCAGACAGCAACTCCAAAGTGCTCAAGTAAGCTATTGTCATCATAATAAAAATGTCTGAAAAGTAAATTGCTGGTAGCAAATCAGTTGGGAGATGTGAGCATTTGAAAGGGAATTTGTAGATGTAAATGCCATTCTTATTATGAAACATGAAAACTGCCTTTCCGGATACAATACAGGGGGAAGGATAGATATTACAGTTTGACTGTTTGTAGTTACATGGACCTAAACTGCCTACCTATACACTAACATTGTAAAAGGGCCCCTTTGCCAATTGCACAATAAACAGACCTTTAGAACAGGCCCCTGCCTTAGGCCACTGAGCAGGACTTATGACTATGAATAATTGTCCTTAAAAACAACTCACATGGCTATAGCATCTTACAGCTTGCAAAATGTTAAACTGCTTTTCAGCCACCATGTTTGGTAGATAGGGGCTGTATTATTAGGTTCACCTTATTTGAGAAAACAGATGCTACAATTAGAAAGGAGTCGTCCAAGGCCGCAAAATAGACAAGGAAAGATAAAGAACTATAATCTAGGTCCGGTGACTTCAAGTCTAAAGTCATTCCTCTCCACCACATGGTACCTCTCCTGGCAACCCACCTACTACGCCCCCAAGCTGAAGAAAACACCTGCAAGAAATTGCCAATGACCAGACATATCAGAAACCCACATGTATGTTCTGCATGAGCAAGAAATAGCCATTTTTATTTTTGCAATCTTCATAAGGGAACGTGATGGAAACTTACCGAGGTAAGTTTGTTGATGGCGGTGATGATTTTATTATTTCTATAATAAAATTTTTATCTGTTTCTAATCACAAAATAGAAAGATGGAAACATATAAAAGACTGTAATGAAAAATTTTAAATCACTAATTACGTTCTATCCTTTATTGTAATGTTCTTTGAAAGACCGGCCAAAGTCTTGGCATTTTTATCAAACTCATCCAAAATTCACATTACATAAATAAAATATATTACCCTCATTGTGTTCTGAAATTGCCTCATTCAGTTTACAACCAAAGTATCTTGAGAATTGTACATGTTACCAAATCTGCCTCCAACGACCCGACTCCATTGTCAGGTCTACCAGCAGAGTCGGCCCCAGTCGCTGTCCTTGGACAGGGTTTGTTCCTCCACGTGGGACACTAATACAGCGCCTAAGGGCGTGTTGCATAGCTCTTTGGGAAGCGAGTGGATTGGAAATCCACCTCCGAGACTGGCAGCAGTGGTGAAAGAGGCACGGTTATCAGAAAAAGCAGAGAAGGAAACCGGCCGTGGTTAATCTGTGGAGGAAGCGGTGCGCATTTACAAGGCCAGGAGCTGGGCCCACGGAGACGCCCGCGTCGTGGACTGAGGCCAGCCTTGCTCAGGCCTCTCTCTACCCCTTCCCCCTTCTAACCCTTTTCGATGTGGGATGCTTGCCAGCCCCGCCTTACAGTTGAGAAACAAATGCTAAAAGAGTAGCCCAATGGTGTTTCCTCTCCACCAAACATATCTCTTTCTAATGCTCTACACCCCAGTGAGAAGGGGGAAAGCTGTAGAAAATACTGTTCACCTTTGAGGTGGTCATTCCTCGCCCTAGAATGCCCTGCCCTGAGTTCGAAATCTGGTAGATTCCTAACAAACCTTCAGTCATTTTTCCCCCCTACAAATCCTTTCCAGCTCTTCACCCACTCCTTCCCAGGGAGGAGTGAGCACCTTTTCCATGGGGCCGTGACACACATCGCACTGTTTTGTAACGATTCAGCTACCAGTTTCCTTGCCGCCGGACTGTGAGCCCCCTAGATCGGGGCGTGTCCCTCACCCACTTTTATATCCCTCATGCCCAGAATACACACCCTACACATAGAATAACTTCATGTGGAATGAAAGATTTTGAAATTAAAGAATTAAAGAAAGAAGAAAGGAAAAATGAAGGAGATAAAGAAAGGGGCAAAAAGAAGGAGGAATTTTTCTTCTTGTATGTCTGAGGAAGAAGGGAACTGCGTTTTAAGCCTGTCGACCTTGTATTTCCTCAGTGATGTTTGTCTTTGACAGCTCGGGATAGTGGAACAAACACAGGCTGAGAGCGATAAAAAGAGGATCTTATTCCTGCTCTGTCAGGATATGAGCAGATCATCTGACAGCCCTTGCCTCGGTTTCCCCAGGTTAAAATGGAACAATTGAGCATGATGAATCTTTCATATTCAAGCAAACGAGTGTTCTGGAATCATGGTCAGTTATTTAGTTATCAGGCTGGACGTTGGGGTGACTAAAATAAAAACAGTGAGATCATCGCTGCTTTGGGACACTAGTATTTATAAGTTTTATCACCTACTAAATGGAAAGAGTGAAAGGGGGTAATCACTATAACGCACCAGAAGGCCCCTGAGAGGCACTAAGGGGCAGAGGGCAGAACTGGGCTGGGTCTTTCACGGTCGTGTTTCTGGTGCCTAGTCCAGGGCCAGACATATGGTAGAGTCTCCAAAAAAATGTTAATGGAATAGATCCTTTGCTATTTCCAAGTAATAGCTCCCAGACTGTTTTTGTTTTTGGGGAGAAGGGGTTCACTTTATTTTTTAAAAGCCTCAGAAGTTATTCTGTTATAAAGGGACATGGCTGAACAAGTAGGAAACAGATGCCCCGTTGTGAGGTCTCCTGATGGCCTCTGCGAGGACCCCGGAGATGTCGATCACTGGTATTTTGGAGCAAAGCTTCATCTTCTGCTCCTGAGGCATGACCACTACTGCTTCAAAGCATGTGCTGTCAATGTGAGGAACGGCCGGGCCGGAGAAGGCTCCATGAGTCAGGATAGCATAACCTCCTGTGGCTCCAGCTGAAAGAAGTTTGTCAGCTGCTTGGCGGATTGCGCCACAAGTGTCAGCCGTGTCATCCTCTAGAATGGCCACGGGACCCTTCCTACCTCCTACCAGCACCATGCAGTCACCTCACTGGCCTTCTTCCGTCCTTTGTGAGTCAAGGCCCAGTGAACATTCAGCTGGTCTGCGATGGAGGTCACCCTCTCAGCCCCCCAGCAGTGGGGATACTCTGCCTCATCCACCTCAGGGCAGCTGGCCCTGGTACAAAGTGTCCAGGAGGACATCAAAACCGCCCTGAGCGTGAGACGCACTAAGGCCCGTGGTGATAACATGACCTGCACCTGCTGCGGGGAGCATATTGCGACAAGCTTGGCCGAGACTGGAGCCTGGCTCTGTCCCTCTTGTCCTGCCGGGCCTAAGGGAAGCCTGGGACGACTGCAGTAACCCAGCTGCCTGGAGCAAACTACGGGCATTAATCATGATCAAAAGCCCCATTAGACTGTCGTTAGTTTCCCCACAGCCACTCTGAGCGGTGAGGGCATCCTGGCCACGGACACCTTCGCCAGTGTCAACACGGTCTCCTGGTTGCTGAATGTCTCAGTCACCGCCTTGCCTAGCTCCAGGCCCAGGCGGTCAGCAATTTTCTTGGACAAGTCCTGGTGGGAGCTGCCACTGAGGATTTTGGAATTCGGCATCGTGGCCACCTACCCGAGGCTCTCTTTGCTCAGCGATAAGTGCTGCTGCCAAAAAGGGACCGAAGCCAGCCCAGGACTCAGTACGACAAGCTGCTCCTTGCTACCCCACCACCTTCTCTCACTCTAATAATTAGCAGAGAGTGTAAGGAATTAAGAGGTGTCTGAATTGCAATTATCGCAGAATCTTATTTGTATATAATCCTCAGTATCTATTCGTATCGACACATTATATTTCTGTATGCTTAATTTATAGCAGGCTGGAGCTCCTCGTTCTGTGTTCTCAAAGAATTTCATCCCATGAAGTGATGATTAGGCCACAACTCTAAGTCAGTTCAGGTTGTTCATCATTTTCATTTGTATGTGCCTGGCTTACAGTGGGGGTCTAATAGAGATTTGTTGAGCAGATTTGACTTGAATAAAGAAGAAGAAGCGTGAAATTGAAATTTCAAATGTTCTTACAGATTAATTTGTTTTGTTACATATATATACAAATTTTGCATCATCTCAGCTTCCTGCTGGATTTGAAATAACTTTCTAAAACTCAAACCCTCTGGTTGTGAAAATCAAGTTCATAAAATAAACTAATATATCATTTCTTGTGCCTGGAGCCAGAGACTGGAACAATAAGTAAGAAAAATATGAACTCTGCCTCATCCATCTGATTGTTGTCTCCTGGAGCGCTGAAACGCACCGAGAGGAACAGGAGTGTACGTTTATTTCTCTGAGGCCGTCCTGTAAAGAAGAAAAAGCCGGGGGGAACAATATCATAGACTAGATGGTATTTTTACCACCCGGTGTATACATTAGAATATTTTGTAGCACCTCTAATAAAAGCCTAATTCACAGCTCTATTAAAGCAGCTTAAGGTTCCCATCAAAACTGAAAGGAAGGCACCGAGTTTCCCATACACCCGGCCCCCAGACATGCAGACCCCCCCACTATCAGCATCACTCGCAAGGATGGTGCATCTGTTACCACAGATGGACCTACATGAAAACATCATAATTACCCAAAGTCCATCGTTTACTTTAGGGTTCACTTTTGTTGTACATTCTATGGATTTGGTCAAACATACAATGACATATATCGATCGTTATAATATCACACAGAGTATTTTTATTGCTCAAAAAATCTATAGACTCTGCCTATCCGCCCCTCTCTCCCCACCCACCTCTGACAACCACTAATCTTTTTGCCGTCTCCATGGTTTTGCCTTTTCCAGAATGTCACAGTCAGAGTCATATTGCATGTAGCCTTGCAGATTGGCTTCTCTCAGCTAATAATATGCATTTAACTTTCCTCCATGTTCTTTTGTAGCTTAATAGCTCATTTCTTTTTAGTGCTGAATAATATTCCATTGTCTGGATGTGTCAGAGTTTCTCCGTTCACCTACTGAAAGACACCTTGGTTGCTTCTAAGTATTGACAATTATGAATAATGTTGCTATAAAGATCCATGTGCAGGTTTTGTGTGCACGTAAGTTTTCAACACCTTTGGGCAAACACCAAAAATTGTGATTGCTGGGTTGTATGGTTTGAGTAATTTAGTAAGCAACCTCCAAATGTTTTCCAAAGTGGCTGCACCTTTTTGCATCTCCACCAGTGATGACTGAGAGTTTTTGGTGTTCCACATCCTTGTCAGCATTTGGTGTTGTCAGTTTTCCAGATTTTAGCTATTCTAACAGGTGTGTAGTAGTATTGCATTGCCATTTTAATTTGTATTTCCCTGATGACATATGATGTAAGCATATTTTCATGTGTTTATTTGCCATCTGTGTATCTTCTTTGGTGAAGTGTCTGTTAAGGTCTAAAGTCAATTTTTTTATTCAAATTGTTTTTTGTGATTTTTTTATTGTTGAGTTTTAAGGGTTCTTCATATATTTTGGATAACAGTATTCCTTCAGATGCGTCTTCTGCAAATGTTTTCTTCCAGTCTGTGGTTTGTCTTCTAATTGTCTTGACATTGTCTTTTGCGGAGCAGAAGTTTTTAATTTTAATGAAGTTTGGCTTATCAATTATTTCTTTTATGGATTATGTCTTTTGTGTTATATCTAAAAAGATATCACCCTAATCATAGGTTTTCTCCCATGTTTTCCTAGGAGTTTTATAGTCTTGTGTTTTATATTTAGGCCTACGATCCATTATGAGTTAGTTTTTGTGAAGGGTGTGAGGTCTGTGTCTAGATTAATTATTTTGCGTTTAGATGTCCATTATTCCAGGACCATTGGCGGAAGAGACTATTTTTCTCCATTGTATTGTTTTTGATCCTTTGTCAAGGATCAGTTGACTGTGTTTAGGTGGCTCTATTTCTGGGCTTTCAATCCTGTCCCATTGGCCTATTTGTGCATTCCTTCACTAAGACCATGCTGTCTTGATTACTGTAGTTTATATTTAGTCTTAAGGTAAGATAGCATCAATCCTCCAACTTTTTTTATCTTCCTCCTACTGGCTATTCTGGCTTTTTTTTTTTTTTGCCTCACCACATAAACTTTAGAATTACTTTGCCAATATCTATAAAATAACTTGCTGGAATTTTGATTAGGATTGCATTGAATCTACGGATAAAGTTGGAAAGAGCCGGCATTTTGACAATATTGAACACGTCCCAGGCTTTGTACCTGACCTTGGCCTCTCCCCCAGCTCCTGCTTACTTCTCCTCATCTTGCAGGTCTCTTTGTAAAGTCACTTAAATGTCACATCCTCAGGGAAGTCTTCCCTATAACCCTGAATTAGATTGGTCTCCGTTATTCTTTTGTAGCACCAATCACAGCTGCAGCTCAGTGGTCATCTGTGCAGGTCTCTGCTGTATGTGCCTCCTCTGATGACCTCTAACCTCCCCATGAGGGCCTTTACGTGTCTTATTGACTTTTTTGTCCCCAACATTTATTACGCTCTCTGACATGTACTGTATTTTCAAAAATACTTGATGAATAAATGAATGATGGGAAAACGCAGGCTAGCAGATGTTAAGTAAATTATTCAAAGTCCAAAAACTAGTAAGTGATATAAGTAGATTTTAAGCCAGGGGCTATTGAATTCCAAAGGCTGCAATTTAGTACAATAAAAAAGAAAATGGAAAATTGGTTTAGGATTATAAAAACCCTTTAAGATTAAATAGGCAGATGATATTTATTTTTATTTATTTATTTAGTTGTTGTTGTTAATCTTCACCCTAAGATGTTTTTTCCATTGATTTTTTAGAGAAAGTGGAAGGAAGGGAGGAGGGAGAGAGAGAGACATCTATGTGAGGGAGACACATGGATTGGATAGAACCTGCAACCCAGGCCCATGCCCTTGAACAGGAATCGAACCTGCCACCCTTAGGTGGGCTGGCCGATGCTCAGACCACTGAGCAACACTGGCCGGGGCAATAAGCAGATGATATTTCATAAGGGGAAATATAATATCCTCCATTAAGTGAAAAGCAACAAAAACTTAAACAGGTTCATAACGGTCGCCCCCACCGTTACAGAAGTAACCCCCGTCATAGGTCACGCCAGGTATCGCAGTGAACATGGCATATGGGTTGTCTTTATTCAAACCGCATAATAACTCTGAGATAGGTGTTGTCAAAATTCCCGTTTTCAAGACTTAAATCTTTTCCCAGTAACATAGCCAATCAAACCCAGGGAGTTTGACTTGAGAGCCCACATGAACTGAAGAAGAAATTTGTAAGACTTTAAGGTTTAAACTTTGGAATTTCTGTGTTGTTTTGCTTATTTATGCCTACAATCTACAGATTTTGGGTAACTAAAATTACAGGTGGCCCAACTGCCAAAAAAGGTTGTAATTTTAGGCTGATTTATTCTAAGTGTAAATTCCAGGATGAAGGAGATAATAGCCTCTAGGTTCCTTTCCTTGAAATGGTTAATTTTTCGGTATACCTAGCTTGGGAACAGGAGTTCTTGGTCACCTTCCATAAAGGGAAAATAGCTTTCTGGATAGAAATCTAGCCAGACGTGCGCGGAACTTCAGGAAAGAATTGCAGAGTGTGAAGGAGAAATCCAGTTTCTGGCTCTCGTGGAGGACGCTGCTGCCCCCTTGTGTCTTGATGTTGTAATAAAACACCCAGCATGTTTGAGGCCGGCTCATCCTGTACACACAGTGGGCATCATCTGAGCTCCAGAGACCCCTTTAACACGGTGTTGGCGACCCAGGCCTAGCGTCTCCTTCTGGGCAACCCTGGAAGCATTATGGGCCCAGACACAGCTGCCCTCTTGGGCAGCTTTCCTGACCCTTGCTAATTAGAGAAAAAATCCTCTGAAGAATCACTGTAAGGCAAAGAAGGGTAGAAACTTCTCAAGTACTTGCAACAAACATAATTTTATTAAACAGAATAAACATTCCTTCACCTTACAGCCAAGCTTCAGAGACTCAGGGCTGCTCCTGAAATTGTGGTTTGCTCAGAGGCAAATGCTTGAGGAGGAACAAAATATTCTTTTCTCAGAATCAGAAAGAAGAAAGTGGAAGTAAAGGAATATGTGATAGAATGTGATAGAGCCGGGCTTGCCCTTGCCCTGCACCTTCCTCATGAAAGCAAGTGACCCGAGGACTCGAGATTCTGTCCACCGGGTGTCCTCAACTGTGGCATTTGAATCACTTTATGAAGAGTAGTTAGATTTCTCATGATGTTTTGCCCTGATGGACTTTCATATGATATTTATTTGTATGAATATATAAATAATTCCTGTCTCCCCCGTAGACTGTAATTCTAAATGGGTGGGTATCGTGTTTGTTGGTCTAAGAATATTTGTTGAATAAATTATTAGTAATTTTTGGGTGGTGAATTAATGGGGTTGAGAAATATTGGGATAATAGTTCTCCATCTGTGTATTTTTCTTTCCTATAGTTGCACTTGCCTTTCTGGAGGGAAATTAGTAAGATATACAGTAAAGATCTTTTAGTCAAACTCAGGTTCAGATCCCAGTCCTACTGCTCAAAATCTTTCTGAACTTAGGAAAGGTCATAAAATCCTTTTCTAGAAGCTCTTTAAATAAAATAACTCAACACGCATTCCAATAAAGGTTCAAGACTTGGGCCCAATCCCAGGAAGGCTTTTCCTGCAAAATTTGGGCAACTTCATTTTGCAAAATCAGCATAAGTGACTAGAAGAGAGAATGTTAAATCAATATTTGTAGAGCTCCTAAAATAAGGCTAAGATCTTTATATATCTAATGTCAATGAGCTATCATCTCTTCATATAAAATGCTATTGCTTTCCACATTTTGTAGACTGACACTCAGAGGTCCAGGACATTTCAGTGATTTCTTTTAAATCTCATATAATCTTCCTCTAACAGAGAGTAAGAGAGCAGAGGTGAGGCTGAGGAGGACATTTGTCTTGCACCTTGGATTTCTCCTTGGTCCTGGTGCCTGTAGGGCCTAGTGCCGCTCAGAATGCGCCCACGTCACCGCACACCAGCAGCTGAGTTCAGTCGTGACTATCATCAAGCACTCATCTCTCTTTCTGTACTATGTGGGAAGGCTTTCTCCATTTTTTTTTTTTTTTTTTACAATCTGAAATTTATATTTAACCACTTAGCTCCAAAGAGTGTATTCAGGGAATAAAGAAGGTTCTTAATGCAAATTTTGGAAGTTGTAAAATATCTAACATTTTAGTTGCATCCAGTTTTTCGTTTTCATACATTGTCTATCTTAATTTTCATTTGTCTTATTGCCTGTGATGTCAACATTTCCTAGAGGTCATGTTACAGGTAAGGAAACTTACAGATAAGTCAGAGAGTAAATGACTTCCTAAGGATTCGAATACCTGGGAACATTAGAACAGGAACGTAAAACTAGTTCTAGATCTTCGTGATCAGCTTTTATGCTCTGAAAACAGAACTAATTCTATTATTTTTAAATGAGTTTTTTTATAACCCAGGCGTTGTATACAGTAAGGTTTCTAAAATTTGTGTTGAAATAAGAAATGCTTTCTCTTGAGCCTGGTGGTCTCCCTTTATTTCTCTGATCATATTTATGATAAGCAGTCCTGAAGGTTGGGGGTGGAACCAAGAGTTTGACCACATAAGTTCTTCAAAACCATTTCATGGTCTCTGGTGTGGCCGGGAACAGACATGTATATAAGAGAAGGGGAACTTTGAAAAGCATAACACAAGGCATCAGAAATGTTCCTCAGCACAACTGGACAGAGAAGAATAGGGAAGTCACAGGAAAAAATTATTTTGGAGTTCATGGAAGTCTAAAAACTTGCACACAAGTTTTTGAGCAAACTTCCAGAGCAAGTTTATTTCCTAATTTCTTAAAGCTAAGAACTGGTTGAATACTGATCCATTCAGGATAAACATGGTTAGTACTCTCTGTTCTGAGCACTGCTAGGCTCTGTAGAGACTGGTCCCTGCCTTCAGGTATTTACCAAGTCTAAAGGGAGCAGGGAGGCCCACAAGCACAATCTAATGATATCACCCTTCCAGGTCATGGTGTTGTGCCATTTAAATTTTGAAAATCTCCTACAATTGTAGGATGCCTGGGCATCTTTAAATCGTCATGTGACTAAGAGAGTGACTGTTCAGAGCAATCCCAGTTTCCAATGAAAGAAGTGGGGAGTAGAAATATAAGTTAAAAGAAACTATACTTTCCCGATTAGATTAGGTATCAAGCCAGGTGGAATAATGTGTAGAGACAGCCATGCTTTCCAAGTGCAAGTCTCTGAGAATAAAATGGGCCATCCATCATCTGTACTGTAACAGTGAGTTCACTTCTCCTGTCCTGTGAAAGTCGTCCTTGCTGGAGGTGGTGAAGTGTTTTGTTTTCACATTTTAATCAGCTAATTAATGGAAAATATAAAAGGACATCTCAAAAGATTAAAAAATTATCTTGGCTATGAAATAATTATACTATCCTATACTATATACTATACTATATAATCATCAAGCATATACACTTGATATGCTCACATCTTTAAAATTAAGAAAATAAAAAGCCAGTCTTTCCCAAATGTTAAATATGTACAAGCAGTGGTGATACATCTGTAGCATATAATGCAGCTTGTTAGAGCATCCTTCTGTAAGGAGACTTCTTATCTGATCTGTAGGCACCACAAACATCAGAATCTCCTATTATCCACTATAATAATTGGGTAGAGTCCACATGGTACACATAATGGTAATGTGAAAATAGTTTTAAATTATGACTTTATAAAATAACTAATGAACAGTTGGAGTCTTACTCAACATAAGAACTTCAGAATTTAGGATTACATTCACCTAGGTATAAACAAACATATGCGTTATTACATATGCAGTTAAGTTCTCAGGTGAATTTAAAATATCCCCTCCCCCTGTAACCGGTAAAACTACCTACCCTTTCTGAGCAAGGGAGAAACAGCTTATCGGTTCTTTCCTGGCACATCAGCCAGAATATTACTTCATAACAGAATCTTCATGGCCGCAAATGTTAAAAGATATATTTCTCCGGTCAGCAGGGGTGCTTTGCTTATTGATTTCCCTCAAGGAGTCCTGCTGATGGAGCAGCCACCAGCTCGCACATGGCCGCCATGCCAGAAAGAAAACAGCTCTGTCATGCTTGATGTCAGCAATTAAACGCTGCACCCCAAGAATGTTGTATGTCTAGAAGGGTTCTGATCACGTCTGAGGAGAGGAGGAGGGCTAGAATGTTCTCACACCACCAAGCGATTCTGGAACCCCAGCTGGGTGTCCTAAAAGTCAGCTCAGCTTTGACACTATCTACCCAGATTAGCATCAGATTCCACAGGTAAAGGGCTCAGTCCCACAAGACTGTCCTCCACTTCAGAGGCCAATCCCTAGCCCAGGTTTTTTCCTGTGGTTCTAACTGACCTGCTATAAAACACAGGGTCCTATGACCCCCTTCTTGGGTTTGATTCATTTGCTAGAGTGGCCCACAGAAGTCACTCAGGAAACCCACTTATTCACTAGATTCCCAGCTTATGCAGTAGGCCTGGGGGCGGTGCAGGGTGAAGGGAGTCAAATGGGGGGAAAAGGGGAATATGTGTAATACTTTGAACAATAAAGATAGATTTAAAAAATAAAAAGGATATGACTCAGGAACACCCAGGTAGAAGAGATGCATAGGACAAGGGTTGGGAAAAGGGGGCTGTGCTTCAGGCCCTCTCACAGAACCCTGCTGTCACCAAATCCCCATGTGTCTACTAACCCAAAAGCTCTCTGAACTCCCTTTTTGGTTTTATGGAGGCTTCATTACATGAGCACAATTGATTAAGTTATCAATTATTGATCATTAAGTCAATTTCCACCTTATCCCTTCTCAGAGATGGGGGGGTGCTGAAAATTCCAATTCTCTAGTCATGTGATTGGCTCTCTGACAACCAGCGGGACATACTTAGGTGGGGTCTAAAAGTCACCTCACTAACAATAAAAGAAACCTTTATCTCTCTTATCACTCCTAAAATTCCAATGGTTTTAGGAGCTCTGTGCCAAAAATGGGGACAAAGACTAATATATACATATACTTTTTATTAGAAATCACAGTATCAGAGTCACTTCTGCCATCTCTTCATTGGACAGTTTGTCATGTGGTCATAGTCAACCATTAGGTACCATGAAATGCAATCTTCCTAGATGTTCAAAACCAGGGAAAACTTGTTGAGAACTAGCACGAAAGGCTGCCGCACATAAAATCTCTCCTCTCCTTGTCCACTTTAGCTGCTCCCCTTGGTGCATGTCATGGGTTACTGCTACTTGCTTTAATGTCCTGGATGCCTTCTGGTCTTTGCTTGTGGACTTGTGCACAGCTCACTTTCAGTACGGTCTCTAGCAACTGTACTGTTTACAAAGGCAAGTTCCTCTAAGAAAAACCAACTTACCCGCCACCTATTCTAGCCAGAGGAATGGAAGTTCACCTTATTTGCGTAGTTACGTGTGTCACCATCTTCCTCTTCTCGGATCTGAGTGCCCAGTCTGTGCGCTCCTTCTGTGTAGCTCTGCCACAATCTGCCTGTGCAGGTCCCTCAACAGGCTGTCTGTCTGCTTTCTCTGTCAGGAAGGATAACAGAAGGACCAGCCATGGACAAAACATGGATGCCCTGACCTGTTTGTTGGTGGAAACCCAAGGTTTTCAGTGTAAGCGCCTCACCACCACTGCCATGAATGGCCTCCTAGCAAGAGTGGTGGGTGTGAGAGATGGTGACATTCATAGATGCTTAAAAGATATTATAAAAGGGTCCCCAAGGGACTATTTATTTCACAAGAACTTTTAGTTTTTTCCCCATGATATTTTTGTACCATAATTCTTTCTGGATTTCTGAAGAGGTACCTCTAAACGTTTAATAATAGTTCTGAACTGGAGGAGATGGCTTACACTGGAACATGCTGATCTATGGGAAGAGGAGATTTCAGCCAGTGGAGTGGACAGATATTATTGAGAAAATACATCTGATTTGCATACTACTGCAATCATTTCTAGAACATTCCACCAGAGTTCTGACCGTTTTCGAGGAAATACAAAAGGCCTTCTTATGAAGTAAAAGTATATGGATTCATGATGCATCTCAAAGATCTAATTCTTTTAGCAACTTCCTATGCATACATGGATCTCTCTTTAAAGCACTTTACATGATCTACTGTATTTTGAATGTACTCATCTAAGCATTACTAGGAAAAGATCTCCTTTAAATTAATGAATAAAAGGCTCCTGGGTTTCTACTGACATTTATTTCCAGCGTGGTGGCCTTTATTCTTCTCAGCTGTCATTTACAATTGCAATATTCCCGTGCCTTTGAGGGTAAGCTCTGACGATATTGGATAAACTCAATTTATAATGCTGGAGTAGGAGGCATAACTCATATCTGCTTTACAGGCTCATTGCATTATATTAGACCTGCACTCTGCTGGGTTCACCTGCTTTGCTGAATACCATTTAACCCTGCTATAGCCACATTGATGTTACAGCAACTCTTTGTATAATGGAATCCTGCTTACCAAATTCTTGATTATTGCTATTGCACTAATAGCTAATATTTAATGGGCAACATGTGTGCAAAGAAGAGGGCTAAGATAACAAAACATTCATTATCTTATTAATTTTTACAACATCTTTCTGATGTCAGTAGTTATCCCCATGTTACAGGGGAGAACACTGAGACTCAGATTCTTACATTAAGCAACTTGTCTGAAGCTACACAGCCTGTAAGTGGCAGAGCAGGGGTTCAAGCCAGTTCTTCTATATAACTCCAGAGCCCAGGAGCATGAGCATGTCACTACATTATTCTAAATACTACCTGGCAGAATATACCAGCTATTGCATGGACATGAAGGCATTTGTGGTATCCATTCATCAGCCTAACCTCAGGAAACCCAGACACAAGATAAGGCTCAGCAATCTACCACGTGGCTTACGGACGATTCCTCTAACCTCAACCTCAATCTCTTTGCCTTTAAAATGAAGCCATTGAAAGGAGTTATCTCTAAAGTTGCTTAAACACTCAAGTCTCCTGATTCTGTCATCAATAGACCATGTTCTGCCATTTTCTAATCATGAGAACATGGGCAGTTTCTCTCGAAGGCAGTTTGCTCGTCTGTAAAGTGGAGATAATGCTAACATCCATTTATTCACATGACTTAATCCACATAAAGCATTTAACACAGTGCTTGCAACATAGAAAGTGCTCATGTGTATGTTTGTCATCATCATTGTCATCACCATCATCATGTTGTTATAAAAATCACTACTTTATTACTACTGACATGAGTCATAAATAAGCAAAATATTCATTGTACATTTACAACCGATCTTGACCTTCACATGTATCATGACACTCCCTGAAGGGACCCAGAAGGGTCATCAGGGAACACCTCTGTAAGGCTCCAAACAGCAAATGTCCCTTCACCAGCTGACAAATGTATGGCAGCTATGTGCTCAAAAAAGCTCATTCCACACTATTACATCCTGATCATATCATGGTGAAATGTTTAAGAAGCAATTTTAAAAAAATCACTCTCTGGTCATAATAGATTAATGCACCAGCAGGCAAAGTACCGTGACACCTTAGGTCCTTAACATTTGACAGAGTAGTTCATTTTAACCTGACCTAAAAACCAGACCTTTATCCAAAGCACTTTAGTGTCTAGCCATTTATAATTAAAGTGTATGTAGTAGGGAGGAAGGCGGAGAGGTCCTTACTGCACTAAAGACAATAATTTCTCAAAAAAAATTTAAAAACATTTTCCACAAATTCTCAAACTATAATTCATAATACAGGGGTAGGCAAAAGTAATCTTACAGTTGTTCATATGGAAAAAAAGACATGCAGGTTATGATTCTTGCAATAGCTTTATTAACTCTGTTATGCTTACTCGATTGTAAACCTACTTTTGCCCACCCTGTATCTATATTTTTTTAATCAATGTCCTCAGTTCTAATTGAAATGTCTTCATTTGGCTCTAGAGGCATTTCCACAGATCGTTTACCAGGAGGCCACCTTTTCAGTTTTAATGGAAAAACAGATAATCCAGACATAAGATAACATTGCAATCAATGGAGTTAGGCATTTGTGAGTTTTATTTCGCTGAACTTTAATTTCATAAGAGCAAACATGGAATTTTTAAAACTCACTCCTATATCCCCAATGAGCATAACAGTGCTTGATACATAGAAGTCATTGAATAACTATTTGTTGAAAGAATAAATAGATGGATAGCTTTGAAAAAAGCTGTCATTCAATATTTTACTTCATTTTAATCTCTCTGAGCTTCTCTTTTTCATCTCTAAATAATTCCTACCTTTTGAAGTCAATAGAAAACAACCAAAGAGGTGATGTCTGTAAGAAGGCATGGAATCTGGGCTCAGTAAACGGTTGTTATGTGATAACGTGGCCCTACAGTTTGCTCTCAGAGCATCCTTGTATTCGTGAAAACAGGCACATCTCTCTCTCTCAGAGAGATCTGTACAGATCCTTGACATCCTCTGGCAATTTTCAGAATGACAATTAGACTCATGAGGGAAGAAAATTATTGCTGTTTACTCATGGGATCTGGTGCATGTGAAATCCCCATGTGATCCTGGTCAGCAGCCCCTCCAGCTGTAAAACTTTCTCATAAACCAGTGGAGGTGGGTACATATTGGTGCAGCCTTCCTAGGAAGCATCGTCACGGTGCATAGAAGGAGCTCAAACCCTTTGGTCTTGTGATTCTTCTACTGGGATGAGTCGTAAACAATGAACCACAGGTGCAGTCAAAGATGTACGCTCTAGAACATTAATTACATCATTATTGCTATGTAGTAAAAATGCTGAACTCCCCTTAATATCCAACAATATGGTAAATTCAATGGATGCAGTATTATGCAGCCATTAAAAATCATGACACGGAAAATGTTCGGGATATTTTCTAAAACTTAAAAAATAATAAGATACAGTTCCATGTTCTTGTATTATCTCCATTTTATTTGTAGAGTATGTTAATATATCATTAGATACATGACCTAAATGTTCTTACAGTAGTACAATTATGGGCAAATTTTATTTACTTAATTTTTTTTCCATAGACAACATATATTCACAGAACAGTAATTAGTTAATAATCAGACAATTTCATTAGAACATAGAATATAGAAGTCATAAGGGCTTGTAGAAGGTTATTGTCTCTTGTCAAAGTGTAGATGACTGAGATTTCCTCACTTTCCCTAAACATGGGAGCTCAACTGCTTCTTGGATCCTTCTTCTAAAACTGAAGAATCCCTGATGAAAAGCTGCACCCTGAGATGCTAAAGCCTTATGGGACATGTTGGCTGGAAAATATCATAACTGTAGAATGACACTAGGGGGGAAGACTTCATCCTGCTAAACGATTTGATGATGGTGATACTGACGCATCAGTGGGAGGACGATTTCAGAACACAGAGTATATTTCAAATAAGCCTCCGAGACAGACATTGAGAACAGTTCACCAAATCTGTGTTCTTATCTTCTTCCTGGGCACATGAGACTTCTTTCTTTGTTTGGGGGGGGGGGGGGGCATATTCAGTGATTTCTAACTAACAAAATGAGAGTGAAAATGATGGGCACCACTTCACAACCTAGCCCATAAACATCTCCCATGCACACATCTCAATGCCCTTTTTCTCTTTCTGGATGAGACAGTCACAGAGACTTTAGAAGGCACATGTTGAAGACAGCCAGGCTTTCATTAGCCTCTCTCCCTTAATGACTCTGAGAGGAAGGACCATCAGCTAGTCTGTACACTCGCCCAACTCTGTTAGGTGAGCAAGAAATAGACTATATTCTTTTTTAATTTGTTACATACTGAGGGGCCTGTTTGTTACAGCGGCAAGAGATAACCTACCTAATACAGCCACGTTGTCTATCGTGTACAATTAGCTGTACACATGGCCTGGCCAAATTCATTCTTGATGAAGAGGTGTAGATACCACTTTTGTGGATAAACCATTCCTTGAAAGAGGTGGGGAAATAGTTTAAACATAGTCCATTTATACCATTTTTAAAATCACTAGAGTCCTACATAATTTGGTTAATTTTTCTCATGTGAAGGTACTATAATGCATGGGCTTCCTATAAGAACTCAGATTACACTCTTGGGATTGTTATCATCTTTTGTCTTGTTTTTTACCTTTCTTCTTCTATTTGGATACAGGCTCCATGAAGGCAAGACTTTTGACTTGTTTATTGCTGATGCCCCAGTTCCTAGAAAAATCCCTATAATAATAAGTACACAGTATATATTGGTTGAAGATGTAATTTAATGTAATGAATGTGAGATGGAAAAAGAAAAATTCACCTGGTGAGACTTTCCACCCTAAAATTTTCAGTTGGCAGAGAAAGGATTTTTGTCTGATACAGACATGATAAAACACAAAACCAATACATATAAGCAGCCAATTTCTAAATTTTATTTCACATTATAAGATATATTTATCAAATGCTCTTAAAGACCAAAGGCAACTGACAGATTCTCTGAGCACAGAGTCTTCACTTCCCATCTTCATCTCTTGCTAGCATCACTTTAATTCCGAGGCAGGTTTCTAACTCTGACCTTGAAAAAATTCACCACCTGAAGTCAGAGAGCCATTCATCTGCTCTCTTCTTACTATCCCAAGCAGATGGTGCCAAGTTAAATAGCTCATAAATCACAATTTCCATGTGTGAGAGGGTCTAACTACAAAGTATTTATTTGCTTTTAAAATTGGTTCTGTTGCTGCCAACTAGATAGAACCACTTAGTCAAAACTTTGGAGTTATTAGCTATATGCATGCCATCTTCTTTTCTTTCTAGAGTTATCTGTTGATTCTTTTATGTATTACTCAGGATTCTCTAGAAAAACGGAACCTATAGATGTATGTATATACAGAGAGAGATTTATTTTAAGTAATTGGCTTACACAGTTGTGGACACTTAGTCCAAAATCTGATGGGGGAGACAGACAGGCTAGAGGCTTAAGAAGGAGTTGCAGTTCAAAGTTCAAAGGCAGTCTGCTGTACAACCAAGAAGAGATGATGTTGCACATCATATCTAAGGCTCTCTTCTGGAAAATTCCTGCTTGCTTAGTGAAGGTAGCCTTTTGTTCCATTCAAATCTTCAACTGATAATATTAGGCCCACCCACACTATGGAAGGCAATCTGTTTGACTCAAAGTCCACACATTTAAGAGTAAATATCACCCAAAAACAACCTCACAGAAACATCCAGTATAATGTCTGATCAAACATTTGGGCACTGTGGCCCAGACAAGTTGAAACATAAAATTAACCTTCACAGTTTACTTGCTTGCTTTTTTGCTCATTTGTTTTTACTTTTTTTTTTTTTTTTTTTTTTTGGTTTTTGGGGTCATTATTTCCACAGGGATCATCTAATCCAAAACTTGTGGTGACCTGGAAAGTCCCAAACTCACATTCTCGCTCTCCCAGTGGCTGAATAATGGTCTTTACTACAGAACCTGCTGTTCTGCCTGTGTGAATGGTGATACCCAAGTGATAGATTTATTACAACAACTGAGTGGGAGAAATATACACCAACAAGCTTTCTAAATACAAGTTTATATTGAAATTATTATTAAAATTGTGTTTATGTATCAGAGGTCCTACGTTTCAAACGAATGAATGAGAAAATAGAAAAGTTCTCATGTGAAACACACTACGGTTGCAAGTAACTGGCTTATTGGAATAAAGAAATGTCAAATTAATAAATCAACTTTATTTGTGAATGGACAATGATTTTAAGGGTTAAGAGAAGCTTTAAAGACCACGACAGATGATTATTGAAGATCCCAGGAACAGTGTCAAATTTAAAGTACACAAAATATTCATCCCTAAAGTCGAGGATATTCACACACACACACACACACAGACACACACCATTCTTTTCCATTGAATCCTGGGGAAATGCCAGGCAGCTTGGGGGGGGGGTACCATGACAACTGGCCCAAAGGAGCCCAGGTAAGATGGGACTGCTTATGAGAAGCTAATCAAAAGGACTAGACAGAGCTCATCACTTCCTCACCTTCAATGCGCAGTTAGCATCCCACAGTGATCTGATGTTGGATTGTCTGTGATTGTCAGTCTCTGCGGCCCCAGGAGTCTCCACTTCTCAGATTCCTGGCCAGACTGTTCTTGTAACTGCAAAGAGTGGAGGAAGTTTGGCCCTCACCTCAGTCTAAGATCCACTTGTTTAGTCTCTATCTTCTGCACCAAGGCAAATTCCTTCTAACACTGACTATTTCAGTTCCTTTTACAGAAAATGCCCAATGCATGCTGGGAGGGGTAGCCTTGCCCTATGTTCCCACCAGGTCAACAGTCCAACATTAGTGGAGTTCCCAAGGTCAATATCTATGAGTCTTAAATAATTCCACCCATGGGACAAAGGTGGGAATTTATTACCTTCAGGCCTATTTCTTTTCAGAACCTCCCCTCCAAGAATTTAAAACTAAGTGGGGTCCTGCCTCATTCAAGGTCACTTGTTACAAACTGTTAACAAAAATTAGTAGTTATTTCTGGTTGAAACTTCTTGGGCCAGGCCACCTTTGACCCAAATGGAACACCCATTTTCTCATTGAATCTAAGATTTGTGGGTCAACAAATCTCCAGAGGACACAGCACCAAGACCTAGCAAAGGCCATATCATAAGCATCTTGCAATATCCTTGCTTTATGAAAAACAATGTAATTTCCTCTTGCATCTTTGATAATAAACATATGTGTTCTTACAAGCAGAAGTGTGTTTTTATATGCATATATTTTTACATATGCAGGTGTTTTTTATTCTTTCTGTGAAAACTGGGACAAAGAAAACTTTATTATCTTTGTAATAATGGCTGGATGCTTAACTTTCTCAGTGCAGCTTTGCATGGTAGACAGTTCTGTTTTAAAAATGTGCAGAAAGTTAGTTTTATGAGCACTTGGTTCATACTGTTTCTCTACTGCTTTCTCCAGGAATGCCCCAGCGGTGTTGTTAACGAAGAAACCTTCAAAGAGATTTACTCCCAGTTCTTTCCACAGGGAGGTAAGTACCAATGAGGACTTGTTACAGTGCTCTCAGTTAGAATTATGCTTGCAATCTTTTTTCTTTCATTTCCCATTTGGTGCTGCAAGGGGCTGGGGGAGGGGCAGTGTGGTAACCTTCACATACACTTTTTCTAGTGTAGAAGAAAGTTCTAGAATTTTCTCATTGGTTTTTGTTCTTGAGTAATTGTTCATTGTTTTTCCTGTGAGGGGAGGTGAAGTTGCCATTGACCTGTGTGACCTTGGTGAGGTCACTCTCTTTGAGTGTTGACCTTGTATGTTTACCCCTTGCTGAACTACTTACACTTGCCATTTTCAGTTTGGTTTCATCTTTCACGGCATGACTCTACATGTTTAATCATTATGTCAGAGAATTAATATACCGCACTCAAGGGCATCTGAGTTTCAATATATCATAAAAGTAAACGACTTACAAATTATCAACCGTCCACGAGCTTGCTCTTCGGTGTAACACACCAAGCGGTATTATCGGTGCCTAGTACCGTTGTTCTCAAGTACAAAGCACCTTCTGACTATGACAGCCTTGTCCTGTGCCTCCGAGCTTTCACACGCATTAGAGGTGTTATCTGATTCTCCCAACTCTCAAAATTAGGACAAACGTAATTATCCTCAATTTGCAAATGTGAAATCTGGGGCTTAGAGAAATTAAATGGCTTGCTCAGGGCCACACGTCCATTTAGTGGCAGATCTGGGTTAGAACCTAGATTTCTTTGGAGCCTCACCTAGGGTTCTTTCTACTGTTTCTCTGTTTTTCAGTGACCCTTTACTATGACACCCCCACCTGAGAAAAATCAATACCACCCTAGATATTATTTTATTTGGAAAGAAAACAGGAGAGCAGAAGGATAATACATACATGGTAGAGATGAGTAAAGAGATATGTTGGCAGCTGGACCTTTTTGTTTGTCCGTCAGTCACCCATCGGGATGCCCAGCTCAGATTTGTTGCACAGCCTACTGGGTGCCCCGCTATGTGCTAGGTGCTGGTAATGTAAAAGGAATGAGACGTGGAACCTGCCCCAAAAGGCATTCTATTCTAGTATAGCAGATGGGCAATGTCAACATAAAGTATAAGTCAGAGGATACAGGTTTAAAAAAGTACCATTATGGGAGAACCAGGTCAGACGATTAGAGTAGCAGAAGGGAAGGGAGGAAATGAAAACGAGCCTCTCCAGACAAATTGAACATGAGCTGTCATAGCCACCATTAATCTGGCACCTGACATGTGTCGACCCCTGGCATGCATTACCCCTCACCTTCCAACAACCCTAGAAATGATTCTCCCTTTTTAATAACTGTGGGAATGAAGACACAACATCTTTTTACTGCTGTCCACTGAAAAGATCCACCATCATCTCATGCCAAAATAACCCAACAGTCCCCAAATTCATCTCTAATTCTGTACTCCCCGCTTACCCACCATGGTCTGTTCTCAACACAAGCCTAGTGATCCTGCCAGATCATGTCACTGCCGTGCTCCAACTTTCCGTCCCATCAGAGCAAAAGCCACAACCTACGAAGGGACCTACAAGTTGTGCTTGCTGGTCTCCTGCTCCCTCTCTGCCTCCGCGTCCACCACTCTCCCTGTCGACTCACTAAGTTCCAGCCACACTGGCCTCCTTACCGTTCCTCCAATGTGGCCATCATGTTGCTGCTTTTAGGCCTTTGAACTTACTGTTCCTTCTGCCTGGAATTCTCTTCTCTCAAATGTCCATCTCAGTGCCTCACCAAATGTCACCCTACCTTAAGCCTTAACCCCTGAAACATTCCCTTACCCCTTCCCTGCCTTATGCTCCACTTTAGCACTCAAGAGCACCTAATAATGCATACAATTTAACCTGCTTTTGTCATTGCTGATTGTCTCTTTCCCCACTAGAATGCCATCTCCAAGGGAACAGAGTTTTTTTTTCTGTTTTGTTCACTGCTGTATCCCCAGGTTGTGGAACAGTGGCAGACCCACTGCTTAAATGACGGAATATGTGGATGACTGAATGACATCACCTCGCATGGTGGCTATAACAATACAATGGAGCCATTGCTATAACAGACATTTTGAAAGCTTACAGCACCTAAATATTAGTTGTTTCATACAAAAATTAGGCTCTTTTGGTTTTCAATACAGTTGGTATTAGATATTTCAGTGGGTTGAAACGATTTTGTACATGGATTATCAAAATAGAAATTTTCATTTAAGATGGCCTTTTAAGAGAAGTTAATTAGAATTCAATTCTGAGAAAGCACAGTGTGACCCATTATTATGTGAATTTAGACATGTTGTGGGAGACAACTCTCCTACCCCATCTCATTACTAACGGCCCACACACAGGTATTGATTGGCCATAGAGCCTGATGCCGGATTGTAATCGGTCTAGTGTTTGAGTTAATAAAAAAATTGGAAGAGTATTTGATTAACTCTTATAATTTTAAATTATTAAAAACCATGGAATTTTTTAAGAAAAATTATGTTTACCATATACTTAAGTGTCTGCTAAGGTGTTGATAGGCAATAATATCAGAGCACCTAGCACAAATGGAAATCTTTATTTTTTATTATCTCAAAGGAAAGTTATTACATGCTACAAATTGGATACAGTTCCACATTAAAAATTTATCTTTATTTGAAAAATAACATTTTGGCATTAAAGAACATTTACTTAAGCACAATCCTTTGCAAAGGATTCTTGTTATAAAACCCAAAGGGATTTGAGGAAAAATTACTTTCGCACTCTTAAAAATTCTTTGATTATTCATGCTAATTGAATGCATAAATCTAAAAGTACCAGGCATAAATAAAGGAAATGAAATACTTTCAAGAATAATGACTTGCCATTTAAAAAATTGCTATCGTGCATGCAAATTGTATCCTGCAGCAGCCCTACGAAAGGGAAAAAAGATCTAAGGAAGGGCGTCTCCTCATGCTATGGCCACCCTCACTCTTCCATAGGTCCGTTTACTTAGGTTGCTGATCTGAAAGCAACAGGTTTATCTCATTATAAGCCGTAACAATGATGGCTCCATAAATCACTGTGTCTTGCCATTTCCGCCAGGAAGATGCTTCATCTCATCTACAGAACCTCCTGCAATTTGTATTGTGTCAGGCTCTTCCTTTCCTCCTCGCTTAGCGCGATGGCTTACCGAGCACAGCTTGTTCGGTGTTTGGGGTGTCAGCACAGCTGGACTGGACAGAAGCTTCTTCTTTGTAAGGGATAAAGTAGGCCTACTATGAAACTATGCCCTTACCTGGATCCTTACAGCAATACTTTCACAACTTCATATGCAGTGGAGCTTGCATATGGACACTCTTAGCTCACTAAGCATTTTTAAAGTGCATCAAAATTGCAGTTTCCTGAGCTACTCCTGCTTATGTTGTAAGAATTTTGCATTTACTTTGACTAAGGAATGAATGAATGAGCTACCATCAAAAGATTCTAAGTCAACCAACATTTCATGAGCAGCCACTGTGTTTAAGGCACCTGAGGCACTCTGATGGGTTTAATGGACATAAAGATTTTGTT
The DNA here is from genome assembly GCF_964146895.1 of Miniopterus schreibersii. NCBI lineage: Eukaryota > Metazoa > Chordata > Mammalia > Chiroptera > Miniopteridae > Miniopterus > Miniopterus schreibersii. The sequence continues at coordinate 10,338,437 of NC_138101.1, read as the reverse complement.
GTAATTTTTTAAATAACTCCATCATTGACTATCTAGGACAATATTTGTAAGAAATTTCAGGGTGGTTGATAAAGAGCTTGTTTAACAGAAACTACTATTCATGTATATGAACCTGACTTATCATAGCAACTGTGCCATGATCTGTATATCCAAATGCATTAAGCTAATTCCATACATTGTGCTTCAGTTCAGGTAGGGCTTTGTCTTGAGAAGAAAAAACTCAACCAGATTGATCTCAGTCCTCAGATGCGAAACATGATAATCAGATATTCTGAAATGGATGTTATTGATGGTTTTTTAATGAAGGGGCTAATTGGTATCATCACTGTGGTCTGGAAGTAACTGGGTTCAGGACACTGAACTAAGTTGAGAGTCCTGAGTTTGGGGCTAGACTATGCCATGACCAAGGCATGTTTCTCAAGTGGCTTATTTCTCTGGGCGGCAGTTGTTTCTCTGTGAAATGGGGAACAACATTTTTACAACATCTATAAAATGTGGAATAAAGTATCCTCAGTTTTCTTTCTACTCCAATAACCTTCATTTCTAAGCATTGGTATGAGGTATCTTGATGTTATTACTGACTCTCTACCATTAACTAACTCGGTGACCTTAGCGGAGCCACTAAAAGTACTTACTTTTCATCTTTGTTAAACATACATGAATAGCTAAGCAATATCCAAGATGCCCTCCTATCCTAAGAACCCATACATTTTGTCCCCCAACTGTAAAGTTTTAATTTCACAAGTAAAATTATACAGAAACTGAGATAATCTCATTATATCAAACTCAGTAACTGTTATACGTAAGGAAATGTGAACAGTCAGGTCATATGGGGAGAAGAGAGATTACTGTTATATCTTTTGATTTCTGAACTGTATTGAAATCTAGAATTTAGGATACTAGTTATTCATCCTTTTAGCAAATACTTACTAGTATCTAAGAAGAACACAGTCAGGTGGAACCAGATCATACTTTTTGTGGGCAGTTTTCCTTTTCTTCACACATCCACCTCTGTGCCCAGCCATATACTTCCAGTGTCTCAGTTCCTTCCTCTGGCCCAGGCAAAGCAAGGAGCATCTCTCCCCTTCCCTAAAAGCTTTCAGAATCTCCAAAGGCCTGCCAGAAGAAGTCCAAACTCCACCAGAAGCCTCAATGCCTTTCATGACACAATTCTGCTAGTCTATTGAACATGACTTTGTATCAAATTAGAACATCAGTCATTTAAACATACAAGAGAGTTTACAAAAAACAGGAACCTTTTCAGATGAAAATATATTACATCTGTAAAAAATTTGATCACATGTCTTTAAGGTAGTTGAAATAAGAGTGCCTTGTCTATTAAAGACGAATACCTAATATTTATTGAGCATTTAATATGTGCCTAGGGCTGTTCTAAGCAACTTTGCCTATAGTATCTCATTTAATCTTTGCATGGTGATTGTATGAAGTCCATATTGTTATTATCATTTTACAGGAAACTGAGTCACAGAGAGGTGAAACAATTTGCCCAAGGTCACACAGTTACTGTTTGGTAGAGCTGAGATTCAAGCGCAGGCAGTCTGACTTCACGACACTGTTAACAGCTGCTCTGTGCGCAGTATGCCTAGGCCGGAAAACCGGCTAACCCTCTAGGAGAATCGCCAAGGCGCATTGGAATAAGAAGTCCTCTGTGCCACATCAGGGCAAACCTAAAGCATGCGTGTCCCGCACGTCAAACTTTAATGCTAGAGCAGCTCCATGTGAGAAGGGCAGTAACCATTCATGCCTGCGTCTGGTAAATTTTTAAAAATTCTCAGCCATTTGTTTGTTCTGAGCCATTACTCATGGTGAATTCTGCTTGCTAAGGTAAACGCATTTACTCTGAATGTATAAATAAGGCAACAAGAGACCTGTTTAATGAAGCTCATTATGAAATATGCAAAATCTCTTTTTTCTCCCTGAAAATAAGTTATCAGCTCATATCTCCACAGGGCACTAAATTGTCCCAGAACTTGGTGTAAGAGTGCTGCGGGAGCAAAACAACTCTGCGAGTGAAACAGGCTGCCTGTCTTGATGACTCCGTAAAGGAACTTGCCCGCAATGCCCTGAGCTCGCTGAGATTAACCCCTGGTCCCATGCTCAAGGACCTCTTCCTGCAGCCCTTCGATGCCTGATGAACATCCACTCTAGATGTGATGGCTTCACATACTATTTAGGCCCAATGATAGTACCTGTTGAGTTCATTGAAAACAGTGTTAATAATTCATGTCTAAAAATAAGCAATTCCTCGTATCTTTTTTAAAGCTAAGTGGTGAAAGAAAATGCCACCGTCGTTTTGAGAAACAGAGTGTACAATCTACCTCGTGAAATGTGTGGCCTTCAATATTGTTAACCACTGGGGTAAAGCTTTCAGGAGAAACACTCCATAAGCAGCCAGGGGTGCTTGAGAGCTGGGGGGAAGTTTGCATGACCTCTGACCTCCCTTATTGGGGGAGGACAATTCTCTGCTCCAGATACTATGACTTAGGTTTTCGACAACCTTTGAGAAGCAACTCATAAAGTAAAAGGCGAATAGAAGTTTTGTTAAAATCCTAATAAAAATAAAGTTTAAAAGTTACAAAGCAGAAATGGATTTTCAACAGATGATAAAAGGCTGGAGCCAATGAGCTCAAAGGTTACAAGGTTTTGTTAATATAAAAAAGGTTAAGGTAAAAGGCTAAAACCCATGAGATGAAACATTTAAAACAATCAAGTAGGTTTGATCAAGAGTTAAGCACAGAAGCATTTAAAAATGAAAACTGTGCACTAAGAAAAGAAAACAGTAAGAAAAAGTATATACTTTTAAAATGAAAAAGCACAAAGCTTAGGGATTAGGGAGAAACAGGAGAGGAAGGAAGGAGGAATTAGAGGGGAAAAACCTACGAAGAGGAAGGGGTGGATTTCAGAGTCCTTTAGTGTCATTAGGCAGCATCGTAAGACATTGGGGACAGAGGGCTCTCCAAAACCTTCTACCGTTTTTCAGAGCCTGGAATCCCACCCAGGACCCAGGCAGGGCAGGGGCTCCTGGCTGCTCACAACCAGAAACTTTTAAGACCACACAATCCCCTTCCAACATGGGGACAGACACTTCCCAAGTCACTGCTGTCTCAACTTTACTGGCTATGGGCTCGCCTGGATTTTTAGTCAAAAAGACCCCAGTTACATCCCACCCTACTCTTCTTCATTGACTGTGTCAGGCTGGGCGAGTTTCTCAACCTCTCTGAGTCTCAATAGCTTATCTAAACTGTAAAATTGATGAATGACACTAATAATAGCAATTTGTGTCTCGTTAGTAGTAGTTTTATTATTTTTACTTCTAGAGATAGCCCCTGCCAAGCACTAAGCAGTTTCCAGATGGGTCTCACTTTACCCTCCCACCCGCCTGTGGTACTATCACTCATCCCAGAGTCATTTACATCACCCAGGACCCCCATGTGTGCAGCGCATTTCCAGCCAGGAAGTTACTGTCTGTCATCAGTGGCCTCTGTAGGCATCTCACTCCTGTGAACCTCAAATTACAATCCTCTCCTGAAAGGTCAGGTGGGCAACTGGGAAGAGAGCTCAAGTTAAAGGAGACGGAGTAGACTCTCCTGACTTGGACTTGGCCTTGGACGTGCTGTACAATTCTCACCCAGGACATTGAAACGCTGACTTAATGCTATTTCCTTTTCAACATTCCAGACTCTACAACGTATGCGCATTTTCTGTTCAATGCATTCGACACAGACCACAATGGAGCTGTGAGTTTTGAGGTAAGTCTTAGACTTTTTCTTGAATGTGACTTGACTTTGGACTCTGAAAGGGATTTGGTCTTTTTAGTTAGAAATTTGAACTTGATTTTTTTTTTCTTTCTGAGACTTTATTCTTTTTTTATTATTATGGTTAAGAACACTCAACATGTCCTAACAAACATTTAAGTGTACAATACATTAGGGCTGACTACAGTACAGTGTTGTACAGCAGATCTCTAGAATGCAGTGGTCTTGCTTGACTGAAACTTTTTATGCCTGCTGACTAGCAACTCCCATTTCTCTGTCCACCCCCCAGCCCCTGGCAATCACCATTCCACTCCTTGACTCTATGAATTTGACTATTTTAGATACTTCATATATGTGGAATCATACAGTATTTGTGTTTCTAGGATGGCTTATTCCAGTTAGCATGATGTCCTTAAGGCTCAGCCATGCTTTTGCGTATTGCAGAATTCCCTTTTTCTTTTTCAGGATGAAAAAGTTGTCCATATATACCCCATATTCATTACCCTTTCATCCGTCCGTGGGCATTTAGTTGTTTCCACCTCTTGGCTAATGTAACCAGAAAAGAGCTGCAATGAGCATGAGAGGGCTGATGTGTCTTCGAGACCCTGGTTTCAATTCTTTTGCGTAAATATTAGGAAGTGAGGTTGCTAGATCATATGGTAGTCCTATTTTTAATTTTTTGGAGAAACTTCACGCTGTTTTCCATAGAGGCTGCACCATTTTGCATTCCTACCAACAGTGTGCAAGTTTTCCAAGTCCTCCATGTCCTCATCTTTCAGTTTTTCCATCCTGACAGGTGTGAGGTGATATATTATTGTGGTTTTAATTTCCATTTCACTGATGAGTAGTGATGCTGAACATTTATTTATATATCTATTGGTCATTTGTGTATCTTCAAAAAAAAAATAAATGCCTGTTCAAGTCCTCAGCCCATTTTTTTAATTTTTGTATTTTTTTAAATTTTAAAATTTTATTGATTTTTAAAATTTATCTTTATTCTTGAGAGTATTACAGGTGTCCCATTTTATCATCCAAACTGACACCTTCCACTTCTCTCCAACCCCCTCCCCAGGGCCTCACCCCATTATTAACTGTGTCCATGGGTTATGCATATATGCATATAACTTCTTTGGTTAATCCCTTCCCACCCTCCAACCCCTTCCCTCTTTCCTCTGAAATATGATCGTCTGTTGCATGCGTCAATGTCTCTGGATCTATTTAGTTGTCAGATTCTTTTGTTCATTAGCTTCTTCTTAAAGAAGACCCTTCAACTTTTCCTGTAGTGCTGCTCTGGTGGTGATGAACTCCTTTAGCTTTTTCTTATCTGTGAAGCTCTTTATCTGACCTTCAATTCTAAATGATAGCTTTGCTGGGTAGAGCAATCTTGGTTGTAGTTCCATGTTTTTCATCACTTTGAATATTTCTTGCCACTCCCTTCTGGCCTGCAAAGTTTCTGTTGGGAAATCAGCTCACAGCAGAATGGGTGCTCCCTTGTAGGTAACTGATTGCTTTTCTCTTGCTGCTTTTAAGATTCTCTCTTTGTCTTTAACCTTTGGCATTTTAATCATGATGTGTCTTGCTGTGGGCCTCTTTGGGTTCCTCTTGTTTGGGACCCTCTGTGCTTCCTGGATTTATAAGTCGATTTCTTTCCCCAGGTAGGGGAAGTTTTCTGTCATTATTTTTTCAAATAGGTTTTCAATTTCTTGGTCTCTTTCTTCCCCTCTGGTACCCCAATAATACAAATGTTGGGCCTCTTGAAGTTGCCCCAGAGGCTCCTTATGCTATCCTCATATTTCCGGATTCTTTTTCTTTTTCCTCTTCTGGTTGGGTGTTTTTTGTTTCCTCATGTTCCAAAGTGCTGATTTGATTCTCAGCGTCCTCTACTCTACTGTTGATTCCATGAAATTATTATTCATTTCAGTTCCTGTAGCCTTCATTTCAAATTGATGCTTTATTATGTTATTGATTTTCTCAGTTGTTTCCCTAATAGTCTGCTTAAACATCCTTATAAACAAAATTCTGAACTCTGTATCTCTTAGCTTGCTTGGATCTATTTCATTTAGTTCCTCTTCTAGAGATTTCTTCTGTTCTTCCCTTTGTGACATGTTTCTTTGCCTCCACGTTTTGGCTGCTTCCAGGTGTTTGTTTCTATGTATTAGGTAGAGCTGCTCTGTCTCCTGGAGTCCATAGAGTGGCTTTGTGTAGCAGGTGTCCTGTAGGGCCCAGTGGCTCAGCCTCCCCAGTCACCTGAGCTGGGCCTTCTAGGTGCTCCCCTGTGTGGGGCATGTGTTCTTACCTGTTGTAGTTGAGCCTTGGTTGCTGTTGGCATCACTGGGAGGAACTGACCCCCAGGCCAATCAGCTGTGAGGACCAGCTGCAACTACAGCCAAAGAGCTGCTGTGCTGGAGACACCCCTATGGAGCAGGATTTACTTCAGTGGAGCTTTGGTGTTCACCAAGTGCACCCCTGAGTGTCACTCGTGGATGTGGTAGGGTTGTAATCCAGCGTGGTCAAGTCTGACCACCAGGTGCACTGCCTCTGGGGCCTCCCGGGAGGTGCAAAGTCAGCCTGTGCCAGCGCCTTGCCCAGGGCCCCCCAGCATGAGCTACACAGCAAACCGTAGTTGGCTGCTCCTTGTGCTGGGCTTGGAGGAGCCCAGGAGAGGCCCAGCTATGAGCCAGTGCAGCTGCCGCTAGTGCCAGGCCTGGGGCCGCTTATCAAGCCGTGTGGGGCAGCTGCTGCTTGTTTGAGAGATTTAGGAAAGTCCTAAGCATGAGGCTCAAGAGGCCACGTGCACAGAAAAACCCCTGGAAATGGCCTGGATGAGCTGCAGGTGGGGAGGGGCGGGGCCTCCGGGAATCACGGGGCGGGGCCAAAGGCGTGAGTCAGGTGCTGGCGACTCAAACATGGCGCCTGCCCGCCGGCTGTGCGGGGAGGACTCGCCACAGGAGCCATGGCCTCCGCCAGCCCTTCTGCCTGGAGGAAGCCGCCCTCCGCCTCTCGCCCGGATCTCAGGCAGGTTAGTTCCTCCCCGAGTGTCCCGGGTCCTTTCAGGCTGCTCCCGGCGCTGGGCTCAGAGGGAGCGTCCGAGTGAGTCCGCGCCGGGCCCTTTAGAGGAGCTGCTGGGGCTCCCGCAGCCTCCGCGACCCTCAGGGACAGTCCCCGCTGGTTTCACAGCCCGGAGTGTGGGGACGTCTCTTCCCGGCCTGGAGCCCTGGGCTGGGGGCTGCTGTGGGGCTGGGACCCCTCGCTCCTCCGGGGAACCTCCACCGCCGAGATGCCCTCCCGGGTTTCAATGGTGGCGCCGGGTGTGGGCCCGCGGCCGCGTCTCCTCAATCCAGCCCCGACCCGCCTGCGTCTCCGCCCCTCCTCCCGTCTCGGTGCTGCTTTGCGCCCTGGTTGCGGGGCTTCTGTGCGGCCAGATCTCAGGAGGTCTGAGTGAGGGTGGCTCTGTGTTTTAGTTGTAACTGTGATGCGCCTGAGGGAGGCGGCGGTGCAGCTGCTACCTACCCGCCAGCTTGTTTCTCCTCCGCACGTTTCTTTTGATTGGGCTACAAGATTCTTCTTACTGTTGAGTTACAGATGTTTCTTATACATTCTGGAGATTACCCCTTATCAGGTAGGTGGTTTATAAGTATTTTCTCTTATTGTATTGGTTGCCTTTTCACTTAGTTGTCTCCTTTCCTACACAGAAGCTTTTTAGTTTAATGTTATTCAACTTGTTTATTTAGTATTTTGTTGCTGGTGCTTTTGGTGTCATATCAGTGAAATCGTTGCCAACACCAATGTCATGAAGTTTCCCCCCAGCTTTACTTCTTAGAGTTTTATGGTTTCAGGTCTTAATCTACTTTAAATGATAATTGTGCGTAGTGTAAGGTGAGGATCCAGCTTCACTCTTTTGGGTGTGTATATCCACTTTTCCTAACTCCGTTTGTTGAAGAGACTGCCTTTTTCCTTTCCCCGTTGTGTGTTCTTGGCACCCTTGTCAGAGATCAGTTGGCTGTATATGCAAGGATATATTTCTGAGCCCCCTATTCTGTTCCGTTGGTCTATATGTCTGTCTTTATGCCAGTACCATACTGTTTTGATTGCTATAACTTTGTAATATATTTTAAAATCAGGGAGTGTGATGCCTCCAGCTTTGTTCTTTTTCAAGATTTATTTGGATATTTGTGGTCTTTTGTGATTCCATACGAATTGTAGAATTGTTTTTTCCTATTTTTATAAGAAACACTGTTGGGGTTTTGACAGGGATTGCATTAATCTGCCAATAGCTTTGGGTCATATGGACATTTTAACAATGTTAAGTCTTCTAATCCATGAACTTTCTATTTGTTTGTATCTTTTTTAATGTCTTTCATCAGTGTTTTGTAGTTTTTGATATACAAGTCTTTCACTTCCTTAGTTACATTTATTTCTAAGTATTTTAGGCTATTCTTTTTGGTGGTATTGTAAATGGGATTGTTTCCCTAATTTCCCTTTTTTTTAGTTCATTGTTGGTGCATAGAAATGCAACTGATTTTTGTGTGTTGATTTTGTATCTTGCAGCTTCACTGAATTTGTTTGTTCTAGTGGTTCTTTGGTGGACTCTAGATTTTCTACATATAAGATCATGTCATCTGATTTCATTTTCCTGTCTGATTTCTCTGGCTAGGACTTCCAGCACTATGTTGAATAGAAGTGCCAAGAATAGGCATAGTTGTCTTGCTTCTGATCTTAGATGGAAAGCTTTTAGTTTTTTATCATTCATCATGATGCTAGCTGTAGGCTTTTTATATACGATCTTTATTATGTTGAGCTCCTTCGCTTCTATTCCTAGTTGGTTGAGAGCTTTTATCATAAATGTGTGTCGAATTTTGTCAAAGGCTTTTTCTGCATCTATTGGGTCGATCGGGTGGTTTTTTATTCTTTACTCTGTTCATGTGGTATGCCACATTTATTGATTTTCATATGTTGAATCTTCTTTCCACCCCAGGGATAAATCATATTTGGTCATGGTCTATGGCCCTTTTAGTGTGCTATTAGATTTGGTTTGCTAGTATTTGGCTGAGGATTTTGCATCTATATTTTCAGGAATATTGGCTTGCAGTCTTCTTTTCTTGTGATCTTTGTCTGGCTTTAGTGCCAGGGAAATGCTGGCCTCCTAAATGAGTTTGGAAGTGTTCCTTACTCATCAATTTTTTTGGAAAAGTTTGAAAAGGATTGGTGTTAGTGTTTTAAATGTTTGGCATAAATCTCCAGTGAAGCCATCTGGTCCTGGGCTTTTCTTTGTTTGGAGTTTTTTTTTATTACTAATTCAGTCTCCTAGTTACAGGTCTGTGAAGGCTTCTTTTTTTTCTTCATAATTCAGCCTTGATAAGTTGTATGTTTCTAGAAATTTACCTGTTTTTTTCTAGGTTATCCAGTCTGTTGGAACAGAGTTTCTAGTCGTCTCTTATTCTTTTTATTCCTGCAGCATCAGTTATAATACCTCCTCTTTCATTTCTTTTTTTAAAATATGTTTTTATTGATTTCAGAGAGAGGACAGGAAAGGGAGCGAGAGAGAGAAACATCAGTGATGAGAGAGAGTCATTGATCCACTGCCCCCTGCATGCCCCCTACTGGGGACCAAGCCTGCAACCCAAGCATGTGCCCTGACCTGGAATCAAACTGTGACCTCCTGGTTCATAGATCAACGCTCAACCGCTGAGCCATGCCAGCTGGGCTCCTCTTTCATTTCTGATTTATTTATGTCTTTGAGCCTTCTATCTTTTTTCTTTTTTCCATTGATTTTTTAGAGAGAGTGGATGGGGGAGAGAGAGGGACAGAGAGAGACATCGATTGGTTGTCACTGGGCTGGGGATTAAACTTGCAGTCGCAGTACATGCCCTTGACTGGGAATCGAACCTGAGGCCCTTCAGGTGCACAGGCCAATGCTCTAACCACAGAGCCACACCAGCCAGAGCTCTTTTTTGTTTTTCCTGTCTAGCTAGGAGTTTGTCAATTTTGTATATCTTTTCAAAATACCAACTCTTAGTTTCCCTGATTATTTTTCTATTGTCTGTTTCATGTATTTCTGTTCTGCTCTTTGCTGTTTTCTTTCCTCTGCTAATTTTGAGCTTAGTTTGTTCTTTTGCTTCCTCCTTGAAGTATGAAGTTACAACGTTTATTTGAGATATTTCTTCCTCTTTCCTGTTGGCATGATAACGGTTATATTAGTGTTTATTGCACTTTACCTGCGAGGTTAATTCCGGCACAGCCTCAGGGTCCCTATGCCGCAGACATCAAAGTTCCCTGTTTACCTGATGAAATCTTTCACAGCTGCAGGGAATGAGTACGGCAAAAACTACTAGAGGTTTCAGTACTTGAAATTACTTATGTGGCAGCAACGTACCATCAGTTGCCTATAGCACATGGTGTCTAATTTCACATGTAAATTTAGTCTGGTGTTAATGATACGGGACCATGTACAGCACTGCTGTTACAATATTTATGTAAAATGCCTGTAATTATGATGAACGTTGATTGCAATTTGGAATATTAGTTGTAATGGCTATATACTATAAGCATGCTGGTAAATGTCTTTCTTTCAAAGGCAAACTAATGGCTAAATTAATAAATGTTACATTAAAATCAAATTTAACATTAGGCTATTGTAGTTATTTTTCTAAATGGATTAGCTACCTGGAAAGTCTCTAGAAAACAGAAGTGATTAGTCAGTGAACATATTTTGAGTAGCAATGGCATCCTGAGATGTACAGCAGAGACCCTTCTAACTCCACAGTAAAGGGGAATGGACTTTTCTACTTAATTTGCTGAAAGCCTGAAGGGCAGAGTGAATGAAAGAGGAGGGGCCTGGATCCAGATATGACTGGATCTGACCCCCTCTTTGCTCCTAAGTGGCGGTCAGAGCCTGGGCTGCGTATGTGAACCCTCTGGGCCTCAGCATTCAGATCTGTAAACCATCAGCAAGTGAAGCTACTTCACAGGATAATGTAAGAATGAAAGAGCAATAATGTCAGTCAAGGACTCGGCTCAGCACCTGGCACCAAATAGGCGCTCAATATTTATTAGACATTAATCATAGCAGTTGTTACATGGGAGATTTTTCTAACAAAACCAGAGAATAATGACATTGGTCATCTTAATAAACAACAGTCTCATATCATTGAACATATTCTAGAAAAAGCTCGGGATTGCTCTGCAATGCTATGCAAGATAGTTCCGCATCTGGTTATATAACAAGCATTTATTGTATGTCAGTCATTGTACTATGTGCTTAAAAATGACATTAACAATAATAATAGCTAAACACAATAATAGTAACTGTGTTTACTATTAACTGTGTTTACTTCTTTAGCATTCATTATGAGGAAGAGCTTGTGCTGAGGGAGTTACATATACTAACTTATCTGATCTTCATAGATACTATTGTTATTTCCTTTTTAGCAAATGAGTCACAGAGGAGTTAAGCAACCTGCTCAAAGTCACAGTTAGAAAGTAGGAGAACCAAGATTCAAACTCAGGCATTCAGGCCCCAGATGCACGTCTTAGCAGCTGTGCATCCTGCCTGTGAGGTGTATATAGGTCTCCAGCCTGATCTGAGATCTGCAGAGCCAGCTGAGTTTGTCGTTCAGTCTTACGGGTTTAGAAAGGTGATGCTGTGCTTATACTCTGTTTTAATGTCTCCAGCTGGGTCTGCAGCATGCTGTAATCAAATATGTGATATTTGTGCAGCAAAATTATGACAACTGATAAATGAGGCAGAGACTGGTACCAGTCACCACTGTCCATGCGCGCCACTTCGTGATCACATGGCCAGGCCATAACCCCAGACTTTCCTGCAGTTAGGTGGGGCCCTGACTAAGTTTTAACCTAGGGGGTCTGCGTGGAAGTGACCTCATCTCCTCCCTCTCTCTATCTGTGGAGACTGTGAGGTCCCATATTTCAGTTAGTGTCACAATAAAGTAGGAGCCTGGATCTCTGAATGACTACATGGAAGAGAGCCCCCTCCCCACTTGTATTTCACTGTTTGTGAGTGACAAATAAGCCTAGATTGCGCTACGCCAATAAGATGTGCAAGTATTGACATAGCTGTTAATGCCCTATGATTAATGCAATAGAAATAGATAGATGATGATAGATGCTGATAGATGATAGATAGATAGATAGATGATAGATAGATGATAGAGCTAATTAGAAATAGTTTCATGTCAGTTTACTTCAGGTTTTGACACCAAATAAGTCTTGGCACCAAAATTTACCACCTCCTTTGTCTTCACAATAAATGTTTTTTTGTGTGGTTTTATTACTTTACAAAAAAATTGTGGAGGGAGGTGGTGAATTGCAGATAAAAAGTGAAGGACCCGTATTACTAGCCACATGTTATTGATGAGGAACCCCAAACTTAGGGAACTTAAGTGACTTGTCCAAAGTCATTTAGTTAATAAATAGCAGAACCAAGATTGAGCACCAGCTCTGCCCAAGTCTCTCAAAATCTATGGCTTTAACCAGGACTCAGCAATTTTCTATAAAGGGCCAAATAGTAAATATTTTTAATTTTGCAAGACATACAGTCTCTATTATACCTACTCAATTCTGCTGTTGTAGCACAAAAGCAACTACAGACAACTTCTAGATAAATGGGCATAGCTGTGTTCCAATAAAACTTTATTTACAAGCACAGGTGGTGGTCCATATTTGATTCCTGGGCCATAGATTTACAGACCCCGTTCTTAACTAACACAACAGCCTGTCAGGGAGAGACTGAGCCATAATGTTTGTTAGATGATGTCTAAGATAAACTATAATTTAATTACTGAGTATTATCACCAACTTTTACAATTACCACTCAAAAATTCATCCCATTCACAAAAATCAGAGCATGGACTTTGAGGCAGAGGTCTGGGTTCAATGTCTGGTAGCACTACTCACTGGCTATACCCCTTGACTCACTCACATATTTTCTCTGAGCTCCCATCTATAATATAAAGACAACAATACTTGTTTCCTATGGTTGCCTGAGGCTGACATAAAATAAAACATGGAAATTGCCTAGCACAGGGCCCCACACATATAAGTAAACTGTAGTCATTGTTACTTTTAAATTTCAGGGTTCCCAAGGCTCTTTAACCCAAGAGTTCCACTTCTTTCCTAAGGAAAAAAAGTCAAAATAATGGGAAATAGAGAAAAATCTTTTCCATGGCATCATTTATAATGAAGAAAAATTTAAATTCATTTTCATATCCAGCAGTAGGGATAATAAATTACAATACATTTGTATGACAAAGCAGTGTTTCAAACTCCAGGCTGCAACCATTAGTGGGTGGTAAAATAAATTTAGAGACAAATGACAAGAATCTTTAAAAATTAATAGAAGTAAAGTGGAAATAGAGTCATAACTTTAGTTTCTGGTGTATAATTTTGTGTGCATGCATGAGTGTGTGTGTGTGTGTGTGTGTGTGTGTGTGTGCTAGGCTGCCATTTGTAATACTTAGTGTGGTTTGGGGTCTAAAATGTTCAAATGTTCAAAAGCTACTGTGACAGTATTTTATGGTTAAACCATATGAAATTACTATTCTTGACAAATGTGGTGAAAAAGATCAGCAATTTCATATGGTTCAATCTAATAGGTAGTTATTTAAATGATGTCACATTTCCAGCAATGTGGGAAAATGCTTATAATTTTAAGTGAAATATAAGGAATTCTATATATATCATATGACCATTACTATAAATATATGCTAAGATATGCTTAAAAAAATGGAAATGTGAATAGATGATAGGATTATTTGTTAGAGCAATTTTCTTTAGTACAGTTTTCTGTATTTTTTACATAAACCAAGCATTATATTTATATATATATTTATAATTTGTATTTATGATTTTATTTTTAAACTCATTAATTTTAATGACCTCCAGTGAAATCAAACCAAAGAACTCTCTTCCAATTTAATTTAATATGGCTGTAATCACTTATCAAGACACTAAATTACCTAACTAGACAGTATTGCCTATCAATCGAGGTAAGTACCTTATGTCTTCTACGTGATAAAAATCAAGCTACAAGTCTTGGAAAATATACATATTATTTTTTGACATGTTGATAACTTTTATTAGTTCCAAACAAACGCAAACTTTAGGTAGTACCCAAAATTGTTTCTTCCAAACACTTTCTTTGTCATCGTTTTAAAAAATGTATCCATTGATTTTAGAGAAGGGGGGAGAGAAACATTGATTTGTTGTTCCATTTATTTATGCGTTCATTGGTTGCTTCTTTCATATGCCCTGACCAGGGATCAAACCCGCAACCTTGGCATACTGGGGCGATGTTCTCACCAACTGAGCTACCCGGCCAGGGCCCTCCGGTGCTTTAAATAGTAGCTCAATCACTGTGGAAGTTCAACCCCACACAAGGGAGGTCACACCAGAAAAAATTAACAACCTTAAAAAAGTTTATGAAACTATTTAAGCAAATGTAACATAAGAAATATACTAAACAGATGTGTGACTTTCCCTACTGAATCTGCCACTGCCTAGCTCAGTTAACCTTCTTAACCTTTGGTGAGTCACTTAATGTTGTTTACCCATCTGAAAACAGGACTGGTTGTAGCAAATGCCCCCCCCCCCAAATGCCTGATTCTAGGCCACAGTGCCATTGGCAGGTGGGAGGCAGGTGGATAGTGTTCCTGGCATGGTAACCAGCACTGAGGCCCCAAGGACAGGTTTTAGATCCATCGAGCTAGGTTATCATAAAGTAAGGCTCTGTGCCCCCTGCTTCCTCTTGCTTGATCACAAGAGAACAGAAACCAGAACTCAGTACTCACCCCCCGTATCATTTTTATACATTAGAGAACAGACGCAGCATTTTTTCACAGATAAAAGTAGGGGAATTGTGTAAAGTACTCTTGATTTGTGTTTTGTGTCTGTTTTCTAACCTTGCAACTCCTGCTTTACAGATTTCAGTTACCATTCAGAAAAGCACGGGGCAAGAACCATGTAGGACACACTGATTTTCTCATTTTCTTTAGCACAAATAAGGAATCATTCCTTTCTGAAATAACTGTTTATTGATATCATCCTGAAAGGTGGTATATTATAGGAGAGAGGGGTGCTCCAGGTCCATAGCTATCTTTTAATGGTAGTAGTTTCTGCTCACATAATATTTAAGAAGATGTGACTTAGATCACGATATTGTTGGTCACAAATAATAGAAAACCCCACACTAAAAAAAAAAATAGTATGTTGGCTCCACTGGCTGCCAGGAACAAAAGTGCAGAGGTAGGCTGGCTGCAGCCGAAGGGTCAGAAGAAGGTGCCCGCAGCTCCTGGGCTCCAGGCTCGATTACTCCTGGGGGCGGAGAAGGGGTGGCATTTCCATCCTACCATTGGCAGCGGGAGTCCTGAGAGCCACCCAGATGTAGACTGGGCCCAGCCACATGCCCACCACAGACCCAACAGCTTTGACCACAGGGATAAACGGCTTCCTGATTTTACCCATCGCTAGAGCCAAAGTCAAAGTGCTTCCACAGAACTGGCTGGAGGAAAAGAAGGGCCTACTAGGAAGGCAAACAATAAAAATCCACGGGTGACTTTAAAAGTGCCGTCTCTAAATCTTTCATCGCTGCTCGGGTCTGTTCTGTTGGGTGATGGGCCAGGGCCCACGATGACTCTCCTAGGCCAGTGGCTCTCAGTGTGGTCCCAGGACCAGGAATGCCTTAGAAATGTAAATTCTTTATACCTTGTGCCAAAGTTCCGGTTATAAAATAAGTCATGGGGATGTAAATGTACAGCATGACAACTGTGGTTAATAATAATGTATTGCATATTTGAAAAAATTTCATTCATAAGGAAATTAAAAATAAAAAGCCCTGCTATAAAAATTTTTTAAAAAAGTAAATTCTTGGGTCGGGTCCCAGACATAATGAATCAGAAACTCTGGATTATTAAAGAAACGACCCCTCAGGGCGCCCCGGGGCTGCCTTGCAAGGAGGTGGAG
Organism: Miniopterus schreibersii; assembly: GCF_964146895.1. Classification (NCBI taxonomy): domain Eukaryota; kingdom Metazoa; phylum Chordata; class Mammalia; order Chiroptera; family Miniopteridae; genus Miniopterus; species Miniopterus schreibersii. The sequence goes on along the minus strand of NC_138101.1, from coordinate 10,322,685 downwards.
GAGGGTGGTGGGGGAGGGGGAGCCCAAGGCAGCCCCCCCTTTCCCCAGCCTGGCCAGAGCCAGCCTGGCTTCCTGGAGGCCTTCGCGTGTCTGAGTGACTTCCCTTCGCGCGCCCCCCGCCTTGCTGAGGCGCTGTTCTTGTCCCACCTGCTTGCAGCCACTTCCCAGGGGCTGTGATGAGCTGCAAGGCTCATCACAGAAAAACCTACAAGACTTTTAAGGATGGCCCCAAGTCGGAGTGGCTGAGGAAGATGCAGCCAGGCACACGCGCGCGCACCTGTCGCTGGAGCGGCCCGGGGGGCCCAGGCTGCGGCGCTCCCCCCGGGGGGGGGGGGGGGGGGGGCTCCGCGCGCGCGCGCGCAGCCAGGCGCCCCCTGGAGCCTGGGGTCGGAACCTGGAGCCGCGGGAGCGCCACGGGCCTCTCTCCAGGGGTTGCAGGCAGACTGAGGTCACGGGGCGGGGTCCGGGGCGGGTCCAGGACGGCAGGGACCGCTGCGGCCTCGGGGAGCCCAGGGTGCTCCGCGGCGGAGAGCAGAGGCGCGGCCAGGGCGTGGCTCCATCCGCGCGCACCCAGGGCTCTGGCGTTCCCGCGACGGGTTCTCGGCGGGTCGGACGCCGGGCTGCTGGCAGCCAGGTTAGGGCTGGAGGCCTGAACCTCACCCGCGCAAGGGCGGGAGCCTCATGCTGTGGAAACTCCGCTGTCCTCCCGCCCGCTTCTGCTCCGTGAGCTTCTCGTCCCTCACTCGGTGGCCTCTGGGTGCCACTGGCCCGAGGTGAACGCTGCAGCCTGTGACGGCGACCGCGAGACTGCGGCCGGTCCCGAGAGCCGTGACGCGGCCGATGCCCGCCGGCCGGGGAAGCGAGGCCCCGGCGGGGCAGGCTCCCGGGAGGCCGACGGGAGAGCCTCCAGGCGGCGCCCCCAGAGGTGGCCTCGCGCGGGGCGCCTCTGAGGACGGGGCGCGGGCTCCTCGCGGGCCCGGGCAGGGGCGCGCGGAGGGTTCAGACAGCGGCCGCTGCACGCGGGGCTGGCGGGGCTGCGGGCGTCGGGTCGGCGTCGGCGATGCGGGGAGCGCGGCGTGAGGCGATTCCAGGGAGCGTTCAGCCGACCGACGGCTGTTCTGGGGCAAAGGCCTGGCCTTGGTGACGGTCAGCGGCGTCGCGCTGGAAGGGGACGGCGACCTTTGCTCAGTGAGACTTCTCACGACTGCGCTGCCCCCGGGAGCGGGAGCCGCGCCCGCCTCGCCCCGGGCCCCCTGCAGCGGGCTCCCCGCCGCCGAGAAGCGACGCTAACTGTTCTGGGGGGACGCCGCACCCCGGAGGAAAGGGGCACCCCCTTCGAGGGGAGAGGCCACGTGCGGCCTCGGAGGTCTCGGAAAGCTGCCGGCGCGGCCCGCGAGGGGCACCAGGGGGCAGGCGTCCCGGCGCAGCGAGCCCTGTGCCGCGGGGCCCCCGGAGCGCGCCGCTCGCACCCGGCCGCAGGATGCGGGGCGCGGCCTGGCCGGGGCTCCCTGCCCGCGGCCCTGCTCACGTCCTGCGCGCGGCTGGGCCCCTGGGGGCCTCGTGTCCGCGCCTTGGCCTTGTAGGCTCAGCTGTCTGTTTCGGGGAAACTGAGGACAGTGCGAGAGCCCAGCCTTCGGTCCCGGCCTGTTTGAGAGCCCCCCCTCGCGCGTGCGGAGCGCGTTCCGCAAAGCGCTCTGCGGCCCGCCTCCCTCTGGTCCCGAAGCCCGTCCCCAGGTCTGCAAAGTGCGTTCCGCAAAGCGCTCTCCGGCCCGCCTCCCTCTGGTCCCGAAGCCCGTCCCCAGGTCTGCAAAGTGCGTTCCGCAAAGCGCTCTCCGGCCCGCCTCCCTCTGGTCCCGAAGCCCGTCCCCAGGTCTGCAAAGTGCGTTCCCGCAAAGCGCTCTCCGGCCCGCCTCCCTCTGGTCCCGAAGCCCGTCCCCAGGTCCGCGCGCACAGCCCAGCGGGCGAGTTTTGTGCCCACAGCGCCCGGGCGCCACGGAAGCTGCTCCCACCGCTGCTGGGGACCCCCGTGTGGAAGATGCTTTGCTGGCTCTTTCTCCCCCTACCGAAGGCTGGGGTTCTCTATGGGAGTGAAGGAGGCATCGTGACCCACTCGGGAAGCCTGTGGAAAAGGCTGGTCTTTCCCCCGTGGCGCGGCCTTGGCGCCCTTGTGGGAAATCAGTGGCCCCAGGCGTGGGAGCTTGTTTCTGGGCTCTCGGGTGGACACTGTGCTGCTTGGAAGCTTTTTTTTTTTTTCTTTAAATATGTCTTTATTGATTTCAGAGAGTGGAAGGGAAAGGGAGGGAGAGAGGGACAGACACAGCAATGATGAGAGTCATTGATGGAGCCCGCAACCCAGCCCGGCCCTGAGCGGGACTCGAACCCGCGCGCCTGGACCCCAGGAGGTCGCTCAGCCGCTGGGCCACTCCCGGCCAGCTGCCGGGCGCTTCGAAGCTGACAGTTCTAGTTCTCCAGCTTTTTTTTTTCAATATTGTTTTGGCCTTTTGGGGCCCCTTGGAATTCCATATGAGTTTGAAGATCCGCTTTTCCATTTTTTGCAAAAGAGGGCAATGGTCGTGTTTGATACATTTTTCTAATAAAGTAAAAATTGTATCTACTTCTTTAACCTAATAAAAGTCAGTATCATGCTCAATGTAAAAACACTAGAAATAGCCTCATTAAATTGGTAACAAAATAAGGGTGTCTGCTATTATGGTAATTATGTAATGTTGTTCGGGAAGTACTATTCAATACATTTAGAAAAAAGTAATTAAAAATGTGAAAATTAGAAAGGAGAGGTAAAATTAACTCCATTTGTAGCTAATATGATCACATACATGAAAAACCCAGTAGGAACCCTCAGTTGGCATACAAAATTGTTATACAGAAATCAATAGCTTTCATGTATACTGTACAAACAAAATTTAGAATCTATAAAAGAAGAAAATACCTCATGTACAATAGCAATAGGACTAAAATATCTAGAAATAAGTATGATTAGGAAATATGAACAAGCAGTTTGGAGGGGAAAACAAAGATCTAGAACATACCGGAGTTTGGTATGCCGAGTAACGGTTCACCCAAGATGTCCATATCCCAATTCCTGGAGCTTGTGGCCATGTTGCCTTACATGGAAAGAAGGTTTGCAGATGTGACCACAGCCCTTGAGATGGGGAGTTCATCCTGGATGCTCTGGGTGGGCCCAGTGTGATTACAAGGGTCCTTACAAAAGGGAGACAGACAGATTGGGGTAAGAAAGAGACACTGACAAGAGGAGCAGAGGTTGGAGCATGTGCTGTGAGGCTGGAGGGAGCGGCCACAGGCCAAGCCCTGTAGGTGGCCTCTGGAAGCTGGAGAAGCTGAGGGAGCATGTTCTCGCCTTACACCCCCTGGAGGGAGGGAGCTCTGCCTCCGTCCGGATTTCTGCCCGGTGAAACCCAGTCCCAATTTCTGACCTCCAGAACCGTATGTTGATAAACGTATTATTTTATACCACTCAGTTTGCGGGAACTTGCTAACAGCAACAATAGGAAACCAATATGCTCAGTGACAAAAATGACTTGAACAAGGGAAAGGTGTTCTACAGCCTTGAGCAGGAGACTCGTCACAAGCACTTATCAAGTTGATACTGTTGTAATTAACTAGTTATTAATAACTGGAATGGAGCAAAGGGAAGGCCAGATATTATGGGCAGCTTTGCCAGGAAGTTGCAGCTGTTTACTCCCCAGGGGTCCAACAGAGGGGAGATAGACAGATGCATGCCCAGTAAAGGTGGGGGGACCAGCAAAGGTACTTGCCTGTCAGTTACACCAGGGAACAGAGGTCATTGGCCAGGATGGGCGTGGCCACAACCCCCTTCTCCCCCCAGTGCTCAGTGGGGAAAGCAATACCCCAACTTCCCAATAACAAAATCTGCAAAGTTGATCTGAAAACTTCAAAATTTACTTCAAACCCTATATGTACCCCCAACTTTAAGAAGTAGATGCTATAATCTCCATTTTACAGATGTGAAAATTGAGGCAAGGGGATGTCTGAGAACACAAAGCTCTTAGGTGACAAAGCTGGAATTTGAATTCAGGTCTGGCTCCCAGCTCCACGCTCGTAGCCACCACCCACAGCGCACATTAAAACTTTACTGCTGAGTAAAGGCTACAGTTGGCCCGTATCTTCAGGGCAGTCCTCACGTCCCGTTAACAGATCCTTTTCACAGGGTGTTATGTGTTTGTATTGTGAAGGACACTGTGTTATTGGATTACTTCCAGTGGAATTGCATGTCCTTGCGGTGGAAAACCAATACCACCTATAGCAGGCATCTCGCTGTTTGTGGTTATCTGTTCTGACACAGTTTCCAATTCCAAAGTCAAGTCAGTTTTCAATTAGAAGATGAGAATGTTGGCTGTAAGGGGTGGTTTATGCTCACAAAGAACTCTGGGGAACAAATAACTGAGAACAAGGATAATGTTGCTAAATAAACGGTTCCAAATCCAGTGGGTTGTAACCCTTGCTTCCATCATTTAAGGGAGAGTTTCATCCGAGTTTGTATTTTATGTTTGTAGAACTATCATATCAAATTGTATTTTTTATTTCTTTTTAGGATTTCATCAAGGGTCTTTCCATCTTGCTCCGGGGGACAGTACAAGAAAAACTCAACTGGGCGTTCAATTTGTACGACATAAATAAAGACGGCTACATCACTAAAGAAGTAAGAAATACCTCACCGGCAGCTGTCCTTTGCCACATTTTCATTTTTTAACTTCAAAATGTTAAACACTTGCAATTATTAATTTGAAAATAGCCTTTTCAGGAAATCTAAAATATTTTATGTAGCAGTAGAGGAATATTCTAATAAAATATCTGGAATGGATAGGAATAGTTTACAGTGAATCTGCAAAGTACTGTAGATAGAAAACGTGTAAAGATTATGCTCTTGTTTCCTAATGGCATTTTAGTAAACACTGTGAATGAAATATAGACTGTGGTTGGAATGAGATAGGAAGGAAATGTATCCAAACTATGTGAGCATATTTGGCCTGTGACCCCCCCACCCTATATAATGTGATCCGCATGGAAACAGATGCAATTTAAAGTCATATAGATTGTGTGACGACCTGTACTGTGAGGAAAAGGACCTCATGGAATGGGGGACCGCCGCAAACACTGCTAGGCAGGCTATGCAAGAAAGGGGGGCCGCAGACCAAATAAGAGGTTTGTATCAAATGGTTCACTAAATCAGTTAAAACACAGTGAGAAGCAAGGGAGACGGATGGGCTGAGTTACCAGACTCAGGATAAGGTGCCAGTGGGGCCCACGGATGGCATCACCTGAGTCCTGGGAGGGCTCAATAGTCTCATGCCGTCTTGCTCTCCGCCTCAGTGGTTTTCCCCAGAGGTGAGTTATGAGCAAGAGGCCCCTCAAGTAAAAGGTGTCTGGGACAGTGACATGAGCTTGCTCTGTTGGAGAAAAAGGGACAGGTGCACCTGACCACAGCTATAGCGACACAATTAGCCTGGTCAGTGGCCCTGGGTTTTATTTCTGTTTCTCGAGCAGAGGACACATGGGGCCAGAATGTTTCTCATCAATGGGTGGCTGAATTAAGAGCTCATGAATATTAAATTTTCATGTGTACAGAGCATATCCTAAATACTAAGTGCCTCCTGTGTATTTTAAGTACTTAGTACTCAGATGCCTCAGGGATATTAAGCATTTCTTGGTCCTTCAATCCCTTTCTCTGTGTGTAACACGAACGTGCTGTTCTTGCTACGTGCACCTAGCACATCTCACAATTCTGCCTGTGGCAAACTTCTACTTAACTAAGCTCAAAAGACCTTTAAAAGTTTCACCTATCATTTGTAAACTACAGACTAGTTTATCATTTATAATAGAGTTGAATACTCTCAAAAGTAAATATTATCAACTTAATCCAGATGTTTGTGGAAAATTCAATATGAAGGAAACAAATGTGAAACAATAAACCTGAATGTCTAGGTAATTAGATATCATGTTCACTAAGATCGAAAATAAGTTAAAAACTAGACTTTGTTTTAATAAAATGAGATTTCAAGATGTTTCTCAGTTATAATATTTTGATTAATCTATACCTGTGAGTTCTTCAGTTGAAGCCATAGTAGGAAAAAAAAAAAAAAAAAAAGAAAACCCTAATGAGCTTTGAGACTTAGTTTTATATAATTCTCATGTGGAGTTATATTTTATTCTCAGTGAACAAATTGATAATAAGCGTGTAAGATCTATAATAAGTCAATAAAACAAAGGTCCTGCCTTGCAGTCTGCGGAAACCCAAACACTGAACCAGAGGCCCCTTTCCAACCATGTTCCATACTGAGAATCTGCTTCATTTTGAAGCCAAGATCAGAAATGATCTCACGTTCTGATTCCGCTGCTTTTAAAGCACAAAGTTGTTGGCTTCTCCTCACAACCAAAAGGCAGCTAATGAGTAATCCAAGAAGAAATTTGGAACTGAGCGGGAAGAGCCTGTTAAGCTTCTCGGGGTGTCCTGACGTTGCCTGCGGCCTCACGAGCGTGCCTTTGCTTTGCAGGAGATGCTGGATATCATGAAAGCGATATACGACATGATGGGTAAATGCACATATCCCGTCCTCAAGGAAGATGCGCCCAGACAGCACGTGGAGACATTTTTCCAGGTAGGAAGGCAAACGGGAGCCAGAGAGAAACGGAGAGGAAGTAAGAGGGCAGTTTCTGCTTTCAAAGTGTCATGATGGTTCATAAGAATATAAAGGAAAAGACCGTTTCCTGAAAGAGAAAAGGCAATAGAATATTCGCCACCCTAACAATTTAATAGTTTTGGTTTTGAATTTATTATAATACAGATAACTGCACTTAGTGAACACTCACGATGTCCTAGATAGGACACTAAGCGATTGCCATGTTTCATGTTTTTGGGGTTTTTTTGTGTGTGTTCGGTTCTCTCGAGAACCCTGAGGTTATAAATCCTCATTAGCCCCATTTTACAGATGAGAAGACCAAGGCTCTGAAAGGCTCAGCAAAGCGCCCGAGCTCTGGCACAGCTGGAGCGCAGGATTTTACCTAGGTCGGTGACTAGATCGTCACCACCTTCTACTGACAAGAAAGGGCTGGAAGTCAGCCGGTGATTCCTGTTGCTAGGAAATTACTAGTCCATGACCTGCGGCTGTTCCTCCCAATAGACCAGCAGTGGGCTTTTTTTCTGTTTTTTTCTTTATCAGCTTCAGCTCATTCAGTTCAGGTGTGAGGGTATCACGGGGTAAGTCTAAATAACGTTTTTTTGTTCTTTCTGAACAGAAAATGGACAAAAATAAAGATGGAGTGGTTACTATAGATGAGTTCATCGAAAGTTGCCAGAAAGTAAGTACCGGTAGTAAAGGAACCATCCCCTTTGCTTTCATGGCATCTAGACTGAGAATTGCAAGCTAGCCACCATGAAGTGAGCAAAATATAAAGATCATATGCAAAGTCTACCACTTTTATACAGCTCAGCCCACACTGTGAAACAATCACCAATTTCTACCTTCAACTGCTCAGCATTTGTAGAGTGCCTACAGCTGTGTAGGTAAGTCCTGGGGATGCAAAAGTTGCACATAGACTGAGTTTTTGTTCCCTAAACCCTTTAGAGAGTACCTATCACTGCGAATAAAACACATGTGAGTTTTAAACTGCTCTTTGCCTAGACTTAGCCGATAACACGCATATTATCTACCGTATCTCCATAGCTTTAGGATTCTGGTACAGCTAAGGATTCATCACAGGCCAAGATTATAGCTGATTTCTAAGAGAAACACCATTGCTTTAATATATATGGACAATAAATGGCTTTTGACTGAAGCAGTAATGGTCTTCATTCACAAAAACAGAGTAGTAAATTCAAAGAACTCAGGCTGGTTCTCTGTCACCTGGCAGGAGGCCAGTTTTAGCTGACCTAGAATTATTTCACTCAATGTGTGGCTAGAACCACAATTAAGAATTTAAAAAATAAATATAGACAACAAAGTTTGTTGGTGCTTTAGCTATTCTATTTATGAATTTTTATACTTTCCTTTTCCCGGTGCCTGCTTGTGTCTAAGCTTTTTCTGAGCTGGTGGACTTGGAGAGAATTAACTTGATGGCATCCACCTGCTCAGTGCTGCCGCTTCTAGGAGTGCAGGCCATCTTTAGTCCAGCTACCACTTGCCACAGTATAAAAAGCTCACTGAGAGCCACTCACATGCAATCTCCAAGGGCGCTGTAATGCCCAAGGCCTGTCCCTTATGTTTTTAAGGAATACGCTAAACCAAATACAGTCACCCGGCAATGTTTTTTCCCAAACAATTCTTTCTCTGACTTTGAGACCATTCTTTCTTTTTTTTAAGAATGGTTTATTGATTTTTAGAGAGAGGGAAAGGGAAAGGGAGAGACACATTGACATGAGAGTGAAACATCAATTGGCTGCCTCCTGCACGGGATCGATTCCACAACCCAGGCATGTGCCCTTGATCAGGAATCGAACAGGGAACCTCCTGGTGCACAGGACAACGCCCAACCAACTGAGCCACACCGGCCCGGGAGAGCCCATTCATTTTTAAAGGCTCCTAAAAGCCACACAGAATCAGCCCTAACAGCCCAGCCGGGTGTGTCTCAGCAGTTGAGCATTGACCTAGGATCCAGGAGATCATGGTTTGATTCCGGTCAGGGCACATGCAGGGGCTGTGGGCCCAATCCCCAGTCGGGGGCGTGCAGGAGGCAGCCAATCAATGACCACCCTCTCATCATTGATGTTTCTCTCCCTCTCCCTCTCTCTGAAATCTATAGAAAAAGCCCTAGCATATCCAGAAACAGGAGCAATTACTGCAAACATGTCCCAAAGCCCCAAGCTCCAGTCCTCATGAAGTTGGCTCTTACACACAAACCCCGTTTCCTTCTACATGTTCAAGTCTGTGATTCACCTGGATGCCCAAATTTGCATTTCCTCATTTTGTCTTACCTCTCTCGAGTTTCCATTCTGGTGTTCTGATTTGAGAAACATCCTGTTAACACGAAGTAAGATTTGAATGAAATGTTTAAAGCCTGGTAGACTCAAAAAAACCTAAAATGGGCTCTCCAGTTGTCTACATGGAGCATGAAGAGAATGCTGTTCACATCTGCAAACACTTAGCATTTGAGCTTTGGGCATAGGTGGTGTTGGAGTACTTAGGCAAAATGGTGCAGCAGGCCCTCAAATAAGTTTCCTTCAATGTCATTCACTCAACATTGTCTCAGTATAACTCTGAGATGCCATAGGAACTTAACTCCTATTTATATCAATTAGCTTATGGTGAAATTGGCTTCCTTACACATCACCTCGCTTGGCCACAGAGCCTATCGATGACGTTAAGTGAGGGTTTGCTGTTCTTTCCTTGCACATATGCTGAATTTAACCCGTTTCTCCCTTACAGGATGAAAACATAATGCGCTCCATGCAGCTCTTTGAAAATGTGATTTAACTTGTCAAATGCATCCTCAATCAATCAGACAAACGTGAACGACTCCACCACTTAACGTCGGAGCTGCCACTTTTAGCATAGGCTGCCCAGCTTGACACTGAGGCACATTATGCAGACCAGCTTTGTCTTCATATGGAGCAGTCCCCAAAAGATTAGAGTTCACTTTTAAATCTGCATCATCTTTATGCCTCCAAGCTCCCGGCCCGTCCAAGTCCTTTCCCACCCTGTGCACATTCAAAGGGGTAGAACCTGGCAAGTAGTTTTATTGACACTTTAGCCATGGGATTATTGAGGCTTTCACGTTATCGGTAATTTTAAAATGTTTTTTGCTCCTCATTTGTATGTATCCAACCCCAGGATTTTAAATGGTTTTCTAAAATATCGGCATCTGCACTTAATTTCTGGAAATTAATTTTCATGTTTGTATGCTGTAATTCCAATTCCCACAATTTAAGAAAGCAAACACATAGTCCCAGTTCCTATGGATTTGCCGCCTTCTGTTAGACATTCATTTATCTGGCGTTTTTGGTTTTTTTAAATAATATGAAACAAATTAGTTTATCACCAGATGTCAGCATACTCCTAACAGCTTATTTAATAAGCATTTCTTAATTTTTCATAAACACATATTAAGCCAAGGCCTACACGATGTATATAATTTTGGATTTGTTCAATCCTACAGGCTGTTTTCTATTGTCACTAAGTGGAAGTCCAAGAAGGTATGAGACAGCGTGAGGGTGTTTATAGGCATACGCCAAGGGTCAGGATATCCGTCTCCAGTACCTGGGAATGCTTAATGAGAATTAATTTTTAACAGCAGTGAAAGCCTCTTGCATCCCCTCCCGTCCCTCGTGGCGCCTCATTATTCCATGCCATCAGGGACAGACACCTTGACTACCCCAGTGCATGCTGGGAAGAGACAGCAGCAGAATCACGTTGAAAGACCCAGTGATCCATTATGGCCAGGACGCCAACACCAAAATCGAGTTGAAAATGAGTATGTGCTAAGCAACTCATCCTAACTGTATTATGATTTAGGTCATCATAAAACTCCAATAATTCAGATCTTTTCAACACTCTCAAGCCAAAATTGTAAAGTTGCCTCAACACTACTAAAGATACAAACATCTTCCCTGTTTTGCAGAAATATCACCAAGAAGCTACAGTAGGAGGAAACTTGCAACTGTTTTGCAACAATAAATCAGGTATCTATTCTGGTGTAGAGATAGGATGTGGAAGCTGCCCTGCTATCACCAGTGTAGAAATTAAGAGTAGTACAGTACATGTACACTGATTCGCCATCGCGTGTTTGTGTAAACTCAATGTGCACATTTTGTATTTCAAAAAGAGAAAATAAAGCAAATAAAATGTTTATAACTCTACTGTATCTTATAGGTCTTTATTCCAACAAATTTTGTAATTACTAGGTTAAAAATATTTTTGCTTATGTCATTTTCTAGACTGTGGAAATCTTTGCTTTGGGCAGCGCCCAGTGCATGAGGAAGACTGAAAGTGAGGCAGGGGTCAGGCGGATGTTGTAACTACATGACCTGAGGATGTGACAAGTGATACCTGAGGAAAGAGCGTACCCGACAGGGAACCAGGAAGCACAGCAGATCTAAGGGAGGACAAGCATTTTCACACTTATGACGCTTCAGAAATTACTTGCATTCTTTTAAATCACAGCTGTAAGACTAGTTAAAGGGAGAGTGCAAAGAGGTCTCTCCAGGTATTGGAGGGAAGGAGCAAAAACAGGGTTTCTTCTGACGCTTCTGGAATATGATACTGCTGCCCTATGTAAGAGTGACCCCTGATGTCCACCTTTGGAAGTGAGAGTCAGCTGGGCTTTGGTGTGACCACTGAGTTTCTAGGGGCTCTCTTCTTGCCCTGAAGGTGAAAGGTCTTATTCTTGTTTTCTGTTTCTCTTCTACTCCTGTCTCTTGCAGATGACCCAGTCAGCTTTTACATCAACACCCAGAATGATTCCTGTAAATTTCAAAAACTTTTAAAATCTAATTGTTCAACATAAGCAAGCACAACAAATCACTAAATATGTAAGAGTTTTAACATTTTCATTTCTGAATCTCTTCATGTACTGAACTCAGACTATGAAATACAAACATAACATTTACTTATCTACAACTAACACCTAAAGTTTAGGTAGTTTTAATGAGTTGTAATAAACAACATACTTACTAGAGAATTTACACATTAAAAAAAAATTCTTACACTAGAACACTCTGGAAAGAAATTTTCCCAAGCATTCTACATTGTAAAAGACATATTTACAAACAATAATTAATAGTGAATTATTAATTGTCCACTATTTTAAATTTCCATAGCCTTGATAAATATAAAATCCCAAAACAGCAAAATATTTAAAAATAAGTGTATAGTTACAAACTGATTGCAAAAGGGATGTTATAAGTAAAAGGCATTAGAAAATAAATGCAAACACTTCTACTATAAACCCAATAATGGCTGTTCACACACAAATCATAAAAATATGAACAATAAATGCTTCATAACTGTCGTGTTATAGAACTTTAATAGCTTTCCACTATTAATCATTCTTTTTTGTTGAATAACTTACTGTGATTCAGTGGAATTATGTATATTCATCTTAAACTGGTAAATAATGAATGGTGGCTGTGATTTACAAAATATACTGAGTGAATCTGCGAAGGTTCCACAGGTATCCACAGCCAGCGTTTAACACCTGTCGCCAGGTAGTAAGATTTTTGTCGTCTCCCTTCAACAACATATGGAGCAATATGTTGGAATTTTAGCTTTGATGATGATAAGGCTTCCCTGTCAACAGAAAACAATGAGCCTCATTAGTATCATGCAAGCTTCCCCTCATGGGTATTACATTTTCGAAAGCATGCCTAGAAAAGTATCCAAAACTCAAAACAAATAAACAAAATGGAGTGAGAGTAAAAGGATGAAATGAGAAGTGAAACTTTCTTCTGAGTTAAATAAAAATAGGTAATCTCTTACTGATTTTAAAAAATGACCAACTAAAGAAGTAGTCAGGAACCAGACTGCCAGTATTTGAATCCAGCTTCTGCCAGCCACTTCCCTGTCAAATCTGGGGTAATCAGGAATCTGTGTGTCAGTTTTTAGATCTTTAAAGGGGGGGTGATAACAAAACCTCTCTCTGAGGGATGTAGTAAAGATTGAGTTTAATGTTTAAAAAGTACTCAACAAAATACCCGGCATGTCATACGTTCCCATGTGCTCAACAGAAATTGGGATGTGTGTAAGTATGTACCTAAGACAAATGTGCATATCATGAGGAAAAAAACAAAATGAGCTCAGAATGAACCAATCTCAACTTAAGGCTGGTTGTAAACTGATTAGTTATAAGAAAATGACACTGTGACTGTCTGTTACTGATATTTGTGTTTCCCAGAAGTTGAGTCCATCACTGTGATACATGCAGGCCCCAAGAATGAGAAACTACAACACTGAGAAGACTATTTTTTAAAGACTCATCTCTAAATATTTAAAGAAAGAGAAAGAAAAATAAATGTTTAAGTTTTAGAAGGGAAAGAGAGCATTTATTAATTTCACGGAGGACGACAAAGTATCCAAAGCAGCACAATAATAATAAAGCCAAGGGAACCTGTTTGGTGTGTAATAAAATAGTATGTAAGGTATTAGGAGAGCACAAGAAGAGAAAAAGTCCAAAGGAAAAAACAATACTAATAGCCTTTTGACTTCAAAATATTTTTTATTCTGTATTAGCATGGCTCAAAACTAATGAGACTGATTAGCAAAAGAGGAACTCCCTTGCTAGCTATCTCTGAGATTCAGTATCCCCCTCCAAAGCTTACTGCGCTACTTCTAAACTTTCTGCACAAACTACCTGCCCTCCGCAGGCACACCACGCAACCTAACACTGGGCCTGCCCCTTTCCACTTGCCCCTTCCCCATCCAGCCCACAGGATGTCTGAAACCCCCCGGGTAGAGTTTCAGATTGAAAAGCTGTGCCATCTTTATTAAGCATCTGTTTACTTGCACCTCACAGGGAATTCATCTTCCATTCCAACTCTCAGAGCAGCATACACATTTGCAAGTAAGAATTCCATTTCTGCTGAGGAGAGACGCAGGACTGGCTAGGAGATGGTTGTGTACATCACCACACGGTGTCTGAATGCTAACCCTCTGCCTCAGACCCACACACAACAGAGAAACCCACGATCTACAGCCTTGGGAATTATTTCCTCCTTACAAACTATTCCAGGCATTCATCATGCAAAGAATATCTTCAATTTAAAAAGTCACTGAAATTGGTCAAATTGGGTAATTTAGGCAAAGCTTAAACTAAAACAGGTGCCGTTTTAAAACTATACTATCATACACATTTCTTTATAATTAATTCCTTTTGAACGTACCTAGAATGAATCTAAGTTCTGCTATGTTAAGATAATCATATGCAACTCCATCATTAAGATCTGATTAAATGTAAGCTCCGAAACAAGATGGGAATACTGCTTCATGGAAATATTTCCAGACTAGCTTATCTGAACACTTCTTTCAAAAGATGAAAACGCACTCTAGGTACACCACACTCTTGCACCTTCTGAGTCACCCGAGTGCTGCACACACACACACACGCTCACGTTCAAGCAAGCTCGAGCTTCCTTGCTTTAAATGATCAAAGCAAAAACACCCAAAATAAAACCACCTGTAAAGCTGCCCCCCATGGAGTGCCACACAGTGAACACAGTGAAAGTGCACAGGCCCTGTGTTCATACAACCCAGGCCGGAATCCCAGGGCTTAGAAACTATGACCCAGGAAGACAGAAACTCAGAGCTCTAACACAGAAATAGTCAAATCAGGTCCACAGCTTACTTGTGGCTGAAATGAGCTCATGTGTTACACAGTCAGTTCTGCACTATGACTGAAGGTGGGAAAGCACCGTGACTTAAGGAGACTGTCCTACTCACACTCCCGCCATGCTGCTCCAGCTTCTGTAGCGCGCTGGTGATCGGCTCTTTGAACTTCTTGTCCCTCAGTCTCTTGAAAAGCTTTAAAGATAAGATTGGGGAGATGAAATGATTTAAAATAGTAATGCAAGTAAACTATGTCATTGAGTCCTTATTGCATAATAAGTTCTTGAACACCACTTAATTTTAGGCTTCAAGTCTTCTTTTAGGAAACATCTCATTGAAAAAATGGGGGGAAAATCTATTAATTTAATTATTTCAAATAATACCAATCCTACAAAATCTGTGGTACCCAGAATAAGTTTTCTAAGAAACTGCGTATTTTTCTATTTTGTAATTTTCAAGAGCATTTGGAGAATTATGATGGGAAGCTAAGCCTCCAAAACACATGTGTCTCCAATAGTAAAAATGGGAAGAGACAACACAGAAGAGTATTTACATGAGTGACTCTGTAACAGTGACAGAGGAATCAGCCAGAAGCCACAAGACATGTCCCTAGGTGTGTCCTGAATGGGCCTCTGACTGCAGGTGGAACTCTGACTTCAGGGGAGAGTACAGGTGAGTGAGGACAGACTCACAGAGCAGAAAGGGAAACAGCACAGTTCAGTGTCCCACTGTATATTTGTGATAAGAATTAAACTACATAAAGCAGGAAAAAGTCTTATCCTGAGTGCTATTTACAGACTCACTACAAAACTTACAATAAAAAACAAAAAGATAAAAAGATAAAAAGCATGGCAGTGGCAATATATAGTAACACAAGAGGGTGGCTAAGCCCCGCTTATAACTCACAGCCAGTCAACATGGGCACCATACTATTACGCTGCTCGTTAATTTGTATGCATTCACCTTTGCTTACCTCTCACTGCAGCCCTAAATTCTGCTCATGTAGGCGCTTCCACTAAAAACACTTAAGGAGTACACTGTCCTTAGTCAAATGTTTTATGAACAACTAGAATGATTTTGGTTACGATGATGAGTTTTGTTTTTGTTTTTTGGTTTTACTGAGGTTTGAATCACTTGGAGCCATTACATCATGAAGAGATACCGGCAGCGCATGATACATATCCACAACCACTCTCATCTTTTCAGTGCTTACACTTGTAAGCAGATGTTTCAGGTGGGGGCTCAGAGGAGGACCGACAGCGACACTTAGCTGTACCAGAGCACTCAACCCTCTTCCAAACACTTCGTCATCCGAATGGGCCTGCGCAGCATTGGTTGGTCAGAGGTGTAGGGATAGAAATGGGAGGGAGAGACAAAGAAAGGAAGGTTGGGTTAGGAAATAGGGCAAACCAGGGAGAAAAAAGTGAGACTGACTATTCAAAATGACGAGATAATCAACCAAACCCAGGATTTAAAAAATAACCTTTAATGCAGGACATATAGAAGCAACATATGAATGTCAACCCTGACTGAACATTAAGAAATATTGTACCCAGCCGGGTGTGGCTCAGTGGTTGAGCATCGACCTATGATCCAGGCGATCGGGGTTCAATTCCCGGTCAGGGCACATGCCCTGGTTGTGGGCTTGATCCCCAGTAGGGGGCGTGCAGGAGGCAGCCGATCAATGACTCTCTCATCATTGATGTTTCTCTCTCTCTCTCCTTTCCTCTCTTTGAAATCAATAAAGATATATAAAAAAATTAAAAAAGAAATTGTGACCTGCAAAAAGACTGCGTTGAGGTTCATGACTTTCTCTAACTACTCAAAATGTCCCATTTTACCATTAGCACATCCCCTTAAAGGTGTTTTCAAGTAAGTAATCATCTGGCCCTGAAGAACAGTGACCTAATTCTGCAAACACATCAAAATCACAGGTAATAAAGTTAATTTGCATAGAATTTAGAAGAAAAAGCATAAAATATCCTAAATGTATCACAGAAAGTCCAAAGAATAAAGGACATACCAGAGCCGCCTTTAGCACAGGAATCAGTCTAGGAAGCAATGGCACTGCTTTTTCAGGAGCATCCTGAACCAGAAGTAATTCTCTAAAACCCTCCTTTGAGACAAAGGTATATGGATGTTTAGTTTCTCTCAGACCCTGCCAAAGACCAAAGAAAACACAAAAAACAAAAACCCACATGATTTACTACCCATTTGATGATGCTAACAAGAAACATTGAATCCTTACTAGTGCAAGTGAAAACCAAGTTTTTTTATTATTATTGTTATTCGTTTCCTAATCGTGATATATAATTTCAGTAATTACAATTTTAATTACACAGATAAATTGTAGAATAAAAGATATACATGAGATAGAAAAGATCTCCATCTGAAGGAAGGAAGGAGGGAAGGAAGGAAGGAGAAAAAGAAAAATAAGAAAAAATAAACAGGAAAAGAAAAGAGAGACAAAAAACAGAGAATTTTAAAAAGGAAAGAAAATTAGGGAGAAGAGAGAGGGCGGGAGAAGAAAGGTAAAGAAGAAGAAATAAAGTGGAGAAAAGGCAGAGAAAGGCACTAGGACTCTAGGTGCATTCTGTGCACACTCCTGAGCACGGCCCGAAAGGCCCAGTTACCCGCGGGGTGCTTAAAAGTGGACCTCTGTGAATGCCTGACTACTGGGCCCTTTACCTATACCACGATTTTACAATTTGCTTTCCTGACACAAATATTAAATAATATAAAGGAACCCATCTGGAGATTTTTTTTAAATCATGTATAAAAACACCTCCATAGAGTCCTACTTAAAATGTACAAGTAGGCAAAACCCTGGAGAATTCTACGAAAAAACGTGAGGTAGCTACCACCAGTTTCCTAAGAAGCACATAGTGTTAAGCAGGACTGGTTGTACAGAGAAATTGTTATCTGATGTAGCTGAATTTAAACCACTGATGTTCTTCTGATTTGACTAGTTGAACAAAAATCTTCCTCCACATCAGGATTCTAAGTCCTTTTATATTTCGAGTTAAGTTTGAATATTTCAGCCCCTTATCTACAAACCCCTGTGCAGACTAACCTCATATTTATAGAGCTGATTAATTAGTTTCCAACCACCATGTGCCAATTGTATTTAGTTCTTAAGAGAGTGAAAAGTGTTTTAATGCCTGCTGTTAGGGTCCGATTTCACAAGAAAAGAATGAGATTTACTGATGAGTTACAAAATCACATCTATTGCAGTTTTATAAGACTCCCCCAAAATGCTCAGGAGAGATGGGTGCCACCTTACCTCGGCTAAAGTAATGAGTAGAGGATCGAACGCAAGGCTTTCAGGGGGGCAGTCCCACTGCAACCTGTGTTTTACTGCGCCGTGGACCAACCTAAAATACACACACCGGTGAATGTAAGGAGGACAGTGTTATGATACGTCAAGCAGTGATTACCTAACACACACACACTCTTTCTAGAACATAACCATGCTACTATGATTTTGTAGCACGTAGGAAAACCATAACTTCAAGTCATATTCTTATTAGTAATTCTATTTGGAATTAAAATTGTTTTCTTCAATAATGTCCCAGGATCTATACCAACCCAAAGCCCAAAAGTGTAAGTCACCTGTATTTCAACCTCCCTAGTAAATAAAACTTTCAACACATTGAAACTGAATAGTGTATTGGCTTTACTCAATGATTCTGAATAACATGGGGAGTTATAACTTGTATTGATTTTACCTGCAAGGGATACCACCTTTAGAGTAAACAGCTGCAAATGCAGATGGGGCTCGTGACTGTTCTCCAAACTGAAATAAAACATGACGTTAAATATTACTATCACCTCCACTTTGTGATATCTAATCAATTTTAACCCTGCTCAGGTCAGAGGCAAATGAACACCCTGACTTTCAAGCCACTTTCAACTTTCCAGTGCAGCATGCTACTCAGCAACACAAATGGTTCAATAGTGTGCTGAGCGTGTGTTCCTTAGAAAAACCTACAGAGTCAGGAATCTCTTTGTACCTACCGGGTTAATTGTTTTAGGGTTAAGTTTATCGCTCGGTCGAGGATGGACTTTTCTTGCAGCCTCTGGAGAGCTGGTGGATGATGAGGATTTGCTTCGTTGAACTGTAGTCCTATGCTTTATTTGTGGGTTTGATGATATCCTTTGATCATAATTACCTGGTGGGAAAAAGAAAACCAACAAAAAACAGGTGAAAACTATAAAGCTCAACCCACATTCCTGTGTACACAGAACGTGTCAATAAAGTTAGCCTCTTCATTTAAAAAGCAACACTGTGTACCTGTCACTCTGTTTCTCAGCTGTATGTCTCCATGGCACTGTGATTTCTGCATTGCTTCCCCTTCACTCCTGCAGTTATAGGAAACTTGATTTCAAATTTTTTTGAGAAATTCACTAACAATATAAAGAACAAAACAGAATAGAGTAGAAAATACAGTAAAAGACACACACAAATAGGTATAGTATGGAGCAAAATATCTGAGAAGACTAATGAGAAAATATATAATTATATCAATTTCAATAATAGCAAATTAAAAACCAGCTATAAGAAAATAAGATGTATAAAAGCAAGCTTTTTTTTAATTCAAATTATCAAGATACAGTTAGATACTCAATTGCAATCCTCTGGTTATATGCAGAAAACATGGACTAGATTTTTGAAAGGAGTGGTTAGCACATCCCCTAGGGTGTCCATCTTCTCTGGCCTCTATATTACCAAAGTTCCAAATGTGAACATCTGCATATCAAGTTCTGCTTTTCCAGTGACTTAATGAACTCTCCTACTCAACATACCACTGCTTCTTATACAGGCCATAACCAAAACAGGTTATCACACACACTGAGTTATAAATCCCTTGTTAATTCAAGGTGCCACCAGTCTTCTGGTCCATCAGACTGAAAAACTTACATCACTGCTGTTTCCTTTTCCTTTGCTTCCTACACTCATCCCTACAGATGCGCTCAACATGACGTGATGAGGTAGAAAGAGCTCTGGGCTCAGATCTGGTTTGCATCTCCTCTCTACCCATTATGAGGCTTATGAATTCAGGCAGATTATTTAACCTCCCTAAGCTTGATTTCCTAACCTTTTAAAAGGGAGAGGTAAATCAAGCCTATCAAGGCTGTTGTTGAGTAAATACAATCACATATCAAATTGCTCACCAGCAAATGGTGGCTCGCCTCTCCCTTTCCACATTTCCCTCTTTTCTGTTAATGTAAGAGGTCTAGTTCATAGCCCATGATTTCCTGCCTCATCACATAAACAATTTCTAAATGTTTATCTCTACCATGGAATCCTCCACCACACACACCCATACTCAGATACCCAACTGCCCACTGGTATTTTTAGGCCTAGCTCCAATCCCAATTTCATGCAGCCTTTCCCTGTCTTCTGTTTCTCAAATGTTCACTTCCATGGCACTCCAATTTCTGCACTGCTTCCTTCTTATTTCTACTTTATTACTCCCTCTCTTGCATGACACTCAAGACAGGGCATTCCTACTTCATAGCTTTAATATAATCGTTACATAGATATAATGACTACTCCTCAACCACACTGTAAGATCTTCCTGTACAGCAACACAGGTAAAGTCCTATTTAACTTCAAATGACAGCTTTTCAAATATCTGAGTACAATGACTCTCTGCTCCCTTAATTTTCTCTTCTTTAGGATAAACATTGATACTTTCTTAAGTGTTCCTTACATGAGGTGATTTTAATCTACTTGACAAATGAGAAACCTCTACAAGGAAGACAAAGCTCCATGTAATGACACTGAGCCTGATAATATTTCAAACACGATGTGACCAGAGCCTTGTAAAGATAAACTAAAGGCTGGACTGTTTCTGTACACAGAATTTTAAATTTCAATTTTCTTGATTTAATACATTGACCTAATTTTCTCATCCTATGACTGGCAGATCACTTACTTCCCAATTTCACACTTCACATTCATCCCCGAGGCATTTTCTACAAATATGGTCATTAACATTTCATTAAATTTGTCAGATAATATTCTAAGATAAGCTAAGACAAACTTTACATTTGCTGACCTATACTGTACTTCAGTGATTATTTAACAGTATTTACTATTGTACCTGGCCTCTGTTTTGAGAAGCTCTTGATGAGGAGCAATACAATCTAAGTTTCTATTTAAAAAAGAAAATGTGCCTCATTTTCAATTCTGTAGTTGGGGTAACTACTCTAAATGTTGATGAAGAATAGTAAGTTAATATACGTAAAACAAGTGTTTGGCATACAGTAAACATTATATGAGTTTTAGCATTTTCGTTATGATAATATACAGTGGTTTTAAGTATCACTAATAATAGTGGAGTCAAGGCGATTAAATAGTTTCCTTCTTTTTGAAAAATCTGGTATCTTGGCTACATCAATTTGAAAATCCAATTTAAGTTTGGTTTCTTTTGATTGTAAACTGTCATAGCTGATATAGTTGGAAAACATGTATCACAAAGATGTCTATCCAAAAAAATTAAAAGTGCATACTTTGCAACATCAAATCATGACACACATTTTTCAACTAACAATTCTGCAAAAGTTTTTGTTGGCTCAATTAAATTTCTACACTCTTTTATGTCAAAAACTCATTCCTGTAAGGTACTAATGGGAGAGTACTGCATTATGAATAATAAGCTCAAAAAGCCACTGAGACTCTTCATTTGACTTTTAAACATGCTAAAAAATCAGCTTCCAATGGTTTTAAGTATACAGGACAGTTTTTACGTATAATATATTTACATAATTTTCAGCAACATCAAAACACACACACACACACAAACACACACGCACAATGATGCAAACATTTCTACGTCCACTTTCAAAACACCCTATATTAGTTTCTTTCCAAAACAAATCATTTTTCCGCTTGTTGAAAAAGTACCACTCTTTGCCTTAAAGACAGATTAAGTGTGCTCAATTTTTAAAAATAATATCTATCTGGGAGCTTACCACTGACAACAAACCAGCATGAGCTGTTTGTAAAAGAAAAACGCTTAACTCATCTTACGCTCCACCACCCTTCTGAGTGCTTCTTCATTAAATAACACGTAGAGGGCGGTCTAAGAGGGGCAATACTGGAAGGAAATGAAAAATAAAGAACTGCGTTGAGTTACAAATATTACAAGGTCACCTTCATTCTTTCACAAAACACGAAGATTCTAAATAGACTCTAGCATCCACAAATGCACTTAGCCCAAACACCTAAACGATGTCACAGTATCAGAGAGCAAAGCAGCAGGGCTCCACTGTGGGACCCTCACTTTTCCCTTAGGTCCCCTCAGCGGCTGCAGGTGACCTACAGGGGCCGTCCCCACCTGTGTCAACGCTAGAAAAGCATACCTTTGGTTCATTGCTTTGGACAGCTCATACATCCCATCTCTTTCTCTACATGCACCTCCCCCCCCCCCCCGCACCCCACTTTGAGATCACTGCACTAAACTGCTCGCTAAACTGCTCGCTAAATTCTCAGGGGCAGACGCCACGTTATTTTCTATTCTCTAATCCGGCGTTTAGCGCGCCCCGAAGTGGAACAGGCGCCCCACTAAAGAAACCATGTTCCGTCTCTGAAGTTCCTTCAAATTCCAGAGTATAGCGCGAGCGCCAATTCCACCTGTCTCAATCCCCTTCTACCGTAAAGTAAACCAAAGGGCCAGTATTAAGGGTCTTAAAATCCGCTTCCCACTTCCCTAGCCTCTCCCCCGCCAACACCACACAGCACTTAACACCTAGGACCCGTTCGGGGCCGGAGGGTCGTTGAAGTTGGAAAATGAGGACATGGGGGGCTGGGGGGGGAAGGGGGAGACTGGAGAAAAACAGTTTTAAAAAGGAGCGTGGAAGAAAAGGGGAACGGTTCCAATTAAGGCTATGAACGAGCCGAAGTCGGGCCCCGGAAAAGGAAGGGCTCCGGGCTCTCAGCATCACCCGGGTCCTTAGCAACGGAGCCCGGCGGCCCTAGCAACAGGCCAAGCGGGAGCAGGTCGGGCCCAGAAGCGCGGGCGGGGCCGCGGGATCCCCGCACCCGCAGCCCACGGCGCCGGGGACTCGTCCCTACCGCGCCTCTCTCCCGCTGCCACCCGCACACCAGCCGCCACCCCAGATGGGGGGGGCTTTAGACCGGCGCGCGCTCGGCCAACAGCCGCAGGTCCAGCCGCCGCCGCCCGAGCTCGGAGAAAATGGGGCTTCGCGCCGTCTCCGGATCAGGCGGCGCCGCGCACTGACGTCAGACGCACGTTATGACCTCTCAGCCAATAGTAGGGAGGCCGCAGACGCGCCGGCGGCGGAGGGTTGCCCTGGCAACTGGGCGCCGGAACTGAAAGGGGCAGGTCCGAGCGGGGCGCGCTCGCCGTCGCGGGACGGGAGCGCCCCTGGGGAGGGTCTTCGGGGAGGGAGGGATCCCGGGACCGAGGGGGCGCGGCGCCCGGTTCCCTGCGCCGCAGCCGCTCCCCGGGCCGTGCACTTAACTCTTAAATCCTCTGGCGCCCTCACAGCGCCCTGCGCTCTCCGCGCGCCCGCCTGGGCCTCAGGGCGGGGACCCCGAGCTCCAGCGCGAGTCTCAGGAGCGCGCCCAGGCCGCCTCCCGCCCCGTCTCACGAGCTCCTGCGCCATCGCGCCGACTGCGTGAGGCAGCCCTATTTTAGTTATGGAGAGCGCGTGCTTTGGACTACAGATACGTCAATAAAACAGACGCTGCAGGAAAATACGTTTCCCCTTGGGATCCCGCCAAAAGCAACCCGGGGTGTCACAGGAGCCCACGCCCTCTCGGCCTTTCGTTCCAGAGCCCTCTTCCGTCGCCAGCCTTAACTCTGCCTGGGAACCGGCTGAACTGTACGCCGGGCCCCGGGCCACCGTCCCCGGCGCGGACCTGGCCCTGCCGCTGCCCCTGCTTCTGCCCCGCGGCTCCGGCAGCGCTCCCGCAGCGCCCCCAGGGGCACCTTCCCCGGCGGGGCCCCCGCAGCCGCGCCCCCAGGGGCGCCTTCCCCGGCGGGGCCCCCGCAGCCGCGCCCCCAGGGGCGCCTTCCCCGGCGGGGCCCCCGCAGCCGCGCCCCCAGGGGGCCTCCAGCGGCGCCCCGCACGGCGCAGGGGAGCGTCGGGAAAGGCCCTGCGGGGTGAAACGAGCGAGAGGGTGCTATGACGTAACGTTCTGTGCGCTTTGCCCACAAGTCTGTTTTAACATTTAAAATTCCACATGATGTTTTTGCCCACGAGACGGAAATTGTCTCCATCACGTTTCCGTCCCCGATATCTAGCCCAAGGCTGCACGCTGAACAACGCTTTGAAAAAGAAAAAGTAGGAAGAGCCCGTTTTTAGCTGCTTCGCCCTGTCCTGTGCCCAGCTTGGGACCGACGCCGTCCCGGCCCACCCCGCCCCCAGCGCCGCCCTCCGCCCGCCTTCCTGAAGGGTGGAGCGGCGCCCCGCGGCCCCGCGACCGGCTGGGCCTCGGGGGTGACGCCCGGCTGGGCCTCGGGGGTGACGCCCGGCTGGGCCTCGGGGTGACGCCGGGCCCCGGACGGGCTGGGCTGGGAGCCTGCGAGGCGCCCGCGGAGCCGACCTGCGCGGGGGCCGCAGCTCCTCCCCAAGGGCCGGCCCGGGCCGCAGGTGCGGCCTCGGTGCGACGCGGCCCCGTTAATGCCCGGCCGCCGCGGTTCCCTTCTGCTTCAACACAGCGCCCCCGGCAAATAAAATCCTGCCGGACGAGCCTGTTTCTCAAGTCTCACTACATATATGAAACTACGAACCAGATAAAGAAATCTAATGAAATTTGAAACACTCAGATTTTTTTCTCATCGTTTGGATACCTAGTTCGCTTGTGAAAATTTCTTAATGATATCCGTTTAGTCACCCAACATGTTTAAGTAAATATCGGAGGTATTAATTACTTTAAAAAGAAAATCTGTTCCCTTGTTTTGCGCAAATTACAGACTGACCGCTCATTCCCAAGTATCTGGAAGCGAGATGTAAGACATCGCATTTTTTTTTTTCTGTGTAATTTTCAGTACACCCTGTCAGGAAACGCTAGACGTATAATCACTGAGTGTCCAAATGGAAAAATTAAATTCTAATTCTGATTATTTTCCACATGGAAAAAATTAAGCAGTGATGGTGGTCACTCTGGTGAAAGTAAATGCGATCAACATGAATGAGCACAGAGGAGAGCATTGTCCAATAGGAACACAAGGCTAGTCACAGTAGAAAATTTTAATTTCCTAGTAGGCACTTTTTTTAAAAGTAAAAAGAAACAGGTAAAATTCAGTTTAATAATATATTTTTATTTAACGGAATATGTCCAAAATACTATCAATGTATAATAATTACAGAAATGTTAGTAATTATTAGTGATATTTTACTTTCTTGTTTATGCTCAGTCCTCAAAATTTCACGTGTGTATTATACTTACAGCACATCTCGGTTCAGATTAGCCCATTTCGTGTCCTCAACAGACACATGTGGCTAGTGGCAACCACTGGAGCATGGGAAGAGAAATTATGTCCTCAGGCAGTTGGACAAACATAGAACAAAATGAATAAGCGCATTGTGTTAAATAGTTACAGAGTTCACCCTATATGTAGGTGTTGGAAGATCAATGCAAAATGTAAAGGGAAACTAATTAAATTAATTGACTATGAATCTCTGACTATAAAATCAGTACAAGTAATAGCTCCTTTTATGATTCATAGTTGAATTTGGTTTCTTTTACAAATTCCCTTCTGGTCTGTGAAGAAGCATAAGCTTCTCCTTGGAACTGTGTTGGGGAGGGAGGGGTGAAGCTTGGAGGGTGGGGAACCTGGCCCTCTGTTGTCATCTGCCTCTGCTGCCAGCTGCTGAGATGTATTTGACCTTTCTGGTCCTCAACCGTGTGTCCTCTGTCCATGCAGCTTGTTCACGCATGTCTCTCATCCCAGATTCTCATTCATGGTGAATTTTCGTCTCCTCCTAAGCTCTCAGGAAGTCTATTCTCCCTAACCAAAGTGAGAGAAACCCACCTGTTGGGTTACACACTGTGGAGATAATGGGAATCTGTGAGATGGTCTTTGAGTCTTTTGCCCAGACACCTAATGTGGGCGTTTCCTCTGATCCTGCATCCTGCTAGGTTCAGGGGTATCTAGACCCTTACGGGGGTTCTAGGACATTGCCTTGGGATCAGAACAGAGGGTGGGGAGGGCAGGGCACACTGTCCCTTTGCACTCAGATCCGGACCTGGACTCTAAACGATGGCATATTCTTCCAAGTAATGACTAATCCTTGAACTTGGCTTTTGAAACGTCAAGGCCAAGAATTTGCTATTGTTGTCACTATCTTTTTATGTTGATACCCCCCCCTCTCTGAGTCAATAAGCATGAAATAGTCCAGCTGCAGTCTGCATGGAAGCGCCATGGGGTAGCAGGAAATATTTTTCCAGAAATAGTTTTATTATATTAGTTTATAACTTATTATAAGATATTTTATAGGATATTTTTAGTCTAAGATGACAGTCAGAATAATATACCATTTAAAGAGTGTTTTATTCCACTTAGTCAGTTGAGGGTTAGAGATAGACAAGAAAGAATGGGTTTCTCACATGTCTGTTAGAAAGCAGAACATTAACCACAATTAAAGAAGTTCATTAAGTCCTAGGTAATTAATCTTTGTTCTTCTCATACTGTGGGATTCATAAAAAGGGCAGCTCTCACTATAGTATTAAGCTTATTAAAAATATGGAGTTGCTAATTTTTCTGACATTCTTCCTTGTTAAATTTAAGAGAGCAAATATTTGATGTTACCCAGAGCAGTCCAGAAAACCCTCAAAATAGTTTAGTTACAAAAGACATACTGAGAATTTTATTACTGTGAATGTGGGGCCCAAGTTTGGCAAGGGAAATGTTAAAAAGAATTGTTAAAATGTAACAAGATGTGAACAAAATTTCTAAGAATATAAATAGAAAAACTGATTGTAGGCTTGGATCAGAGTGATAACATTTAAAATCAACTGTGCAATAGATAATTATTAAGAACTCTAAGCTTTTCTGAAGTAATCCTTTTACTGAAATAGATTACAGATCATGAAAAAATGCACAAAGAAAATAGGATCCTGAGTGAAAATGATATGTGATATAAAAATCTTATTATCCATACAAAATACACAGAAAGCACAGGCTAATTTTTACAGTTTCTTCCTAAAAGCAGACTGTATATTCAAATTACACATTTAAGTCTCCAATAAATGATTGTTTGATTAACTAATTGGTAGTTTCATTGAGAAAGGAAATAAAAACATAGCTCACTTAACTGTGGGGTTATTTCTTGAACCTTGTAGCTTGAGGGCCTAAAAGGGGCTCTGTTTGGTTGGTTGAAACAAGGACCAAAAAGTGGCCTGTAGTAAATGCAGTTAAAATTCAGAACAGCCTTTTTACGCTGTACAGGAAGGTAGTCAAAAACTTAGGGATCCTGGAATGTTAGAGTGGATTCATCATGTAAGATCTACATACCCAAACTGGGAGGGTGGTGGAAGCCTTAGGCCTAGTGGAACGTGCTTTTCACTATGACCTGGAGAAATGAATGTGTGAGAGGACCCCAGCATCCTTAAGATGCTGTGTGGTTACTCTTTGTACGTCAGAAATTACAGTGGAAACTGTTGCACTAAACTTGGACCCCTAAGTACAGTGAGGATAATTGGATGTCAGGGTGGCAGGGGCCATATGGCCACACTTAATCACCAAAGACAAGGCAGATGTGGTTAGCAAATTGGACAGTGGAGTCAAAGCAATAATCAGAATAGTCTGGCTCCCAGAGACCTATAGTAGTGGCTATTGATCATAATCATGTCTAAAGGAGAGAAAAAAGATAGGCAGCTTACTAAATTGTTGCCGATATTTTTAAGTGAAAGAGTTTATAGGTCAAGTGAAAAGAAGTCTAATTTGAATCGCCAATACCAAGAGCAACATCCCCTCAATCAATTCCCAGACATGAGTCAGTTTATAGACCCAGACCCCTTGAATGAAAGGATGAGTTCTCTTAAGGAAGGGCCCCAGCATACTCCCCAAAATCTAAACTGTTAATCTTTCTTCAAGTTGTCCCTCAAAGAGACCTATGATCTTTTACTGGGGTGACTATGTATTGTGAAAAAGACAGAGTCCTACTTTACAAAGACTACTGGGCACTGGCTCTGAACTGACACTGATTCCAGGAGGCCCACACATCAGAGGAGGAACTTATGGAGATCAGTATAGTCAATGTTCTTTTAGCTCAGATCTGTCCCACAGTGGCCCCAGGGGTCTCCAAACCCATCATTGTTTATTTCTCCAGTTCTGGAATACATAATTGGAACAGACACACTCAGCAACTGGCAAATTTTCCACATTGGTTCCCTGACCTGTGGGGTGAGGGTTAGGATAGTAGGAAAAGTCAAGTGGAAGCCAATAGAATGGACTTTACCTAGGAAAATAGTACATCAAAAGCAAAAACACATTCTTGGAGGAATATCAGATATTAATGCTGTCATCAAAGACTTAGATTATGTAGGGGTAATGAGTCCAAACACATCGTCATTCGATTCACCTATTTGGCCTGTGCAGAAAACAGATGGATCTTGGAGAATGACAGTGGGTTATCATATACATAATAGGTGATGACTCCTACTGAAGCTCTTGCAAGGCCAGCAGCACACCTTCACTGTCCTACATCAGGAGTATATCAATGTTGCTTCAGTGTCAGTGGCAAATAGAGATGCTGTTTATTAGAACCTCTGACATGAAACAATCATTTTATTGAGATGGATCATAAGTGGTTTTAAAACTTTTCCCAAATTCTCTCATATCCTTAATTTTTCCTTCTGCATACTTCACCTGATGTGATGGTTCATTTTGTGTCTCAACTTGGCTGGACTACAGTGTCTAGATATGTGGTGAAACAATATTCTAGATGTTTCTGTAAGGAAGTTTTTGAATAAGATTAACATTTATATTGTGAATTTTGAATAAAGCAGATTGCCCTCCATAATGTGGGTGGGCCTCATCCAATCAGTTGAAGGTCCAAGTAGAATAGAAGAATGACCTCTCCTGAGCAAGAGGAAATTCTTCAGAAGACAGCTTTTGGACTTGAGCTGCAATATCAGCTCTCCCTTGGGTCCACTTTGTAGATTTTAGGCTTGCTAGCCTCCATAGTTGCATCAGTTAATTCCTTAAAATAAATATTTCTGTATATTAACACAGCCTATTGTTCATGTTACTCTGGAAAATAATACACCCAACTTCTCCATGCTGTGGAGTAAATTCTAGTTGTCCAACTGAGCAGCCTTGAAAAGCAATATCAAAGCTCTATTAAAAAGGTTAATCTGTGTTCTCAACTTCTAAATCTCAGCCCAAAATTTCTCAAATACTTGTTCTGTGTTGAGAGGTACTGGCTGAGTTTTGTTTCTGGCTCCCATGCTGATTCAAAGAAAGAGGTCAGTGCTGGATGGCAATAAATTGAGTAGGTCTAAAGAGCAGAGTGAAGATAAATGATCAAGTTAGCTTCATCAGTGATGTCTATATATTTTCTAGTTAATGTCAGATACTTTAGAATGAGACACTCTTGACTAGCTATCTTTACTGGAAAGATGACCAGACAATGGTCAATTCTTACTTTTACTGTTTGCTCCACACAGATCATCTTACTGGATTTTTTTATTGTTAATATATGAATAGAGGAGTTAAAATAAATTTTAATTTAATGTTTTTATCTTATATTAGGATTTTATTCAAATTTTTAAAGGAATCAAAATATTTCAAAATAGATAAAATACCACCAGCATTTATTTATTTCTCTAATATGTAAGAGGAAAAAAATCCAAAAACTTTAGTCAAATTATATGTTTTGGCCATTAGGTGGCACTGACTAACTATCTCTCTTTTTGCTTCTTAGCCTTCAAGCCCAGCTAGTGTTTTCTATTGTCAACGGGCAAGTTGAAGAGGGGGAAAATATAAAGGCTTTTTACTGATGATGTTGAACAAGGCAGAGGCTTTATTAATACAGAACTGAACACATTTTTGTAATTCAATTGCTAGCAAAATTATTTTCTTTACTGTCATATACAGCAGAAAATAGTATCAGCATTGAAACATGTACAAAAAATACGGCCAGGCTAAATGCAATCAGCATTGACTGGGAATGTTTATCTTGATCAAATAATAAGCGCAGGGGAATGTCTATAACACACTACATCTGCTGAAATGCTTTGAAAAATTGTTTTTGACCACATATAACAGACCATTTGCATTTTCATGATTGCTACACCCAAGGACACTCATAGGGCTTGCAAATGTCAAGGAAAATTCTTTCTGCTGGAGACTCTCACCTCAAAGTAAAGAAAAAAAAGGTCGCTATAAGAAAATGTGCTTGGGGCCCAGGATTTAAATTTTATCACAGGCTGTCTTTTTGGGTTATATTTATTTAACATTAAACTTCTCTAACCTGTATAAAACATTCAGTGTGGTCTACGAAGGTCTTTCAGTGATGGCCTGATTGCAGGGCAGAGCTATAATTAGGAATCATGGGAGACATGAATAATATTTAGCTATTATTTTTTAAAACCTTTTCAGAGGCAAAATTCTGAATTTAAAATGCACCAGGATCTTTGATAAGAGGAGGAGAACTCGGGATCATCAATAATGAAGCAATCCGAAGAACACTGTAGGCATTGCTCCCTACAAGTCAAGACGAGGGAATATCAAACACCATAAATGTTGAGCAAGGTATTCCTGGGCCTTAAAAACGTGTTTAAGGAACAGGGGAAAGACAGTATTCATGTTCAAGGAAAAGAGACAAGATACATGGTTAAATTTAACAGCATCTGATGTCACTTTTAAGTAAGGTCCCCTTCAACAACCAACGCTGGCATCATAGCCCTGGCCCAGGCAGTGTCCACCCCTCAGCCTTCTCGCTGCCCCCTTTCAGTGGTGGGGTCCTTGCTCAGGTTATCTAAACAGCCAAACTTTCAAAATGTGTTGGGGACTATAATCCCCAGCCTCCAGCCCCGTCCTGTTCTCATTTATGGATAAGCTTCTGGGGGGCTTCTTTCTCTTCGGAGTGATGAACTCATGCCCCCCTTTGAGATAACAAAGAAGGAAATAAATGCACACACGTTGGATGCTATTTTCCAGATGCCAAGCCTCTCTCCAGGTAGTAATTAGAAAAGAGTTTAACAGAACATTTAGCAACCGTGCCCTGGGAGTCTGAAGGAGTTCATTTCTCTCTTTAGACAATTACCACCAAAGGGTTACTTCTGAGAGGAAAACTTTCTTGAAGATGTGAAGCGAGAGACCGAAGCGACCTTTTAAAAATAGCGAGATGGCCCAGCGGGCACACATAGGAAGCAACATTTGGAGCCCTTTGTGGATAGGGTTTAATTCTTTCAGGTTCCATGTGGCACCTGATGCAGAGGTTTGCACTTAGTGGGTGCCTACTTAGTGTTTTCTGAGTCAGATTGAATGTTGTAAAAGTACACACACACACACACACACACACACACGCAGGGTGCTGGCGATTAGTAGACACAGCTGAAAAAGTTCCTAACACTACAACTGTCTCAGGTGTGGACAAGTAATGTTTCAGGGTTGCTTACTTTTGAGGACATTTGTGTTTGGTTTTAAATTTAACAGCGTAAAATTTGACTTTGAGATTAAAGAAAGTAATTCAGAAAAATAACAACAGCATTATACTAAAGTCATCATTTCATTCATTCATTTGCTCAGTAAACACTTCGTGATAATATGGGTAACAGTCGGCCGGTGCCTTAAAGGGGTTTATATTGCAGTGGCTGATGATTCTGAGGCACAGCCAAGCGCAGAGGAAAATGACCGAGACATTCTCTGAAGCAGGTGGCCAGGCCCCAAGGCCATGCTGGGTGAAATAGCCTCCCCGCGTCCCCAGGCCCGGCCTCTGAGCTCCCACCCTCCCTCGCACACTCTCCCTGCACACTGCGTTTCCCCTGCACCAGGGGGCTCCCTATTAAACTCCCCATAGGGGGCGCTAGAGGGAAAGTGGGAAGCAGAGGAGGTGGGGAGCAGACCTCCCCATTTTTGTTGGCTTGCTTTACCTGGCAGTGTCTGGCCAGCTCAGCAGCTTGTTTCAATGAACAGACTGTGGTCTGCTTTCAGAGGCTGACTTAACATGCGTCTAGCCAGTCACCTCCTACTCCCCCAAACCTAACCCCACCCTCACAGGCACCTACAGCAGCCAGCAAGGCCACCTCTTTGGTGGTCTGGATCCTCCCTCCAGGGACATCTTTTCTAAGTTTCCAGGTTCTCTTCGCTCCATCCTGTCCCAGTGTTCCCCAGCCTTTGGGGTAGCGAGTTTCCTGTAGTTACTACATCGGGTGACTTCAGTGTCCTCTTTTCATTTTTGCAGGCTTTGTCATCCTCTCACACCTTGTCGACCCACTCTTTATATGAACTCTCGCTGTTAAATTTGCCCATCGATGTTTTCTGTTTTCCTAACCAGACCCTGACTAATACCCTCCCATCACTCCCCCCTTCCTACACTATTTCTCATGATGGCATTTGTTAACACCTGATACATGAATTGTCCCCCACACTCTCCTTGGGGCAGAGAATTGGTGTTTGCTTCCCTACTGAATCCCCAGCTCTGGGAACACTTCCTTCTATTCAGTATACATACTTGTTGAATGAAAAAATGAATGAATAAAGAATGCTGAATGAATGAATGAATGAATGTAGTAGGGCTATTACCAGTCTACTGCTCTAATGCTTCTACTCCCCACTATCCTATCCCATTCCCAGCCTTGTCACTCACTACCTTCCCTAGGATAAACTTAGCTTTTGCTCTCACCTCCTATGCTAGTCAGTACAGGGATGAAACTATCAATATTGGATAGTTTAGGTCAGTTGTTCTCAATTATCCCTCCAGGGGACAGTTGGCCATGTCTTTTAGGTTGTCACGACTGGGAGGTTCTGGCACTTAATGGGTAGATGCCAGGGATGCTGTTAAACACTGAACAATGCGCAGGACAGTCCCCCAAACCAAAAAATTATCTGACCCAAAATGTCACTAGTGCTGCTGTTTAGAAATCCTGGTTTAGACATTAACCTGTTTAGAAGCCAGGGTTTCCTCAGATTGTATTTTCAGGCACCTTTTGGTCCTGTAAATGTATTTCTTTGTCTATACAGGGCCAAGCATTCTCAATGAAAAAAGATGCAGCTCACTTGATCATGGCCAAAGACCCAGATGTTTTTAAAAAATGTTCTTTGGAATCCTGTAGACAGAATATCCAGATGACTGGCTAAATATTAGGCTCTTTGGCAGGATTCTTTTTAGAGTTATGTAGACAGATCCTATGATTAAAAGTAGGGTAGTGATATAATAGCTGGAGGGCAGGGGTGGGGGTGGGATGGGGGTGGGGGCAGCAGGTTGTTTATGAAGGTGCATAAGAAATGTTTAAAAGAACAGTGTCTTCTTTTTATCAATTCAAATCCCATAATAATTATAAGAGCCAGCTGTTCCCCCCCCCCAAATAACCCAGAGAATAGCCATTAACTAGAGATACAGAGTTTTAAAATGACATAAATCACTTGGGTATTTGCATTTTGAAGGTCACTTTTGGATGAACCAGGTGGTTTCCTCCTAGACTTCAATGATCAAAATCTATTTTCTTCACACACACAAAAAAATGACCCACTTGGGTAATTGCTATTCTGATGAACTCCAACCCGAAGCTTCTTCCTCTGCTCCCACACTCCCTTGAACAAGTTCACTCTATCATGCTAGCTACCCAAATATCCAAGAGGTATATTTTTCTTCTTAGTTTATGGCAGTAATCCCATTTAATATATCAAGTGGAATACAAAGTACTGTGTGACTGTCATAAATTTCTCCAGCACAATTCCCAGAGCCATTACTTAGTGTCATCCTCTTTCCAAACTATACTTACTAACTTCTGAGTAAACGCATTTGGACCTTCATCCTTAGTTATCATCTTATAAATTATAACTCCACTAATCAGATAATTAAAGATGGTCATTAAAAGGACATTTAGCTGGGGCCACATGCTTGCTGCTAAAATGCAGTGGTTCAAAGTCATTAAAATAGCACATCCCAGAGAATACCTGTGAGATCTGCCAGATGAAATAGAAATGTCCAGCTAAATGTAAATATCAAATAACGCATTTTTCTTTTTTTAATATTATAAAACACATGTATTTTTCTTTCTTTAAATTTTATTTTTCAATTAAGGTTCACTTTCAATATTATTTTATATTAGTTTCAGGTGTACGGCATAGTGGTTAGACAATTATATAATTTATGAAGTGATCTCCCCAGTAAGTGTAGTACTCACCTGGCACTGTACGTAGTTATTATAATATTATTGACTATATTTTCTATGCTGTACTTTACATTACCATAACACTTATTTTTCAACATAAGTATGACCCATGTAATATGTGGGACATAACTGTACTAAAAAATTTTGTGGTTTAACTGAAATTCAAGTTTAACTGGGTGTCTTGTATTTTTATTTGCTAAAACCAATGATCCTAGTGCCTGTTTGCTGAGGGCCTACATTTGTGTAAACTACTGTAATACAGAATTGATTTTAAGTGATATTAGTAAGAATATTTTCTTTTTAAGTGACTGGTGGACTCTCCTCTTTTAAAGGAAGAGTTGCTTGCAAAAGGATTAAAATCCATAAGAATGTCTACATCACTGAAAACAACACAGCCACAGACTCTAGTTTCAAATTATGGACCCACAATCCCTTGAAAATAGGCTCTGTGACATCAGCCATTTGCAAAGCGCATAGTTGCTGTTTCCTTCATGCTCTGATGAAACTAAACCTCAGTTCCTCTCTCCCTCCATAATCACAGTTCCACGGGGAAAACCCAGCGGTTCCCCTTTTGGTTGATGCTCAGTGGACATGGCATGTGAGGAAAATAACTCCTGAGCCATGTCACATACGGTCATCGAACCAGGCTTGGGCTCAGCTGATCTGATTACCTGAGTTTTCTCCTGATTAATTCTGAATGACACAGAGAAATCAATCATGAGGACAGACAAAATAATCATCAAGTCAGTTGATTCAGTTCTATAAACTTGACCTTAACCTCCTCTGCTCAATCCATGCTCATTCAAAGAGATTTCAACAGATATGAAAGAGAAAAGAACAGTTAGGGAGATAATGTTTTTCTCAGAATCTGCTGTCTAAAAAGCCAATAATTTTAACTAGTTCCACTAAACACGATTTACTAGCTTTAGGGATCTTTTTGTTTTTCCTCTTACATTCCTTTACCCTAAATGAGAAAACACACTATAAAACCTTAATCCAATAAAACATCTGCTCTGAATTGAATACCAAACACTAAGTAGTTCAGCCCCAACTTCAGAATCCAAAATAGTTAAAGTTCCTTCTAAAAATATATTGGTGATTCATATCAGTGGAAAAAAATACAGTATTAAAAAATAAAGTTAAATATTTGCCTTCCTATATTTCCAGGCACAGTAGTAACAGAAGTCTTTTCTTTCCTGGGTGAAAATTATGTCTGCTCTTCCTCATATAGATGTAAATATCTTCCCACTTTAAGTTTCCAAAGATCGGATTCCTAAATACCACTTATTTATGAACTCATTACATAGCGTTTGAAAGCCTGCTGTGTGAAAGATGCCGTTCCCGGCCATGAGGTTGTTGACACTAATATGAAAGGCAAGAAGGGGAGGGAACAAAGTTTAGAGTGAGCACCAAATGGGTCAAAAGCCACAGTGAGGAAGCTTTAAAAGTAGAGCCAATAGAAATACTTGAATAGTTACCTATGCTTAAGAAGTCAAAGAAGTCCCCCCGAAAGTACTGTAAGATTTGAAGAGCCCAATATAAATGCGTTGCATAAACCAAGACAACAAGGGTATGCCCATCACAAAAACAAAATAAAAAAATCTGCCCCCAAGTCCCCTTGGAACAGCATGTGTCACGGAGGGAGGGCATGGAACAGTGTGCGTGGGAACCGCAGGCGTTTCCGGAGGTTTGAACACCAAGTAGGAAGGGAAGTGTAGGGATAGGGCTACAGAAGTGAGAAGGGCATTGATACTCCCTTTCCAGTATTGATGGGTCACCTGAGAAAATCTAGGAGCAGCAGCTGACCTGTTGAAGGGGACAGATTGGCTCATGGAGCTCAAGGAATGGTAGTCAACCGTCATCAGATGAAAAGAAAACTAGAAGCATCTACAGAGAGGCACCAGTGACTTTGAAAGACAGAGGAAGCTTGCTTGGTGACGTATGGACATAATCATTCACTCATCAAACATTTATTAAGGAGCTGCTGCTATGTGAGCACCGGGCTGGATATTCAAGGTGGAAGACAGTTAAAACATTGTGTCTCCTTTTATTACTTTCCTACTGCTGCTTTAACAAATTACCACAAATGGTGACTTAAAACAACACAAATTGATTATCTCACTGTCCTGGAGGTCGGAAGTCCAAATGCATCTCACTGGGCTACAATCAAGGAGTTGGCAGGGCTGCATTCTCTTCTGAAGGCTCTAGGGAAAAGTCCATTTTCTTGCCATTTGCAGCTTTCAGAGGCTACCTGCTTTCCTTGGCTTGTAGCCTCCATGTCCATCTTCAAAGCCAGCAAATTGGCCACTCAGGTCTTTCTCAGATCACATCCCTCTAAACAGACAATCCGTCTCCCTCTTCTACTTTTAAGGCCCCCTAGATTACATCGGCCCACCTGGACATTCCAGGGTGTTCTTCCCATCTCATGGTCAGCTGATGAGCAAACTAAGTTCCATCTTCAACCTTGTCATGTAACAGAGCACAATGACAGCTCCTGGGGATTAGCACCTATCTGGGCATCTTCGAGGGGGAGGCACTATTCTGCCCACCACACTAGTTTTAGAAGTTTATGGTCCAGCACCAAGAAACTGGCAGGATGCAACAACCACAGGAGCCAATGAATCTTACAAGACAGGCTTGATTGAGGAGAATACCTGCTCCATCAAGGACACAACGTGAAGTCCAATCCACTCATCAGGTGAGGTCAACGCTGAGCATTGGTACCTCGCATGCTTATTGCAATAGAGAAGCAGACTTTCGTTTCATTTAGGTTACCCTCTATCAGAGATGGAGTAAATAGCCTGGTAAAACTAGAGGAGAAAATTCACTATTAAATAGAGTAAGAATAAAAGACCAGCGAGTTTTATGGTCTTTTTCCAGGTGGGATACACAGTGGACTCTCAGTGGACAATGTTTTCCGGTTGCTTTGCTGACTGGCTGTGGTGGCTGAGTTGTTTATCTTTAAGAAAATACACCTATATCATTTTCCTTGACAACTACAATATAATCTGTCTGCGAGTTGTTCATCATTTAAGAAAGGGTGAAAAAAAGTCTCTCCCAGAAAGTGTTCGAATCCGCCAGCCGAAATGATGATAACATCATGAGAGGCATCATAATTTATCTGGAGCATGTAAATGGCCGGGGGCCCCCTCGGAGGATGCTCGCTAAAATGATGAATAGCTCTGTGAGCGGTAAGATCAACCCTGAGGAATTCACCAGCCAGCCTTTGACGGGAGAGCTGCCTGCTAGTCTCTCCCGGGTGGGAACAGGCAATGACTTAACAGATTTCAAAACTCAGTCTCTTAACCACTTGTTAAAATGTTCAGTTTAAGACTTGACCCACAAAAGGCACAGTCCGGAAAAAGTTGAACAATGATCCCAGGACACTGATCAAAATAAAAGCTGGTATGGGTAGTGAGGGCCGGCTAGACATGTGTTTTTCACCCAAGTTGCTATGTATCAACTTGCTGTCACTTTGCCAGTGTAACCAGCATTATAGGCAAATAATCCTGCATTTTCCAAGACAATAGGTATCTCTTGTGTCTGAATACACTTGCTGATCGATAGATAACAGTAGATTGAGATATTACTCTGTAGTGTGGATGATATAATTTTTTTGGTTTTAGTAACTATTATGGCCTGAATGTTTGTGTCCCCTGAAAATTCCTGTGCTGAAGCCTAGATCCCAATGTAATGGTATTTGGAGATGAGGCCTTTGAGAGGTAATTAGGATTAAATGAGGTCATGAAGATGGAGCCCTCGTGATGGGATTAGTGCCCTTATAAGAAGAGAAGACAGATTTCTCTCCCTCCTTCCCCCCCCCCTTCCCCTCCCTCTTCACAGGCACACGCAGCGGAATGGCCATATGAGTGCGTAGTTAGAAGGCGGCTGTCTACAAGCCAGGAAAAGGGCCCCCACACAAAACTGGATCTGCCGGCACCTTGATCTTGGATTTCCAGGCTTCCAAACTGTAAGAAATAAATGGCTGTTGTTTAAGTTACCAAATCTGTAGTAGTACTTTTGTTGTAGCACCTCAAGCTAAGACAGTAATTTAAGAGTAAGAAATATCTTTTAATTTTATATTGTGTCTATTACATGTGGTAGTAGTATTATCTTACCATATTAAGGAATTAAAGTTTAGAAAAATAAAATTGACCTGTTCAAAGTCTCCTAGCTAGAAAGCCACAGAGCTATGACATGAAAACCCTAATGTTCTTGACTCCAGAGTGAGACCTTAATCTGTGCTAATCTAACTGGATTTGTTTCTTGGGGTTGCCCTAACATATTACCACAAACCGGTGTCATAAAACAAAAGAAATTTAGTGTTACAATTCTGGAGGCTAGAATTAAAGTGTCAGAGGACGATGCTCATCCTGAAGGCTCTAAGGAACGATGTTTCCTTTCCTCTTCTTAGATTCTGGTGGGTCCCTACAATCCTTGGCCTTTCTTGCCTTGTAGACCCAGCACGCAATCGCTGCCTCAATCTCTCCATGGCCTGCTTCCCTGTGTCTCTCTGTGTGTCCTCTCCTCTTTGTATAAGGACACCACTCATTAGATTAAGCTTTCAATCTAGTCCAGTATGACCTCATCTTAACTAATTCAGTCTGAAAAGGCTCTGTTGCCAAATAAGGTCATATTCTGAGGTCCAGGTACACATGAATTGGGGGGAGGGGATACTATTCAATCCGTTGCACTAATCTCTTTATCTCCCCCAGTCCCAGATCTGAGATTCCTTCTTTCTTGATAGGACTGTCTCTTATTGACCTTCCTTACTCACTACACACATTTCTCCTTCTGACCCTTGGTCACACGACTATCCCTCTTTTCACGTGGTTCAACTGTGTTCAACTTCACTCTGTGTTCAACTTTCTCCTTTATATAAGGACACCATTCACCTCAGGTTAAGGCCCACCCTAATGAGCTCATTTCAATTTAATTTCCTCTTTAAAGAACCTGTCCCCAAATACAGTCATATTCTGAGGTGCTGGAGGTTAGGACTTGGACAGAGGAGTTCTGGGTGGGCACAATTCAGCCCGTCACAGGGTGACTGAGGAGGGATGGGCTTCAGAGCCAGACCAACATGGGTTCAGATCTCGGCTCAAACCATGTGATCTCAGGGAGCCACCTCTGCACTCTGGCCTCAGTCATGCCCATTATGAAGGAGATGGGTGAGACTTTGCAAAGGGTGCACTGCACCGAGAGCCAGTGCCTGGTGAAGAGCAGCTGGGTGATAACTGGTAGCTGTCAGGCCATTGCTAACGCTCGGGTTCACCCATAGACATGATGCTTGTCAGATAGCAGATGCTCTCCCAAGGCTTCCTCCTTCCCTGCTACGTCTCCTGTAACTGGGGAACCTTCACAAAAATGTTTGCCCAGCAGATTCCTGCCCTGTTATCAGCATGGTTGGGACAATAAGTTTTCTGGTCTTCCTTCTGTCTCGGTTCCAGAGACTGATCCTGCACTTTGCGAACCTCTCCTTGACTCTTACTGGAAATAAGGGAAAAAAATGAGAGAGAGAGAGAGACTGTGGTCTTTGCCTTCCAGTAATATAATGGAGTCTGTTTCCTTGGGGTTTGGCAGAAAGAGGTGGCAACATGACAGGGTCATGCCCTCCTGCCCACGGTTGCTGTTCCCACTGAGCACCCCCCAACACAGATTGGGGCTGTGGGGAGCCCACAATACAACCTGTCACCAGGCAGCCCTGGGAAACACAAATCGCATTTTGGAGTAAAACAAACAAACATCAGCCTTTGAATACTCTCACGCCCGAGGTCATTAGTGTCACCCACATGGCCTGCGGGACCCCAGGGAAACATAAACCCAGCAAGCAGTCCTTTGATCTGGCACCTTCTGTGGAACAATTTAATCAATTAACCATGAAGTCCCTCCACTTCGCTTATGCAGCCTATATATAAAATGACTTTGGTCTGGCTGACACTTTGCTGCATCCGAGATCAAAGATGGAAGCAAATACCATATTCAGCCAGAATGATTCGGAGGCTTTTCCCCAGCACACTCCTCCCCCAGCTCTTAGAAGCGCTTTCCTCTCAAGGACAGAAAAGGGAGAGTTTGGATGTTGACGGACACAAAGAAAGCTTCATGGGGATTTAAGGAGCCCATCAGGACAAGAGGCACGGTGGTGGCCAGCTGAGGATGGCGGGGTAAGCGCAGCTACAACAAGGTCCGTTTTAAAAGTTAAAACTGTGGGTGGGAGAAAAAGAAAATAAAATGCATTTTCTGAAGGCATCCTGAGAGTAGCCTCCTGTTTAGGCAATCAGGACATCACCGTGAGATTAATGAGATAGAGGACAGCAGGCAGTACATCTCCTGGACCCAGGACTGCAGCCTAACTTAATCGCCTGCTATTAATGATATACGACACTGTCATCCTCAGGAATAAAACTCCTTCCCAGGCCTGTGTGCATCAGTGGGTGGATGCAGGAACAGGTCGATGGTTCCCACCATTCTGCCACAAAGGGAAGAGTTGAAAATGATCATTTGTGGGAGCCTACTGTGTCTTGGGCCAGTGCTAGGAATTCTACGTATTATCTCAATATTCACCATCACGATAACACTTCTAAGGCACAATAGACTACCAGCATTCTCAGATGATGAACCCAAATCTCTGAGTACTTCAAAGGCTAGTTCATTGTCAGGCAGAGACTGTAAACTCCCAGCTCTTCAATACCATGCATTTACCATCACTCACTTGTGCAATCTTTCACCCAAGGGCTCCATCGTGTGAAAGATTTGTTCCACCACACACCCAGCATAATTTATTTTCTTGATTTCAAGTTCAGACATCTATAACTGCTGATCATAGCTTTCGGTCACATGAGCTAACCAGTGTCAGGACCCTGTGCTCATAAATTCCCAATCAAAACAGAGGAAAGTGCAGACTCATCGCGGGAAAATAAATTACACCACTCTAAACAATTGAAAATAATCATAAGTCTTTATTAAGTACCTCTCATATGCCAGCCGTGGTCCTGGGCACCTCTCTCATTTGTCATTAATCCTTCCTGGGTCTTGTGAAATAGACATTTCTGTCCCCATCCCACAGGCACAGAATCCAGGCTCAGTAAGGGGAGGGACTTCCTCAGACTTTCTCTGCTAGTAACTTGGATTAGAATCTCAAGTCCCTCTCACAAGGCTTCTGATCTTGACTATCTTGTTAGAACATTGGGGTTTGAGAATCCAGACTGGGGCAGTGCTGATGCAAGAACTACTATTAGAACATCAAAGAAAGAGTGATATTCTTAAAAGGTTCTTCCAAAATGTGCAGGGCTGAGCAAGATGCCAAGGTCTCACTGAATCACCCTGGTCCAGCCCTTGACCCGGAGGTGAGCACACAGTGGATTTCCAGCACGTGAAGCTCCGTGAAGCTGCACCAACACACTTAATGGGCGGTTAAGTTTAATTCTTACTGCATATTAAAAGTATTTCCTAACACTGTTCCCAATAGAGAAAGACAAAGGGTTACTTAGAAGCATTTTCAAATCACTGGCTCTAACTACTGTCAAACTAAGCAAAAGAAAAATTACAAAAGAGCAAAGTAAAAGAGGGTTTCAGTCCAATTCCTAGAAGAGTCAAGAAGCTAGAGACCCACCCAGAGGCCCGGTGGGCAGGGCCTAGCCACCATCATCACGGGAAGCAAACGGGAAAGTTTGGGGTGAGGTTTGGAAAGGAAGAGAGCATGGCTGTGAGGCTTGGGCATTGTGGTCCAGTGAGCTGGACAGAAAGGGTCCCCCTGCACTGAGTCATCCTTAGAGCATATGTGGTTAGGGACTGGGGCTAGAAGCACTGAGGGGACTGGAAGAACCAGATGTCTATGTGGTTAGTAGGGCAACTGAACTGACCAGATGTTCTAAAAATCAGGAGGGTGGCATGGATTTACGAGCCAAGAGGAAACCAGTGAGTGGAGGTAGTAACCGAAGCACTGGGTGAGGGTGCTCTCATGTGTTCAGGGTTTGAAATCTCCCTTCTGAAAATAGAGCAGCTATCATAAAAAACAGCCACCATAAGCAGAAAACATTCCACTGTTTCAGCGTTAACACTGCACATAGCAAATGAGACAGCATCGCAAATAATAGTAGCCAATATTTATTGAACGTTTGATAAGTGCTTATGTTAAGTACCCCACATAGTATGTCATTTACCCTCACAACAACCCGATAAGGTGGGTGCTATTTACAGATGAGGAAACCGAGACACTGAGAAGTAAGTGACTGGCTCAAGGTCACACAGCAGATGCATACTGGAGTTGGGGATGGAAATCAGACACTGGGCTCAGGTCACCCGCTAGCCACCAGGTTCCCATGGCTCACAGCACATTTGACAGCAGGGTGCATTCGGACACCTGTTCCATCAGCGTTCCTGCAGTAGGCTAAGGGGATTTCCCTCCAGGGTGAGGGAGGGAACTGCATGGTCCCTCTCATAGTGTTTCATTTTTAACTGGTGTGGATTTTTTTCTAAGACTTCTAATTTAAAGATCTTAGCACAGTCTGGGTATTATGTGATTGCCTTAAGGGAGTAATGTTAGCCAAATTGGACCAAACATTAGGTCTCCTTGGGGAGAAGCTGCCCCAGGAATAAACTGGAGGCCCAGTGTTTGGAGACAAAGCAGCCCAGCTCTTAAGGAGAGTCCTTACGGAGAGGTAAGTAACATACCTGAGCATCTACTGTGTATCCATATTCACATAAATGTCATCCACCCCTTGAGTGAAAAAGAACTGGACAGCATCATAATTCCCTCTAGCTGGAAACTCAGTTGTATTTGACCTTGGTGGTATTTGAATATGAATGCTGTAATTTATACAATTATTGATGCATTTACATTTATTGTGGTACCTCTAAAGGCAGGGGAAATGGGAAAAATGAAAACCTTCTAAGCTCTGGTCAGAGAACACAACCTTAGTAGCCTGCTCTGCAATGACTATTAAATATGAACTGTGAAAAGATAATAAGTTCAGTATTCAGGGCTGGGTGATTAACTGAAGCAGAAGTTTCCAAAGTTTTTGATCATATGTGTTAAACATTTTTTACCATATTTGACCAATATAGGTATATTCATTTATTAATAGACAGTATGCATGTAGTACTTGGAAAAGGCATATATTGTGAAACAAATAGAAACCAAATAGGATGAGATAGAAATAAATGTAGCTGAAAGTTGCAATATTTTCTCCCTTTGCCTCTTGGATTGTTTTGCTCATCCTGGGATGCCCATACCCCCATTGAGGGAGCAAAAGCATAAAAGATTCACTCAATTCTGTGGATCCTTGAATGTCGTCCCTGGGTCAAGTTAAATAATCAGAATGCTACTAACTTGGATTTCATTTTGTTGATTCATATAGAATTGGGTGTTTTTCCTCCCAAAATTTGGTTTTGGTACAATGCCACTGAGGGAAATTACAGCAACAAGAGGTGGTTCTAGAACATTTGTTATTCATTTGAGGACTTTGGTTGAGAATGTGATTCACTTCCTAAACCGCTATCCCTTTCCTAAAATTTGTCTCAAGCTTCAGTGTCAGGAAACTCTGGGTTTCTCTGGACAACTGATCAGTTATCATGTTCCAGACATGGGCTGGGAGGGATGGTGTTTCTCACTGTTTTGGCCACGAGTTTCTCAGAATTGAATGTGCCAGCCCTTTTTCATTTTTCAGTTTTAAGACAGTCACGTGTTAAATGCTTTGACTCTTTCTTGTTAGTAGTCAAACCTCATTTCACTTTACTCTCATTTATTTATCTTATTAGGCAAATCACATCAGAAGACCTACAATTTATTGAGCTTGTCCTATGTACCAGGCATATTTGGGGGGACTTCATGTGCATTATGTACTTGTAGCAATTACACAGTAAAGCAAATACTGTTCCCCAGTTTTACAGATGAGGAGAATGGAGTTGCTTGACTCCAAAGCGAGTGTTGTCTTTCCACTCTTTTTGAAGTTGTAACTTAGTAACCTAACCTCAAGTCCATTTAAGACGCTGTGACTGATAAGTCATTGTAACGAGGATAAACCCAACAACCCCCAAATTCTAAACTTATGTGTACAAGCAGTGCCATGTGAATGATAGATAAGCAGAAACTATCATTTTAATCCCTCCTCTTTCCTAGATCAGCCCCAAGGACAGTTGTTTGATGTAGGAGAGACTAGCTACCCATTTGTCAAAGAGCCTTCTAGAAAAACGGAAAGGAAAACTTGACTCCTAGAGTCATAAGCAAATTCAATGCAATTTCAGAATCGTCCTTTTGCCCTCTGTCCAGCCTTCCTTCTATTCCTCTAGCTCTCCTGCTCTTCCAGATGTGAGTTTGACACCACCTATCAGCCTAAACAGTCCTTCTCTGGATTTTAAAGGCGTTCTTTGTCACTGAGCCACACACAGCTCCCTCCCTCTGCTCAGGCTCGAGGCACCCTCCATGCTTTCACCAGCTTGTTATTTGTGGCACTC
This sequence comes from Miniopterus schreibersii, assembly GCF_964146895.1. Taxonomy (NCBI): domain Eukaryota; kingdom Metazoa; phylum Chordata; class Mammalia; order Chiroptera; family Miniopteridae; genus Miniopterus; species Miniopterus schreibersii. The sequence continues at coordinate 10,278,600 of NC_138101.1, read as the reverse complement.
ACGATTGTGTAGAGCTGTGCTCGCCAACAGAACTTCCTGCAGTGATGAAAACGTTCCTTATCTGCACTGTACAGTATAGTAGCTGCAAGCCACATGCAGCAATGGAACACAAGAAATGTGCTGGTTTCAATATCTTAGAGGATTGCTCACTAAGTAACAGGTTAAATAAAATCTTTTTGTGGGTGGGTTCATTTTATATTTATGGCAGACACTTGCATTCACCTTTCCAAAAACAATACTGCAGTGGTCATGAAAGGTCTCCAATAATTTTTTTTTTTTTAATTTAAATATATTTTACTGATTTCAGAGCGAGGGAAGGGAGAGGGGAGAGAGATAGAAACACCAATGATGAGTCATTGATTGACTGCCTCCTGCAAGCCCCCTACTGGGGATTGAGCCTGAAACCCAGGCTTGTGCCCTGACTGGGAATTGAATAGCAATCTACTGGATCATAGGTCAATGCTCAACTGCTGAGCCATGCCCGCCAGGCAGGTCTCCAATGAATTAATCAGAAATGTTTCTCCTTGGAAACACACATCACCCTTAACTCTGGACCATTGTAACAAATGCTTACAACATTCCGGAGTCAACACAAGCAGTAAAGGGGACTGGAAGTGAATTCCAATGATCACATTATCTAATTGAGCCAGCACTTGAATAGGCATGAAGTGATAATTATCATTCCTCCTTTTTTTTATTTTAAACAGGAGACTCCTATACACATATGAAGCCTCTATAAAGGGAGAGAGAAGGAAAAATGGGTCTGCCCATACTTAAGGTGGGGAGGATGTGGGGTAGTGGCTGGAGCCTGAGTTCTCAGCCTCTTCCTTACCCTACTTCCACCTGCTCTGCCACGTCCATGGCCACAGTAGGAAAACTACTGACCTGTATCAACCTGTGGATGCCCAGTACCTCCTACTTACCTAGGCTCCAAAACTATATCCACTTGTCCCTGTGTTTTCAGATCAGCCCCTTTATTGCCACTTACTCCATTTATCACACAACCTTAAAAGTTTACAAGGAAGAAACACTGAGCTAAATGCTTCTGACAATACAAACAGAAGTCCGATGAAAACCCACCTCTACTACTTTGATCCTCTAGTAGGAGAGATGATATCATGCATTAATAATAGCAGCACAAAGTAGAAAGTGGTTGAAGCTGCTGGGAAGTTACATTTTATTCTTGTGCTTCTCTTTTGTGATTTTGGTTTCTGAGGATCTCGCCTTCAAGGCTAAGAAATGAAGGTATATTGTGAGGGTGTTACTGTTGTAATTAGCTAGTTATTAATAACAGGAAGAGAGCAAAGGAAAGGCCAGACATTATAAGCATGGCCATCTTGGCAGCTTCACCAGGAAGCTGCAATTTCACACTCCCCAGGGAACCACTGATTCATTCCCTGCAGATCACTGGGGGAAGGGACTGGGCAAAGGGGAAGTCGCGCACACGTGCAGTGAATCCAGGTGATGTAGGGAAGGTACTTGCTTGTCAGTCCAGCCTGGAACAAAGATAATTGGCTAGAGGGGGTGGAGCCAATGCAAGTGGGTGTTTGGAAATACATAATCCCCAGACAAAGAAATTCTCTCTTGGTTCTCTTGTTCCTCTGGCTTTGTTCCTGCTATCTTGCACTCACCCATGTTCCCTCCATAACCATGTGTCCCTAGAAGATACATGGCCCACAGCCATGCAGATCCCCACATGCAATGGACTACAGCTGGGAATAAACTAAGCTAGTCTGATACTGGACTGGAATGTACAAATATAGAATGAAAACTTTGGGCAATGGCTTTAATCTAAGCTCTGCTAAGGACACAGCTGGACTTCTCCCGTGATGGGACAGAGGGAGAGAGACCTTGGAAACTCAGGAGTTTAATTTCACACAAATTAATGCCTCTCATTCTCTCATGCGAGTCTCAGAAAATCCCTTTCCTTGTGACATCACAAGAAGCCCCTTTCACCTGCAACCAGTGGGGATATGGAGGGCACTGCACCTGTAACAAGGGCACGTCTGAGTCTCTGTGTCTCTGACATAGGAAAGGAATCTTAAATATAATCATAACATAAAAACCACCACTTAACAAAGACTTACTTGGGTGCCAGGAACTGTTCTAAGCACTTCAGGTGTTTTAATCAGTAACCTCACAAGGGCCTGGATGATAGGTGATAGCCTTATCTTCAGTTTGCAAATGAAAAAACTGAAGTGCAGAGAGCTCTAATAACTTGCCCAAGGTCACAATTTCAGGATGAGTAGGCTGGGATTTGAATCCTGGCTGGTTAAGCTTCTGACCTACTCCACAATCTCATTTCTAACCAAGGAAATAATCCTCTGATTAAATTTCCATTTTTCATCAAATAGATTGACTCCTACATTTCCCCAAATATTTTAAACAGCTACTCCAGGCCAGACATTAAGCATATTATAGAGAAGATACCCTTGGCCTTCATAGCACTTGTGGTCTTGAATAGAAGAAAGACAACCACACTTTCAGTTCTAATTCAACTACCACAGTATAACAAGTACTATAATAAGAGTAACCAAGAATTATAAGAAATGGCTAAGTTTTAAATCCATAGTGATCGGCAGTTTACAAAGAGCTTTCATGTGAAATATCCCTCTTAATATTCACATGCAAAATAATAACAATGAGGTAGAGACAATGAGATGGAGAGAAAATTATTCAACACAATTCATCTTTTGAAGGGTTTTCATTATGTAAAGGAAAGAGATATTTAGAAAATGAGCCAGACAAAGGTCCTGGGTGTGGGGGGGGCAGTTTTGTTCCCTTCTGGAAAGGAAGAGAGAGAGAAAGAGAGAGAGAGAAGGAGGCAAGGAGGAGAGAGAAAAGGTGGGGACCCTGCGGGAGGAGAGGGGGAGATAAGTAAAGGCCAGTTCTGTAATGTAACCTTCCTTGTGAAGCCTCGATATCCATCCCCAACTGTCCCTCTAACAGATTTTCCAACCACAGGCTCCAATTGCCGTAATAGTAATCACACGGAAAATGCATGCTGCTGTGAAACAGGCCCATTAGCCAAAAAATCAGTTTACATTTTACTGTTTTTCCTTCTTATTTTTATCTTCTGTTAACAAAAATCAAACAAGCAAATTTGAAGATCTAATTGGTTTATTAAGCAATTCATGAATCTGGCAGCATCCCATCCAACAACTAAAAGGATGCACCCAGGGGCTGTACAAAATCAAAGGGTTTTATAGGAAAAAAGGTGGGGCAAGGGCACTATTAACAAAAGAAAAGAGAGGATTATTTTTAGGCTGGGACATCTTTTTGGAGAGAAGGGAAAGACCAGGGTTTTTATCATGCAGATTGCCTCTTCTGTCCTGGGGAAATGGAGAGGGCCCAAGGATACATTATTTCATTGGTGTTGACCAGGCAATTCCAGACTCGTTGATTAAGATTATATTTCTGGGAGAGGTTGAAATAACAATCAGGTCAAAAATTAAATCTAGGCTTGGTATCATGGGCTTTAATACAAGTGACACCATTTATGGTTTTCTCTCTAACAATTCACGTTATAGTTCAGAATTAGGATAATATTGCTTATGCTATTCTGTTGCTTGCTTTCTTCAGATAATATGTTGTATTTCCCAAAATTCTCAGTATCATCTGAATATCTGCTCCTCCATAGTAAACACCACAGTTTCCCTTGATGTACTTTGGCCTTTCACAAAGCATCCTTGATATAGTAGGCAGTTAGACAGACATAAGAGGAGAAAGAATGACAAGCCAGGTAAGGGACAATTGTAGGGTGGGACTTCGCCCCCAGAGTGATCTGGTCATGGGGCTTGAACCGTCTCCTGACCTGTCCTCCCCTGGCACGTCATGCACTAGATCCATTTAGAGGACAAACAGGGGACCCAAGAATAGCCTCATATAACTCCCTTGGATGACTACCCGCTTAAGTATTAAATTTTCAGGACAACAAGGTTCTGACCAGCATCAAATAATCTTAGGAACAAAGCTTTGGGTCTGTTGACCAGAGACAGAGTTTTGGTCAAACTAGAGATAATACCTAGGCCTCAGTTGTGTTTGAGCTCCAGGCCCAGAAAAGCAGCAAAACCAGGCAGAGCGATGCCATGGCTGACATCAGGACCAGCTGTGATGACTAATGACCTTGGTGCTGACCGATCAGTGGGGATCATGACCCTGAAAGGACAAACCTGGAAAGCTGATTAATATTCTATTGAGATCCTTCCCTGACATCTCCCCTAAAATCCCTGGCTTTAAAACCCTTAGGAAGAAGGACCTAGTGCAATCTTTCACTCTCTCTGGAGCAAGCCTGCACCTTTCCCCTACTCCTTCCCCCAGGCACCTTCTCTCTGCCTTCCTTTTTCCTAAGCTCCAATAGGCGCTTCTTTTGCCTCTATAACTAATTTCGTGAGCCGATGCAGCCCATCCGGCTCACCCTTTCTACCTCTGTGACTTTGTAAACAAACCTTCTTCTATAATTTGAATTCCTTGGCTCTGAATTCTTTCCCAGCCAAATTCAAGAACTGGGGTTGCTGAACTGAGGTCCAGTAACATGGTGGTGCCGATTTGCCCCTAACATCCTTACTTGGTTTCCTCACTGAACTTCAGGACAACCTCTTTGACTTGAGAGGGGCAGCTACTCTCACCTAGCCTAAGTGATGAGGAAATCTGAGCCTGTTGTCAACAGTTTATCTAGGCTACGCCATGGTATTCCGGCCTCGGCATCCATTTGTTTGGCCAAGCATCCTATGGGGGCCTTAAATTGCCACTAGCCTCCTCATGTGTCAGTACCCTAAATAACAGCCTGCAGAGTTACAGCCAAGTTCCTGATACGACTTCCCCAAAAGTCCTTGGGAGCAAGCAGTCCTCCCCACCTCCCAAGGCCTTTTTGGTTTGAATTGACCAAACTAGACTTAGCACAGAAATCTCAAAGCATTTTACCTATAGACCCCAGTAAAGGCATTGCGCCTCAGGTCTTACCTCTCTCTCAGTCTGAACCTGGCCTTGACCTCCCCGTGTGACCCCTTGAGGCACTCTGTGTACTTCCTCCAGGACCTCTGAGTAATAAATCTCCTTATTTCAATTTCCCTTTGGCCTGTTGTTACAGTCTGCTCACCATCCACCCTGCGCTTCACTTAACAAATGTTAATTTAATGAAGCATTAACACCTGTCCAGGTTAAACAACTTGCTGAAGGGTAATAGAAGGTCAATAAAAGAGAACCAGCAAGCTCAGGTTATTCCATCAAGTTGTTTGAAATTTTGGTTGTGAGAGTGTCCTCCAGGATACATATCGAGAATCTACTCAAAATCTACAGCTCACTGTAGTCACACAGAATACACAGATATTTCCAGCCCTAGTTTCACAGTTGTAAGAGAAAAATTTTGCCTGGACACTTGTTAAAAATGGCAAGGGAGACTTTATTCAAGACTATTGCAATAGAAGAGAAAGATTGAACTCAACTCTGAATACAACAGGAACATGTAGTGATTTATTGTCAATGGGCAGAGTGAGGGGCTAGAAGGAAAACTACTAAGAGAAGATTTCTTGGATATTAAGAGGTGGAGGGGATCAGAGGAGCTTGATTAGAGATCAAAGGTGAGGAAAGAGAAGCTCTATTGGCTGTCAAAGGTGGGAGGGATTCTTTGCTAAAACCCAGCTCAGCAGGCAAAGGACAAGACCTAATTGGGAAGAGGGCTCCAAGGAGCCTGATGAAAGTTTGGCCAAAGAAAGGAGCCCTTGTCATGGCCACTGCCATCAAGTTCAAGTAGCCCCTGGACTCCCCTTGTTTCTCTCCAACTGAGATTATGACTTTTCTCATTTTTCAGATCCCTTTGTCTGTCTTGGAAACTAAGAAGTTTGCAACCTGGAGTGATCACTTCCTTTGGCAGCTGCTCTATTTGTCCTGGGCTGGTCCAAGGCCGGGGAGAAGAATAGGGGTGGGGATGGTTGATGGGGGCTTGGGAGAGGGAAGGATTAGCTGGGAATGTATCCATGTGCTGTAAATTTTCTTTTTTTCTGTGAAAACACTTCCTGAGTTCTGAATGTTAGGGAATTTACTCCACAGAGTTGAAAGCTGTTTCCTGCTCCCATATCGTCTTAATGAAAATACAGAATCTGTGCAGTAATTTTGTAGAAACTTTCCCTGTTCAAAGCCCTATTATGTTTGCATGCATATTTATATAAAGTCGTAGCCTGGGAGAGAAAACTGCTACTGTCCTACAGGTCTAGATACCCTGATTGTGTGGGTAATGGTAAAAGTCACTACTCTGGCCTCGTTTGGGGACCATTACTGTGACTTTAAAATTCAAGATATATCACTTTCCCAGAAAAGGCAGCCTGAATGCAGACACAAAGTCTTCGGGTGATTAATGATTAGAATCCCTTAAGAGCGAGCTCTGGAGGAGCCAGACAAATGGAATTAAAATGTTCCACGTTACTTAACATTCCCTCAGATGGCTCAGAAACTCCCTGCAAGTGGGTCGTTTGTTATATCCTCTTAAATGTCAGTTACATTCCCAACTATCTAAAAGTTTAGTGAGAATCTTGATTGAGGTAGGGTTTCTTTTTTCTTTTACTCAAATGATGATTGCCTTTAAGATTAATGTTCCCTTAATTCCATGCTCTTTGTTTCTGAACAGGAAAATAATGGTAGGAATACATATCTGTAAGAATGCTGGAAGAATGAATCTGGTAGTGCAGGGTCTAGCACATAGTAGGCCCTCAATAATAGTAAGCGTTGTTACCATTATCACATGCCATGAGCATTTGGTGTTTCATCAGTCCAGAATCTAGTTTCTGTATGAATCCAGTTTCTGTAATTCTTATATCAACATCTCTAATTTTGTGCGTGTGTGGGGTGGGGTGGGGTTGGGGTTCAGATCATGCTGAGAGGATTGTATCTTAGCAAAGAATAATAATAGTAACAGCTAATTATTTACCAGAACTTTACCAGTTGCCAGGCAATGTTCTGAGCACTTTCCATGGATGGTCTCATTGGCCCTCCACAGTGACCCCATGAAGGGGTGCACTGGAGAAGGGAAAGGAAGGGGCTGTTACAAAGGGCCCCAGAATTTGTTTCTCTCTCCTGTGAGTGTGCTGAGGAAAGGGGACCAGGCCTGCTGGGTCAGCTCTGCTCTAGGTGCCCATTCAGAAACCCAGTTCCTTCCATCTGGGGCTCTGTCACTCTTTCTTTAATCTTCCATAGTTCTTTGTCCATGTCATGGTTTTGCTACTTACTTGCCACTTTACGGGACAGTTATTTGGTCATGTGACCGTGTCTTGACCTTGACTAGTAGTTTTTCCAAGACAGAAGATAACAGTTTCCTTATATTTATCCCAAGTATCCAGCACAGGGGCAGCAAACCATGGCCTGGGGCCAAATTTGGCTGAAGCCTGGTTTTCTATGGCCTGTGAGCTAAGAACGGCTTGGACATTTTTAAGTGCTTGAAAAAAAATCGAAAGGAGAATAATATTTCATGACACATGACAATGAAAATTACATGAAAAATAAAATCCAGTGTCTCTCAAGGAAGTTTCAACTCCAGCCCCTCATTTACATATTACCCATGGCCATCATTTACATATCAACAACAGTAGAGTGGAGCAGTTTCGAAAGAGACCCTGTGGCCACCAGGCTGAAAAGGTTTACCATCTTGCTATTTACGGAAAAAACTGCAGAGCCCTGACCTAGCACGTTAGCTTTTTTTGAACAAATTGTGCTGCTGTTGACTTCAGGGACAGGAAACATCTCAGCCCGAGAAGAGAGGAGGGAAGCCCTCGTAGTACCTTGAGCAATGAAGGTCACCTTTTAGGTTCCCTGTGGGGGTGGCATTAATGGGGTCTCTCCTGAGGAACAGAAACGAGATTTAAGCAAAGAAAATGGGACACACAACACTGCAACGATTATTCGTTTAGATTTTGAATCTCAGACAATTCCTTGAGTAACTTTTTGCCTTTATTTCTACACGAGAGAAGCTTCGGTTTCCATTCCTGGAATCCTGATTGTGTCCTTCAGCTCGGGAGCTTCCGTGTCATCTGGTCAGTGAGTTAGACCTTCCACGGTATCTACAAATGAAGGTCCTCAGCTGGGGCTAAAAGATGTTAAGGTATCATGGGGTTTTCCTCAACTTAGTCTCACTTTGGAATCAGTGAGTTTATAGCTGACATGTGTTTTAGGAAACCACATGGTGTGTGCATGTGTGTGTTTGGAATGTGTGTGACAGGTGTGATGTGTGGCATGTATGGCATGTGTATGGCATGTGTGATGTGTGCGGCATGTGTGATGTGTGTGATATGCATGTGACATGTAATGTGTGTGATGTGTGTGGTGTGCTATATGTGTGGCATGAGATGTGATGTGTGTGGCATGTGTGATGTGTGATACGTGCGTGAGATATGTGACATGTGTGCACAATGTGTGTGATGTGTGTGGCATGTGTGATATATGTTTGTGTGATTTGTGTGGCATGTGTGGTATGTGATATGAGGCATGCGTGTGACGTGTGTGGCATGTGAGATGTGTGTGGCATGTGATGTGTGGCATGCATGATGCATGATGTGTGGCATGCATGATGTGTGTGATGTGCATGATGTCTGTGTGAGATGTGTGTGTGATGTGTGTATGTGGCATGTGTGATGTGTGGCATGTGTGTGTGTGTGTGCCTGTGTATCAGGCCCTGGAGTAGCAGCGCTAGTCTCACTGAATCGAGCTGACTGGGCCTCTGGCCCCTGCACGGCTGCCTGGGAGTGGGCCAGGCTGTGATCGCAGCTGTGATGGGAATTGCTATGACAGCTCTTCATTCTCAGACTATGTTTCATTGGTATAATCATGTGTTAATTTTCTGAAATATGGAGGCATTTAGAAGAAAGGGGGAAAATGAGAATGAGGTTAAATGAGGAGACAGAGGTACAGGGATTGCATTTTATTTTCTGCGCTGTAAGACCTCGTGCTTTTTCGGCCCGATGACAGGAGACATTTCTAATCAAACAGAGCATTGTGCGTGTCACTCAGGGATGTGCTCCCTCTCACCGCACAGCTCCAGAAAGGGGCTGACAGGCATCAGAACAGAAGAACTGTAGCTAACGTAGGAGTAACAGAAATGAAGCAACCCAGGAGGGGATGTAAGCGAAAGTAAGAACTGGAGGTCGAGGTAACTGTCTGGTAATACTGTGGACAGACACCAAGCAAGACCCACTAACTGCAAGAGGGGGCCATTCGGGACGTGCATCTTTCCCTTTCTGGGACAGGCGGGCCTCTGGGATTGTGGACAGACGAGCTACCAGGCCAGGCGTGCCAAAGAGAAGCTCTGTTCTAGTTTATCTCCATGTTTATTTGTTTTTTCTTTTATGAAGGATGCCTTGAGACCTGGAATGAATCCAAGGCTGTGACTTCACAACTGCTGTCACTAGACTAGGGCATGTTCGATCCTATCCTTGTAACTATCCCAGCGACAAAATGCAATTGCCCCGTCAACTCACTCCACCGAGGCACACCTGCCCAGAACGGTGACCTAAAAGGAACACTGAAGCAGCCTCGGAAAACTCATTCCACTCCTCCAGGCTGTTCCTGGGAGGAAATTCCAGTTAAAAGTGCTATTTATTTTCCTTTACCAAATGAGAGATTAAAAGAAGATTTTAATGTGTTTTTATTGGGAAAATGAGTGCTTTTAATGGGCATTTTTCTTACAAAGCCAAAATAACTCTCCTTGAGAATGCGCATTTCTCCAGCATTACCTCACGAGGCCCTTCCCAGGCTGCGCCTATCAATTCCAGCGAAATCAATATTGCATTATGGCTGGAGTCAGGGGGTTTGGATTGTGTGACCTTGGGCAAGTCGCTTAATCTCTCTGCCACAATCTAGGTGAACGAACTGAAAATAATTCTAGCCACTTCAAGACAGGAGAGCAAGATTAATGGCAGCAAGATTTTAGACCATTGTCTCTGCCGCAGTCTCTCGCACTCCCTCATTTTTTGTGTGTGCTTGTTTTTAATGTTTGATTTTCTTTAGAATCCAAATTCAACCACCCACATACTGCCACAATGACAAAGCTACTTCCAAATGCAGGATGGCAATGTCCCCACTCGGCTGAATTGCCTATCTCCGGACACAGCGTTTGTAATCCTCCATCTCCCCTTTGTGGGAGGAAGGGGAAGGCAATAGAGAAATCCCTTTGGGAAAGAATTCTTGCATGTAAGTTACTCTCTTCACCTCACTGGGGTGCTTCGGTGGCTCCTCGCTCTCAGGCATCCTGTTCCCTCATTCCTGCTGTATCTGGGCCCTACGTTTTACCCCGCAGGGCTCCCCCAGCCCATGCAATTGAGGACCCAGTTTGGTCTTGCTCTTCCAAATTGGTCTGTCCCTCCTAGGACCTACCTCGAGTGTTTGCCCCCCACCTTCGCAGGCTGAGGACAGGGGTTAACCAATTCTTACTGACTCACTGATGAGAGCGCTGAGACCTCACCAGCTCTTCCAGGTGCCATCCTGACTCTCTCTCCGTAGCTTTTAGACGTATTGAGAGGGCGGCCTGTTCTCACAACCTCCACTCCTCACCCAGGGCTATCCAGCTACTACTGCTGACTCTACCCAGACTCTTCCTTCTTCATCCCATCCTGGGACCACTCAATTCCAGAAACGCGAGCATCACGTGAAGCTGTCTTGGTCCTCTGATCGTGTTCATTCTATTGTTTCTAAATTACTCATCCACTTTCTTGGCATCATCTACCACCTTTACTCGGACAAATCTTATATCTATGGTTTTAGATATCTCAGCCACAACTTGTTTAAAGTATTTTTTCCTACCATTTGTCAACCTAAAAGCACATATCGAAGTCTTGAGAAGGTCACATTGGGAGCGATTTGGAATATCATACTAAAGAGTTTGGATTTTATCCTACAGATTGATTAAAGATATTTAATTAAAGATATTTAAAAATATTAGAGACACAAACTAGAGGAAAGTATCATTTTTATTCAACAGTTGGCTGGAAGATGTGTTGAGGGCACAGAGCTGGGCTTCCCAGGTTAGGAACTCTGATCCCCAAGCTGTTTCCAGCCCTATGCAGTCACCATGGTGCAACCAAACCTAGATTTCAATTCTTGTGCATCAGAAAAGCAGAAGCCAATCGGCAAGCTCAAAACAAGGACACATACTTGATTTCCCCCTTCCTTGCCAAACACACCTAACGTCATTGCGAATTATTAATTCTTCCACTGTAACGGTACATCTGTGTCATCACTTCAAATTCATTTGCCATTTTTTACCTTTTTCATTCCTGGCCCTTACCTTTCTTTTGAGACTTAAGAAATAGTCTCCTGAGGAAAAACAAGCTGGTGGCGTAGGTAACAGCTGCACCGCCGCCTCCCACAACCACATCAAAATTACAACCAAAATACAGAACCACCATCACTTGGAGCCTCCTGAGATCTGGCTGCACAAAAGCCCCACAACCAGGGAGCTGAAGCAGCACCGAGGCCGGGAGGAGGGGCAGAGACACGGGCGGGTCGGGGCTGGATCCCAGAGACTGGGCAGCAGGCCCACACCCAGTGCCGGGGGTAAACCCGGGAGGGAATCTCAGCGGCAGAGGTTTCCCAGAGGAGCGAGGGGTCCCAGCCCCACAGCAGGCCCCCAGCCCAGGGCTCCAGGCCGGGAAGAGACGTCCCCACAACTCCAGGCTGTGAAACCGGCGGGGACTGTCCCTGAGGGTCGCGGAGGCTGCGGGAGCCCCAGCAGCTCCTCTAAAGGGCCCGGCGCGGACTCACTCGGACGCTCCCTCTGAGCCCAGCGCCGGGCAGCAGCCTGAAAGGACCCGGGACACTCGGGGGGAACTAACCTGCCTGAGATCCGGGCGAGAGGCGGAGGGCGGCTTCCTCCAGGCAGAAGGGCTGGCGGAGGCCGTGGCTCCTGTGGCGAGTCCTCCCGCACACAGCCGGCAGGCAGGCGCCATGTTTGAGTCGCCAGCACCTGACTCGAACCTTTGGCCCCGCCCCGTGACTCCCGGAGGCCCCGCCCCTCCCCACCTGCAGCTCATCCGGGCCATTTCCAGGGGCTTTTCTGTGCAAGTGGCCTCTCGAGCCTCATGCTTAGGACTTTCCTAAATCTCTCAAACAAGCAGCAGCAGGCCCCATACGGCTTGATAAGCGGCCCCAGGCCTGGCACTAGCGGCAGCTGCATTGGTTCATAGCTGGGCCTCTCCTGGGCTCCTCCAAGCCCAGCACAAGGAGCAGCCAACTACGGTTTGCTGTGTAGCTCATGCTGGGGGGCCCTGGGCAAGGCACTGGCACAGGCTGACTTTGCACCTCCCGGGAGGCCCCAGAGACAGTGCACCTGGTGGTCAGACTCGGCCACGCTGGATTACAACCCTACCACAGCCACAAGTGACAATCAAGGGGCGCACCTGGTGAACACCAAAGCTCCCCTGAAGTAAATCCTGCTCCATGGGGGTGTCTCCAGCACAGCAGCTCTTTGGCTGTAGCTGCAGCTGGTCCTCACAGCTGATTGGCCTGGGGGTCAATTCCTCCCAGTGAGCCAACAGCAACCAAGGCTCAACTACAACAGGACAGTGCACACAGCCCACACAGGGGAGCACCTGGAAGGCCCAGCTCAAGTGACTGGGGAGGCTGAGCCACTGGACCCTACAGGACACCTACTACACAAAGCCACTCTACAAATTCCAGGACACATAGCACCTCTATCTAATACATAGAAACAAACATCTGGAAGCATCCAAAGTGTGGAGGCAAAGAAACATGTCACAAAGGAAAGAACAGAAGAAATCTCTAGAAGAGGAACTAAATGAAATATATTCAAGCAAACTAACAGATAAAGAGTTCAGAATTTTGTTTATAAGGATGTTTAAGCAGACTATTAGGGAAATAACTGAGAAAATCGATAACATAATAAAGTACCAATTTGAAATGAAGGCTACAGGAACTGAAATGAATAATAATTTCATGGAATCAACAGTAGAGTAGAGGACACTGAGAATCAAATCAGCGATCTGGAACATGAGGAAACAAAAAACACCCAACCAGAAGAGCAAAAAGAAAAAAGAACTCAGAAATATGAAAATACTATAAGGAGCCTCTGGGACAACTTCAAGAGGTCCAACATTCGTAGTATTGGGGTGCCAGAAGGGGAAGAAAGAGACCAAGGAGTTGAAAACCTATTTGAAAAAATAATGACAGAAAACTTCCCCTACCTGGGGAAAGAAATCGACTTACAAGTCCAGGAAGCACAGAGGGTCCCAAACAAGAGGAACCCAAAGGAGCCCACAGCAAGACACATCGTAATTAAAATGCCAAAGGTTAAAGACAAAGAGAGAATCTTAAAAGCAGCAAGAGAAAAGCAGTTAGTTACCTACAAGGGAGCCCCCATACGACTGTCAGCTGATTTCTCAACAGAAACCTTGCAGGCCAGAAGGGAGTGGCAAGAAATATTCAAAGTGATGAAAAACATGGAACTACAACCAAGATTGCTCTACCCAGCAAAGCTATCATTTAGAACTGAAGGTCAGATAAAGAGCTTCACAGATAAGAAAAAGCTAAAGGAGTTCATCACCACCAGACCAGCACTACAGGAAAAGTTGAAGGGTCTTCTTTAAGAAGAAGCTAATGAACAAAAGAATTTGATGAACTAAATAGATCCAGAGACATTGACACATGCAACAGGCGATCATATTTCAGAGGAAAGAGGGAAGGGGGGTGGAGGGTGGGAAGAGATTAACCAAAGAAGTTATATGCATATATGCATAACCCATGGACACAGTTAATAACGGGGTGAAGGCCTGGGAAGGGGGTGGGAGGGAATTGGAGGGGATCAATTGGGGGGAAAAATGGGACACCTGTAATACTCTCAACAACAAAGATAAATTTAAAAAGTAAAAAAGAGAAGAAAAAAAAGAAATAGTCCCCTGATCAATTCATTTTTAATTCTGCAATCATCGAAAATTCCATCCTACAGGTCTGGAGAAATCACCCTCCTACTCAGACAATCTTAATAGACTTCTGTGCCCACCAAAGAATTCTGAACTTCTTAGCTCTCACTCCCAAATATAATCTATTTCTACCACCATGCTTTTGCTTGAACCATTTCATTAGCTCAATAGTGAGTCAATATAATGCAACTGTTCTCTGATTTTCTGTATTGACAAAGTATTTCCCTCTTCCCGTCGTACTAAGCATTCGTTGCTGCCATGGCTCTTCCAGGCTTAATTCACATTTACAGTAGTTTATTGGAGAGAATACATCTCTCAAGATTCAGTGAAATACTATTGCTCTTCTCTAGTATTTCTTGCAGTTTTGGCTTCATTGATGAGATCCCTCATCAGAAGGAGGCATGGCTCTCTGACATCCTCACAAAGTCGCACCCTTAATCCACAGATATTTGATAATTTTCCTTTTGACTCACTTCCTGAGCCTCTGGCCTTGGGGTCCAGAGGAAGGAATGCACTGAGTTTCAAAGCAGGGGCTGACCAGCAGTTACTTATTTCCATCCAGCATCATCAGCTTTTCAGTTCATGAAAATTCCTCTGAGATTCAAGATACATTGTTCTTAATTTTTAGTGCTATTGTAAGTATTTATATTTCCTATATCTTCAGAGGCATTTCTTTCAGAATTTTGGGGAACTGCATTAAACACAACTAACTAGATGCTATTTTAAAATGGAAATTTCATTTTTGTTGACATTTTAAAGGTTCGCTGTAAACAGATGCTCAGAAGAAAAATGTGGATTTTATGAAGTGAGTTTATAAAGCCAGAAAGTGGTCACTCTATTCCACATGTGAAACAAACATATGCCTCACTCTGACCGTTCTTACCTCTTTTGCTTCCTGGACCATGAAGACTCTTTCCCAAGTCAGGCCTGCACCCAGGCTGCTTTCTCTGCATGGACCCCCAGCCTTGACCCCACATGTATTTCCATCTGCAGCCATCCTTGATCCTACTTTAGTCTTCATGACTCAGCTTAAATGTCACCCCTCCACAGAGCCATTCCCTAACCTCTCAATATGTATCCACTGTTATACTCTTTTCTAATATCCCCAAATTTCCGTCAGGGCCCTTACCATAATCTGAAGCTAAATATCAGTGTGGTCATTTGTATAAAATATATTACCTACTTTAACCTCTACTCCAATTGCATAGAGTCAATGGTCTAAAACGCCAGAAGAGATGCACTTCATCCGACACTATGGATCACAGTTTAGGGTATTTTCTTGCACATGGTAGGAGATAGGAAATACAAATGTGTCTTTAAATGAATTTTGAGTACACAGACATGATTAAGAATGAAAATAGCTTATGTAATTGACATAGATTTATATACTTTATATAAAGCTTCATATACTTTTTATAGTTCATATATTTTCACAAACATTCATTTTGAAATAATGATCACTCTATGAGGCAAATGATACCATAACACTTAAAATCTTTAAGTCCTGAATCAATTTCAACATTCTTTCAACCATTTCTCCAGAAAGAATTGCTGCTGACCAAGCAAGCCTTCCCAAAAAAAAAGCTCAGGCAACTCTAAAACCATAGTTAGTTTATTATTGCTTAGAAATAATTTCAGGAAATCTGAGAAGACTTAGATAGTTACTCAATGAACACATCTTAAATTGAACACATGTCAACCCCCCATGGCATTTCCTGATGGTGCCTCACTAGTGTGAGAATTTAAAAGTAAACACACTGAGGATGTTTAATCAGCCTGAATTACAAAGTACATTATTCCTGTAGTAGCTTTAGCTTTGATTCTAAAATGTGTAAAATGTTTTTAACAGATTGGAGTCCATTGGAAATGCTCTAGAATAGTTAAGTTTCCTTCTTAAAGTAATCTCATGGTCAAGGCTTTAAAAGTGAGAAGCCTTTTATACCATGAATAATTGCCCTTAATTTGTCTCATTTGCTGGTAATTATTTGGCTATTGGATTTTCTCAAAGAAGGGCTCATTTGGAGAAAACAGTGCCATCAAGGGCAAACAATCCCCTAACAAACTTGCTAATTCAGCCCAAATCTCAGGCATCGTGCCTTTATAAGCATGGAGGAGCAAAGACTACAGTCTGGAAACGACTTAGACTTCACTTGTTTTTCCTTTAAAAAACAAAAACAAAACAAACATCTCTAATCTAGATTATTTAAATCAACATGGTCGAGAGAGAGAAAAATGGTGCTGGGAAATGAGGCTCACAGGGTTAAAAGAACCTCCGCAGAGGGCTGTGGCCACTGAGCTGCGGCCACTGAGCTGCGGCCTGCATCTCTTGAGCATGGACACAGGACTTCAGCTCCTCTGTTCCGAGCTGCTTGTGCCTGTGTAAAAGGGATCGCGACAACCCCGGACATAGGTTTGTAGTGACGCTGAATGAGGTATTTCACAGAAAGCCCTTGGCGTAGTGCCTGGCATATGACAAACAGTGGCTATTAAGATAACCCAAACCTATAAAAACAAACCAAGCTGTGTCATCACCCTTGATGCTTCTTTGCTTAATGAGTGATCCATGACCTCTTGGGAAAAAAAGCAACCGATGGAAATAAAAAAAAATGTTTTACAATGACCATAGAGTAATCATATAATTAAAATGTAGACATTTTAAGCACGAGTGAGTAAATGATTGGGCATGTGTGTTTGGGGGAGACAGGGTGTGCGCGAGCGAAAGCACGCCCAGGATTTTCTTACGGGGAAATGAGCAGATCCTAGCCTGGCGGGTGCGCATTAACGTCCCACCCAGTCAGCCCGCCTCCCTGCTCCGGGTGGTGCTGTGACGTTACTCACGCCTGCCCGGGAAGAAAGGGGGTCCTTGCCCTTCATTGTTCTCCATCTGGTTCCAATTGACGGAAAAAGAATAAAACAAAAAAAATACCGTTTGTAGGTTAGTGACATTTCACCTTTCACTTTTGGGGGAAGAAATCAACTGAATATGCACTTTTTTCCCCCTAGCACAGGATGTGTTCTTCTACTCATCTCTTCCATGTGGCCATTCCCAAGTCCCCAGGTGTGACACTATGCTAATCACAAGCCAACTTCTGGCAACAAAAAGGACAGGTTCTCTTCTCTGTCTCACTATGACTAAGGAACTCTTGAGGAGGGGACTCTAAACACTGTGCAGTTTCTAAGAAATCACCAAGCTGTCGATGCAGTAAATGCCTGTTTAATTCACAAACATCAGTAGTGTAACTGATATTAGTCTGGAGAAAGACAGAGCACACCAAATTATACACGTACATCTAATTTTCTCTGTAAAAAGAGTTTTTGGAAAGAAACATCTGCATCTTTACGGGGAACCCGGGGACTCTGAGGAGGGGGAGCACAGTCCACTATAAATCACTCTCGGTTCTACACTGGAATTTAGCAGCAAACATGTTAACATGGGAACATCAGGGTAATAAAGGAGCTTTATTGGTTGGAAGAAGAATCACAGTTCTTGTCATTACAGCCTTTTCTCTCGTCCCCCCCTCCCCCAAGGGCCAAAAATTCAAGGAAATATTAATTTGTCAAAAATCTATTTCCTAGTGTCGATTGCTACACCCCGTTTCTGTTCTGGGAGGACAGGTGCAGAGCGGCCCCTTCCTGTCCTAGGACCATCTCACACGCAGACTTTACAACGCTCTGCAGGTGTCCTCAGTGAGGCCAGTAGGTCAGGGACACCAGTGGTCAGATGTCCAAGTAAACAAACAGACCAACACATATTTATCCCAAGATAACACCCTATGTTAGTACTATTGCCAAAAAAAAAAAAAAAAAAAAAATCCTGATTTTTTTTTTTAAAAGTTTGAATAATGTACAAAAATATCAGGACAATTATAAATTAATATATATTAAAGCATCGAGAAACAGCAAAAGGATGGCCTAAAATGTTAAGTACAATGTACTTTGATATAATAAATATTTCTCATGGAAACTGAATACTGTAATAGGGCCGTTTAGAACTCATAGAAACAAAAAATTCATATTATTACTAATTTATTTATCAATAATCTATTGGTTCTTTATCATCTCCTTTATCATTTATATTACAAAAAATTAATACTGGAAAGCGGTAGATGAACACTTTTGTGTGCTTCCTCTCTAACATGCTGATGTTTAAAAAGAAGGTAACACTTTAGGACTCCCGTCCTCTCTCGCGAATGGAACCCAGGTCTTCAGGAGACTGTTTTGCACAAAATATTTCTCACCCACTTGTTCTGCGACCCTGGGTTCCACCCCTCGGCCTTGCATCCTCACTCCCACACGTGCTCGGTCTGTCCCCGTGAGCCGCAGCGACAGAGACGCGGGCGCGGGGTTCCTGCTCTGGGCCAGTTCGCGTCCGCCCGGCGGCCCGCGGCTCCCGTGGGCATGTGCTTGTCTGTCCGCGGCATGTCACAGGGACAAACCCGAGCCACCGCGGGTCCCATCCTTGTCCTAATGCCTCCAGGTTACGTCCCTTTGCAATTCTCCAGCGTCGGGGGAAGCTGTGGTCCACACATTTCTATTTTTTTCCAAATGCAGAAAAAAGTCTTTATTCTCATAATAAAAATAAGTCTGTTCTGTATCTTACAATATATTTCAAATATTTCCGCTACGAAGCATCCGCGAGTCCAACGCGGCCGAGCGGGTGCCAGCAGGGGCCGGGAGGCGGTTGGGAGGCGCACCTGGGGCAGCGGCCCTCGGCCGCCTGCGGGGGCCAGCAGCTGCCCGGGAGGCGCACCTGGTGCAGCTGGTGCAGCGGCCCGCGACCGCCTGCAGGGGCCCGCGGCCGCCCGGGGGGCCGTTAGGAGGGGCACCTGGTGCAGCCGCACTTGACCACCTTCTCCACGTCGTCCACGAAGGAGGAGCCGTCGGTGCACTGGAAGGAGTATTTCCGCCGCTTGCTCCTCAGGGGCCCGCAGCACTGGCCGGCCGAGCAGGTGCCTCTGCACTCCAGCCGGGACACCTTCTTGGTTGTCTGGCAAGCGGCGTAGCCCTGCTGCTTTTGGTAATAATCCCTTATCCGCTCCCCCTGGCAGGAGACTTCTAGGAAGAACACAGAGCACAAGCACTTAAGGACGGTGGCTCCAAGCCCTGCGGAGCCAGCGAGAAGCCCCCGGAGTCGGGAGGCGGCTTCTGCCCCCTGCTCCCAGCGGCCATTGTCCTGTGATGCTTATGGGACCTGTAGGGACTGGCGGACAGTCTGCTGCTTGTTTGAAAAATGCTTCTTTTTCGGCCTTTCTTTGCAGCAGAGTGAAAACTATCAATGTGAACTATAAATACTCTGGCCATTGGGCTGACAAGAAAATTGGATTCCTAAATCTTTTCCTTTATGGCAAAAATACGCATCTTCTGTTTTTACGCTCCCAGCAGCTGGATCTGTTTACCGCGGGGAGATGTTTCAGAGAGTATGTGATTTAATTTATTAGACCCGGGGTTTAGTATCATTCAGTCTGTTACTTAATATGAGTAACATTCCACTAACTTCATAAATTACCCTGGTAGGAACTAGTTCAGAAAGAGCCATCTGCTAAAAGCTTCCATGGGCACGTTCCCTTGTCTCGCCCCTCTGACACACTCAACCAAATCCGGGCGAGCCAGAGGCCAAGGGCGTGCTGGCCACGCAGACTCTGGAGGCGGGTGGGCCAGCACGTCGGCCGATCCCATCCCTCTCACCCGCACAACGTGCCAGGACCAGTCGGTCTGATCCTAGGGTCAGCGGGGACTTTACCCTCAAGCTAGAGCTGAACTACGAGCTCCCTCTTCTCTGTGCCAGAGATGAGTTAATAACGTATTTGGGTGAGAGCCTCAGGTAAAGTAAGAAAGGAGTAAAGGTAAGTGTACTTCTACATAAGGTAGAAGGGAGTGTTTCCGCAGCAAATCGACTCGTGAGCAGACACCCGAAGGTGGGTACAACCTTGCAGCGGACGTTAGGACAGCTGCCATCTGCTGCCCTCGTAACACCGGGAAATAAACCCGCAGCAGCAACTGTGAGTCCCGCGAAGCCCTGGCATTCCTCCTCCCGCTCCCCTCTCTCTGGCTCTTTCCCATTCTGCCTCCCTTTCTCTCTCTCTTCTCAGAGGAGGCCCTCTTGCTTTGCTAAGACAGGGAGGGGCTGAGCCAGCTGGCTTACCTCGGTCACAGCTGTCCCCAGTGTACCCACTGCTGCATTCGCAGTAGGGCTGCCCCAGGCCTGAGAGCCTGCAATTCCCATGCTTGCACTTGATGGCCTGGCAGGGGTTAAACAGGTCCTCCTCTTCGTCACAGAGGACACCCCCGTGGCCCTCCAGGCACTTACAGCTGTAGGAGAAGGCGTTGATGGGCAGGCAGGTGCCATACATGCATCTGCAGAGAGGAGGGAGCAGGAGTGAAAATGCGTTAGCGGAGAGGAGGAGGGCAGAGGGAGGGTGAGGGAAGAAACGGGAAGGAGACAGTTTAAGGGGCTGACTTTGTTGCAACTCCCCCCCTCCCCTGCCCTCCCCTCCCCTCTGTGTTTTCTTTGATGGTTGCAATAGGTGTGTTTCCCCAACAAGTAGCTGGAACTTACTTATTTCCAAGACAGGGGTCATTGGTCCTCTGGTCACAGAGCGGCCCCGTCCATCCTTCCTCACACTCGCAGGTGAAGCCCGACTGGCCGCTGGCCTGGCACGTGCCATGGGCGCACACCTTCTTGTGGCAGGGCTCACAGCCGGGCAGGATGCCCGTCTGCATGGGCACCTTGCGGAAGTCCTGCAGCTCGCTGTTGATGTACAGGTTGCGAATGCAGCCGTGGAAGCTGGTGCCGTTGTGCCCCGGGGCCTGGCGCAGGGCCGCAGCCACGTTGTTCTTCCCGGGCATGCCTGGGGAGGGACAGCGAGTCAGAGGTCAAGCTCTCTGGGGACTCCTCAGCCATCTGCCACCCAGGCGCTCTTAGCTCTCCCAGCAGGGCGGCAGTCTGTGTGACACTTCTACAGAAGAAACTGATGTCATGGGCATCTAGTCCTGTGGGTCTCAGCCCGGATAGAATCCCATGGCTTCTGCAGAAATACTGATGCTTAGGACCTCAGCCCAGACCTTGATCCGAGTCTCCGGGCAGGATGGGAGTGGGGGGAGAGATGTCTGCTTCTTTGCTTTTGTTTTCTAGAAGATGCTATGCAATTTTAATGCACAACTAGATAAAGGACCTAGTTCAGTGATGATCAGACTTTAATTTTTAAAATATGTTTCTATTGATTTCAGAGAGAAGAAGGGAGAGGAGAGAGAGAGAGAGAGAGAGAGAGAGGGAGAGAGAGAGAGAAAAACATCAATGATGAGAGAAAGTCATTGATCGGCTGCCTCCTGCATGCTCCCTACTGGGGATTGAGCCTGCAGCCTGGGCATGTGCCCTGACAGGGAACTGACCCGTGACCTCCAGGTTGATGGGATGACACTCAACCACTGAGCACACCAGCTGGGCTTAGTCTTTAATTTTTAATATTTGTTTTAAACCAAACCTGACACGGAGGCATAAATATATAAACCTAAAAGCAGAGCTACTGTACCTAAAGGGAGGATTGGGAAGGGGAGACGGCGGTGTTCTCTCCCCTCTCCACACTTATCCCCTCAACCTGGACACACTCCCTGGAAGCCTAGAGCTCCACAAAGCAAGGTTAGTAATCTCTGACAAATCCTGCCTCTTAAAGACGGAGGTCCCAGGGCCCAAAGAGCTCATCGGGCGGCTTACTCAATGTCACCCAACAGGACTGAGTTAGAGTTAGGCAGACGAGACGAATCTCTGCAATCTCCAGTCACAATTCAGTCCATCCAGATCCAGAAGGTGAGAGCTGGGGTTCACAGTGACCATGACCCTGGTCCTGCCAAATTCTAAGCCAGCAACTAACCCAGATCACCAGTGACAGCGTCCAGAGCACAGTCATGGATGTCAGTGCCTGAGACACTCACCATGCTTCCCATCAGGACAGCACCTCATTCACATCAGTGTTTTACTTACTAATTGAGAGTGAAACCATCATTTTCCAAGAAATCGGAAATACAAAAGAAATTACAAAAACAGAATTAGCAATTTGTATATATTCATTCCACTAGTGACCGTCATCTAGTGACCCACATTTGGCAAAACTGAGGAATCTTTCCATGGCCTAAGCCAGACCCTGAAATAGCTCCTGGATGGGATCCCACAGAAGGCAACTGTCCAGGTTGCAGAGGGAGAAGGGGAGAATGAGAGGCTTGCAGAGCAACTGACTTCTCCCCTGGTGTCCCCGTCCTCCTGGTGCCTGGACTCTGAGCTTCTGGCTGGAGGGTGTCGGCTGGAAAAGACCTGGCTCACTTTCTAGGGGGATGAATGGTTACAAGACCAAGAACCTGAGTACTCTCTGGGCCCTGTCTCGTGGCATCATCATCTTTCCCATTCAAAGGAGCCCTGCTTGCAGACGCCAGAGACAGACAGGCAGGTGCACAGCACCACAAGGCTAGAGGTCAAGTCTTTATTGTTGGCTCTGTGTGCACTTGGGCCCATCATTTCCCATCTTCTGGGGCTTGGCTTTCTCGCCTGTAACATGAATGGATGGACTAAAACAGTTGTTTCCAAGCTGGTCATATGTAAGAACCACCAGAAGCCCAAGCTTGGAAGGCAGCTCCCCCAACCCCCTTCTGTCCCATCCCTGAGATTCTGACTCAGCAGGAGGGAGTGGCGTGCAGAAATCTAAATGTCAACCTGCAACTCAGGTGACTCTGGAGCAGGTGGTCTCCGTCACACTTTGACAGGTACTGATTTATGTGTCTTGGCTTTGAAGTCCCATGAGTTCAGGCTTTTAGTCTCGGTCCACCTGGCCTCGGACACTGGGCTGCTTTATAGAGCCAGGTCAGAAGGGTGAAATGTGCCATTTCCAGGAGAGGCCTGGAGACAGGAATTCCTTGCTCTGGGATGAGTTCTTCTAATTTAATCTTACCCGTCTATCATAAATGTGTGGGCTTTAATGTCCACATTTATGGCCCTTTCTTCAGAGGTTAAAAAAGAGTATTTCCAAACTCATTTTGACTGGTTATAACACTCACATGTGCACATGCCAAGGTTAAATACAGACTGGTGATGTTCCTCAGCAGGGACAAATGATTAGGAAATGTGTGCATTTTATTTCCAAAGCTAACAACTGTAACAGGCCCAGCTCTGATCACAGTAATTTGTAAATGAAAACACTGATCCATTACACATATGTTTGCCTTTAACAGGACATCACACCATCAAGAAGTAGTCTGAGTCAACCTTTCACACACCCAACACAGTTCTGACTAGGAAACTAGGTCTTCATTGACAAACAAAAGTAGACCTGTGTTTTTTATTTTTAGCTTTTTTTTTTTATGCCATGGGCTGTAGTTGAAGTTCAATCAATCTAAGTCAACAGGTGATTTAGTGGACCATTTTTAGTTTCAACAAGCTCTATAGGTTTCAAAATGACAATAAAGGGATCAAGTGTCAGAGCTGAAATCCTTTGTCCAATGGTGGCTTTAGGAGATTGTGACGCAGGAAGGGGTATTTATGTGCAGGTCGCAACTATTGTTTTTTAATCCCATTAGGTAACAATACAATGTTCTGATTGGATTATTATAGAGAAAAGCATAAAGATTAGATTGTTTTGTATTGAGCAAGGCCTACAGCAGGGGTAATGGATGACCCAAGGGTAAGGTAAAGCTGCCTCCTCTTTGGCTAGCGAATTCTTCTGCAAGGGGCCTAAGGTAGTGACATCATTGAGGAATGTCCCTATTGTCCAGCTTGGAGAAAAGGGGACAGCTGGTTTACCTCACTCTCCTTGGCTAACAGGTTTTCCTGCCTTTGCCATATGGAGTTTGGGCTGCAGTTTTACACTCGCCTTGTGTTTCTTTGATCTGAATTACCCTTGCTCCCTGAGTTGGAAGGAAATGAGTCCACTCTGTTTTCTGGGAGTGAGATGAGGATGGAAGTGGTTTCCCTCAGGCCTGGATGGATAGCCAAGCCCTCTACCCTCAGAAGGATGACCACTTTTAGTTAGGAATTTAAAATTTTTTTCCTGTTTTGAGAAATGTTCTGACCCAAGCACTCCCATTCTGTAACCACCCCCTATATACTCCACAGGAGCTTAAAAGCATTTAATGAAATGGCTTCTAATGAAATCAAGTGAAAAACAAACCCAGAAATAAACAAAAAGCCACACACTCAGACTGTTTCCCTTTCTCCTCTATGTTAATAACTGAGTGGCAATGCTGGTGGCTTTGGGGCCAGGCAGACCTGCACTCAAGTGAGGTGTCTATCACGTCATAGCTCTGTGAACTTGGACGAGTTTTATGAACTCCCTGAGACTGTCTCTTCAGGACTGTAAAACAAACAAACAAAATCATACCTACTTCCTAAAGTCTCTGAGGAGTAAGACTGAAAAGGAGCATTGTGTTGGGCACATAGCATGGGCTTAGTAAATATAATTTCTCTCACATCTCAGGTACACCTGGGACTTGCTTCGGCCATCCCAAGGCAATAGCTGTTAACTGCAGTACAGGCCAATGGAAGGCTCTGTCTTTTAATGAGTCTCATAGCTGCGACTCCCATGAAGCCACTAGATAGTCAACTTGCTGCACAGGCCTAACAGGCGATACATCTGATTACTCGAAGACATGCCTGCCTTCTCCATTCCCCTGGGCACAGAAGAGACTTTTTTTTTTTTCAACTCTGTATCCTTCAAGCATCTATGAATTTAGTTCTCAGCATATGGGAGATGCTCAATAACTATTTACAGAATGGAACCAAAGATTTTTAACTATTTCTAAAAAATGAAAACTTTATTGAAGTGCTAAGATTTTCCATTGCAGAAGTTATTAAAAATAAAAGTGCTCTGGACATTCAGGACAATTCCAAACAAAACTATCAGGGTAGGCTCTGAGGTGTTGAGAAAATTGTGTAGCAGCCAAAGATTATTATTTTGAAGGGAAAGATACGAACTTCATGAAAATACCTGCCGTGGTGAAGAAATCAGTTACACTGACCTGTTGAAAAGCTTTAACTTATTTATCTATAAAATAACTTAATTTTATCAGTCAATTCACCTTGCTCAATTCAATGTGATTTAAATCAGTTCAACATCGCATGCTTTCTTGCTCCTTTGTCTGAAATTTGAAATTCTATGTCTCCAGTATACATTGGCTCCTCCAGATAGAGGCAAGAGTGGAAGCTCTCTCCTTTGTGGGTCCTCTCCTCTGGGCTCCTTCAGAATTTTGCTCCTACTTCTTTCCTCCCCTATTTTCTCATCTGACTTCTGTTGCTTAAAAATAAGGTCCAGGGTCTTTATCACTCCAAGCCCTAATCCACCTTCCCAAGCCACGTTAAGGTCATGCTGAACAAAAATACTTTCTATTACCCCAATACAATTTGTACATTTAACTCATTCATTCATTCATTCATTCAATTTCATTAGTAATTATCCTGTCATCCAGCTCTGAGTTAGCAGCTGGTGGCCCAGCCATGCCAGCATGGTAACATTTCACTGAAGCTGGTAGTGTTCACCTCCTCAAGGGAGCTGGGGTGAGGTCATGCACCCCACAGTTTGCATCAAACCTATTTCGTCATTGTTTTCACTGTCTAATTTGACCTCTCATGCTTTCTTTTTCCATAGACTAAATCAAATAACAAGATGAAATTCTGTGAAGTGTCAGCCCCATAGCATGTGACAGACACAAAGAAATATTAATGTTCTTCTCCACCCCAAGGACACAGTCAGTGAAAACCAGAGCTGAGACTACAGATGGTCCCTTACCAGCTACCCAGGGCTCTTCCTTTTCTCTCCCTAATGCCCATCTTTCAGGGACCGATCACTCTTGGTCAGTGACTATGGCACCAGTGCGAACAACTTCAGAATCAGTCTTTGACAAAGATCACAGGGTTTGGGGACCCATGGGATTTGGAAGAGTGCTTACCTCCCACGTAGAGCGGGGAGTCGAAATTCAGAGTGGACTGCTTTGACAAGTTGGTGATGATTTTGGGGCTCCCTCCATCCACAGAGAGGGAGAGACTCTGGTCCAGGGCGAGTAGCTCCACAATGTGAAAGTTTCCATCATTGATCGTCTCCACACTACAAACAAACAAATAAACAAAAACAAAACTCAGGTGATGCTTCCATGTTCTTCCTATTAAAGGAGACTTTCTAATACAAACTCCAATAAGCACTTCTTGGGAAAACATACTGCTACTTATCATCAATAAAGATAAAAGCCATTTGTTGATTTAAAAACAAAAGATACTTTCAAGGTGATGCAATCATTCCTGGGAACAGATATAAGCTTGTTCTTCCATCGGGGGAAGTGGAAATGGGTACATTTTGTCATTGTCTGATCACCTTCCCCTAATATATAGAAATTACAAAAGATATTTGATGTATTTGCTTTTAAATGCCAGGAAAGTTCCATTTGCAAGAAAAGGAACCTACACCTGTGTCAAATACGGACACCCGAATACAGGAGAACCAGCGTGGCAGGATCACTGCTCCTTTTAAAACCTGTTCGCTGATAACACTCTTACTTTCTTTGCAGTTTTCAGAGGACCACCCATCCAATGCTGCTGCTGGGAAGAAGCCTATGTTCAGTGCACAGGAGGGGTAACGGGCTAAGCAGAAAGCGTAACGCGGTCATATGCAGCCGTCTAGTGTCGACAGAGCTGCTTCAGTTCCTCTTCTCCGACTTCGTAGGGCCCGTCCAACAATTATTCTAAAAATGCTGAGGGGGCTTATGGAAATTCATAAGATGGATGAAAACAAGGAGATTAAGAAAGCGAGGTCAGTGAAGGGGAGGGCTGAGAGCAAGATGAAGCTGGGTGCAGTCAGAAGGCGGGTGCTGCCCGGCCGCGCGGCGTGGCCGCGATGTCCCCGGAGTGCTGCAGGCAGCAAGGACGAGAGGGAGGCCAGGGCGGGACACAGGCCCAGGCGCAGCCGTCGGGGAGATGCTCGCCTTCCCCGCAGGCACACGATACGCAGGATGCAAACTGGGGCCAAGAGTAAACAGTGAATATTACAGAGCTGATATCATAGTATTTTGACTGGAAAGATTTTTTTTTTTAAAGGCTCAAAAATGGAAATATCAGAGCATATGTTAGAGAGATTGTGAATACTTAATATTCTCTGCACAAGGTGTTCCCTTCAGTTTCCAGGAGCTGATATTTAAATTTGCAACTAGGTCAAGCCTGGGAAATAACAGAAGAATGTATTGACATTTCTGCATGGTGCTCAGCACAGAAGTCTAATCTTACTCCTTTCTCCCCTGACTATATAAAGTAGAAAGATTTTATGATTTGACAGCAATATAAAGCATTCTGCAGAACTGTGAAAACATTTGAAGTTCTCTGTTTTAAGTGGTTAAAGGAGTCCATGTGTGCAAGGATCTCTGATAACCTGTCTCAAATATCATCTTTAAAAGATGTGAGATATGTCAATCAATATTTTTGCCTTCTACACATTTAATTATCCCATGAAAATCAACAGAAAAAAACACTACACAAGGAAATCATTTTCTAAATAAAGTTGCACTGCAGCTGTTAGTGGTCTTAAATATGACTGTTTTCTAAGGTTCTAGAGTACATGCTTTTTCATTACGCATCACTTTAGGAAAAAACCCACCACAAAAACCTAAAGAGTACCTAGTACTATACAATCAACATGCGTTCTCGCCACTAACAAGCCTTTGATAGATAATTTCTCTCCCAAATGGCCTAGGAATCAATTTCTATGGAAAATAACCTTATATGATGGCTGCACAACTTGTGCATTTACTAAAAATCAAGGAATTGTAAAAAAGAAGTAATAATCTTATAATGAGAGTTTGACAGTTATGAGAATGCACCTGAAGTATATAGATATAAAACCTAGATTTGGATTCTATTTTCCAAATTATAAGTAAAATTCAGACTGACTAGGTTTTTCTCCTCCCGAAAGTTTTAAGTGTCAAACCTGATCATTCCAGAATGTGGCAAGCCTAAGTTCGCTGAGCTTAATTCCATTTCTGTTTCCCTAGAATCAAGGCCCCACTCTGGCCTTTTAATAGGTCAGTGTTGTGAAATTAATATTTTTAGATTCTTTGTTTTTTAAGGTTGTATGTGTGGATGGGGCCTGGAGAAGATATGTGAGAGGGAACCGTATTCTAAATTGGTGTTTCATGCTGTCTTGTAAAGCACGAGATAAATTGGGGAGCAACGGGGAATGCCCTTTCAAAATAGAAGCAGTGCCTGACACAGCAGTTGTTACACAATAAACCTGAGCCATCACCGATTTTACCGTCTATCGCGGTCATCACCCCCCTACCCACTCACAATGCACAATGTCCTTTGGGGTTCTGAGAAGTATTGATAAACTCTCTTGCACTCCCCCCTAGGGAACTATATTTCTGATGACTCACAGAAGTCACAAGCGAACCTCTTAACATTGAGCCTTTGCACTGGGAACATAAACTGCATTTATTACCATTATTACGTAATTCAGTTTTGCTATACTCATCTGTTACCTGAGATTTTATTTTGTTGAATTTCTAAGTGGATGTATGGAAACAAAGCAGTTACTCAACTACGTCTTGCGGTCTGCTACAGAAAAAGAGTTTAAAAGCGGGCCTTAAAAGAAGAGGCTCTAACTTGTCTCGGATTTTCCTAATTTATGCAAGACACATTCACAATGACTTTTATATTTCTATCTCAACCATAAATCCTAAGTTACTCTGGTAACTGAACAAAGCTAAATAGTTCATTTGGCTTATGCAAGTTCCAGCTTTTCACCTTAAAAATGTAAAGTATCTGTTGGCATATTCTGTGCAGTTAAATAGGAATCACAAACCAGACAAATTCAAATGGTCACCTAATTTTGATATCTCTGGGCTGAAGATGCTTCAACGTGAAGTGGGAGCGGAGGGTAATAAAAGTTTCCCTGGCTCCCCCTTTAAATCCAACGGAGTGGGAGGCTAAATGGGACCAAAGGTATCTATGTACACGCATAAGAGTTCTCACAAGGACATCTCGTAAAAATAATGAGTTTATCAAGTGAAGTTGCATTTTAATCAGTGCTTCGGAAGCAAATTATCTAATTTAAATGCACTGAAATAGAAAGTGACTTCTACATCCAGTTAGAGTTACATGCAAGACAGTAATTTTAGCACTTGGTATTTATTCTTCAGTATCTGGATAGCTGAGCATGAAGAGCGCCCATAAACTGCCACCATTACCAATTACTGTGAGCCTACTGTGTGCCTAGCACTATACTAGGAGCTTTACACTCGGTACTCTCAATTCTCCCAAACACACGTGAACAAGAGCTCTAATTCCCATTGCTCAGATGAGAAAATGTAAGCACAAGAGGTAAAGTAACTCGCTCAAAGTTATAAAGCCAGTAAACAGTGGTATCTTCGCATACGGCATATCAAGAAGGGCGAGTCTTGGAAATGAGAAGACCACAGTGATTCTGTTTCTCCAATGAGACCCAGTTCTTTTATAATTATTATTTTTAACTTAAGCCTGTAAGTTGCATAACTCGGAGGCTGTGTAGTGAACCAAGCCTAAGAGTCAGACGGGGAAATTCCCCGGGAGGTGCACATGATTCCTAAATACCGAAGCTGGTTGACGCATGGTATAATCCTGTGTTTTTGGAAGATATATTTATCTCATTTCCTAGTTTTCAACTAGTTGACCATGTTTCCAAAGAAGCTGTCTGGTTTGGAAAATGA
Organism: Miniopterus schreibersii; assembly: GCF_964146895.1. Taxonomy (NCBI): domain Eukaryota; kingdom Metazoa; phylum Chordata; class Mammalia; order Chiroptera; family Miniopteridae; genus Miniopterus; species Miniopterus schreibersii. The sequence goes on along the minus strand of NC_138101.1, from coordinate 10,248,982 downwards.
CATTAATTTGGATCTAAGGAAAGAAGCATACCATTTTTATTAAATTTTAAAATGTTTCTGACTATCTAGATGACAACAAAGTCATTCTGAAAGGCAATCAATTATCAGCCTGCTTGAGAAAAAAATGAGTTACTCTATTTCTGTCTGAGGGACTACTGCTGATGGTAGCTTTAAGTTTAGGAGACATCCATCCATCCATCCATCCATTCACTCACTCACTCATTCACTCACTCACTCATTCACGGCACTACTGCCAAGTCCCTTTTAATGCTATTTTCTAAGCAGCATAAGAATTTAGGCTATGTGTGACATTCTACATTCATTCAATTGTTAGGCAGTTTATGTCATTTCTGTTGCTGGTGAATGTGTAATGACTGGCTGGCTCTCTGAACCAAGAAAAGAGCCTGAGTTTTTACTGATTTCAGTGGTGGAAATACTCCCAGCATGGCTGGTTCAAGGCCAACATCAAGCATGATGTCATGGAAGTTGGCTATCAGAAGAGATGCACACCCTGAGCTCTCAGAGTGCAGTTCAAATATATTCCTTTTATAAAAGTGGTTCTGAAATTGTGGCCCCTGGACCAGAACATCACCTGGGAACATACAGAAACAAACATTGGAAGGCATATCTGAGATGTGAATCAGAAACTACAGGTAGAGCCCAGGAATTTGTATTTTAATACAACGTTCAGGTGATTCTGATGTACGCTATTTGGAAACAATTCCTCCACACCACTGCCTGCATGTCTAACTCTGTGAGCAGTGGGCATGTCTACATGAAACCACGATCTTCTGAAGTCAGGTGTAAGAAATACAATGAGAAAACGTGCATGCCACTTTAGTCCTCCTGGGAAAGGAATCATTACTTTGTCTTGGGTTTTCTTAAACACACTTACAGCTATGTAAACTACTCTCTCTGGACATAATTCTATGAGATAATGGTTCTCACACAGATTCATTTGAGACAGTACCTGACATCTAAAATGACACTTTTTAAAGCAAAAGTTATCCTACAAAAATAACTTAATGTGTGATTATGTTCCTCTAATTTTGCCAGATTTCATTTTACTAAAGTAAAATCCATTTCCATCAATGTTGAAAAGAAATCATGCGATGGCAAAGATGCACCTGTTGTACAGAATTATCCCTGTGTGTGGTGTTCCAACAGCACATTAAATAATGCATAATGTGGAAAAAAAGTTTACCACAGTCATCTTTTATAATATAAAATTCCATAAACTGAATTTAAACTGAACAAATTCCCTACGGTAAGAATTAATAAAAATACCTCTTTTTAAAATAGTGTAGTGTACTTTTCCAATGGCAACCAAACAGGAAACACATTATGACTTGAAAATTTAATTCAACTCTACAAAATATGTATTAAGCAACAGAGTTAGTGATGGATTTTGCTAGAATGATGGGGAAGGAATACCTTTCACCACAGTGCACCTTCTAGTAGCCTGAGCAAGGTCAGAAGCATTTGGATAAATGCCAGAAAATGAGTCGGAGCAGAGTTAAGACTTGGGACAGATTTCAAGTTGAAGGTGGAGGTAAGAAAAATATTAAGAGTAACTCCCTACATCTGTGATGCCAAAAATCTGTGACGGCTCTTGGTGAAATTAGGAATGTGACAGGGACACAGGGTTGGGTGCAGCAAAGGAAATCACCTCGGTTTGGACATTCTGAAATTATCATCCCAACAGCGATCATTTTGACTATTTGGCATGTATTGTTCTAAATATTTTACATGTATCAAATCATACAATTCTTACCACAGTCTCACGAAGACAGAACTATGATCTATTATAACCACCTACCAGGTGAGGCCCAGAGAGCTTATGCCACTTGCTCAAGACACGCAGTTAATGGCCAGCAGAGCCGGGCCTCTAGTCAAGGCAGACTGTCCTTAGGGCACCAGTGCTTTTTCATTACTTCAGTTTTCATCTTGAGCAATAATGACCCTCAAATAGTTCAAAAATCAAAATGCCCTAAAATGGTATTCACATACATGCCTTGCTTCCACCCCACTCTCCTCTCTGTCCCTCCTTTGTCTTTATACAAATACATGGACATAAAAACACAAAAATTTACCTACTTTGACACTGTTTCTGCCTTACTGCTTTTTCCTTTTAAACTGAGCAATATACCTTCAATATAATACACAGAAACCTCCTCATTCCCTCCCTCCCTCCCCTCCCCTTTTCTTTTTACAACATTGCGTTCCATTTTGTGGATGTATTGCACACAGTTTACTGAGATAGAAATTCAGGTTGCTGCCTAACCTTTGTTTTTACAACCAGTGCCACAGCGAATTACCCGGAGCACATGTTATTTCTGCGTCTTCAGCTCTATCTGTAGGATCAGGTTCCAGAAGTGGGATTTTATAGGATAGACAGTAAATGTACTTGTAATTTTGATAGATATTTTCAAAATTCTCTCCATAGAAACTGTAAACAGTCTGTATACTTTCCGTGTTAACGTATAAAGATTGAGGGTACACTTTCGACGCCTCTGCTATACTCCAGGAAGAAATATCAGAAAAACTTCCCTGTCCTGTTACTGTTACAAGGGAGACGAGAATAAAGAGAACGAGGGAGAGGAGTGGGGACAGAGCTGAGTCTACAGTTCCACATTCAGAGACCTTGTGGGGTAGGTGCCGCGTTATCATTTACAGAAGTGGATTGTGAGGCACGGAAAATTAAGCGCCTTGCCTGAGTTTACACGCTAGAGACTGGCCAAGCCTAGATCTGAACACGCATCTTAGGCACTAGGACCCTTACTTGTCAAATACTATACTCTCCTAACGTGTTGAAGTAATTTAATCATTCCCTACGGTCTCTATTATACAAAAGCACTTTTCTATTCCTAATTGGTATATTGATATGTTCATATTACATATACATATAATACATATTAATAGATCAATTAATCAATCAAACTATCATTTCTCTATTTGAATTTTAGGTAATTGTTGTTTCTCTTCCTTAAAAACATGTAGTAACTTTTCTTGATTGTGTGCCACAAACTAAAGAGCAAGAATTAACTAAAGACTATGCCTTCCCTAGACTTCTGCTTCATATTGAAGTATGCCAGGTGGTGTTATTATTTTCATGAATACCACGGGGCACACTCTATTGTTTGTTAGTAGAAAATGGCAATGAAGATAAACTCAAGATAAGCTCTTTATAGCCAGTCCTCATGTGGATATAATTTATCCCGGGTCCTACAACGTATCTAGAAATACTTTAAGGGTACAGTTTTGTGAATACCATCTTCGATAAGTCAACCTCAAGGCCTTTATTATGGTTCCTGAAAGTTCTCTGCTGTTTCACTGCATACAATAAAACAAAAATATCAAGACCAATAATGAACCACAAAAATCAATATTCTGAAATCTTTCTACGGGCATCAAATTGAGGCTGCATGATTTAAGGCCTATCAATATCTACGATGTTGGCACTAATTCATCACCATCTGGAGATGAAGGAACGATCGCATTTTACTTGGAAACCAATAATTATGTGTTTGTTTCCATGCTGTAAATATTCCCCGGTGGGTTAGCTCAGCACCAGAAGGATTCCATTCATTGCTACGACTGGCATCGACTTTTCCTGGAACTTTTGTGGAGCATCAAGTAGGATGTGAAGGCTTTTGAAGCACATGGATATATATAAGAATAACATCAGCGATCTAGAGATCAGTACCTCTACTTAGTCCCAGTGAATGGCCTGGAGCAGCGAGAGTGGCAAGCTCTCCCCTGGGACCCACACTCAGCCCCCCGGCATCCAGCCCCCCTAGCCCTGAACTGAGTCTGCGAGTATCTGCGCTCTCTCTCCAAGTACTTTGCGCATCCATGAGCAGGTGTGTCCCAAGGTAATGGCTTTCCAGCTTTACTCCATTTCCGTTTCCGAAAGGGGTTGCAGGAAGGCCCTACTTTGGGGTAATGGGGGAAGCCTGTGGTCCTGCTAGAAATCTCTCCTGCAGTTATCCAACTGGAGTCTGCCATCTGTTCCTGCCAGGGCCCTACCACGTGCCACAGAGTCTGCTGTAGCCAGTCCACCCCTCCCTCCCCATGACCAAACAACAGAGAAGCAGTTCCTCATTAAACAACTGTCTTCATCTTCACCAGTGACTGAGAGCTTCACCTGTAAATGGCAGAGGCCGGGTGAGAGCCGGTGTCGTAGCTGGCACGGACGCGCCCCCGGTAGAGCTCCACGGCGATGTGGTCCTTGTCCCCCTTGTACAGGAGGATCCCGCTGTCTTCGTCTGTGGCAATCTAGGAGGAAGTCCCCTGCCATTAGTACGATGGACAGTCACCCAAACATTTCATCAAAAAGAAACAAGACTGCAGGGAAGACTTTCTACGACGGCTTGTTTTCCCCTTATGGCCGTGAGAAAATACTACTGCACGCCGAAATTATTACTTGAAAGATAACCTAGTCTAAATCACTTCATTGCAAATAAATTCCTAAAGAAGTGCTTTTTATTACATCCATACACATATTTTTACTCTTTCTGTACATATTGGCAATGACAGAGCTTAAAGATGCATGTCCCATGAAATATGCAAAAACAAGGAATTTACATACATAATTTATACTTTGGTAAATTAAAGCTGAAAAATAGTTTCCCCAGCATTAGAGTGCAGAGTATTTACAGTAAATCAAGCTTTTCCCCTTCAGTTTCAAACTGTATTTTCCCAGCAGAGCATGAGAAAATCTAACCAGGATAAAAGTGATGTTTCCGGTGTGTGGAAGAACAGTAACAACTACCCAAGGACACACCGCAGGCTGTGCCTGAACTTTCTCGGTGGAGCTTTCCGCCTCCCTGCTCGTTTCGCTTCTGTAACGGCTCTATTTATGGCATATGTAAAATGCAACCGCACTGAGCAAGGCTGATCCTCCTATTTCATATAAAAACGCAAATTCTTTATAGTGATGGAATGAAAAGAGGGAAATCTCTCTTTTTTCCTCCCTGCTTTTTGGATTTTTTCGGCTTTCAATGAATCCGTTCTCTAGAAGTTCAGACTTAAACCTGAAACTACTGTATACTCATAACAATCTGCTGTGGCAAATGCTGGCAGCGGGCAGGCAGGTGTTTTAGTAAAGAAGGCCTGTCTGCCGTCCAGGGTCCCATTCCTCCTGACTTGTAAAGAATGCCCTGCCCCTCGCGGGAGTGCCGGGACAAACCAAACTCGGGGCGGGGTCTACAGGAAACAGGCGAAAACCATTTGAATTCAAAACGTATTAAAATATTTTGCTTACCCGATGAAACAAACATGCAGGCCCAATCTGCCCCACGTCACCTGCACGTGTTCCCTCTAATCTAGTCTCACCTTGTCTGCAGGGATCCGAATCGCTGACTCAGGGGTACACGGTGACTTGGAGGAAAGACTCACAATAAAAGTGAGTTTGTTCATTCCATGCCTATTGTCAAAGGTCCTGGTTGAATAGTTAAAGGATGCTTTGCCGAATACTTGGCCGCCTGTGACGTCTCACCTGCCCTCCTCTCAGCGGCAGGTTCTCTATGGAAAGCGCCCCCACCCCCTGCCCCGTGCAGGGCCCGGCTGCAGGGCCATAAAGATAAATGAATAAAAAGCCTTTACCCAAGCACAGAACAAAGAGACATACTTTGTTGCTGCGTGTGTGTGTGTGTGTGTGTGTGTGTGTGTGTGTTTCTCAAACAAGTAATGAATGAAAATACCCGGTTCCCATTTTGTTTGGGAAAGTACAGATGTTGGGGAGAAGAGTGGTGCTTTCCCACAAGGGGCCCTGTCTGTCATTGTGTCCGGAAGCCTGTAACTGTCCCTGTAACAGATCACATCACTCCCAAACCACCATGACGTTTATGCTTTAAAGCTGAATTTGGCTTCAGATGAGAGTGGCTCTTGCCAGTGGGGGAAACTTCCTTACCTGCAGTGAGATGTTCGTCTGCGGCCGAACCTTGGCCGAAGGGATTTGAAGATAGGACTCCTTGTTTACAAAATTCACACTAACCAACTTCTCACACTTCTCGCCCTGGAAGCCAGGCAGACACTGGCATATCGGCTCCTGTATCCTGATGATGCACTGAGCTCCGTTCTGACAGTCAAAATTATCACAGGGGCTGGTGCGAGGCAGGACCATGGGTGGAGAAAACTCGCAGAACAAGCCACTAAAGAGAAGAGAGCGACAGGTCCGTGAGGTGTTCCTTAACTGCCGACGTGCACTGGGTCCCGCGAGACCCGCCTCTGCCCGCAGGTGTGTCCCTCCCTCACCTGTAGCCGTCGGGGCAGGTGCACGTGTAGCCGTTGACCGCGTCCGTGCAGCGGGCTCCGTTCTTGCACTTGTGATCTTGGCAGTCGTCGAAGTCCACGTCGCAGTGCTCGCCTATGTATCCTGGCGCGCAGTCGCACCTGTGCGAACAAGCAGGGACACGCCTTCAAACCCCGCTGAGCCAAAATAAGCCGGACAGCTCATGTCGTCTAGGAAAAGCGGGCACTGTCTTTAAAAACTGTATTTAGACAGGCTCACAGAGCCCCCAAATTAAAGGACGCCTAGAAACAGCACCGGTCTGCAAAGCATCCCACGGTGGCTCACGGTGGCCTGTCGGGAATGGCGATCTCACCTCCCTGACGACTGAGTACCCACAACCCAAAGAAGAACAGACCCAGTGCACTAGGGTGCTGCCTTCTCTCTACGTTGTTTCTTTCCCACTCTCCACCTCTCCCCCCCCTCCCTCCCTCCCTCCCTCCCTCCCTCCCTCCCTCCCTCCCTCCCTCCCTTCTTTCCCCACTTTATTTGCCTATAGTGCCCACTATTTTCAGCTCTAATTCATTAAAGGAGTTGAGATAGAAGTGCTATGCTGTCAAATTTACAAAAATATTAAGCAATTTTTAAAATAAATAACATTTAAAATTTTCTAATAGAAAATAAGTACATTGGAATAAAATACATTTTTTTTTTTTAATGAAAAAATATGTTAACACTGGATTCCCTAACTCATAATAAGTGCAGCTAATCACTGTGCAGAATGGGGCTGACCTAACGGAGTGGGGCAGGGGAGCCCACAGAGCTCCTGGGGCTGGTCTCTGGGACAGCTTCTCGCCTCGTCCTGCCGGGGGTGTGGGGCAGGAGGGGTCTCAGCTGCCCGATGATGAGGACCCAGGGACTGAGGACCCAGGGACGATACACGGCTGCTGTTCTCTGAGCTCGTCCTCTGGGCCAGACCCTGTCCTAACCATGTGGCCCGTATGGACTCGCTGAACGCTCTCCACATCGGAGAACGCTCTGTGACATCGGAGCTGCCATTACTCCCCTCTACAGGGGAGGCAACTAAGGGACACACTGTTTAAGTGCCTTACCCAAGGCCATTCACCTTGTAAGCGCCACAGCCAGAAGCTGAGCGCAAACAATCTGACGAGGGAGCCCGGGTTTCTAACCACTGCACATGCTGTCAGATAATTAATTCCACAGGGCTCTCTGCAAAGCCTGCCGGTCTCTATCTAGTGCTGACCACTGGGATCTCTACTACGACAGCAGGGACCCAGGGCTTCAGAGTTGCTGAGTGGCCTGTGCAGTGGTTTCTGAACTCTGCTTTGTGGGGATATAGAGGACCATGGAACCCTATATATATGGCCACAGCAGGGGCTGGGGGTGCTTCTGGTAGCTTCTCTCCACCCTCCATCTGCCCCCAGCACTCTCACATTGCAGTTTATGAGTTTTACACATTGGGCTTCCACGAGCATTTCTGGTTTAGGTTTAAGAAAGGGTTTGCTAGCCCTGGCCAGTGTGGCTCAGCTGGTTCGGCATTGTCCTGTGACCTGAAGGGTCGCCGGTTCAATTCGCGGTTGGGACACATGCCCAGGTTGGGGTTTGATCCCTGGTCCCGGTGGGTACAGGAGGTAACTAATCTAAGTTTCTCTCTCATATTGAAGTGTTTTTTTCCCTCTCTCTCCCGCCCTTCCTCTCTCTCTAAAGTCCATTAAAAAAATGAGGGGGGGGGAGGTTGCTGACTTTAAAACTCAACAAACCAGGGAACTATGGTTTAGCTTTACAGAAATTGGACTTGGCCGATAGATGGAACTGGGTTTGTATCCTGCCTTCATGCCTAAGTGGACATCATTTTGACTAAGTTATTTAATCTAAGTGTTCATTTCCTCATCTGTAATATATATAGAATAAAAACATTTCCATCCCATAGATTTATTAAAAGATTAAATAAAACACCATCTGTAAAATAATGCACATAGTGTTTGATATATAATGCATGATCAATAAGTGGCAGGTATCTTTTAAATAATTCTATTTAGTCTTTAGACTTCTTTAAAAGCCTTTAGGGTTAGGCTGTTGCAATTACCCACTTTTCTATTTTAAAGCCACTAGGGTTTAAGCGAGTGAGGGTAATTAAAAACACCCACGTGAGTGTGGACGTTGCTGAATGCCAGGGGTTTTGACTGCAAGTGCAAAATCGAGATTTAAGAGCTATCTGAGAACTGGTGAATGAAAATAAATGGGGTAACACACAGCCTTTCGGCTTGGCACGTGTGAATTAAGAAATGAAATGAGCTCACTGTGTAAGCACGCCTGCCCTAGAGCCAGTGGCTTGAGGGCTAAATCACAACAAGCAGAGTAAATAAGTCTGAAGTGAAAGGGATCCTAGGCGGCCGCAGACACGCAGACAGATGGACAGGCACCCAGAACCCAGGGGCCTCCACCCACGCTGATGTGAGCGAGCTGAAGCGCCCAGCATTGCAAGGAAGAAGAAACGCTTTGAAACACTCTGAATTATTTATCTGAGGAAGGAAATCAAAGTGAAAGATAAGAGACCCGTACATTCACCACAGTGGCTGTTCTAAGAGCTATTTTATATTCCCTTCTCTGCAAATACCATTTCTAAAGCCCATGAGAGCTGGGAGTCACATTATGACCAACTTTTTTTTTTCTTTCTGGTCTTTCCTCTGCATCTAAGATCTAGTTTTAAAACAGGAAGAAAATACTTAATTAGGAATCTCCTAAAGTTTGTGTTATCAATAAAACCTATCATATTCCCTCAACTCCATTATCTGACAAGGAGTGAGGGAGAAAGCAAAGACTATAAAATATACTGTTTGGAAGCCCAAAAGCTGACTAAGTAAGATGCATGCTTGAAAATACTGCTTATGGCATATCGTGGTCTAAAAATATCTCAAAGCAATTTAGGAGATTTATGAGGTATATAATAAAGCAAGAGAAGTAAAACCAGCTCTCTCAGCTCAGTAATAAGAAAATGAAGTTGAAGTAACGGTACAAGTTGTCCAAACAACGCTTGTCAGTAGAGATTTTTCTTCAGCAGCATTCATACAGTTTCGCTTTTTAAGTCCATTTTCTTTTTGCAACTCCCTTTCCCACAATGTGCAGTTATTTATAATATGGGAGTAACAGCATTTACCGTGACTTCACCTGTTTTCTGCTAAGCTACATCCAGCTGTAAAACAAGCTCACAAATTACTGCTGAAAACCATGGGTTCCCAAATCAGCGAACCCATAATCCAAAAAGATGCACTTTTAAGAGTGTGCAACCTCAAAAAATTAAAAACAGAACTACCTTATGACCCAGCAATTCCACTTCTGGGTATTTATCCAAAGAAATCCAAAGCACTAATTTGAAAAGATACATGCACCCCTTTGTTTGCTGTAGTGTTATTTACAATAGCCAAGATGTGGAAGCACTAGGTGCCCCCTGATGGGACAATGGGTAGAGAAGCTGAGGCACGTATGTACAATGGAATATTACTTGGTCATGAAAACAACGAAATGTTGCCATTTGTGACATGAATGGACCTAGAGGTCATTATGCTAAGTGAAATAAGTCAGACAAATAAAAAGACAAATAATGGATGATTTCACTTATATGTGGAATCTAAAGGACACAATAAATGAACAAACAAAACAAACTCATAGATACAGAGAACAAACTGATGGCTGCCAAAGGGGAAGTGGGGTTGTGGGACTGGGTAAAAAAGAATTGAAGGGATTAGATAGTACAAATGGGTAGTTACAGAATAGTCACAGAACTATAAAGTACAGCATAGGAAGTATAGTCAATAACACTGTAATAACTATGTACGGTGCCAGGTGGTTACCAGACTTATTGGAGGGATCACTTTGTAAATTATATAAGTGTCTAACCACTATGATGTATACCTGAAACCAATATAAAATAATACTGAATGTCAACTGTAACTGAAAAAGAGTGTGACATCTAATTGATAGTAATAAAAGACATTAAATTAAATATTCATCTTTTTTAAAATGAACCTCCTCATGCTGTAATGATTTTCATTAAGTCTTACTAATATTTTGCCTTATAATTACATTGCACAAAGTCCTGTGAAACCTGTAGAGCAGATAAACTGTTGTGGAAAACCACCTTTACTGACAAATTTATCTAAGAAATGATAATATTTGTTATGTATGTGATGGACTTTTAAGTTGTCAAGTTCAATTGTGGGCAGATCAAAGACATTAGGCGTTCAACTAGTTTATATATTTAGATGAACAAACATGCAATGCATAGTTTTCTATAAACTAAAGAATTCAATAAGACTTTTGGTTTTTAAACAGGATTGTAAACTAAAATATGAAAAGTAGAATCAAGGGTATTCTTTTCTTTTTCAATAAGTCATCAAATGGAATCTGCAGCTATTGCAACTGTATCTGTATATTCTAAAATGATAAATTTTAAACCAAGGTGAGTCAAAAAATTAAATAAAACTTGAGAATAAACATTTTTTTTCAGACTGATCTTTAAAGGCAGTGGGAGTCTAGGTAATACTGACCCCTACTTCCCAGCCTACAGATTGTTTGAGGATCTGTTGACAAATTGCAGTATGTTAGAGTCCCAGCTCGAATCCCATCTTCTTTCCTAAAACTGTTCTTGACCTGAGTCATTTTTAATTCTCTGAATCCTACGGCAATTAAACCAGAGTCATTTCACTGAGAAGATCAAGTATGTGAAAGTGAGTAGCCATAAAGCAGTATAAAAACATAAGGTGGTAATATTGCCATGTGCCCTGACCCACGGCAGGTTCTCAATAACAATTGCTTAAAGGAACAAATCACGGTATTTGCCAGTTGTCTGATGTAAGCACAGCTCAGCTCCTGAACCCGGCTGTGTCACCCCTGAGAGTGCAGCTCCCCTTCTATAATAAACCAACTGCAATGTCAATGAAGGCCAAATGTTGTGAGAGGTAACCTGTGTTAGAAAAATCACTCAGCCGGGAGTATAAGTCTGAGCTCCAGCTCTGCCAGTAAATAACCTCGAGATACTTGGACAGCCACTGGTCGCGTTGGGCCATGGTTTCCTCACGTTCAAAAGGAGAAACTTGGGCAAGAAGATGTCTAAACTACTGCCGTTTCTGAGAAGAGAAGTTGCTGTTGACAGACCCTTAAAATATTTTAGGATTGTGGCAAAGGTGTCACTTAATTTGATAGCAAACAAATTTCAGGAAGATTGCTGGGGAGGGCATAAAAGATGATTTTGAAGTTCTGAGTCCACTGGAAGGAGCCGTCTACCCAGAGAGGCCACATGCTTTACCATCCCACACAAGCTGTATGGCAGGGGAGGGGCACTATCACTCACTGCACTGAGACCACAGGCATAAACTGGGACGGTCCCAGGACAACCTGGGGCACAGGGTCCCTCCGCCTTCCTCGCCTTGGGTAGTTAAAGTATTGCCACCGATTAACAAATGTTCAGTTACATTAAATTAAACTTCCTATTTTACCAGACTTACATTCAAATAATACAGCACCTATGAGATATTACAAATTTATCTGGCCTTCAAATAAATTTTCGTATAGTAAAAGGCTATTTTATTTCATACATGCCTTCCTAGGAAGAGTCATGGAAAAAAGGAAACACTCTCTTATTTTTTCAGTGTACTGAAAAAATGTCCCTTTAATCCCGAGCAAAGGTGTGGGGGGCTAGATCGGGAAAGGAGAGTGGAGAAGAGTTCCTAGAAGAGGGCAGCCCCCAGTTGTGAGCAGTGAGGGGCCCCCAACTTACTTGACTCCCTTTGGCGTCAGGATGCACTTGGAGTCGTGCTGGCAGGGGTTCAGGTCCTGGGCACAGAAGTTCAGCTTCTCCTCACACAGCTCACCTGTTAACATGGCAAAGAGTGTCAGTTCATACAGGAAGGGTGACAGGCTTCCAGCCAGCGGGCTGTGTCATGGGCCTTACAGGTTAGCCCAGTTTGTGATTGGCAAAAAAATAAATAAAAAATAAATAAATCACAAGACATAGAAACAGAAGATGCAAAATTCTGGTCCTGCTGGTACATAGCCTTAGGATTTGGGAAAACACAAGTACTGTGATCTGAGACGAACACCAGCTTTTTAGAATATACCATGGGAATTAGCAAAAGGAAATTTGAGTGCTTTTCATTTCTATTATTATATTTATTTTATTTTAGCCTTTTTATGGAGGTATAGCGTATACCCAAAGGATGAATGAACAGCTAATAAATATTCACAGACTGAGCCCACTCAGTTTAGCAGAATCCTCACCTAGAAACAACACCGTGACCAGCATCCCAGAGGTCTGACCCCGGGGTAAACGACTGCCATCCTGACAGTACCTCGGATTAGTTGTGCCCGTTTTTGAGCCTGACATAGGTAGAATCATTCTGTATCGACCCTTTTACGTCTGGCTTACTCTATTTAACGTCTGAAAAAATAATCCTCAAATCTTCATAGTCTCCAAGGTCTTGTAAGTCTAGAATAAAATATTTTCCCCACTTACAACTTACTGCAGCAGCTCCAGAGAATACTCTTTAGCTACATCCACTGAGACCGACAGGAAAAGGCAAAAGGAAAATCAATCTAGATGAGAACATAGACTTTTTCTGAGCATCACCCAGGTTGGAAGGAATAGTTTTTATCAATAAAAGAGAGTGAAAAGCACACGCACGAGGGGTCTACACACACGGTGTTAACTGCATGTCTGACTCTGTCTTAGGAACTTTCTTCAAATACAAATAACATGGTTCTTTTTCATTTTCATATTTATCAGGCCTAATATGATTTTCAGGGAGACGACTTTCCCAATCATTGTGTGAGATTAATAGGGGAATGGAAAAATATAATATAAAAAGTTCTTTTCTACCTTACTTCTGAATTATTTTTAATTATTTTAGTGACACATCCATAAGCCACTGTTCATTTCTGAGAAACTATTAGAACTTTTATTTGTTCCAAGTGTGTGGATTTAAACAGCACTGGCTAAACAATGAGGCGCTCGGAGCACAACCCTTTATTAGAAGACTGTCCTTTTAGTAATACTTTGATAATGGGTAGAAACAGTTCCTTAGCAACTAAATGTGGCATATTATTTACACCTCAAGGATCTTTTCCTATGATGCAAATATACACATGTGCTCATCTAGGTGTTACATCAATTTGCTCTATGACAAGCTAGGTTTTTTTTCCATCTCTTAAGGCAAACTGACTGCAGTAAAAGTCTCGTATGTTTCCTCCACAAGAAGCCTTTCTGCGTCTCTGCATCTGTACAAAAATGTTTTCACAACGTACATATGATGAGCTATTTTGAAACAGGGTTTATTTAAAACTTTTCCCTTACTGTTAGTATCATGCTGAGTAATGCACCCTGATGGAACTTATCCTCAAAATTCTTTGGCTCACCATGATGAAACACACTTCCAGTTTTCTAACTGAATCTATCTGGTTGGATTCAGGCTCTCTGCAGCAGTCTACACCCAAAGCAGTTTGAAAGAACTGATAATAGAGAAGGACCATTTGAAATATGTAATAAATGACATTCTATGCATTTTTCACTTTATCCCCAAATAAAAAATTGTTTTAAAAATAAGAAAGGGAGACGTGCTTTCCTTTCTATTCACCGTGATCTTATCCTATGCGACCCAACCCAATCCATCCAACTAAGCCCACGTGAACTGCAGTTCACAAGGATTTACTGCGGGATGCTCTGTGCTAGATCCTGGGGCTGCAAGGGTGCATGCGATGGACGCTGCCCTCAGTCAGCTCCCAGTCTACCAGCAGAGGAGGTGTGAGCTGGAGACAGAACACAGAGGAAGAACTTCAGCTCCAAGAGAAGGAAAGAGAGTTGACTCTTACACTCCACCAGGTATTTCTCTATAAGCTTGATGTGGGGGGAAAAGTGAGAAAGGAGATGATTCTAAGTAACTACTGGCTAAACAGATGGCCAAGTCTGTAATCAATCACAGCTTCTAGACTAAGGGCGCCAAATTGAATGTGAAAAGCTACATCAATGCCAAGCATTTCTTACCTTATCAGGAATCCATGGTGTAAGAATAACACTGCAGCAACAGGAGTCACTGCTACAGCTGTGAATGAGAGTCCTTGTGACCATTATGAAGCTATGTGTCGGACACTCTGGTAAGACTGATGACTTCAAAAAGGATTTGTCTCCTTTTAAGTATCACCAAATACTGTAATAGTAACAAATACCACAAGAGCGTTTCGTGTCCCATTACCACCTCCCTCCCTTTTAAAACCCATCTTCCATCCTATACTCCTGGCTGCGTCTGTTCACTGGTTTATGAATTTATCTCAAACCCGTGCCTGGGCTGATGGTGTTTCATTTTGCTTTAGTAACTTTAATAAGTTCTGTTCTCAATTTTCCCATCCCTCCTATGTGTCCTTCTTTATGAAAACTTCCTGGGTATTATTATTAACCATTTGTTATCTATCTACAATTTTCATATGTCATGTCTCCTTCTGCCTAACTTAGAGCACATATTGTATGCATTGATACTGACTTAACGAACAATTGTATGGTGCTTACTACTGTGTGTTAGACAGTTTTAAAGGTTCTGAAAATAAGCAGTCACTAAATGTTCATGAGAATCATATAAGGTAACGTTTGGAGTTGCACTGTTTTGGGTGCACTGCATATTATTGGTATTTATTTCATTCCCTTTCTTTGTAAGATCACTGAGAGCAATATGCTTGGCATATCTGCCTTTATATCTTTTAGAGTACAGTTTGGAGACATATGAAAATAGTAGTTATGGAAAGAAAGATTCATGCTTTTTAAGGCAAGAACTCTATCTTGCTGACCTTTATTTGACTTCAATTTCAGTTTAGCCTTTAGACATTTTTCTGTTTAATTTTACTGGATAGTCACTCATCAATAATAAATAGCTATGCTCTTTCCTTTAAACATGACTCTAGGTTTTTCCATGGCCAACTATTAAAATAAAGGTTTTCACTGGACTATTTCTTTAATTTGTCCTAATTGGATTGGATTCTGCTATACTTTGGGGAAGGTGGCTCTTAAAGTTCAAATAGTGTCCCACAGTAGTGACACCCAGGAGCTCGATCTAAGGTGGGAAACGTAGCGAGCCCCAGGGACAAATACAGGATTTGCTATCTGCTTCTCAATCGGGACAGGAAAAGAGGGCACTTGGAAATATTGTTGGTTCTCCAGGCAGAATGGAAACAAAATGCACAAACAGCGGTGTCCTCATGTGCTTTTAGCCACTAATGAAAAACTTCTGAAAACCTCATCGTATGAAGAGGACATGATGCAACTTTTCTTTCCTTCCTCTCCTTCCCCTCCTCCTTCACTGGTGTGTGTGTAGTCAGAGCAAGACTTGAGTTAGTGGGAAAATCAGGAGAAAGTAAACAATAAGGCACCAGACATTGCCTTTTTAAGGGTCCAGGGCCTGCCTGAGATAGTATCACCCATGGCTGCCCCTGTCCTGAGACAATAAAGCGTGAGGTGACAGAAAGGCAAAGAGCAAATGTTCTTTCTATACTACACATGGTTAATGTGGTCACCTACTGTCCCGTAAGCAGGTCTTTATATTTTTAACACGGCTTTAGGAAGGATAAGTCAGCCTTTGGAGTGGTCAAGGTCAGTGTGGTTGAAGACAGGTTCAACCCCAGAGCCCATGAACTCCTCAAACGACAGGGGCCTAGGCAGACTTGACTCCATAATTTGGCACCAACACAGCAAATCCTGTGTATTTGCTCTCAGCCCCGGATCCTTAAAGGTCCCCAATGACAAAGCGATAGTGTGGACACCATGGCTGCCTGACATTTGAGATTTCACTTTTGATCAAACAAGGAAATTAATTTTCCTCATACTTCAAGTTTTCAGAATTTTCGTTGATAAGTTAAAAAGGTGTGTGTGTGTGCGGGTGGGGGGTCTGTGTTTGCAGGAAATAGAGAGGGGTCAACCAGGGAGCCCACTGTTAGCCCTTCAGGACACCAGAGTTAGCGAATGAGCTGCTCTAACTTGTGAAGGAAAAGCACCGCGCGTCCTAAACAGAGGTGACTCTTTTGTAAGAAAGTGACCTCTGGCTTTGGCGCCCTTCCTCCTGACTGTGTCTGTCAGGTGACTGTGGCAGAGGGCGGACTGGAAACGGCCGAGCTCTGCCCTTACACTAAGGAGGGCTGTGAGGGAGCAGGGAGCAGCAATGCCCACTCCCCAGCCCCCTCCTGAGGAAGAGCCACGATTCGTTACGCACTAAGTACCTGTACATGTGGCTTTTCCGAAGAGCCTGTGTTCTGGCAATGCGACCACACACCCTGCCTTGCTCAGAAGTCTTGGCTTACACCTGTGACCCAAGGTAATCATCAAGAGTGCCCCCCATGGAGTCACACAGATGCCCTGACTCGGATGATAAATGTCGTGGTCACCTTCTAGGTGGAGCAGTAGAAGCTGAATCATCAGAGTGAATGTTCTGTTTGGAGTGACAAGCGAACAGGCATAAAGGGCGAAATCACAGGGAGAAACTACGCTTACTGGGTGAGGTGACATTTGGGTTGCGGAGTTACCGCTTGAAATGGCCTTCTGCAACTTCCTCAGTCTAGAAGAGCGGACTGGTTGCAGAGAAATGAACTATTTTATTGTTCTGAGTCCCAATTCTTCATCGGAAAATGAGGTTCTGACATTGAAGTTGTATGAGGTCAACTGTGGCTCTAAAAAGTCTTTTTAAAAATGCTTATAAAGGGATGGGTAACGCAGAAAGCAAGTTAGCAGAAGGAGCATCTCGCTGAGCCGCGCAAAGCAACACTCTCGCACTCAGGCGCAGAACCAAAGTGTCAGCACCGCCCAGAGCCCCCGACTCACCAATGTCACTGCAGCGGGGCAGCAATCTCAGTGCACGCTGACAGTCCTTCAGGGGAACAGTCCCTGGAGTGGGCCCTGCCTCCTGCTCACTTTAGATCCATGAACCTAACCGATGTTAATGTTCCTTCCTTTCGAAACACAAGAGGCCCTTCCTTTTATCTTCATTTGTACTTCTGGCACCTTCAGTTACCTTTTCACTTATATTTATTACCCAAACTTACCAAAGTAGTTTTGTACCTGTTCTACAAACGTCTCCCACGATACCCATGGAGTGATCTGCCTATGATTTTTTTCTAATGATCCTGATAGAAAATCAGATTAACATTACCAGATATCTTGAGTGGCAATTATGTGCGAGGCCCTGCGATAACGCTGGGAGTCTAATGGTGACCAGCGACAACAAAGATGACAGCCCTGTTCTCACGAGCTTATACAGGAGAGGTGGAGGGGAGGAGAGCTAGGAGTCTAGTAATTTCTCGAGCAGCTATAAAACCGCCGTGATAAATGCTGAGCAGAAGGTGCCCGGGTGCCCTAGGAGAGGGGCTGCCCGGGGAGGTTTTGTGAAGGGAGATTTGGATATGAGGGCGAAGGGGGGATGAGGGCTGGCAGGGGGCGGATGGGGACATGAGCTCCGAGACGGGGATGAGCCCAGGACAGCGTGGCGCCAGAGGGGCCACACAAGCTGGCCGGGGCCCCTTGGCAGGCCGGCTCTCCCCTGTAGCACTGGAGGCTCTGAAGTGGACGATGGCATGTGACACCTGCACTTGGAAGGGAACATTCTGGCGCCAGTGGAGGATGGGTTACAGAGGGCCAGGCGCGAATGGCATGACACAGGACCTGGCCTGCGCTCGGGCGGTGGCAGGAGACCCGATGGCCTGGAGGGGGTCAGGAAGCCCAATGGTGGAAATTTGTCACGGGCTGGATGATGCAGCAGGCGACAGAAGGGGGTGTCTGGGACTTCTGCTGTCTGGTGTGTATATGTGGAAGCACTTCTCAGCCACATGGAGAACACTGGAAGAAGACCAAGTTTTCTGGTGCAAAGCTCAAGGTTTTTAAACACGGTGACGCGATGGCATGGATGGAGTATGTCCCCCCCCAAAGGAACGCACTGGAGCCCTCCAGGGCCTCGGGATGTAAACTCACTTGGAGACAACCCTTTACAGAGGTAATCCAGTAAAAACGAACTCATCGGGGTGGGTCCTGCTCCAGCACGGCCGATGTTCTTATCAAAACAGAAAATGGGGCACGGAGGGGAGGTGACGTGAAGAGCCACGGGGAGGGGGCGACCGCTGCGGGCCAGGGAGAGGGGCCTGCGGCAGATGCCCCTCACAGAGCTCCAGGGACCGGCCCTGCTGCCACGTGGACCTCAGACTCCAACCTCCGGGACTGGGAGACAATACGTTTCTGTTGTTGAAGCCACCCGGTGTGTGGGACTGGTCACAGTAGACAGGCCAACCGATGCAGGCGGGGAGGTCTAAAGTAATCAAGGTTTAGGGTGGGAAT
Source organism: Miniopterus schreibersii (assembly GCF_964146895.1). Lineage (NCBI taxonomy): Eukaryota > Metazoa > Chordata > Mammalia > Chiroptera > Miniopteridae > Miniopterus > Miniopterus schreibersii. The sequence continues at coordinate 10,230,377 of NC_138101.1, read as the reverse complement.
AAAAGTTTTTCCTTCCTTCCTTCCTTCCTTCCTTCCTTCCTTCCTTCCTTCCTTCCTTCCTTCCTTCCTTCCTTCCTTCCTCCCTCCCTCCCTCCCTCCCTCCCTCCCTCCCTCCCTCCCATGTCTCTTTCCTTTCTTAGTTCATCCCACGTGGTAGTTCTCTCCTGAGCCTCACATTTTCTCCCGGGTCTCAGAGTTTCTTTAGCAGAATAGTAATAAGCGATGCGCGAGGAAAGGGGGTGGCCCATGACCATGACCTCTGCATTTCAGAAGCAGCAAGGACTGCACAGAACGCAGCAGAGTGGTCTGGCATCATCTCTGTTTGCTGCCGGGGCCAGAAGCCTTCTGCAAGCACTGAGTCATGGCTGACTTGGACAATAAACCCTCAGCCCTCTCTCCAAGGGGAGCTGGTATTAACCATTAGGGTTTGCAGGACGGGCAACCCGAACAGCAGTGAGTGCCAATTATGTATGACGTTAGGATAGCAAAGGTGATAATGCAAGAGAACCACAAACTTTGGCATCTTAGAGAGGCGGAGAAAAGTGAGCCCAATGCCTAGTTCCATCAACTGTACTATAAATTTGGAGAGTGGCTTGAGCTTTGAATAACAGCTGAACTTAAAAGTAACTACTAATATCTAAGAACTTATATGCTTATAGGCATAACCTATGGACACAGACATTGGTATGGGGGAGGCCTGGGGTGGGGTAGATGCAGGGTGGAGGGGATTGATGGGGGGAAAACGGGGACATCTGTAATACTGTCAACAATAAAGATAAATAATAATTAAATTAAAAAATAAAATTAACTACTAATATCTGTACTATTCTTAGTTATAAAAATAATAATCTTGAAAGTATTTTTTAAACTTCAATTATGTCAAAGACATCAACACTCAACACAAGCGGAAGATACCTAAGTCGAATCCTGAAACCAATATGAATGACATTTCCTGCACATACTCTCAAACTTCTTAAACAATATATTTAAAAAAAAAATACTGGCTTAACTCATGGCACTGTTACAAATTCTTAACTGTAGTGATGCTTTGGCCACCTAGTCCATGGCAGTTAACATTAAATGGTTCCTGAAACTAGTCATAGTGTAAAAAAATTAACCACTTGTAACAACCTCCATTTAGACATACTCTGGAGTGAGAGTTTTTATATGAGGAAAATAAAAAAAGGTGCTTTCGTAATTTTTATAATACGATGTTGGGGAATATATTTTGAGCTCCACCCAGCAAATGATTAAAGGGTGAGCATGACAAAGTCCTTACCCTGGAGGGTCCAATCTGGAAAATTTAGAAAAATGAGGTGCCCAATTTTCCAGTGCTCCTTAAAAGTTCCACTTAGTGATGGACCATGGGCCATTTAGAGACCGGCTGAATGACTTATTATTGCTTTCACTTATTAGTGAAAACTATACTACACAGTCCCTGAATTCATTACCCCTAAAGAGGCCTGTTCTCTTTGGAAATTGTGCTAACCAGAGGCAACTTTAGAAGAGTTTCTGGATGGATGATTCATTGCTTTCTATCTACCAAGAAATTTGGGTGACAGCATGTCTTACGTAGGCTTATTCATTCCTCAAAGCCTGCCTAGCAGAAAAGAGGATGATCATTTTGTCCCTGGATTAGGATTTCTGGAATTTTCCAATTCAAATAATTCTGTTTAAAGTATTGCCCTGACCAGTGTTGCTCAGTGGTGAGAGCGTCAGCCTGCACACCTAAGGGTAGCAGGTTCGATTCCCCAGACTGGTAGGGGCACGTGCCGGAGGCAACCCATCGATGTCTCTCTCATCCTCTCTCTCTCCCCTCCCTTCCACTCTCTCTAAAAATCAATGGAAAAAATATCCTCGGGTGAGGCTTAACAACGACAATACGTATTCATTTGTTTTACACTAATGGAGAGATAGGAAAGAATGGATTTGAATTAATATCTTTTCTGAATCTTTCCAAAAATAAGATAATTGCAGATATGAGTAACATCACGTTGCTGGAATGCTGAACTGTTGTTAGTTTCTACTAATGCAGCCAGATTAATTTATTTTTTCTCTACAACAGGCAAAAATGTCAGAGTCCATTCCAGGGCTCATAGGTACACCAAGGGGTGGGGAGGGCTCTGGGGCTGACGGTGCAGCCTGGTCTTGTTCCTGTTCATAAATTGTACCAAATTCATTTTTTTAATACAAAAGGATCACTGATTTTGATAATAATGGAAAGGGAATTTATGGCAGCAATCTGAATAAGTGGACCAGAATTCTACTGTTAAAACTAATCTGTTATGACATTTTCAAATATAGTTGGAAGAAGGAAGGAAGTCTGGTTGAATTCCTGACAGAATCCCCAGGACACAGATTTCTGGAGGGTCAAACGCATCATTCTTCGAACATTTGCATTTAAACTCTTACTTGGCTCAAGAAAACCCTGAATAAATGGTATCGGTTTACTCTCCTGGAATTGGCACAGCAAGGGAAGGTATCAAAAAACAATTTATTGGATAAAACAAATGAGATTTAATTTCTTAACAGTACACTCATTGAGGACAGGGGGCAAGTACCTTTGCCTACAGTTAATATCTGTGCCTCTTTATCCCCATTGCATTAATTGGCAAATTATCTCTCACAAAATAGACACTTCACAGCTGTTGAAAAATGTAAGATAACTTATTTGATTGCACCTCAAAGGCAAATACGTTTTTAATGTTAATAAAGGAGACCCAGATGGCATGAGGGACAATGTGAGGAAGCAGAGAGAGTATTAGGGAAGCTGGTAGCAGGTTTGAGTGCTGACGTCGGCCTGCCATGGGCAGCCTGGTGGCTCAGACATTCCTGTACTCTCCTCTGCTAGATAATGACAATCCCAAGTGGAAGTGGGGAGGGTGAGCCCAGGAACCGAGGAAGCGTGCCTGTAAGCACTTAAGTGGCATGACTGAGAAAGGTTAAGATACATGGACCTGGATGATTCTCGTTACCAAATTTTAAAAATTCCATCCAATTCCTATCAGAAATTGTACATTTCCCATTTGTTCTGTTTTTGGTTAGTTTATTTTGTTCATTAGATTCCACACATAGTGAGATCATATGGTATGTGTCTTTCCCTGACGGGCTTATTTCACTTAGCACAATGCTCTCCAGGTCCTTCCACGCTGATGCGAAGGGGAAGAGCTCCTTCTTTCCCACGGCTGACTAGTACTCTGTCATGTAAATGTCCCACAGCTTTTTACCCACCCATCTGCTGATGGGCTGCTTCCACATCTCGGCTCCTGTACGTAAGGCTGCACAAACATAGGGGTGCGTATGTTCTTTTGAATTGGTGTTTTGTGTTTCTTCCCAAAACTTCCCCAAAGTTGAACTGCTGGGTCACTAGGCAGCTCCATTTCTAATTTTTTGAGGAACTTCCACACTGTTTCCACAGTGGCTGCCCCGGTCTGCAGCCCCACCAGCAGGGCACCAGGGGTCTCTTCTCCCCACACCGTCGCCAGCACCTGTCTAGTGATTTACTGACGGCAGCCACTCCAGCAGCTGGGAGGTGATGGCTCATTGTGGTTTTCCATCTGCTCTTTAATCATGTGAAGACAAAGGCTCTCTCTCCTCCCACCGACCTTGCCGGGTGGCAGGGAGATGGATGGACCTCACTAGAGGGTGGACGTGGCTCACGGGATCATGGGAGTCACCCAGGGCAGGTCCACTGAACTGGACTTGAACGAAAATGATTCCAATGTCCCCCTCTTTTGCTGAGCCCAACTAGAACAGTGTGTGACATGCTCTGCTGAAGGTTTCAATCCCAACGCCACAGCATGGTAACATGGGCAGATGTCCACTCTCCAATCTTGTCGGTGGTGATGGTAACAACTGGCTTTATTTCCATTAGGAAGTCACAGATTATTTATAAATAGCGTGATTCTATTTCTTATTTTTTAAAGTAGTCAACTATATCTGGAGATTGTTTTTAATCATCTGAGGCTTTCTAATTTGTGTTGACTGTCCTGAAATGTGTCCTCTCAATCAGAAATAGTTAACTGACCTTCACAATACGATCAACACTTCCCTGAACTTAATTAAGTCCCGTTGTTAGTACAGAAATTCAGGGAATTGATTCTGAGGGGCTGTGAATTCCTAAAGATATGTGAGCCACTGATAAATATCCTCTAGGTGCCAAAAGTGTGCGAAATGGGACACGTGCCCAAGCAGGACATGGCCACAGAGTGACCTTGTGACATAAAGTTAATCATAATTCAAAGTAGGAAGGCTCGAGAAAACATGCCATAAATGTGGATATTAAAATGTTTCCAACAAGGACAATCCTTTTATGTTCTCACAAATGTGGATATTAAAATGTTTCCAAGGACAATTCTTTTATAATATAAAATGGATTACTCCATAATGCCTCTTTGCCAGAAAGTCTGATTAGTCTTCATAGTCAGAAAAGAGGGTTTCTCTTTGCTTACAAACTGGTAAAGTAACTATATTATGCTGTTAACTTTCTTGGGATATGAGGAATGATGACTTTGTCCTGGAGAAATAACTGACCTAGTCTGAACTTGCAGAGAGAACCAAAGCCAAAGATTTTGCCCTGTAGACAAGGGCAATGTTTTATGCATTTCTGTATCACTTTGGATGCTTAGCACAGTGTCCTGCATAAGGTATTTTCTCAATAAATAACTTTTAAAATTTTAAAATGGAAAAACTTACCTCCCCAATAAATAAACACAAAAGGAGGTGTTTTTCATTACTTCCTCATTGGAACACTGGAACTAAATAATGGAGCCAATTCCAACAGCTACTGAAACTGCAGAAATATTTAAATCTATTTTCAAAATAAATAAATCCAAATTGGATTGAATAAGGCTTGGTTAAGCTAAACTGTTGTTCTGGGCTCAACGGTCCCTGCCTACTAACTGAGGAGCAAACAGGATCATTAAAAGGTTTTCTGAGACTCAAAGGCATTTAAGAAGGCTCTGGAAGGTTGGAAGATGAGTGAAAACCACACAATATCCTTAGGCTCCCAAAGTATTCTCTCTGGTTAAAACAGACTGCAGGTATGTCTGCAACTATATTGACTTTGACATAAAGACCTTACACATCTCGAGGCAGAATTAATAACAGAGGGAGTCACTATTTTTAAGAGATCATAAAAATCCAAAAATATACACAAAACCTAAAAAATGCAACCAGATCCAAGAGTTCTTCAGTGTTTACTATTTCCTTACACTTCAAAGTAGAGTAAGGGGGTAAAGAGAACCAAAGGCTTAACCCTAAATAAAGTCTTTCCGCTTGAACTGAGCATAAAAAGTAACAAAATAATGATTTTTAAAAAGGTAGTACTGAGAAATATGGGGAGAGAAATGTCCTTCACACATATAATCTTTAGGTGGAATGTTCTCTACCAAAATAACCATAAGAGTTTTCATGCCATCAGGAATGGCGTCGAATCATCGATGTCAACGTAGTGATGGCGGCTGGAATTAAATGATGCAAAACATTTGCATTACATCTGTCATACAAGGCAGCCCCTGATATTTCTGGAGTATAGACATGTGACATTTTACAGTGTTTTCCCATACATTCTTCCCTGCTTTTCTGAAACATCTATGTAAGGTAAAAACAAAACAACAAACAGCAACAAAAACAAGACTGCGAGGAGTCCCAGAGTTGATAAATATTGGGATGAGAAACCTGAGCTTTTTGCCCAGTGGTTCAGTGGTTGAGCCTCGACCTAGGATCCAGGAGATCAAGGTTCGATTCCCGGTCAGGGCACATGCCCGGGTTGTGGGCTCGATCCCCAGCAGGGGGTGTGCAGGAGGCCGCCCATCAATGACTCTCATCATTGATGTTTCTCTCCCTCCCCCTCCCTGAGATCAATAAAAAAAAAAAAAAAAGAAAAGAAACCTGAGCTTTTCCATTAGCTGTACAAATTCATCAGTATCCCACCTGCCCTAAATGATGGGATGATTAGCCTAATTAATAATTATTAAACAAGCATTGATTAGACACTTTCTCCCCCCCCCCCCAATATGCAGATAAAACAGATTGCTTGTCTGCACCTGAATTTTGTGGCCGCCTTTGCTCTTTCCAAACGCACATAAGGGACATTTTGTATAGCAAGCTGAAGAGCCAGCAGGAGGCAAGCTTGCTGGGCACCATCCATTAGTTGGAGCCACTGAGGGACGTACAGAGATCCTGAGCCTGGAACCTGGCAACTGATGAGAAGGGGTTGGTGCTAGGGCAAGGCCCCCAAGTCAGAGCACATGCCTTGGGGTCAGCTGGACACTGGCTTGCACCCGGGCCCCTCTTCACAAGGTGTGGGTCCTTGGGTAAGTGCTTTCTCATTGTTTCATACAAGTTATTGCTCAAACCCTATTGTTCATGTCTATGGGGATTTAAAACATTAACCGTAGGTCAGCTAATTACAGAACTTCTTTTTATTTAAGGTAAGTACCCTTAGTGTTATAAAGAAATTAAAAATTTCATTTCTAGTTAACTTTTGGATTAAAAAATAGAGAATCTGCTTTTAAAAGCAAATTCAGTCAGCTGCGGATTCTTGGAAATAAAAGACATGTTTTATAAACATAAGCATGAAATTTAGTCAACACATGAAACCACGTGGTGATTTAAAACACTATCACACTGCCAAGCATGCTCCTGAGAGTATACAGAGCTATTTAAGGGCATATTCCTGAGACAGAATAATCGCTATTGTGTTTCTGAGATAGACGCAGACCTCAGACCTCACTGCCCCAGACCACCAATTGCTTTAGTACTTGTAAAAAGGAGAGACGACATTTGACGAAGGGTGGCACTGAACGCATTAACCCACAGAGAACTGACCAGGCTATATTTTTTACATTTTTCAAGTAGGAAACCATTTTCTTCATGTTTGTCAACTTAATTCTGCACACAGTAAATTAAGTGACCGACCAGTAAATCACCTGAACCATGTAACAGAAAGAAATGAAGTCCTCAGCAAGAGGTGACAAGGAGAGCTGCTGGGCAAAGTACCCGTGTTAGCCCTATAATCTCCCTGCCGATGCTTCACATACAACCGGCACTGTCAGGACAAGCATATAGTGGGCTCCTTAGAGGACGCTGTGCCTGCACTTGGCACTTGAAGACTTTTGGTCAACGGAATGAGTAAAAATCCAATGTTATCAGTAATAATTCTGAATCTCTGAGCTAACATTTCACAAAGGTTCCATGATGATCCCTTGGACATGCCTACTGCTGCCCTAAAAGTTCTAAGACCTCCTTTCCCGGGCCCTGGTACATTTGGGGAGCCCCGTGGACCATATTGATGTCAATGATAGGATACTTCTCTTTATGGTTTAAAAATACTGCCTAGTACTCAGGACACACCATAACATGAATTTGACAATGTCATTCTATAAATCAACCGCTTGGGCTTTGTAAGATTTACACTTTATAGTATGTTTTCATGAATGCGTTTTTCCTGTTTCATGTTACTGAAGATATTAGTTTCAAGTTATTGAAAAATTCCCAGTATTGAAAAAATATTTCTATCTGTACCCTATCTGACGTACTAAATGGCCTATATTTTTCACTGTAAAAGTAACTCATGTTTGCAATATCTTTTAAAAAAGTAAAAGCGTACAGACAAGTAGAAAATGGAAGCTATTAGTCTTTCTTTTTAGCCAACCCTTCTTTCCACTCAGAAGGTTTCTTTTATAGCCTTCCAGAAACTGGGAAAGTGCATGTCAGATGCCCTTTTATAGTGTTTGGCATGGCTACCCGTATATCAAGGATCTGCACGGCTGATTCAACATATTAATTTCAGATTTTGTCAACATTCCTTTTACCATGTACATATAATGAAATCCATGTAGCTTTAAAAGACAGAGGGAAACAAAAATAAAAATCATAATAGACTTAAAAGGCAACTAACCTTTTTCCACCTCATTCAGATTAGCAGCTGGCAGCGACAAAGACAGAAGAGACAAAAGACTTTTTACATTGCGATACAACAGCAGAGCACAGGAAGCTAATGCATTTATAACAGAGAGGCCAGGGGCAGAGGGCAGAGGGAAGCAAGGCTCAGGTTTCTTACCTACAGCTGGCCAAGGGCACACATGGGGGAAATGAGGCAACAGGCAAACGCATCGCAGGGAGCCAGAGATCTGCGTCTCAACCAGGTCACTTAACAACCTGCCTGACTTTTTAACACGTGCACTTAATGGTTTGTGCGTGGGCACTGGAGGTGTGGAAAACTAAGAGATAACTGTACAAAATGGAAAACTTAAAACGCTCTGAATGTTTTCCACAAAATATATTCTACATCTTTATATACCCAACTGGTAGGAAAACCTTCATTCACTGAATTCGTGGATGAAGTTCATTAAGGAACTTCATGGTTTCTATTGTTATCAATTTTGTATCATCTTTGTATGTGGTTCCACGAAAACAGGGTTGATTAAGAAACATAGTCTTGACAGACAGATCCAGGGGTCTGACTCTCGGGAAACATGCAAAACACATTTTTCAATTCAACACCTGAGTTCATGCCAGAGTTTTAAAAAAGGCGTCAAGTTTTCAACATGGCAGGGGTGCTATGTTTGTGATTTTCATTTTTATAGGCTTTGAGCTTATATAATTTCAGGAATTTCTTAGAAATTTACCTTTAAGAAATGCTTCAGTTTTAGAAAGGATACAATAATGATTTTTTGAAAAAATAAAAGAATCAAAAACATAATCTCTCAAGCTAGAATCAAACTCCAGAGCAAATTTTAAAATTGTTTGTTTAGCAATTCCTGAGTCCTACTTGCTCAATCCTTAGTGTAGTGACTTTAATCTAGAATCATACCGAATTAAACTTTTCAAAAATCAATCTTGTCTGCAGAATATTAGCAATCAACAACCATATATTATACAACTAGTACAGATAATGGATGGAATTAAATAGAAAACAACAGTTCTGATAACTGGGAGTGGGTGGTATACAAGGTTTAGATAAGAGAAAATCAGTATTGACCTTTAAAATTTGTGTTGTTAATCCCCACATCAGAAAAGAGCAGATAGTCTTGTCCTCTAACAAATCAATAACGATTTACTCTAATGTGTCGGTCACAAGGGCTCAAATAAATTTAATAAATTCCCCAATGGTGGTTCATTTTATTTTTGATATTTGTAGTTGTGTTTTATAGCCTGCCCGTCCCATCACGACTTCTCTGTCGGATTGCTTTCAGATCTCTGAATTTTCTCCATTAGCAACAGTACGTCCGCTCGGACTCTTGCCACGGATGCCAAATGTAAAACCTTTCCCCGTAATAATTTACGAGCTTTTTCCATGAAGTTTTATTTGTTCCAACTAAAGAGTTCACGTTCCCACTTATGCCTTTGGGGTACGGAGTGAAAAATCTTCAAACAGAAAGCAACTTGTGACTTGAATGATGTTTAAACAATGACAACGTTATTATATTCCCCGAGCATAGCAGGGTTTCTGTTCCCAGATTTCATGCTCATTAATCAGACTCCAAACTTACATCTAAAACAATACGGCCGCATTATAAGGAAATTCCTCTCTAACTGTGGACTTGGAGGAAGAGGGACATAAAACTCTAGAGCCCAATTTATACTTTCCTATAATTAAAGGCCGCTATGTGCCACTGACTTCAAAATCTGCAGATGGTTGTTTGATATTTTGTAAATGAGCTCACTCCACATATGGACAAAAATGCTATAGTTCATAGAGGAGTTACAAAGGGGCCTCGTTTAGATACTTGCTTTAATGCCAAATTGTCAAACTCTTCAGTGCCCACAAGACTCGGCCCGAAGTTACAGGGGTAATATCTTTATGCTATTAAGTTTCGGTTGAGCTCAGTATTTTTGTTTATACTTTGCCAAAATTGAGGCAAACCGATATCTGCCATAGCTGTGCTTAAAAAGACGAAAAGAGTCCCGGGAGAACAGAGTGGCCCTTGACAGAGAGTCTTGGCGGGTTCCCACACGATAGCTTTTCTAGATGTCACATGTTGGCTAAAAAGTGGTTTTGCTAATTTGGGGTTTTTTTGAGGTTTCAAAGAAAGAGATCTGGCACAGAAAGAGGGGGCTTCGACTGCTTCTCCGAGGAAGCTGCCCGGAGCTGGGTCACTTCGTGCAGATACAATGTGTGGTCAAGAGCATCGGGTGTAGGGAGGGAGCTCGGAAGGGGCAGGTTGAGAAGACAAGACAGAGGCTCAAAAGAAATGGATCGGGGATAAGCTAGAGCCAGTCTGAAGCCGAAGCAGGGGGACCCCGCCACCCCCACTCGGACGGGTCGGCCAGCTTCTGTAACTGATCGTAAAGCACGTAAGCACCGAGCGCTGCGGGGCCCCCTCCAAGCCGAGGCTGTCAACACAAAGGGGCTGCAGACAGTCCTGGCCGCTGGGCTGGGGAGCTCACTAGCTAGTCAGGGTGCTCCAAACGCTTTGGTCCAATCTGTCCTGGTCATTGGTTTAAAAAGGCCTAAAAGGTGAAGTGAATTAAGCTCTTTCTATAATGATTAAAGAACTCTGGTGGGAAAAGAGAGCTACTCTTTCGAGGTCAATCTAGGTAACAGGTTTTAGTGCAAACACTGGGCATCTTACACAAGACTCTACAAACCCCTGCAATGACTCTTGAATCCCGGGGAGCATCAAGGGCTTCAGGATCTGTGCATGCTGAGCACACTTGCTATCCTTCGTAAATACAAAAATATCAAAGGATGCTCACGTTCTGCCCACGAAGGGGCCCAAGGGCTGCGTATATGTAATAGAGACATTGGTGGATGCAACATGTTCTAATTTCTACTGGAAACTTAGTATATTACTTTATATGGCACTGGGTGCTTCCCTGGTGTTAAAAGAAACATACCACGAAAAGGTAGCCTCAGAGGCACTCAAACAGATCTGGGGGGTCAAAGCAAAATCCCATTACTCTATATAGCATTTTCCCATCAAGAAAGGTACTTAGTGAAATGCAAAGTTTGGGTATCCCATAAAAGCTTAAATTTCCACGCTCTCCCAATAAATTCCCGGGGCAGCTAATCAGACAGATATGATTTCATCTTTCATGTTTAGTGATGTTAACCTTAGTGATCTACATAGTTATTGTGCCCTCTGAAACCCTTAACTATGTATTATATTAGATGGAAATAGATGCAATTAATGAAAAATACCGAATAAAATGACAATGTAGCTTTGAGTAGAGAGACAGAATTTACTGCTCTATTTCTTCTTACCAATAAAATGTATAACGTTCTCCATTTCTCTATGAAAACTGAGTGATTTATTAAGAAAACAAGATTGTAACTGTGAAGTTTCTTCTTCATAGCCACAAAAAAATAAATCAAAATAGATATTCTGACTTCACAGACAAGTTTTAAACTTGAGGCTGACTACAGCGAATTGGTTTACCCAGGGAAGAGGTTAGGAGGCTGAACAGTCTTATGAGATTTATCATCCCAGGAGACAACATGTCAGAAGAAAGGTGATGGTCTCATAAGATTATTCAAAGTGCTCAATAACTTTCTATTTGTATTTGATTTTGAAGAACATGAGTTACTAGAGGAAAACGCTCATTAGTGAGGAAGCGGGTATGGATACGATCCCAAATGCTTCATTACGTTTCAACTAGGTAAAGAAATGCCCCCTTTCACATATGCTGATTTGCACAGGAAAAACGCCTTGTATGGGAATGTCACTCGGTTGTGAGACTAATAGCTTCAGTATGATGCCTCCTGTTTTGGCTGGATAGCATGACGTGACAGCTGAGCCTGGCCGGTCTTTCATTGGGTTGGCCGAAACCATCACTAACTCCGGCTGCTATTTATAGTACACCTAATTTCCCAAACACCAGATACTGAAGGACACAATGGTTTACTAAACACATGCAGAGGGTGCCCATGATGGGTTCAGGTACACAGACCGGCGGCCGAGCATTCCCAGTTCTTCCTACCTGTGTACTCAGGTGGGCAAAGGCAGGTGTAGTTATTGATCCCATCGACACACGTAGAATTATTTTCACAGTCATTATCTTCGCAGTCATCAACATTGATTTCACAATGTTCTCCTTCAAATCCATCAGCACAGATACACCTGAATGCCAAAGGGTGAAAAATGTAAAAAACAAAACCAAAAAAACCCCCTGCATTTTAAAACCATGTGGGTCTAAACATTGAAAGAAAACCTAAATACACTCATCACTTACAGAACTTTTAACTGCAAGAAATTAATTTTTAAATGACATGTTGTAGGCATTAATTTAAGATAAAATCCTCCAAGTCAGAAACAATTTGAAAAAAAATTAATGCTGGCTGCAAGATGGCAAATGGCCCCATGGTCCTATAAATCAATAAATCCAATATATTTGCAGATCTAACACACAAGCTAAATTTACCCTATTTTAATCTCAAGTTGTGTTCTAACAAAATAATTCATGCTTCTTTGCTCATAAGTGAGGAGGAACTGGGTCCGATTTTAAACAAAATTGACAGCACCTATTACCCTATGTGTAATGTTCTTGATGTCTCAAAACAAACAAAAAAAAGGAATTTGAAAATAAAATTTTGTCTGCCTTGCAATTATAAAATGTGAATGTTCTCTTGATGTCTCAACAAATGCAATTTTTTCATGGGCATAAAACATTGTACATTTCGCCTTGATAGGTATCAGAATAATCTTTGAAAAGCCTTGATGAGAAAGAGACAATTTCATAACAGAATGCAGAAATGAAGCCTATTTGTTATAGAAAGCGATGTTTCTAACAAGCTTTAGTAGTACATTAGCATTCTTATGTGAAATTATTAGTGTCATTATAAGAACTCTATTTCATAATTCATGAAGTACATCTAAGGTAATTGTACTGTATGATTAAATAAGTCCGGATTAAAAATGTGCACAGCATGGCTGTCTACTCATATTGGGGTTTGGAAATGAATCATTAATTTTGTTTCAGTGCGACCTACATCTTTTCATTACGCACTGTCTTTAAAGCAATACACACAGCAACAGATGAATCTACGACTTGCAGTAGGAGACTAGTTGGCTATTAATTAGCATAATACAGTCACTACTTGGCCTTGATCTGACCTAACTTGATGAATCATAATGGAAGCACGTGAGTCTTTTCAAATTTCTTGATTTTGTAGCTTCCTGAGCTGAAAATACTGTAATATCTCCTTTTGTTTATATATTGCGGTATCTCAGAGAAAGACTCATACATATATATTGTCCTCATGAATAGATTTCTGGCATTTAAAAAAAATAATGTTCCTTGATTTGCAAAGCAGAATGCATGTTTGCTTAGCTATTCTTGTTCCAACATTTCAGACACGGATCACAGACTAATGAATGACCTACCAGAATCCATCTCTGTCCCCTTCTTTTAGGTGGCAAGTTCCTCCATGTCTACATGGGTTACTGATGCATGCATGAATAGGGACATCACAGTCCTGCCCCTGCAGAAGGAATGGCCAAGTAGAGTTGAGTGCAAATGAAGTAGTTGTCAGCACAGTAAAATAAGGCAGGCCCACCAAGAAAGCTATGTTTTCAGATCATGGCTCCTATGAGAGCTTCTACTCACCTTGAAACCATACGGACAGGTGCAGCGATAAAAGTCAACCGGATCATTGTTACAGGTGCCATCATTTTTACATGGATTCGATAAGCAGGGATTACATTTAGCTAAAATAGTCACATCCACAGGACCTAAAAATAATTTAAAAATATGAGAAACTGGTGCTTTCTATTTTTAGGTCACTTAAGATTATTTTAATGCCTTAATGTAATGGTACATTTTGTATATGTTACTGGTCACATGTCTGTATGTAAATCTCTTCCATCACAAAACCTGATGTCAGCATCATCACATTATGTGCAAGGATACAACAGGAGGCCTTCCCATTGAGAGGGATGGCGAGACTCTCCAACATCAGAGCGGGGCACTGGGTTTTGATTTCGGTGGTTAGTGTCTGATGTTAATGATGCCAATGTCACAGGGTCAGTGTCAGTCCCCTCACGGGCTGACTAGCTTCTGTGGTTGAGCTCCATGGCCACTGTCTGCATCTTAAAACTCAGCCAGCTATCGTGGAAATACATGTCATCCATCCCAAAGAGGTGGGTGTGTGTGTGTGTGTGTGTGTGTGTGTGTGTGTGTATGTGTGCACCCCCGCATACAGGCGCAGGCTCGGAGATGAGTGGGTGAATTGTATGAGCAAGTAGAAACTCATCAGTTAAAATACAAATTCATCAATGAAAGCTGCAATATTATGCACCTTCTCTGATAACGCTAGGTCAGCAGGATGGCTTTCCGACAGCAGATACAAGTGGACCCACTTCCACGCACGTGGAAATAAACCGCTCACCCCGTTACCTCTCGCCTCCCGCCGGGCCATCCAGTTCGCTCGCTGCCTGGCGCGGGCACCCGGGGTGGAGCTTCTGACTCCTTGCCCGGAGGACCCCTCCCTGAAGCCACCTCTACCTACCATCCCACTTTTTGCAAAATGCATTTAAAATAACTCACGATCCGTAAAAGGTTTGGATCCGATGCAGACCCGGCCACAGCCCTTTTCCTTTGGTCGCGCGCATTTACCCCGTAGACGGCTAACAGTGTGGGAGCTGGACCGGCCTCAGTGACATGAGACTCACTGGGCTGCCGCTAGGCAACTGTCAGGCGAGGACATTCTATCCAGGGGACATCTTTATATGCAGAATACAAATGTTCTAGTTGTTCCTGCTCTCACCGCCTCTGAAATACTCATTGAGACAGCAGCTACGACTCCGAAGGCATCTGATCACAGGCCCCTTCCAGCAAAATCACCCGAGCCAGTTGCACAGCATGTCCCTCCTTCCCTGTCACGCTCCAGCCTTCTGAGGGACACTGCCCAAAAGCCGGGTGACTCCTGCTCCCATACCGCGCCTGCCATCCTGTTTCTCCACCCACGAGAGCTCACGTTCGTGAGGTTTTACTCTACCGACAGGAGCCCACGTGTGCAAGAAAACGCGGCCCTAAGACGCGCATATCTCAGGGTCCCTCACCCCGGGAGTGCCAGCCGCTCACACATGCTTCCGAAGTAAAATCCGAAACAGGATCGCTCTCCTATTATTCAGTTTTTCCATTAATAAAAAACTTGAAGTATAGAGATTCCTCTTTCTTTTTGACCATCTGAAAAGGACGACAGTTCTGGGGATGACTGTTAATGGGAAGGGGTATTGTCTGCTTCTAGTGCCACCTCAGTCGTTAGGGGGGCTTTGCCAATGTCCCCTTCACTTTTTCTTGGAAATGGGAATAACTAGTGCAGCCTCTATATCAAATTTCAGCTGGAACATTTCTGGGATTAACACTGAAGAGACCCTCATAGAAATTCAATTCCTCACCCCTCCCAACTTATTTATCAATTAGGGGCAAAAATTTAGCCATTTCAGCATACTGCAGAAACGAATGGAGGCAGCTAGTTACGGCAGTGAGTCAAATTAATGAAATACTCCACAGTAAATGACTTTGTATTTGCTAAAGTTACCACACTCGGAATCAGCAACAGGAAAGGAAGCACCTCACTGGCAATGGATCCCTTCGCTAGGCTCGAAGGCAAAGAATCTGATTTTGAACAAAGGCACAGGACAAAGCAGCTAGGGCTGCACTCCAGCAAAACGGCACGTCAGCAAATGCAAGGACTGGACACGTTCCTCTGGCCACGTCCCAAGACCTTGAGAAAAATTGTCTTTTTGTCTGTTTCTGTGCTTTCAACCTTGTAAGCCCGTGGTATGAAAAGAGGAGTTCAGGGTTGCCAGTTTCTAAGTTTATCCATGGAATGTGACGTTTTCAAAAGTTACGTTTGATTATTTAAATGAGAAGCCAGAAATTGCTATGGGGGGGGTGTTCTGGATACATTGATACATTTGAAGAATTAAATAGAGTGTGCAGGTGACAGAATGGCCAGGTTAAAAGAGTCCCCGTCCAGTGCAACACATGGTCAAGATTTATTTAATCAATATCCACTGAACCATATCTGATTAATGAGCACTATCTTATTTTTCCACTTTGGTTTCCCATATAGCTAATCCTGCCAGTTATTTTCTATCTGGAAATTCTTACTGGAATACAAAGGGAGGTCGCCGTTCCCTTGTATATGTTCAGTTGAGCTAAAGGAATCAAAATAAGCAGCTTTACCAGGTGCACAGGCCTATTCTGACAATTTCTTTTTTTCTTTTTTTTAAACATGTCTTTATTGATTTCAGAGAGAGGAAGGGAGAGGGAGAGAGAACTGAAACATCAATGCTGAGAGAGTCATTGATCGGCTGCCTCCTGTGCTCCCCCAACTGGGGATGGAGCCTGCAACCCGGGCCTGTGCCCTGACCGGGAATCGAACCGCGATCTCCTGGATCCCAGGTGGACGCTCAACCGCTGAGCCACGCCAGCTGGGCCACGACAATTTCTTCTTGACCCCATGAGCTGTTCTGGTGGCATCAAGATGGGAGTACAGGGAAGTATTAGGTTCTAACTCCTTCAGGCTGAAGGCTGACGACGGGCTGCCATCCTATTTGCTTCTCTCTTCTAAAAATCTTTGGAAATCAGGTCTTTAATGATAATTTCTTATTTTGAGTACTCAAGTGTGGGTAAAGGGTGATTAAAAAGATGTTTGTAAGTTATATAAATTCCAAATAGCAGCATCCGCTATGTCCAAATACCTTAATTCCCTTTCCTATTTTATTTAGATTGTAATTCCACCTAAGTAAACATCCTTCTTATAATGTGACTTGTACATCTACATGGTTCATCGAACTCTGCGTATTTCTATACTCTAATCCCTTGGAACCACAGTTGACCCTTGAATGACTCGAGTTAGGGGCACTGAACCCAAAGCAGTTGAAAATCCCCATGTAACTTTTGATTCCCCCAAAACTTAAGCTGTCTCTTAGTAACTACAGGGCACTGGTTCCAAGACCTGAATGCCAAAATGTGCAGACGCTCAAGTCCCCTATGTAAAATGTCCCAGGTCAACACCTACAGTCTGCCCTCAAATTTAACGTAGACACTGGAAAATCAGAGCTCGCCACTTACTCATCCATCACAAATTCACCGACAGCCTTCTGCTATGCCAGGGGCTGCTCAAATCTGGGAAAACTGTGGGGCTGTTACTATCAAAACCATGGGGAATGGAAGTGGACGCCGAGAGATAATTGCTCACTGGGTAACAGCACTCAAGAGTCAATGATTTCAAATTTTTAAGACAGCAACTCTGATTTGTAAATTTGGTACAGACAACCACCAGAAATAGGAGAGGCCATCTTTAAGGAACTATATAGCTTGCTCCCATACAACTTCAAGACCGTCAGTCTTTCCTCCTTCCCAAAGTAAAGTGGTTATAAGAATTGTGAAATTATTTCCAAAACATTAGCCCTCATAAAATGTGTGCTATAGAGGAGAAGAGAAATCTAACTCCAGGGACAGAGGTTTTTACTAATGTCACTGAAATGAAAGAGGCTATAGTCTGGGCTACCTGTACTGATTTAAGATTTGGTCTTGATTTAAGAGAGCCTTCTAGCATCAGCTATCTGGACTGGAGGTGTGTTTAGTTTAATAATTCAAAGGGAAATGAAAAGAAAGTTTGGTTAACAATTTGTCTCTGTCAGTTACTTTAATCTTTAATGGAAGAACCGCTAGACCTCAAATCCATTAAGGCTTGTAGGCAGACTTGCTTACTTGACTCAAATCACTAGCTGGGCACCTGACACCAATATTGCCACCCACTGAGAATTGTATCTCACTTTGATTTATGACTAAAAGCTCCAGACACAAATTTCTAGCTAGATTCCAGGGTCTGCCTTCATTCTGGTATCCCTTGGAAACATGAGTCAAATAACAAAATCCTCTAGTACTAACCTTGTACAAAGTCTGAGGTATATCAAAGATAACTCAGAAAAAATGTAGGGGATATTTGAGGTTGGGCACAATTTAACAAGAGGAGGTTTTTGTTTAAAACCAAAGATTCCACACCCCACTTGGAATTACATTATTGCATTTCTTAAGCACCAATATCAATCACATATTTTAACATTCCATCATTAAGTCATTTAATTATCAAATATTTATTGAGGTCTATTTTGTGCCCCTCAGACACTAGGCTAAGTTTTAGAAATAAAAGCCAAATGAAATGCTTGAGTTTCTAGGGACATATTTGTATCAACTACAGAACACAGCTGTATGAGGATGTGGGTAATGGGAATGTATGTTTTGGAATATGTTTTAAGTTTCTGCAAGTCATCAAGGGGGAGGAATTCACTCGGTGAGTGAGAATATGAGTCTGAAGTTCATAAGAAAAGTCATGGCTAGATATCTGAAGCCATGAGGTTGAAATCAATTAATTTAAAAGAGTGAAGGCGAGAATCCCATGCATGTTAATATTAAAGAGTGGTAAGTGGTCACACCATAGGAATAAAGAAAGGCGAAGAGAATGCACAGGAAGGCGCAGTGGCCGCCACCATCTAAGACGATAAAGAGGGAAATGAAGATAACTAAAGGAACTCACTGGAACTGCCAAGATGGGAGTCGCTGGTACCTCTGTAGTTTCATTGGAGGGGTGGAGATGGTCACGAGATGATAGGGGATTAAAATCCTATAAGTCTGCACTAAATCCCATAAACGGTTAAACGAAAACACAAAAGCTGGGTATTACACCTGTGGGATCACCTGGCTCGGCCATTGGCTACGCACACATGCAGCCTTAGGCCAGGAAGTGAGTTTCTTGAGTTACATTTAAATGGAAGATAGCAATAATTATTTTATGGAATTATTGCATCAGAGAGAATATGGATGTATATATTTAAGAAAAAATACTAACCACTGGCTCTCATCACTTAAAATAAATGTCTGCTAAAATTTTCTCAGTATTTTAAAATTTATGACACAAAATAAAAATAGCCCTTGTTTGCTTTCTAAAGATGGTGTTTTTGGTGCATTCGGAGCACCTCAGAACTCTCCATGCCTGGTGCATAACAGGAACTTGAATAATATTTGTTGAGTGAGAGAAGGACCACATTAATTTCCATTAGATTCTTCACTCCTTAGCACGTTCAAGTGTTTAGTAAATGTATGTCAAATTAAAATGAACAATTCAGTTGTCTGCAGCGCTAAATCTTCCTGAACCAAGAGCAGTACAGGGAATCTCAGACATGAAAACATTCTACATTCCATGCTGCTTTTCCCAGTGAAAACCCGAGAGGGCAAAGCCTCTGTGTTGCTGTGAATGGCTTCGTCATTCTAACTTTCTCTGGTATCTGAAAGTTGACAACAGGACCTATGAGTCACAAAGACAAGTTATGTCCATCTGCTTCCCACTCATGGATGTTCTGATCTGGGTATTAATTAAATATGCTCTGATAATCTGTATCATCCAGTTCATTTATTTCCTTTTTAAAAAAAATTTAAAAATTTATTTCAAAAAGAACTTGATAATATCTGTGAGCTCATGAGTTCACTCCGCTGAAACTGAGATTAAATCATAAAGAAAATACTCTGAAAATGTAGGACACAAATGGTTGTGAAAAAAAATTAATTACTCAAAATAATAGCCCAGCCTTTCCCAGCAGAGAAAAACCGTAAGTTATATTTAAATACAGCTATGCAAACATGTCTTCAAATAAAGAATATTCCTCTTCTTGCTGTAATTTGAAATTACATATTTACAAACCTTAATATGAGGAGTATGTACTTACATGTTTTCATGAATAAAATAAAACACATTCAACTGATAGAACTATGGGAAAAGTTTCATTAAAATATAAAACATTCGAAGTGTAAAATATTTAAGAAGCACCATTTGATTGCTTTTAAGCCTATAAAGCATGGGGGCCCTGAACCACAGCACTCACATTTCCTACCCTGAATTAATCTAATTAAAGATGAGGCTACTTCGCCTCCTACCAATCCATTTACTATGTAAATATTTCTGGCAGCATGTGAGTGGTTCAAACTTTCATTTTCTAAGTATGTTTCAATAATGGGGGGGGGGCACAATCTTATTTATATCGACAATTTGTTTTGAGAATAATTTTATTGAAAATTAGGAAGTGGGCCCGGCTGGGTGTGGCTCAGTGGTTGAGCGTCGACCTAGGATCCAGGCGATCACAGTTCGATTCCCGGTCAGGGCACATGCCCGGGTTGCGGGCTCGATCAATGACTCTCTCATCATTGATGTTTCTTTCTCTCTCCCCCTCTCCTTTCCTCTCTCTAAAATCAATAAAGATATATTAAAAAAAAAAAAAATAGGAAGTGAACTTCAGGGCAAGCTCTGCAGTCAGATAGGGTCCAAATTCTGGCTCCTTCACTCAGCAGCTGGGTGATTCTGAATCAATTAATCTCCCTACATTACCGTATTTTCTTCTCTCAAATGTAGAAATAATAGTACCTACAATAGGAATGATGTAAAAATTAAGAGATAACTATCTATGTAAAATTCTCAGCATAATGCAAACTGCTCATTGTTATTATCATTAGCAGTAGTAGCCCTATGGGCAGAGATCCAATCTGAATTGTTATAAATCCTGAACTAGCAGAGTCTTAATTACATTAAGGTACAGCAAAAGCAGGTACACCCTAAAGTGTGCTAAATGCAATCACGCTATGCTCGTTGACTTCTGAATGTCTACACTGCTGGCCAACTGGTCCACAGCATGCTGTTGGCTATCAGCTTAGGGTACACCTTGAATGTTATAAAATCCATTGATTTGATAACTTAGTGGATATTAAGCTAAGCTGCCACAGCTGAGCTAAGAAATCTAAGCCCTTAAATCATCTGTCAATTAAGTCTCAGCTCGACAGTTTCCTGGAGGCCCTGGAACAGATGCAGCAATGCTCCCGTGCAGCAATGCTCCCGCGCAGCAATGCTCCTGCAGTTCCACTCGCAGCAGCGCCGTCTGCTTGTCCAAACAGCCGGCTTAGACACACCTGCACCACAGAACCTTCCACAGCCACATGCCTGTGACATGAGCCCTTGTAGCAACTGTTCCACCCAATATGAAATTCACTAGCCACACGTGGTGATTTATGTTTAAATTTAAATTACATAAAATTTAAAATGCATTTCCTCAGCTGCACTCACCCCATTTTAAGTGCTCAACCATCACACGTGGCTAGCGGCTATGGTGCCTAGAGAACATTTCCATCATCGCACAGAGCTTTATCACACAGACAGAGCAATTTTCCCTCAAGCACGTTTCCATTCAAAGGACACTAAGTACATGAGACGCTAGAGTCATGAAACAAACAAAAAAGGTAAAATCAGATAAATCTTGAGTTAAAAAGATTTTTCTGTACGTATGTATGTATCTATGTGTTTGGATTCTGAGAACATTTAATCAATTAATGAGAACCAGGATGCTCTAAGGATGAAATATAAATATGTAGCTTTGCGCAAATTTGTGGTATCATGAATTTTTTTTTTCAAAAGTATCTCTGGCAAACTCTAAACTTTAAGAAATACAGATAAGCACTAGCATTTTTCAGAGTATGTGTCCTTGAGCACAGAGAAGTGTAATAGAATCAATTTGCAGTTTCTCAACTTCCCCCATACAATCTTTCTACAAGCATTCTGCCCAATAACATCCCTAGAATAAGAGTTATGAACCAGTTCCTCCTTCCCTTTGACAGTCATCTTCCCTTACAAAGCGATCTACCTCTCAGCCACCAGGAATTCACCCCAGGGCACTGCCCCAAGGAAACAGCTGGAGTCACCAAAGAACAATGCAAAATACTGCGTATTTGCAAAGGCTCTGCACAATCCCAGAGAGGCATCTCCAATAAAATTCTACTTTCAATAACAACATTAAAATATGGGTAAATAATTAAGCTGTCCTAATCAACGGTGTCCCAATCAATGGCTCGAGTATTAATGGAAATAATTCAGTTGAAAGAAAAATGTACAAAGTCAGATTTTTGGTGGCAGAAAATTTTTAAAAATCAAATGACGTACACCTTTTTTATAATAAAGAATGATACAATTCTCTGATGCACTGGAAACAGGAATTCAAGGAGAAAAACAGAAGTTCAAGGAAAAAGAAAAAAGAAGGATCTTGTTTTTGTCTCTTAAAATTAGCTGTTATATGGAGACTCCCCCAGACACATTTAAAGGAATAATGGAAAAAGGTAGGGTTTTTTTAAATGTCAAACTTTACAGTGAACCGCAAATGACATATTTTGCAACCACTTATAGCTATGGAAAAAAGCATTAGATGCCAAGTTAAAAATGTTGGAAGGGTATATAGTTTTTGAAAATTCCTTCTTTAATCAATAAATCAAAGAGTCCCTCATCATTTTCTGTTGGTCTTTTGAAGTGTTATAATAATAAAATTGCACTTAACCTATATTGGGTGCTTCCTGTGTGTAAGGCAACGTGTTTTACATATATTAATTCAACTAATCTTTGTTTCCAACTTTATGGAGGAATAACTGACCAATACAATGGTATGTATTTAATGTGTACAATGGGATGACCAGATATACAAATACACTGTGGAATTAGTATAATTAACAGATCTGTCACCTCACATGGTTAACATTTTTGCGCGTGGTGAGAATGCTTAAGATCTACCCAGCAACTTCCAAGTGGACAACACGGTATCTTTCACTATTGTCACCATACTGACCATTCCATCCTCACGACCTACTCCCCGTATGACTGCACCTTTGAACCCTCTGACCTACAGCCCCCCGTTTTCCCTTTCCCCCAGCCCCTGGTAACCAACCATTCTCTTCTTTGTTTCTATAAAATTGGCTTTTTTTTTTAAAAAAAAAGATTCTGCATATAATGATTCCTCTAATCTTAACGAGCTCCCTTAGGTATGTACCATCGTCGCCTCTGCTTGCATACGAGACACTGAGCACAGAGCAGCGAAACTAGTCAAGTCCCACAACTAGTGAACCTGGCTTAGCCCAGGTGGGCCAGGCTGGGCCTCCGCACTCTCGCTGTGACCCACCGCACACTATTACTCCTTAGATATGGTTTTTCCCACCCAAATCAGCAGCCTTTGGAAGCCAATCCTTTCAGCTAGGTTTGCAAGCCTTGGGGGGCAAGACCGTAGCATGAACTTCTGTATGGTTCAGGACACTTAGGATTTAGGTGTGGTGCTTTTTTAATGTTTTTATTGATTTTAGAGAGAGAAGAAGGGAAAGGGAGAGGGAGATAGAAACAATGATGAGAGAGAATCAGATCAGCTGCCTCCTGCACGCCCCCTGCTAGGGTTCGAGCCCACAACTCAGGAATGTGCAGTGACCGGGAATTGAACCTGTGACCTCTTGGTTCATGGGTGGATGCTCAACCACTGAGCCATTCCATCCTCACGGCCAGGCTGGGATTTAGTTTTATACATAAAATATATTTAATAAACCTTTGCTGATTATACATTTAGACTTTTCAAGAATTTCTCTCCACCTAGTAATGAGGAGTGGACCTCTTGAATATCTACAAATTAAGAGTAACAGTAACCTTCTATCCTGTTTTTGGTAAGGGATCTAAGTCCATACATTTGACTAGTAAACATGGAAAAAAACACAAAACAAGTTCATTACCGGTGATGTCTAGGTATTGGGATTAATGGTTCATTTTAGGTTTTGCAGAAATAAAATGTTTCTTATTGTTTACATTTTGTTATTTAGATTTTTCTGTGTTGGGCATATATTATTCTTATAATAAGAGAAAAAATATTTGTTACTAAAATGCTATTGCGGATTCACAAATACATAAAACAAAGGGGGGGAAGGGATAAAAACAGGAAGAAACAGCCACATTATCACAGGAAGAGGGCAGCACACGAGGCCAGCGGGGAGGTTTGGCCTGACACTTGGGGCTCATGTCCTTACCTGGCGTCAGGAAGCCACAGGGCCCTGGCAGCCCTGGGAGCAGGGCGCACGATCAGACAAGGCAAAAGCAAAATCAAAATATTTCACTCGTTAGAGGCTAGGAGAGGAATTTCCAGAAATAGTGTGCTCTTCACTTCTTCATGCATTTTAAAGGAAACAGTCATTTCCAGTGGACTGTTTCTGCAGTGTATTTGAAAAGCCTAATTCTGTACTTGGTGCCTCAGGTAACTGCTCTGTCCTGCCCACGTCTGGGTGGAAACAGCAAGTAGTTACTGGGGCTTTTCAGCTATCCCTTTAAAATTAGTGGCAAATGGTATTCCTTTTATTTTGAAATTGATGAGGCAAATTTTTCTTTACAGAAATACAAATAATTCAGAACCGTACCTTGACAGGTAAACTTTTTGGAGGGAGTGGTGAGTAAGAGTTTATCGGCCATCTCTCCAGGCCCAGCGCAGCGAGCAATTCCCGGTTCTTTATATTCTGACTTCACCCACTCGGACAACCACTGCATGTTGCAGTCACAGTACAGAGGGTTGGCTCCAATGGCCCTGAAAAACAGCACCACAGACGTGCACACACACACACACACACACACACACACACACGCATGGGGATATTAGCTCCTAAGGGAACATAAAGTGATGCTCAGCAGAAACTCCCTATAGATTTGTTGACAAAAACAATTTCAAAGACAATAGAGACCCTGGGATTACCCATTTTCCTGAATGACGTAAAACTGAGATCTAGTGAGCTGTCACTAGTATTAACAAGTCCCTGAAATTTAGACAGTGTCCGGGTATTTGTAGAGACAGGCTTGTACTGGGTGCAGATCAACACTTCCTTCCCTCGCCAGTTACTTATTGAGAAACCAATGCCTATGCGAGGTTCTGGGGACCCAAATATGAAAACCACATTACTCTTAACTCCAAAGAAAGCCTTCTGCAAGGGAGATTAACATCTACTCAGACGTACACTTAAATTTCCTTTGGAAGCGCTGTAGGAGGAGTATTTACAAGATGACTGTGAACAGAGGGTAACTTCTCTGGGGGACTAGTTTCTAAGCTTTTCAATGGTTTAAGTAGGTGGGAAAGGCTGGGAAGGATATTTCAGGGTAAAAACCCAGTAAGTATAAAGGTACAAAGGTAAGAGAGGCATGAAATAATAAAGAGGCATAAAGGTTTCCAAAGCTGATTTAGACTGTCATTGGATGAAGGTCCCTTTACAAAGGCCTTCATTTCGGAACTCTGATTCCTACTCACAGAAGGTACTGACAGGAAAAGCGATCAGGACAATAGCTAGGACTCATCACGTCATCCCAGAGGCAGGAACTGTGCTAAGCCACTTATTTACACGAATTACCTCATTTTATCCAAAACACCAACTCTCTGATGTCAATATTATTATTAAATCATTTACAGACTAAGAAACTGAGGCCAAAGAAGTTAACTGGTGGGTTTGTAAAATTGCCAAGTTTGGGCACTAGACATACACAAATGGCATTTAAAAACTGATTAATTCTGATTGATAATTAACTAAGGATTAGTCATGTTTTAGATCTATAGTCTAGGCAAAATTAATTTTACTCTTTTATTAGAAACCCCCCAAAATGTACTTGTAAAACCACAGTACTTTCTAGTGTAACTTTAATGCCCAACTCCACAAGATAGCTTTAATTTATTATCTTGGCCCTTACTTCCCATTATCTGCGTTCTCTTTGCTTAGCTGAAAGTGTTTCTTCTTATACACGTGGCTTACCCAGCTTCCTAGCCTATGCCTTTTCTCTTCATGCCCTCTGATTCTAGAATATGGACTCTCCTTCAAATCAGTCTCCCCAAACCCAACTTTTCTAAGTCACATCCCAAGTACCACCTCTTCCGCGAAACCTGCCCTGATTTGCTCACATGGGATTCATTTATTTAGCAAATATTATTCAGCATTGACTACGGCACCATGCAAAAATAAATTAGGGTTCAAGACGCTATAGTGTGCTAGAGGGCAATAGCCCAACCCTCGTGTTGGGGGAAATGTTTTTCTTTGTGTTCTCTGTCACATTTCCTGGAAGTTCAAAGACTGAAAACCTTTACATCTTCTTTAAAGATGGGACCAATCACATGTTATGATGTGACAATAAAAGGGGCAGCAGAGGACATGTTTTCCAAACTCGCTTGCGAGGGACAGTGCGACCCTAACCCCCTGCCACGAACTAGGTACTCACAGGTGTGACAATGCAGAAAGATCGTTGAAAGCGCCTTCAGGCACAACAGAAATATCATTTCCATGTAAAGACCTAAAAGAAAAAGCAAAATTAAATTTTCTATAATTCAGAGAGTTCAAAAAAATCCCCACACATGTAGGAAACTACAGTTGGTAATAAGCATTTTTAAATCAGTGCAGACAAGATGGTCTATTCAATAGTCTGGTACAACTGGGCATCTATTTCCAAAAGCAAAAGGTTAGTTCCTACCTCAAGTCATGTGCGTGCAATAAATTCTAGACTGAAGGGTTAAATGTAAAAATAAAGCTAGTGTGTAGTAAGACAAAATACAGAAGAGCTCCTTTCTATACACACAGGATAGAAAAGCACTATATAAAACTCGGAAGCCATAATGAAAAGGGCTGACACATTTTTGACAACGTACAATATATTCATGCTATAACAGATTACATGTAAGGAACAGAATGGGAAATATCTGCAACGTACGTAAGATACGAGGAATAATTCCTTTGTGAAAAGACCTACAAGCCTTGAGTCAAGTGGTAGATGCATAAAGATACGTATGTTAATCAGGAAAAGACAAAGTACCCAATAAAAATTGGGCAACGATACGATCAGGCTCACAGACTAAGCAGCACAGATGCTCAATAAACAAACAAAATATATTCCAATGCTCTCGTCATTGGAATTGCAAATTAAAACAGAAGTGGAAAATCAAGTTCCATTTGTCATATGGCGAAAATGAGAGGATTGATGACATTCAATATTTGCAAGAGTGCTTTAAAACAGGTGCTCTGCTAAATAGTCGGTGGAAAAAATAAATGTGTGAACTGTCGAGATCTCCTGTGAAGGACAATGCGACAGCTATTTCTGGTTTCCCCCCAATGCACGGGACAGTGACTTGCCCCGCGGGCCACTGCTGGGCCACCAGCGCACCTGCGCCACAGCGGCATGCGGGCTGCTCTGCGGGCTGGAGGGCAGAGTAATGGGAATTTGGAAGTAAAATGAGTGACGGTGAAGACGTGGCTGAACAAGACAAGTCCCATTTATGGTTTTACAATTTACACAGCTGGGGGCATACATATATCGTAATATAAAACCAAATGCCTAGAAAGGAGGGCCAGAAAAGAACAAACTGTATAACAGTAAACTCTCGGGAGGGTATTGGGCTTGAGGATCGTGTTTTATTTCATATGTTTAAAAATTCACCTATTAAGCAATCTGTAAAGAAATGTAATTTCCTATATTTCTTTCAAAGTTAGTTGACTCTATGTGAAACAGACCTCTAAATATTACATATTATCAATTAAACAACTGGAGTAAAAGCAGCACTATAGAAGAGAAAGTTACATAGTCCAAATCAAAGCTGCTGGACAATGACGCAGTGAGATATGATTTTTCAAATTTGTAGTAAATCCCGATGCATATATCAGAAAACACCCAAGGATCAACAAAGCAGGTATGTCATTAAATAGACAACTGGAGCCCTGAGGAAAGAGTTACTTTATTGAACATAAGATGCTTACAGTAGCCGGAGAGACTTCAATCCATCGAAGGTTCGGGGAGGAAGGCATCTCAGGCGGTTGTAACTAAGAATCCTGAAAGCACACAAGCCAGTTGGTCTTTCTCAGGCCTCCCCAAATGGCCAAATGCCATTTTTAAAATAAAGCAGCTAAGAAAAGGGTTATTTTAACATCTTATAAACTGAGAATATTGACACATAATATTTTTTTAAACATTTTTGTGTTGTTTCACAGGTACATCCTATTTATTTCCTAAACCCAGTCTGGAAAGCTTCCTGCACTATGCCCGCCTGAAGGCAGCTTCTCCGGAAGCCTGCTAAGGGTCCCTCCTAACCCCACATGGGCGTAAATATTCTGTGTATCTTTTATAGAAGCCAACACCGTTTGTACTGTCTGTATTTGTTGGCTTACTGAGGGTATTATCTGTCTGTTTCTCGCAAGTATTTACACTCCCCGGGGACAGAGATGCTATCTGTCTTGTTGACCAGGAATGTCCAGGGCCTAGAAAATGCATTTTGTCCGGTGAATTAATGAGAACTCAGTACCACACATTCGCACTCACAAGGTGAGGAGCTGGGTCATGTTGCTGAAGCTCTGGTTTGAAAGGGTGCTTATTCGGTTGTTACTTAAGTCTCTAGAAGAGAAAAGGAAAAGAGACGGAAGCTACTGTTAGCAAAGAGATCAAAGTATTCGCAGTTCATAGAAAGAGAAGGTCTTTTTGTGCATGGTCACAGCAGCCTTGTCAGCACCCAGCTTCTACCTGAAAACAGTAGGACATCGGGCACCCCTCTGGGGCAGACTCTAAGGTCGCTCCTAAGGACTCAGCCCTGGTCGGCTGAAGTTAGGGGGGCCACACGTCTCGCTTTGGCCAGGGAGCTGCAGGCACCGGGAGCCCGGTTCACTTCACAAGGGATCTAGAGCGAGCGAGCTCGTCCCACTTCTCCCATATCCTCTCCCCTCTCTCTCCTGCAAGGCCTATGACCTTCCCTAGGCCCTGCGACTGTTGCCTGGTCCCAGAGCAAAGGCCCGCGGAGGCCGGTTATAGTGGACACGTGGTATGGGTGGGAAATAAACCTTTGCTCTCGAAAGTTCCGTCGGCTGCACATGCCTATCTTCATGGGAACATAGGCTCACCCACACACAGAGGCAAGCTGCACAGCTGGACGGACCCCTCACTTAAGCACATTCACGGAGCTCTAGGCACCGAGTCACACCAGCCGGGGCAGAAAAGGTTTAATTCCGATGCTTTCACACCCGACGGCTAGGATGGTGCTGCCTGTTGTCAAGAGGTCGGTGCCCCTGACTATAGTCAGAGAGCGCATGCTTTAAAAATCTTGTGGCACACCAGTTGAAAATCGCTGCCCTGGGGTAAAGTTTACGTTGAGAAATGCAATATTTTCTGCTACCTTGGTTTCTAGAATTCGCTAATTAGGAATAAACCTCCTTATTATAGGAATACTAGAAATCTGCCTCCTAAGTCAGTCCTATTTACTCTAAAATCAGATAGACTTTAACGATAAAGTACCTCCCTTTATATTCACTATTGTTACTACTATTTTGTTTTGTGAGAAATTTTATCAATTCATGACAAGGCTACTCTAAGCTTGATATTATATAGGGTGAGGTCATATTTTTTTAAAAGTATTTTGCACATAACTATATTGAAATATTTGTATGCTTAAATATAATCTTATATTTACAACTTTAAATTGGTAAAAAAACTTCTATACATTAATGAAGAAAACAGATTATTTTAGGACGTCAAACCAAACTAAAAATAAATTCAGTGTTTTGAAATTTATACTCAGAATGTCAGCAGCTTTGTCCCACTTTCTTAAATACTGTGTAAATAAATATGGATTTTATAAAATGAATTTGAATACTGGAAACCCATAACTTAATTCATAACTTCTTATGTAAGAGAATCAAACTTAATAAGCTAGATTTATAATATATTTCCAATAAGATCACTACCATCTACTATCTTTTGCTTAAAGTCAAGAATAAAAATATTGTATATATTCCGTTCCTTGGCTTGTCATAAAGTGCCCCATATTCACTGTCAATAGAGGTATCCTACTCACTGCATTTTTACAATTCTTTGATACAAAGACTTCATCGTATTTGTACTTTGAAGGGAGGAGGACCTTTTTCCTAGCCTGACTGATACTCAGAGAAGATGGAGCCAGTGACCCAGAACCAGGCGGCGAGGGGCAGCAACTGCCTGTGAACCAATTTTTATTGCCCCAAAGGGTCACTACCCCTCCGCCCTGTGCTGTCCCCATGCTCCTGAAACAGAGTAAGAAGTCGAAGGCGCGGACACACTGTACGTTACTTACATAAGTGTTAAATGTCTGTAGTTAGAGAGTTCCTTAGGAACCAGGGTGAACTGGTTCCCATCCAGATACCTGAAAACAAGGAAAAAAAGTAATTTTTTAAGAAGTAACAGTAGTGTATTGTGGAATAGTTGAACAATATTTCACTTTTAATGGAGGCAAGGAAGCACTTGGCAATTCTGAGTTTAAGATGTCATGTAACTAGCTGAGACCGCTATTTAAGGGCAGAAAAATAAAGCACTTTGTCCAATCCAGTAGAATTCTTTTGTGGGTCACTTGGGATAAATTCTAAAATTCAGGAGAGACTGGCAAGCCCAGTTCTTAGTGGTTATCTAAGAAGGCAGGCATGTGTCCAACCATTTTTTGGTCAGCAAGAAGGTTCATTCAAATAACCACATTTTTAGTCAAGCTCCAGTTTGCTTGTGTTTATGTGGAGCTAGTACCACAAAAGGCATTCACTGCTGGCAGAACCTTGCTGCTGGGGGCAACACCACACTTTTTTTTTTTAAAAAAAAATGTTTTTATTGATTTTAGAGAGAAAGAGAAAGGGAGAGGGAGAGGGAGAGAGGAACATCTATTGGCTGCCTCCCGCATGCACCCTACTGGGGATCGAGCCCACAACTCAAGCAGGTGCCCTGACCTGGAACTGAACCGGTGACCTCCTGGTGCATGGGACAAAGCTCAGCCAGCTGAGCCACACCAGCCAGGGCAAGACCACTCTTCACTGCCTTAATATAATCAATATACTTAGTAAACAACAATGGGTAGTTTAAAGGAGATATTTGGGAATTTTAACATAATTAGATTTCAATTAATATTACCTTAACAGTGGTTTTTACCACTGTATATCTACTTGGTGATATTAATTTTAGGAGGTTTCCTGGCAAATCCCATTTATCAAGTGCACAAATATAGCATATATATGCAAAAGTAATAATCAAATAACCACACGTAAGTAAATTTTCCCTTTCTGATTAGAGTTAGCAGAATAATTAGAAAATAGATAGGTTTTGGACTAACTGGCAAGACATGAAAGTAAAGGAATGCTTAAAGTTATATCCATGGTGTCACATACACACACAGAGAATAAATTCCCTCTCCTCCCAAGGCTGTTCTTTCCCAGAATCTAGATAGCGAGGGGTAAAAATGTCTTTCATTAACGTGGTCTTCTGGTATAGATGTGCCCACAATCAGTTGTGGCACACTGGGCATGTGATCCGCCCTCCTGCCTCAGTGTTGTGGGCAATCTTAAGATCCAAGATTGAGGTCAGTATTTTTGCTGGATACAGCAGTAGCTGAGAAATTGCCTAAGATAACAGTCTATTTTAACTATTTCAAAATGAAGGCAGTTATATAACAGCCACAAATTACCAAAATACATAATAAGTATTTGACTAAGAGCCAGCACATGATATGATTGATCCCTTATGCCTACTCAGATTTTCTTTGTATTTCAGCCCCTCTCCTTCCTTTCTTTCCTGTAGCTAAATTTTTCTTGCCACCACTAGGGGACAGCATGATCCCATACACTTCAACTCTCTCCCTTCATTCCAGAACATCTTAGGAGAATGTTAGTGCTATGGATGTTTACAAGTAAAACAATCTAAGAGGGAAATTATATGGAACTGATTAAAAATAATAGATACCATTTGTTTAAAATGTTCCACAAATATTATTTTGCCAAATTCTTTAATAATTCAATAAAATAAGCACGTGACATTTCTCTAATACACACATATATATTACTATAAAGAGAAATAACTGCTGACTCAGTGCGGTTCTAAGAATATGCTCTCTGGGAGGCAAAACTAGAATTCACAAGAGATGAGTTCATTTTTTCATTTCTGTAATCTATTTTCTTTAGCAAATATATTGCTTTTAAAAAATGTATAGAGAAGTAGATTTAAGACTTGACTATAGGACAGAAGAAACACGTAGATGGCATAGAAAGGACATGAATCAAGCAGGATCTCAAATGTGCTTTAATTAAGGAAATTGAAGAGTGTTAAAACAAATTTTAAAAAAAAGAATGTTCAAAATTATTTAACGGGAACCGGGTAAAACAACTAAGGGATGGGCCAGTTAAAATGGTAAAAGAAGAGATTTAGCATCAGAGACGATCTGAACGTTATGCTCAGAGCTACTGTCTTGACTGGGTGCTCCTAGAATCAACGTATACAGACTGCTCTACAGGCATCTAGCTCCCCAGCTCTGGATGGAGGGCAATCTTCTGAGATAAATACACATTAAAGTGAGAATTAAGTATTTAATTATACACAGGCTCACACAAAGCAGTGCTTATGGTTAATTAACAACTGTGACTGGTAGTAAGAGAGAGAAACTGATCACCTTACAACTATTCAAATCCAAGAGCGACCTTCTGTGCACATATGCTAAGATCGCATGACTTTTGTGTAAGCGTTCAATCCAGGACCACATTAGGATTCGTGGAACTGCACAGGATCTGAGAACAGATTTTTTGAAAACTGAAGTGGCATCTTCTTCAACCTCATTAAGTATGTTCCATGTTGCCAAAAGTAGATCAAGCTGCGCACTGGGAGTGCTTGTACACAGCTGCATTAATTGCAGGTACATGTTTGCATGAGTTAGCACTGGATTTAAATTGTTTTTGATATTTGGTTCCATACAAACAAAAATCAACGAGGCCAAAAGAATCAATTGCACGTCACTGAGCATGTGTACCTGACCCGTTCGCACGCAGAGGAAGGAATGGAACAGAGCATGGGCTCATGATTATTTAAGCAGCTCATTCTCTGATTTATTCCATTCCCCATGCGTAGCACGAGGCAGCTAAGGAGGTGTGGGTAGTGCTTAGTGTCTGGATATGTGTGTATTGGCAATGTAATTTGTGGTTAAATGTCAGAAATGGAAATGTTAGAGATAATTGGCCCCACACCCTTTACAAACTGAAGGACTTTGATTCAAGTCCAAAGGGCAGTCACGTATTTCTTTTTAAGGATTATGCCAGTTTCTTCCACCTCCCCTCCCCCAGATATTAATGTATCCCATATGGTGAGATGTTCTCCCCAGGGATACAGTGGTAAGGAGTAATTAACCATATGGAATATCCAGGCACTGTAGATAAACTAAATATACAGCATTTCCCAAGGTGCACTGGATGGAACATTAGTCTTGCAAGATACTCCATGAGCAAAGGACTGTAGGAACCAATAAGTGTGGGAGCTACCTTATACTTTACCATCCCCTCTTGGAGCTCCACAGTGCAACTTAGCATAATAAAGGCACTGAGAAATCCTGCAGTGAAAAAAAGAGAAACACACACATACAGCATTTCCCAAGGGTATCTGAACTAGCTTTTGTATTATTTGTTTAAGGTTTTATGTGATACTAATTAAAGGCCCATAGAATTTGCAAACAGGCCTCTAAAAACTTTTGTTTGGTGTCCATTTCCCTTGGTGTGTGAAATATTAATTATTCAGAAAAAAGAAAGACAAGCTTTACTTACAGTTCAGTGACATCTCTTGGAATTCCTTTGGGCAAGGCTTTCAAGCCCTTGTTGCTACATCGGACCACCGTATCCAAGCAGGTGCACTCCGTGGGACAGCGGGACAGTGGGGAACAGCTATTGTCGTCATTTCCTAAATTGCCAAAGACATACAAGAAAACCCAGGTTTGCAGCTCTGAAGGCATTTGGAGTGATTTTATGCCTTTATATTGACGTAACAAGCACCAATCTCCGGCCATATGAGCACTGATGTATAGGGCAGTAAGGATTTACTGACTGACACCATGTTTTATAGCACCCTTTTCAGGCAGCCTAGGGCAGAATTCCAGAAAAGGGTGTTCCATCTTTATTATCAATACAATGATAATAGTTATTGTCTTTGTACAGTTATTTATATAAATTATACTTTTAATCAGAATATATAAATGTTAACTGAATAATAGATAAATTGTAAGGAGATAGACATGAAGGGACATAAAGGGACAGTAATATCAAATGTTTTGCAAAAATGGTATGGGTCCCTCATTTTAAAGTACAGGGCTCATAAAAGCTTTGCATTCACTGCCAATAACAATAGACCCGGCTTCACCTACCTGACAGGGCAATTCCCATCAAATGCGATGATGCACAGAGTGCATTAAACAGTAAAAGCTATTATTTTTGTTAGATTTACTAGCATTCCCACTTTAGAAGTCAACTGCTTTTCTCATTTGGAAATGGTAGTGACTAGAAGAGGGGCTTAGGATAACACGAAGTTGTAAAGTAGCATCAAACACCAGCTGGAAACTGGAAAATCTAAAATATCCAAAAACACAACATAGACTTGGATAGGAAAGCGCAGCCTGAGAAAGAAAGTGTCCTGTTACTAAAACATAACAAAACAACCAAAATGACGCACAAGGACGCCCTGTGGGCTGACGCTGCCCAGATGGTCCGCAGCCCCAGAGCCCTCACCGGGCCTGGGGACCGCAGGCTGGGCCAGGGGCCCTTACCGTCGTCGCAGGTGAAGTCCTGGATGGCCACGTCCTGGATGGGGATCTCTTTGAGGAAGGAGGGCTTCTGGCAGCGAGGGTTGCCCGTCACAATCCTTTTCTTGCGGAGCCATTCTCCCAGCCACGCCAGGTGGCAGTTACAGTTAAAAGGATTGGCCAAGAGGTTTCTAAGTGTCACAAGCAAAGTGCAGAGATGAGCTGGTCAGGGTCTCAGATTCTTGCTCCTCAAAGCCCCAGGCTTCCACCCGCCACTCTCTTTCCATAGGACAGGTTCCCCCGGTTCACATTCTCCGTCTGCCCCAGGTTCATACTCAATCGCCATGCATGGGATGCATTTTTTTTGGCTAAAATATTTATGTGTGAATTTTACAAAATCACAACACTTTCACACAAGAATCTTCCAAATAATTTCATGTGAAAAATGAAGCGAAGGCAGCAATTTAGTGCTTAGGTAGCGGATCCTGGGAGATACCTCATTTATAGACAATTTCAACTTGTCCGAGATCTGAGTTGCTGTCCGACTCCCCTACCCTGATAATGCAGTAACTTAATATAAAGATGAAGGCTGATTACCTTATATTATTGAGTTTAACCTGACAGCAGCTATTTCATTAATTTGTCATTTCAGGATTTCCATTTCTTATTTGCTCCGGAGAATAGGTTTCCCATCGAAACTGACAGCTGAGTTGATTAAATGCCAGTTATAAAAATGAATTTACTTCTACAAATCTCCACACTTTTGGCATCTCACCACTTCAGCACAAACCTATCGACAATCCCATTATTTATAAACATGTCATATTTAATATGCACAAATTAGTCACCCTATGTAAAATGTCACATTTTATGTGGAAAGAAGATTAAGTACTTCACTGATGGATGGATGCTTTCCTCAAATTATTTCTTCAACGACTTGAGCTATGTCGAACATGCTTATTTTAAATTTTATTTTCTTTCTAACTACCTTTTGAGTTAGATTAGTATGCCAGCATTAAGATTCATATTTTCAAACTCTGCTTCTTAGGTGCTGATATACAAAATGCCTGAAATGCATTGTTTGGAGAGGGTTTTTGGTGTTGTTGTGTTTTTGGTGTGGTTTCTTTTTGACACTTTCTGAGTTCTGTGTCTAGACTTACAAATATTCTTTATTCTCAAACTCTGCAGAAAATATCCTCCTGGAAAGGCTCAGCCTATTTCTTCAATATCTTCCTAGTATCATAGCAAATGCCCTCTAGTGAGCAGCTCTTCTTGCTGGTCAGGTCATCCCAATGCAGCCCCTGTCACTGTGAATGACCCTTTGAGCATCGCGTGGTGGCAATAACCCTATCAACCCCGTTTTTATGAAACTTACACTGAAAAGGTGCCAGTGCAAGAAGACTGAGGGAAAATCTATAACTTTTATTTGCAGCACAATCAAGTTATAATAAAAATTAAAATTTATAAATGAAGCCAAAGCACATTATTATAAAAAAGAACGGATCGAACAATACTAAAGACCTCGGTTAAATTTTCATATAAAACGGTAGGTAATCTTTTCAGAAAAGTTAAATTTAACTTAAACAAATTTGCCTTTAGAAAAACACACACCTAAATCCTGGATCGCGTTTTTATGACACGCTTAACAATGCATTAAAATGCTATCAATGAAAGTAATAAATGTGGTACAGCGGCCAAGTAATACACAAATGAAGACTGTTTTTCATACTCACAGAGTAGATAACGAATGGAGAGTGTCAAAGGCCCCCGGGGCAACTGTAGTAATTCGATTATCATACAGAGAAAGCAGACGCACAGAACTCAGTCCTACGAAGCTGTCATTCCCCACACAGCTGATGCGATTACTCCTCAGCATCCTG
Source organism: Miniopterus schreibersii (assembly GCF_964146895.1). Taxonomy (NCBI): domain Eukaryota; kingdom Metazoa; phylum Chordata; class Mammalia; order Chiroptera; family Miniopteridae; genus Miniopterus; species Miniopterus schreibersii. The sequence goes on along the minus strand of NC_138101.1, from coordinate 10,194,142 downwards.
AGGGGGAAGGAGAGACCGGTGTTAGGAGATAAAGCATCGGGCAATCAATTTTGCCTATCTGAGGACCAAGATAACCCTTCTCTGAAAATCTGCAGCATTCGTGACTGTTTTCTGAGTGTTCCCTAGCTATCAGGGATCGCTATGGCCATGCACGGAGAGCCTCGTGCAGAAACAAAACGCTTCGAGTTGTCCATGATTACACTCAGTCACACAAAGCAAGGTGAGCCCCGCTGTGGGTTCCCACCCCCCCTGGCGAGGGTGGACTGTTTCCCTCCGACGTGATGATGTTCTTTGCAGGATCACGCAATGTCCTGTCACCTACGCTCTCTCAGCCCGTGAAGCCCTGCAGTTTGTGTCTTCACTGCGGTGCTGCGTTTGAGGTTGGACAGAAAGGGGGCAGCAAAGAATCAATAACCTCAGTGGACGAAGGGCCAAGGGCACCCCAGGGACGTACCCGCCAAGTCAACGCCAACGTCAGCCGGGGGAGTCCGACGTGACCGAGCACCACGGAGCCTACGCGCATGATTTTATTTATGAAAGTCGTTTTGTTGTTTTAAGTCCAGAACTTAAAAAGAACCAGTAGTTCCAGATCCCAGTTGTTCACAGGGAAGGTGAAATGGGGCTTCTCTTGAAAATTTCTGACCTTTTTTGCCTTTTTTAAGCTATTGCTATTAATAGATTAACGCTGTGGTCACGTTGTCATTCATCACAGCTCACGTTTTGGCTCAGTTCTCGATTTTTGTTGAAACTGTTTACTGGTGGGGCTTAGGAAATCACAAAATGTTCCTAAAAATCCCGTGTCAAAATGAATGGCTGCCGTAAATCTTTTTCAGAATGGCTGAGAGGTTGAATTATTTTCCTTAATTTTTCTAAACATGAAGTGACTACCCTACTCCAAGGTTGCAGGATGTGAAAAAGAGGCCACGTAAAGGAACATGGAAGAGTCCTGTACACCCCTAGGCTGCCCTATAATGAGTGAGAAACACCCACGTCCCAGTTCTGCTAAGTCACAGGCAAGAAGACAGGGTGAGGCACGCCCTCCTGAGTAAGACGTCGCCCTATGCACGGGACAAAGGCACAACACCAAAGCATTGCTACCAGCGCCGTCCTTTGCCGTAAATCATAAAGAGCACTTGGTCTCAATCTTGTCGGCGTCACGGAGCCCTGGAGGAGTTGAAAGCTTGCTTTCTGTCACTAGACATCTGTAAGCCGGCGCATGCACCGCCTTCCCTGCGATCAGGATTCGGGCTCCCCGGAGCATGCACGCGCCTGCCAAGGGGGCAGCAGGCCCGGGGGGTTAAGAAGTCTGGGGGCAATGGGGGCGTCTTGTCAAAATCTTCACAGCCGCAAGCTGGAAGTGGCCGCCGAAGGGGTGTAATGCCCAGACAACGCTGCTACTTTAGGCTTTTCAGGCTCTGGCTCCCCCAGCCTGGCTCTGAACGCTCCCTCAGGCCTGCTGCGACACGGGGGGTTAAGCAGAGAGCCAGCGGGGTGTCTGTCTCAGGTGCCGCAACAGAAGCGGCCCAGGAACATGGCCAGAAACACAGTGAAGGCGTGAGATGAACCAGGGCGGGTCCTGTGGAGCAAACTACTCGGAAGGAAGACTTTGAGGAGATCTCTGCAGCGCTGTGAGGAACAGCATCGTGTTCCCCTAAAATCCACAGGCTGAAGCCCTACCGCCCCTGTGAGTGTACTGGAAAGGGGGCTCTTGGGGAGGTAATTAAGGCTAAACGAGGCCTTAGGGGCGGGCCCTAATCTGACAGGACTGGTGTCCTTGTAAGAAGAGGAAGGGACACCGAGCTCTCCCTCCCTCTTGCAAGGCACAGAGGAAAGGTCAGTAAAAACAGTGAAAAGAGGGTAAGTTAAAAGCCAAGAAAACAGCCCTCCCCAGGAACCAACCCTCTCAGCACCTTGATCTTGGACTTCCAGCCTCCCCAACTCTGAGAAAACACATTTCTGCTGGTTAAGTCATCCGGGTCTGTGGTTCCCATGGTGGCAGCCCGAGGCGGACGAATACGGGGGGTTAAGGTCCCCTCTCCCTGCCCTCCCACGGCCTGCTCCAGGAGAAGGTCCCAACACGCAGTCCCTGGGCTGTGCTCAGAAGGAAGCACTCGGCGCGATGCTGCGGGATTTGTGTTTTGCTGGGTTACCGGGGACAGTCTGGGGGGAGTGGGCGGGCGTAGGTGCAGCCCCCTCTGTGCACCTCCTCTGCCCCCTCCTACACGCTCACTGTCTCCCTGCAGGGATCCTTGCATGACCCCCTGAAGGGCCCCAGGGCCCCCAGGAGAGGGGTCAGCAGGTGGCAGGGGGTCCTGTCCTGCCGGACGGCTAGGTGCCAGGCGACTCCTCAAGGAGCACACTTCTCCTTCCCTGGGCAGAGGCTGCTCAGCAGGATTTGAATTTGGGACGCTGGTGGCACATCCCACCGGCTGGAGGGTGCTCTGATCAAGAGCAGGCTATGGGCTCCGGGCTGTCGGTCCCCTGGCTGTGGCTCTGAGGGCTGTGGGAGGAGATGGAGGTTTAGGGGAGACAGTGGAGCTGGGGTTTCTCTCCATTGCCATTGCCAGGGGCGGCTGCTTGGTGACAAACAGTTTCCTGTGTCTTCCAAAGCCCAGAGTTTGGTTTGTGTGTCTCCCAAGTTTTAGGCCGCCACTTCTGTCAAACATAATTATATGCCTTGGAGATAATGAAAATACATATATACTTTGTAGAGAATGCACGTAATTCAGAGTGTTGTCCTTACGAGTTGATCCAAGCCCATGCTCCTTGGCCAACCACCTTTTGGAAACAGAATTTCTTTTTCCCAACCTCGCAAACCCCGAGCAAGGAGGCAGACAAAACTCTTGGCATGTTCGCTTTGAAACTGGTAGAAGTTCCAACACCAGTCAGTCACTTTTGCACTAAGACCTTGCAGGGGCAGCCAGAGGTGCCCCCCAGGGAAGCCGCTCTTCTGCCACAGGGCTGGGAGCAGGTGCTGACGCCCGCGACCTTGGGCCCAGACAGTCGTAGATGGAGGAGTTTGAGGCAAAGGAGGAAGAACGATCCTTCTGAGGCAGATCAGAGGAGCCAGAGCGCCCCAGGCAGGGGAGCAAAGTCTATCTTTTTGTTGTGGAACCGCAGCCAGGACAGCCTTTTGCTCTTGCGCAAGCAACATGCTGAAGTCAGGGTTATCAGAGTAAGAGGCCGTCTGCATCCACACACGTGTGTGTGTGTTTGTGTGTGTGTGAGAGAGAGGGATGGCTGGGGGGTGAGGAAGAATGGACTCTCAATCCCCTCTCCAGGATTATAATGACCATGAAGCACAATCCTGTAGAAGGATCACAATGCAACACTGAGAATACTTACAGGGTTTTGAGGCTTTCCAGTCCTTTGAACATCTTATGCTGCACATTTTCCAAACGATTACTCGTGAAAAGTATTTCATTTACACCAGACGCTCCTTCGAAAGCTCCCTCTTCAATGTCTGTGATCTTATTGTTGCTAAAGTTTCTAAATAAAAATGGTTGAAACACAGAGTTCAAACAATTTCTTTCTCACAATGAGGGCCCCGAGACACATTTGATCCCTTCCTTCCATTGACCGTCTCCCAGCTTCTCCGAGCTCTGCTCTGCCCAGCACTGCCGGGGCTCTGAGGAGGCACCACGGCTCGATCCCACCGAGCCAAAGTGACAAGAACACCAAGGGCTAATGTTTATGGTGAAAAGTGCCAGCCTGGTCATTGTCAAAATGATCTGAATGGGTCCCGGGAGCATAAAATTCTTGAGGTTGGATATCAAGTTGTGTAAACATTTGTTTGTCACAAAACTTAATGAGGAACTTTTCAAAGAAATGCCCCTGATTAAAAGTGTTGAGTGAATTAACAACTAAAAGAGGGCAACTGGGTAGGGAGGGGAATGGACTAAAGTGTGTCAGCGTTTAGACAGCATCAGAAATATACCTGAATATGAGTTTGTTCCCAGCGAAACTTCTCATGTAAAAATGTGTCAAAACAACCAACTTCACTGTCAGTATTTTGTGTGATATGCAATCCTACAATGTTTGCCCAGAGGGCAAGGCCATCCAGTTGAGGCAACACCTTTCTATGTGGTCCCTCTCTCTCTTTCTCACTGCTCATTCCAACACAGGGAACGTCCACAGAACAAGCATCGTTTTTATGCATCATTTTACCCCTCTCAGAGCACTGCCCATGGTAGCTGCTCAATAAATATGTATGGAATTGACAGGCATCTTATACTGGAAAGAAAGAGCAGTTTGTGTCAGAGGAACAGGACAATTAAGCACGGAGAAACTCTCTGGGGGTCAAGTTCGCAGGAGGAGGTTCATTCAGTCTTCTCTGCCTTGTATAGTCTGTGGGGCTGTGGGCCGGTTACATATATAAAAGCAGGGATATCACAGAAGAATGCTCCTTCCCTCCTTCTGGTGTTGCCTCGTAAGTGGAGGGTGCTCCACTGGCCATATGCTCTTGGCCCCCATCCCGTTCCTCCCTCCTCACGGGGCTGGGGCGCTGTCTTTGAGTGTTGCTGAAACTGCTGAGCTTACAAAATTATTTTGAAATATGAGTTGTGGATATGTAGTAACACAGATGAGCTATCAAGCCAGTTTAGCAATCATTAATTTTGACTATCTCCTAATGAAAGTTTAATGAAGCAAAAAGTCAAATAGTTGACATGAATGTGCTGAAAGAGAAATAACAGCCTGGTTTGGGGAACAGGAAAGGAAGTTACAACACATTACTGAACCCACCCCTAATGTGCTGAGATGCTGGTCTCCTGCTGTGGTCACACAGGACCAGCTGTCTGAGTCACTGAAAGATGCCAGCACTCTGCTACGGAAATGGGGTTGGCATCATCTGACTACACAGGAGAATGCCAGTTACTCGGGTTCCTCTCAGAGATTACCCTAAATTCATGCCACAGGTAGTCACTGCATGGGCATTTCTCTGGATCTTTTATATTTTCCAATTTCCAGACATAAATATTTCCAATCTAAATAAAACTGCACAGGGATGGGAAAAACACAACAAAACACAACAGAAACGCACAAAGGTGGCTAATGCACGGCTTACATTTTACGTAACTGAGGAAGTTTCTTGAAGATTCCCGTAGCTTCCAACACGGTGAATTCATTATTATTGAGACGCCTAAGGATAAAGAAAGGGCAAAGTTTCATCGTCAAGAGTCAAGAAGGGATTGCACTTTATTTCTCATACAGAGTGACAACATTACTCAGTGATGATCCTAAAGCAAAATAGGACACGTATCACAGATCTGTGGACAACACCCTTGTCCCTCAATATCCATGGAGGATCCATTCTGGGACCCCCACGGATACCAAAATCCACAGAAAATGATGACGTATTAGCATATAACCCACACACATCTTGCAATACACCTTAAAATCATTTCCAGTGCCTAGCTGGGCGTGGCTCAGTGGTTGAGCACCGACATAGGATCCAGGCGATCAGGGTTCGATTCCCGGTCAGGGCGCATGCCCGGGTTGCGGGCTCCATCCCCAGCAGGGGGCGTGCAGGAGGCAGCCGATCAATGACTCTCTTATCATTGATGTTTCTCTCTCTCTCCCCCTCTCCTTTGCTCTCTCTGAAATCAATAAAGATATATTTAAAAAAATCATCTCTAGATTACTTATAAAACCTAATACAATGTAAATGCTACGTAAGGAGAGGTTGTATTGTCTAGAGCATAGTGAGAAGAAAACGTCTGTAGATGTTCCACGTTCAGGACAGGCCCCATCACAGGCCTAACTCCTAACTACATAGGGCAGGTCAGCAACAACGTAACTTTTTTTTTTGATCCAAGGTTGTTTAAACGTGCAGATGCGGAACCGAGAATATGGAATGACAACTGTACTGAATTTTATCCCATTTCACTCAAATTTTAATGATCAAAATAAAACATATAAGAAGCACATAGTAGAGAAAACCAATAATTGGTCATTAAATCCAGCTCTCATATCCCAAACTTCTTTCTTACTATTGCCCCTCCCCCAAGAAAGCATTTTAAACCATTTTTTCCTTATCACTTGCTCCATAATTTTTTTATTAAAGGTTTTCGTGACATACAATTTATATGCCATGAAGTTCATCCTTTTAAAGTATACAATTCAGTGGGGTTTAGTACATTCACAAAACTGTGCAACCGTTTTTGCTACCCAACGGCAGAATATATTCATCACCTAAAAAAAAGAAACCCCATACCCACTAGCAGTCACCCTCAACCTGTTCCCCTACTACCTCAGTTCTTGGCCACCACTAATTTACTTTCTGTTTCTACGGGTTTTCCTATTTGTACATTTCATATAAATGGAATCATACTAAGTGTGGCCTTCTGCATTTTTTTTCACTTTGAATAATGTTTACAAGGTTCATCCAAGTTTAGCAATTATCAGTACTTCATTCTTTTTTACGGCCAAATAATATTCCACTGTATGGACATACCACTTTTTGCTTATCCATTTATCAGTTGATGAAGATCTGGGTTGCTTCCACTTTTTGATTATTATAAATAATGCTGCTACAAACATCAGTGTACAAATTTTTCTGTGGATATATACTTCCAATTCTTACATATGTGTGAAATTGCTGGTCACATGGCAAATTGATGTTTAACTCTGAGAAATAGCCAAACTTTTTCCTAAAGGGGCTACCTTATTTTACAGTCCCAGCAGCAATGTATGAGGGGTCCAGTTTCTCTCACGTATTATTGTCTTTTTTTCTTCCCCCAATGGCCATTCTAATGGGTGTGAAGTGTTACCTCTTTGTGGTTTTAATTTATGTTTCCCTAATGCTTAATGATACTGAGAATTTTTTCATGTGCTTACGAGCCATTTCTATATATTCTTTGGAGAAATGTCCATGCAAATAATTTGACTACTTTTTAGTTGGGTAATGTACACTTTTATTTTTTTATTTTATTGTTAAGTTGTAAGAATTCTTTATTTATTCTGGATATAAATCTTTTATCAGAAATATGGTTTGCAAATATTTTCTTACAAGTGCTGATTTTTTAAAAAATATAGTTTTCTTGATTTTAGAGAGAGAGGAAGGGAAAGGGAGAGAGAGATAGAAACAGCCATCGGCTGCCTTTTGCATGCCCCCTACTGGGGATCAAGCCTGCAACCCCAGGCATGTGTTCTGACCAGGAATCAAACCAGTGACTTCTTGGTGCATGGGTCGACGCTCAACCACTGAACCACATCGGCCAGGCACAAGTGCTGATTTTTAAATGTCTTATTTTTAAAATTAAAAAAAAATAAATATATATATATATATATTTTAATATATCTTTATTGATTTCAGAAAGAGGAAAGGAGAGGGAGAGAGAGAGATAGAAACATCAATGATGAGAGAGTCATTGATCGGCTGCGTCCTGCACGCCCCCGACTGGGGATGGAGCCCGCAACCCGGGCATGTGCCCTGACCGGGAATCGAACCCCGATCGCCTGGATCCTAGGCCTACGCTCAGCCTCTGAGCCATGCCAGGCTGGACTAAATGTCTTATTTTGAAAAATTCTTAAAACACACCTATGACCTCTGCTGAAAAATAAATTAGATGCTAGTTTTTAATTCAATTCTTGATTGACAAGTGAGCTTACTTAACGTATTATCATGCCGGAAGATAGAGTTCGAATTATTGTTTGTAGTATTATTGGAAATAAGCATAACTCCCAACATGACTGTACAAACAGAGTTTGAGGCTTTGACTGCATGGTCTCCAGGCACTTCTAACAGTCCCGGCGCTATGAAACAGCTTTATGAACTAACAGGAATAAAACAGCATCACTATAATTACAGGGTAGTTAGTTTCTGCCATCTCTTTAAAAGCGTTACATTCTTTTTAATTATTCAAGTTGCTTAAATTCATTAAATAACAGGCATGAGTATAGAGACACAGTGGGAGATACACTATAAAACACAATCCCTGCCATCGAGGGGCTGTGATCTGGTTGAATACAAAAGGATTACACATGCACAGGAAGACACCAGCTATGCAAAGTGGGTAATGACAAATACCAGATGGTGCTACACATACACATGGCCACGGTGCTCGGAAATAATGCGATTTCACCAGTTTTTGCTTGGATTTTTAGAGCACTAACATTAAATAAAATGTTATAAATGCCAGTAAAGAAGGCAAACCGTACATGGGCATAGTACCTATAAATGATTCAACAAACATATTTTCGCAGCTAGGATGTGCTAGGCCCTTTGTTAGGGTTATAAATATATATACGATCACACTCTGTCTTTTCTGCTTTTCCTGTTCTGCTACCCTTTGTGCTTTAATACTTGATAATCGCAGAATCCTTCGAGTCGCGAGGTAGTAAAGCAGATAAAAAAGACTCTCTTTTTGAATTCATAATGAACAGTCAAAATGGTGATTCTCAAACTACTTTGTTTGGTTGCTATAAAGACTAAATATGCTAAAAATCTATTAATTGTTCAAAAATGGATTTGAGCATAGATAATGCTTAAGAAAAAATATCAAATGAATGCTATTATCAGTAATATTACTTAGTGCTAACTGAACTTTTGAGAGGTAGGTTAATTTCTGTAATTGTATCTTGGGCCAGAAAGTTGAAGTAAGATAGCCTTTAAAATATTCTTGGCCCTGGCGGGGTGGCTCAGGTGGCTGGAGAATCATCCCATACACCAAGAAGTTGTGGGGTAGGTTCCCGGTCAGGGCACATACCTAGGCTGCAGGTTCGATCCCCAGTCAGGGTACTTATGGGAGGCAACCGATCGATGTTTCTCTCTCACATCAATGTTTCTCTCTCTCCCTCTCAAATCAGTAAACATTCTCAGGTGAGGATTAATATATATATATTATATCTTGTGCATAGAAGAATTATGCCAATGCGTGTTAATTAAGATTAATGCAATTATTGAGAATCAAGGGCATGACAAAAATTCCAGTGCTCTGATCTTCTGTTTCCTCCCCCCGACCTGGCTTTGCAGGGAGAGGGACTTACAGTTCTGCCGTGTACTGGGGAATGTGGTCTGGGATTTTGGTGAGTTTCTGATTGGAGCAGTCGACTGTGGTTCCTTCGCAGCGGCACTTTTCCGGGCAAGCCAAGTCTGCAAAGCAGTCCCCACTTAATTTTGATCGGTAATCTTCTGTACCTATTGAGGATTCAAGCCGAGAAAAATAAAAAATAAAAGATACTGAGTCTAAAGGTTAGAACGCTTGTTAATTTGTAGGAAGGAAAAAGAAAGACAGCTATAGGTTATGCAGCAGGGAGACAACTTGGGGGGATTTGGTGAATGGATGTCAGGAGAGGGTTAAAACGAGGGCTTGGATTTGCTGGAAAAAAGAGTAACTAGTTTCACAGGACAGGAAAACATTAATAGAGATGAGCTTTTCACAGCTGTACTGTCTGCTGATCCAGTTCTGAGCCATGCTCGCCTATTTGACAGCTAATCACACAATGGCTATTAATTGTTAAAGATATTATTTTTTTTTTTCTCGGAGTGGAGAATTTAAACTGTATCCAGTCGTAAGCATATCCCTATATATCATTTTAAAATCAGGGCTTTCAAGGCAAATAGATGTACTCAGGTTTTTAAATTTGCTACGGTCTTTTCTTAATCTCTCCCTCTCACATGATCTTCAGACATGCCTAAAAAAGCCCTCTTTTCTCATTTTGATTTTATAAAGAGAGACAAGTAAATCCTGACTTAAGCCTCAGCAGCTTGCCATGCTGTAGAAAGCTGCGTGACGTTCCATGGTGCTTGACGGAACCATGTTTTACTCATACCTGGCAACCACATGGTTAGATCAAGCACAACAGAAAATCTCGCCACATAATCACTACACCATCCACTAGGCCAAGGGTAGGACGGAGAGGAGAGATGAAAGGAAGCAGGAGAGAAGCTACAGACGCTCCGGAGACGTAATACTGTTTACATGACATGCATTCGTCCTGCAGAATGTTTGTGACCATAGTAAGAGCATTACTGCCGAAGGCATCCTGGAAGCACAGGGAAGGGGCCTACGGAAGGCGCCCCCGCCGTTCCTCGGAACTGCAGAAGGCAAACGACAGCTTTCGGGAGCAACATCCAGGGGGAGGTTGGACGTGAGCTACACGGACAACAGAGAAGCTCAAAAGATCTGTGGTTTCTTCTTGGGGGGTCAAAAAAAAAAAAAAAAGGCGCAAAAGACCGAGACTGGAAAGTACACCAGGATTGAAAAGCGGGATATTATGTTTCAGATCAGACGCTTTTACTTACAGCCCGAATGGTGAACTCCTGCAAAATTAAAGATCACCAAGAAGGAAAGAAAGACAGCAATCCCAATTAAGATTAATAGGCATTTATATGAAACTAACTGAGGTCTCTTTGTTCTTTCCTTACTGGGACAATGATCGGGGAATGGCATGGAATGATGGGAACTGCCATGCTTTGTAAACTTTTCTAATAATTTCCTGAAGCACAGTGGTCTTAGAGGAGAAGCAATGGCATACAAGATGCATAGCACAAATTAAGTTCTTGTCAATTCCTTTAAAAGATGAACTCCCTGCAAGATGGATTTTCTTTTGAGTTATCACTGTAATATCTAGAATGCCAGACAGGATGGGGGCAGGCGAGTAGACATGTGGAACTGAGTGAAGAACTAATCATGGAGATCTTCAAGGACTATCATTAGCACGTCTGGATTAATCCTTGGGTTGTGGCTTACGTGCTTTTGAATGACCTTTCCAATTTATAAATAATGTCATTCAGTTAAAATGGAATCAGATAAAGAGTTTTTCGAAGCTGAATATAATAGTTTCATTACATTTGGAAATTAATGCCATGACATTTATTGAAAATCTGTTGTACTGTGGTTTAAGCTTTTGTTTTAAAATTAAAATGAGAAAATACTGGGAACACAGTCTAAATAGCAGGTACAAGAGGTATCTTACATTTAAAATAATCCACCTTCCATACAATGACAGTGATTCTTATTTTATGGTGGCTCTTTAGAGAGGCTCAAATTTTAATTAAAATCTGGAAATAAAGGGAGAGTAGAACCAAAGAATTTTTCCGAGTCCTGACTTTTGTAATTATTGTTTTGAATACTGTAAATTGAGTTATCAGATATTGACAATTAAGCCATGATATCTGATATAAAAGGTATTTTCTGAAACCTATTTAGGCTGCTGTCAATAGAGTGGGCAAAAATGTATGAGAATTTATGAAAACAACCTGACTTTTGTTCTGTGTTTGATGAATTGAAAATATTAATTTCTAAATTATTAATGAATTATATTTAAAATAATATATTATGTAATGAAATATTTAAAATAATATATTTAATGCCATAGTAAATAAGGAAGCATATTTAAATGTTAATAGATTGAATAATTTGGCAGAAATTATATTAACTGCTATAATTTGGAGCTTTAATTAATATCAATGTTTTATCCTATAGGTGTTCTGGTGTTTAGAACATACCTTTTTTCTGGTTAAGTAGTAGCTATTGAATGGCTTTCTACTTAATAACTGTGTAAAAATCACGAGTTTTAAAGACTGCCAATGAAAGCCAATCATCCTGTGTTTAACATGTTACTTCTTATGCAGCCAGTGTGATATGTAAAATACTATTTATCATTCGAGCTCAAAATAAGTAATAAAACAAAATTTGTTAAATGCATAACATTATTCAGATCATAGCTCAAATATGGCAAGCAATACCTATCTCCTTAAAATAGAGACCAAACCCAGAGTTCTTTAGAATATAGGTATGGTTTTGCACACTAACTACAGACATGTTTTTACTCACAGTTATTAAAATACATTACAGTCTAGAATATACCCAAGATGTGGTACATGTGGCCAATCAGTTACCATTTAACATATATATTTTATATAATGGTTTAAAACAAACAAGTCAAGAGGCATTTTGCACAATTGGCAGGCAAGGAAAAAATAAGAAACATATTTCAAAGAGCTAGTTCTAGCATCATCAGCCTTGATAGTGTTAAGATTGGAGTGGTAAAACATTTCAATTACTTTTCGAAGAACTTTTCACTATTCATTCATCGGCCTAAATTATTCAAGGCACTTAGTGCTCCTGAACTTCTGATGCTTTCAGGAGGGATGTCAGTGCTGCTTTGGTGGAGTTACACCGTGACTCAGCTATGCAAGGGAGGGAAGTCACAGAGAAAATACAATTGCACGTGGATCAGCAGGAAGCTGCCGCTTTTGCATAAAAAGGTGAAGCAACAGTAGGCAAAGCCAAGCAAAAAGTAACAAACACCTTTTTAAGCATAAAAACTATAAAAAAGTAAACCTCCTGATTGAAAACCCCAATTGCGTTGGTAGCTGATTTCATGTGGAACTAGCTCTTTGTCAACAGAAAGATCTGTCTTTAAAACCAGCTCAATAAGCTTCATTTTAAAAACAGGTGGAAAGATCAGATATACAACGTAAGGGGAGAAAATGACTTAAGTAGGAAGCCATAGGTTCAAACGTTTTAGCTACTGTGAGGAATTTTAAGTAATGTGCCAACGTGAGAGAGAGGTGAAAAAAGGTGGGCGTTTAATAAATATCGATATTGAACATCGGAAGCTGCATGCAAAGGTCAGGTGTTCGGGAAATAGCTACACGTCATCTACACAGAAGTAAATCTATCTACACAGTACCCACTGCACTTTCCAAAGCATGCATGTCAAGGTTTTAGAAGCTATATTTTATAAGGTGAGGAAAGGGTGTCTGCAGTTAGTCCTACTACCGAGCAAAACCTACCTGGAATGAAATACTGTTCTTTAGCTAAATAAAAAAAGAGAAAAAAAATAGAAGATGCACCTGAATGTCAGCAAGCAGAGATATGAGTTATATTAGATTAAGAATGGACTAAAGTTACTACAGATAATTAAGTGAAAATGTATATTTTCAGCAGGGGCTGAAGTATAACAGAACATCTAGAACCATGGACAATAACCAGCTTGGTCTTGCTATTAGCCTTTTAGTACGAATTAACTGCCGGATGTGAAATACGCCTAGAACAGTTAGGCAGCACACTAGTCAAAACACACAGAATGTATTTTTTCATAAGAAAATAGTCAAGATTAGACCAAAGCAAACAGTAAGTGTCGATGAAGTGAGCTTTCTATTTAATATTAATACAAAGCATCTATATTAGCTTTCTATAAATAAATGCAGTATTCCTCGCATGTTAAAAGGTGGCCTTTTGGAAAAAAAAAAAAAGTATCCTCATAGTCCTATCCTAAATAAGGGAAAGCAAAATAGGAAGACGGTATTCAGTAAGGGATTAGGAGATTTTCCCCTCCTTCTGAGCCTGAGCAAATCCTGTAACCAAGTCTCAGTTCATTTCCTGGAGCAATGAAAACGTGATTAATTACCTTAAGTTTCTCAATGGAGAGTAATACAACAAACATGAGACTTAACAGGCTTAAAAGGCACTGAGAGCTGACCAAGAGGCCCCTGTTAAGTTCGGACCCTGGGAATACAGATTGAAATATCCATGCATCTTTTTCCTTGGCCAGCAGCCTACTTCTTCTGCTTCAAATACTGTTAGAAAATGTTACACATAGGAGGGCTGTATGAATTGTGTTTACAGTTCCCTTTTATTTTTTTCTATATGTATAGAAGACAAAGAAATAGGATTCTACAACGTTTGGTAATTCAGCCAAAGGCCAACTGTCCCTAGGTGTCCCGGAACCACTGTATTTGGTAACGCAGGGGAAATGTCACATGGGGTAAGAAATTACCTGAACAACGGAATTTCTTGCTTTTGATCTGTCCAATTCTTTTGTTTGCCAGGCGCCGGGGGCTGGTGCAGCGGGCACCGCTGGTCTCGATCGGGTTGGTGTGGAGATAATCCGCGAGCCACTTGAGATGACAGTCACAAATAAAGGGGTTCTGGGCCAAGTGCCTTTCAGAAACACACACAGAACGCTTTTATACGTGACTTGCAGGGAACTCAGCTGTCAAAGTCAGAGTGAAAACACAGGTCGGCAAATCTGATCCAAATCACACATACGTACATGGTCTGAATGGCCCGGAGAGGCGAGAAGGTCCCCTTCGCGATGGTCTGAAGCTTGTTGTCGTATAAGGAGAGAAGGTTCAGGTTGTGCAGATCCTGGAAAGCATCTACCCGAAGGCAGTTTATCTTGTTGGCATTCAATAATCTGTTTGATCAGATAGTTGTAGAATTAAAGTGCAGCATCTCCTTAACTTACCTTCAAGAGTCCGTCCCTGAGAAAACCCAATGAGAAATACATTTCTTTTCATCTCAACGTGAACATTGTAACTTTAACAATCCAGGTATCACAGGCTGACGATTTGGAGTTATACCAGGTAAAGCAAGGCCCATGCAGTCTAAGGAAAGACGAAATCTAGTGGTGCTTATACATTTATTTAATAAAAAGCGATTAAACATATTTTCTAGAAGATGAAGAGGTGGTGCAGCAGGCGAAGGTGGGTGAAACCAGCCTCTGCAGTCAAGGACGCCATAAGCGAAAGACAAATATCACATGATCTCGCTTATAAGTGGAATCTAAAGAACTTAATAAACTGATGAGCAGAATAGATTCAATGACAGGGAAGCATAGATGAGGCTGACGAATGTCAGAGGGATGGAGGAGGGGGGGTGGGGGGAGGGGGAGAGAGTAACCAAAGAATTTATATGCTTATATGCACAACCCAAGGACACGGACAATGGTGGAGAGAGGCACTGGGGAGGGGGAAGGAACAGGGTGGAACGGGTCATTGGGAGAAAAAGGGACATCTGTGATATTTTAAACAATAATAAAATTAAAAACAAAACAAAACGGTACCACAGAACATTAGTCCATTCAGCTGCTCTGCGAAAAATAAGTTCAGTCTGTTCTCAAAACAGAAGACAGAGCAGGTCTTCTAAAGCATCTATCAGACCACGTCGCTCCTCTCTCAAAACCCTGCAACAACTCCCAATTTGCTCTGAATAAAACCCAAGTCCTGACAATAGCCAGTAACACCCAGTAAGATCTTCAGTGGCCCCTTCTGAACTTTGCAGCCTCCGAGTTCTGTCCTCAGGGCTGTTTCAGCCCCAGCCACACAGGCCTCCTTGCCAGACTCTTCTCTGCTCGGAACGTTCTCCCAGATGTGTCCCTGGTAAACTACTTCTGCTTCATTGAGTCAGCTCCAACCTTCGCTTCTCGATTCAGCCTACCCTGACCACTCTCACACTGTCAGCCTGTTTGCCCCTCCCCGACTCCCAGCACCGTCAATTCATTTACTTTGATCTACTTTTTCTGTTTCCTGAAGTACCTATTTCCACCTGTTACATGTGATTTACTTCCTATTATGTTGTTGCTGACTGTCATTGCATGTCCCTCTCCCCAAGGATATAAACTCCAGACAGCAGGGATATTTGTCTATTTTGTTTCCTGACGTTTCCCACGTGCCCAGCATGTACTAGGTGCTCAATTAACACTTGCTGTTGACTGCTACAGCCCTCTTGCAGAGTGACACGGTACATTACCTTTCTAAAGGCCCTCATCCTGCATCATAAATACCTATTTAACTTGGCTTAACACAATGTGCCACAGACTCATTTTTTTTTCACCGTGTATCAACATTCTACGTCCATGCTTTGCAGAACTGTGGTTTATAGATCATACACTGGCATTTTCATAGGTGACTCACCGTTGGGAAGATACCTGCCCTGCTCTCCATGTTCCTCCAGCCTCCGCGGCCTATGAAGGCCTCAGAAAGCCCACCTTTTCTACAACACGGCTTCCACCCCACTAAAGTGTTCCTCCTCTCGATCCCAAAGGACATTCTGCAGTGCTGCTTTGTCTGGTCACCTAGGTCACAGAGGCCCCTTTTACCTGAATACAGTTTAGTCCTCTGTGGGCAGGTCATTTTTTCGATATTTCTTTTTCTCTATTGCCATTTAGCTCAGTGTTTTGACACTTACGACTTTCACAAATGTTTAGTAGCTCAAAAAATATATATATTATGCAGTTTGGGTCTGTATGCCTTATTATCTAACACTCTGAAAATGTTTTCCCGTTGACCACCAGAATCTCTAATTAACAAAGTATTTCTGTTTTACTTGCTTGCTTTCCAGGTGTTCCACGCGCAAGGCTATGCCCTCCTCATGGAGATTTTCTTTGCTGCACTCTTTTATTTATTTATTTACTTATTTATTTTTTATTTCCCTCCAGGAGCTGACGTTTTGCCCTTCTCTGTGGTCTACATATACCTTCTTAAAAGCTCAGAGTCCTGGCGTGAAATAGAGACTGACGACTCCCATTCCTCCCCACTCTGGGTCACAGCACAAGCCCCACTGGCCTTGTTCCTAATTCATCAGCTACCCGAAGGAAGGAGCCCAGAACATCGGGGGCAAGGAGGAGGCGGTAGGCCTGGAAGACAACCGAAGGTGCTTTTCTGAGCATTTCGTACTTACTTTAAGCTTATGTGGTCCAAAAATTGGAGGAAAAGAATATTGGACAGTAATTTATTGAGTTCCTTCTATTTACCTACTTCTCCCCAACACCTCACCTGCTCAGGGAGAACTGGCTTAACCAAGTTCTCAGCAAGCTGTAGAGAAAACCCTGTCTCTTGAGCCCTGGCCAGCTTCAGAATGGGCCTTAGTCTAGAGATAAAACATTAGGCTGAGGGAACGCGTACACCATCAGTCTGTTAACGATCTGCTAACTCTATTGCGAGGGTTAAAAAACAATTAAGTCCAAATAAAGTCATTAGGTAACAGAGATCAGTATTTGTCACAGCTCACTGGCTTGTTGGAGAGAGGGAATGGGGAGTCCTGGGCATAGCAAGGGTGAATGTTCGGGTAACAGTCTGATCATTTGTGTGGGTGCATGTGTAAAAACCGGGCTGTGCTATCAAATATGTATGTTATGAACATACACTGACCAAGGAAGAAAACATTTCTATATTTGGGAAGTTTGTGGAATTAGGAATAATTTTTGTTTTTACCAAATAAATGGTATAAACCCCAAGGCCAACAAATGCATACACCCGAGAGATAAAATAACATTCTAATTTGAATTCTTTTCATGTTAAGGATTTTTCAAGTTTCTTTTCAATTACAGTTTACATTCAATGTCATTTTATATTAGTTTCAGGTAGACAGACAGCATAGTGGTTAGACAGTCACATACTTTATGAAGTGGGCCCCCAGATGTTTGAGGTGCCCGCCTGGCACCACGCACGGCTATGACAACGAGATTGACTCTATTTCCGAGGCCGTGCTCTACGTTGTCACGACTATTTTGTAACTGCCCATCTCGGCTTCTGGATGCCTTCATTTTTTTCCCCTCAGCCCCCATACTCCCTCTGCTGTTTTCTGTGCCTATGAGTCTGTCCCTGCTTTGTCGGTTCACATATATTGTTCTTCAGAGTCCGCATGCAAGTGAAATCATAAATTTAAAAATTCTAAAGTAGCCTGACTATAAACTAGTTGAGAGAAATAATCACATCACACTCGCCTTTGCGGCCACTATGTGCCCTAAATGAGGCAGGTGCTCTACATGTGCTTGGTGATTGGAACAGAATTTGGTGAGCCAACACTCACAATCTTAATAGTAGCCTATTTTTCCAATTTCCTTCTCATATAAGCAAGCATTAAAACACCTGGGGTCAAGCCTCAGTCTTATAAATATGTATAGTAAGTAGTCTTTTTGAGGCAAAGGGAAGTAGCTATTGTCTAAGCAGAGTGGTCTTTAAAGATGTAATCCGGGATTTGCAGCTAAATCTCTCACTAAAGAGCAGTTTGAGCGCCACCGCTATGTCCTGGCCTCCTGCACACCATCTTTGTGCCGGAGGGGCTGTTAGTCCAGCACTGTCACTCTCTCAGAGTCTCTGCACAAAGGTGGATAAACATATCACTATGTCTCTCTCCTTTCCAACTGTTGTTAAATCAAACCAGAGAAGTTTCACAAAGGGCAGGGGTTATAAAAGCTTTAAATGACAGAGCGGACAGGATGCATATATTCATGACAGTGTGGAGGGAAAGGTTTGAGGACAACTTCAAAGTGTTGTGTCTTCAAATAAATAACCGTCGAGAATGTCAGCTCCACCAGGGTAATCTTTTCCATTTCATTAAACTATGTCATTTTGGGTCAACTTTTTCTGAAAACTCCATGAAAATATAAGATGGTACACTGACTGAAATATAATGTTTGGTTCAATGGATCAGAAACAATCAAATACTTACAGTAGCTGTAAGGAAAATAATCCTTCAAATAAACTTTTTGGGAGTTCCGTGATTTTATTTCCATACAGAACACTGAAAAAAAAAAAAAGTAATTTATATGAAATAAAAATCAGACACCAAACCAGCACAGCAAATTAATCCAACACATGTGTACTCAGGCATAGGAGGTTAGTAAGCCTCTACACAGATGGGTGCTTATGACAGAGATTTTGTAAAATATTGAAAAACAAGAAAAAAATCAACAAAATGAACACAGTTCATAATTTTTTTGCCCTACCACAGAATTGTCCACTGCTAAATTGCCATATTTTTTACACACGCACATGGACACACACACACACACACACACACGAGTTCATAGGTAATGAGAGCACACTGTACGTAACAAAAGTGAACACTAAATTTGGAATCCATTGCTCACTGAAGGGACAAGTTTTGGGCTTATCATATTGGTAAATAGTGAAAGGAATCCATGTTTTAGCCATATAATGTGTATCCTTGAGAAATGTAAGATCTGTGAAGCCAGTAATCGTTAATATTAATACAGAAGAGTTTTTTAAAAATGTATGTTTCCCAAAGAAATATAAACAGAAATGCGTCCTCACGGTGCCCACTTCTGATCAGCCACTAAGTGCGAGCACCGTGACTGGATCCCCTCGGTACACCTGGCGCCCAGCATGGGTTTTGGTCCACAGTGACGTTCTATACTGGATTGAGGTGAACTTTGATGAGTGAAATGAAGGAATTAGCGGTGGAACCAATTAACAAATACATTTTTTAAACAGGTGAAATGAAGGTATTTCAACTGCAAATGAAAGGGAACTCCTCATGTCAATTATTAACAACAGGTCTGTAATGCTGCCTGTCTATTTTTAGCCCCCAAAAGTAGGGAACCACAATCATGTGTAGGAAAAGATAGAAATCATATTTTAGGAGGACAGAGAGAAATCTGTATTGTCAGGGTAAAGAAGGTAAGGGAACTAAGAAAGGGTAAAGCAAGAATAAATGTGTTTTAGGGTCTAGAATAAGAAAAGAGGGAGGTTTAGGGACACAAATGAGCAGATCACAGCATCAACTGAGGATACACAACTCAGTACTGTTCCACCAGTTCATTCAACAATCGCTGCTGTACATCTGCTGTGTGCCAGGAACGCGGCTGGGTTCTACGCTTGGTGCCCGGTTACACTGAATCCAGCTGTTACTTCTGAATGTTTATCATCTGTGCATGTCCCAGGCACTGACACGACAGGTGAAAAAGTACAGCTTCAACGAGCAAGCCAAAAGAACAGTTTTGAATACTGAAGGCATTTCATATTTTGAATCCAATGAGAATTAAAACAGAAATATAATGCATATAAATAGTGGGAGGCCCATATAGGAATTTAGGAGCAAAAATTTGGTAAGTTGTTTATTTGGGACTTTTGCTTCAAAGGCAGGCTCAAATGAAAGGGGGACTAGCTAGGAGGTGTGTCATATTTACACTGTGAAACTATTTTTTTTCCAACAAATCATTCTGGGTTTTTTTTTTCAGATCATGTTAAAAAAGAGATGTTTATTGTACATGAGGCAGTTTGGGTTCATGGAATTAAAAGGAGGTCACACAAGGATGAAGGAAATCTATCTGTGTAGGCAACACCGGGTACATGGACTAAAAATCATGAAAACGTCATAGTAAAGAAACACTAAATAGGATGCGAATGAGATTTCTCTATGAAAAGGTATAGCAATACTAGAGCTGTGTATATTTTTCTTACATACAACATGATCAACATGATAGCAAAGAAAAATAAGTTAAAATATAAAAAAATCCAAAGACCGGGAATGAGAAGTTCAGTGACAGTCAGAAAATGGGTCCAAAATCTATAAAAAATGAGGGAAAGATGTGTCATCACATAAAGACAGTAGGATACAACAACGCTGGTGGCCAGGCTTTGAATTCTCCTAACCTGTTGGAAGCGAGAACTCCTACTGAAGACAAAAATATCCAAAACAGGAACCTTTTACAATGGCTACCACGTAAAAGGTGCTATGGGTAGGCTTTATTACCTAAACTCAGCAGTACCTCGGTTTTCAAATGTGATCTGTTCCAGAAAACAGTTCAAGGTCTGCAATGGTCAAAAACCAAGGGATCCACAGCCGCCAGCTGGGCCTCAGGATCTTGCCCTCAGCAGAAGCCGTGTGGCCTGTTTGACTTCTGAGGTTTGTTTGAAAACTGAAGCATTTATTCTGGGTTTATGCGTTCGTAAACCGAAACATTCGAAAACTGAGGTACCACCGTATATGGGAGAGAGCTGTACTTATAAATTAAAAACAACGTACGTCTGAGAATTTTAAAAGACAGTATAGTAGAGAGAAAGCAGAAGTTGCTACATTTTCATTGCAAACCAGTAGTAAAATGCAAGGTACGGAGCAGGAGTCCTAGGAGAGACTGTAGGAAGCGTAAATACAGCAATCGGAATCCAAATACAACAACCTTTCACTGCAGACCCTGTGGAATTGGGGAGCTTGTTAGTGAAGAGAGGTAATTAGAACAAGTGAGCTACAATCATCTGCAAGGGGTTAATAAAAATGGGGAGAGAGGAAAATGATATGCTGAGGATATGGGGCATAAAAATTCTCTGGGCTAATTACAATACAGAAATATATAAATTGATAAGTATCAAAAAAAATGTGTCAAGGCCACATCTGTTATCTCTTGAATTCCTTACTCTGTTTTAACAAAGCCAGCAGGGGAGTAATCCTGTCCCCACTTTAGAGACAGGACAACTGAGGCACAGGGAACTCAGAATTCTCCAGCCACTTCTCTTCTGACATTTAGTGATTCCTTGAGGCACAGACACCTGAAGGGCCAGGGATTGGCATCCTCACTCGACTTGTGCTGCCCTTTTCTATGGCTGGGAGGGTGTCTATATTGGATTGTATTATTGTCCAGAATGATATACACAGTGCCTTACGGACAAATTTGGGGATTTGACAGAATTTTACATTAAACTTTGTTATTTTAGAATCTGACAGCCCAGCCTGAGTGCGATACATGACTACACTCCACATCTTCTGCCAACAATTGTTCCCCTAGCCTTGGACTTTCTGGAGTAAAAACAAACAAACAAACAAACAAAAGCAATGATGAACCTAAGCAGATACTGCAGAAGTAATAGTTTTTTATTTTCTTTCTTCAAAGAAAATTGTAGTTTTTTGAGCAGACCAGGCTCGCAACCTGAACACCCATGTGCCCAGATGAGCGCGTGTGCCTTGTCCTCGCCTTGGTACAGTGAGTGTAAACTGGCATATAGACCCCAGTCTTTACCTGGGTTTTGCACGTGTATCCTGGAATTCTCCCCTGCTCTCACTGACTTCTGAAATTCCTAAGAGCTCTGCAGGAATTTCCATCAACAGGAACCATTCCCTAAGCATCACCTCTTTAAAAATGCATGCAAGCCTCCATTTAGAAACTTTAAAGTTAAAATTTGAAATAAAGGTTACTTTACTGATGGACTTCTGAAAATTTTTACAAGTTTAAAGGAATCATGGAGTTTAGCCATTTATTTTAGAACCACTTTAGCTATCTCCCTGAAAGTTCTTTTGATGTTAAAAAGCTGTAACACGTTCTTATCTCTGTACCGTCAGGGATTCTTTCGGGGGCTCTTAAGGTGGTAAAGCAGGGAGTCGAGGGGTCTCCCACTGGCCACCTTCCACTGTTCTCTGCAAGACTTTACCCGGCATCCTTCTAAAGGGGACCGGCATGGTCCCCAGAGATTGTGGCTATCAACTGAAGGATTATAAACACAACATTGACCACAGAACTCCAAAACAAACATTTTCCCTTTAGTCTAGGAACAAAAATGACCCCAAAAAGAGGCTCTTACCCTTGCACTCAAAACAACAAAATTATGAAGTCCTAAAATATATACCACTATAATTGGCTGATTTTAGTGACACCATCCTCAATGAAAACAATAGAATTTATTAATGATTAGTAATAATGAATATTATAAATAATTTGTAATATAAAAACTTAAAGAAGAATTTTACAAAATCCAAATGAAAAGACGGAGCCACGACTAGCTGTGTGTCGTGCTTCGCTTCAGTGCTGCAGTACTCACAGTGAATTCAGAGAGC
This sequence comes from Miniopterus schreibersii, assembly GCF_964146895.1. Taxonomy (NCBI): domain Eukaryota; kingdom Metazoa; phylum Chordata; class Mammalia; order Chiroptera; family Miniopteridae; genus Miniopterus; species Miniopterus schreibersii. Next base: position 10,171,835 of record NC_138101.1, on the reverse strand, counting down.
GCAGTCCTTGGAAAGCATCTGGTGCTAGTTCAGAGATCTGATTATTGCTCAGGTCTCTAAGATTAGAAATAGGGTTAGGTTAAATTCAATAGGATGGCAGTGAGATTTACTGCAGGAGAAAGCTATTTATTGCCCTTACATGTTCATTTTGCCCCTATCAATACACGTGTAAAGCTTGTAACATAAAACATCTGAAGTATCCTAAATTAAAAAAACACCACCCCCCTTTTTAATTAATTATTGACTATTTTCTTAAATTATTATAAAAGATGCTAGGTCTTATTTTTGAAAACAGAACATCTAAGACTTGACTGTATACCATATTAAGTCACATACATTACAGAGGACTTTAAAATATTACATAGTGTAGCTATTAACATTACACATAGGTATCCCCCCAAAAATGTATACACACTTTAACAACTGATAGCTCAATTTTGAAAAAGAAATGTTTTGGTTTTTTAAAAATATTTTTATTGATTTCAGAGGGAGGAAGGGAGAGGAGGAGAGAGAGAAACATCAATGATGAGAGAGTCATTGATCGGCTGCCTCCTGCAGGCCCCCTGCTAGGCATCGAGCCCCCAACCCGGGCATGTGCCCTGACCAGGAATCGAACCCCGATCTCCTGGATCCTAGGTGGATGCTCAACCGCTGAGCCACACCCGGCCAGGCAAAAATGAAATGTATTTTAGTAAACGCTGCCTTTATAATTAGCCAAAGTGTGTGTATACATTTTGGGGTGACATTGTATATTATAGAACTAGAATCAAACAGTCACATCACTTAATATTTCAGCTGTCAAACACCTAAATATTCATACTTAAATGTGTATCTTTGCATAGTCCTGACCCGTAAAATTTTAAAAATTACACATATCCAAGAATATTTCCCACTCACATTCTTCGAAGCTTTTTGTATGGCGAGAAAGCCCCGGGAGGGATGACCTTGATGGAGTTCTGCTCCAGACGTCTGCAATACAAAAAATCATTTATTAAATGGAAACATGAGCTCTCAGATGTGTTTAATCCGAGCCCAGGATTCACGTCAAGGGGCAAAGCTGATTCACTTCATGAGTAACATTTTCTTTTTTCTCAAAAATGACCACTCAGACTAATTGTTCTGTGCCTTAAATGTGGAGCAAGATGAAGAATGAAAACAGGGCAATTATAAAAACAATAAAAAAATCCCAATTTGTAGGCATTACATGTCCATTAGTATTTAAGACTGGACTTTGTACAAAGGAGAAAGTACCTGTAAGAAGCTAATTCGGGAGTACATTTTAATAACCCTATTTCAGTAAGAGAAATATGCAATAACACTGAATAGAGATATAACATGTTTTAGAGATAATTATAAGTCTTCCGCAAAGGACATTATTGTTGAATATTAAACCTTATAAACCCTTTATGTCCTCTACAGAAAGTGTATGATAGGTTGAAAAAATAACCGTTATACTCAGAAAATTAATTTTGAAGGTTCCTCTTAAGCAAAATCTTAATTCTAAATCCTTAAGTGCGCCAGGCATTTTCAGTAAGGCTGCCTGGACTCTGATTTACTATGTGAATATTTCATGTGAAAACCCCTGCCGCCAAGTGCATTAAACACAACTGAAGTATTTTTATGATGCACTAAAATCAGACAGTTGAAAATAACTCTCATATTTTCCACTCTGTGGTTCTGCTATCAGAGAAAGACAAGATTTTACCCACCTAGTTACGAAAGAGACAAAGAAACAGATTTCATTAAGTGTTTTCGTGGATATTTTAGTCCATCAAAAATGCTGCCTCTCAGCTTCACGCCTCCCCACAGAAACACCCCACGAGAGCTCCAGGCCCTGGCCCTCCGGCCTCTGCTCCGTGTCCGCAGAGCTGGCTGCCGTGTCCCCGCGCCCGCGCTCCCCTGTCTGCTGGCTTTCCTGAGACTGGGCGACCAGAGGCTCTGGCGGGAGGCCGGAGGCCGGAGGCAGGGGGAGGGGGCAGGCAGGGCAGTCTCCCCTGGGGGGGTTCTCAGTCGTCCTCTCCTCTCCTTCCTAATTCCCGCTCTGGCCGGGCCACCTCCTGACTTAGTATAACACCACTTTCTTCTTAGGCCAGTATAGCCCTGGGGGGGACACAGCTTTCTCATTTCTGTGTCACCTTCCACAACTGTTCAACTCATCCCTCACATGAAGTCCCTCTACTGAAATAGCTGGCAGGAGCTCCACTTTCCTGCCTGAATATATATATATGGTATATTTATACATTTACATATAAATATGACAATATATATTGACCATGTGTGTGTCATACACATTGGTTCATTTCTATTGAATGCTGGTAATACTTTAATATATATGTTATTGATTAATAAACATCAATTCAAACTAAACAAAATATCCCTAGGAGGTTTAGTCAAATTGCTTAAGTATTGACTGGTCTTCCCTGGTTCCAAAGCCCTTTCAGGTACCATGTGTTCTCTGACAGCCTCAGGGGTTCCCCTCTGACTCCCCATCTCTATATACAATGGGCTTCCTCAGGCCTCACTGGAACTCAAGGTCACATTTGATATTGCTAACAACCCTTCTTTTCTTGGATGTGACACTATATCCCCCTGGTTCTCACTCTACTGTTCTTTTCCTCAGTTTATGGCTCTGCTTTCTAATCCTTTAAATTGAGCTATTGCTCAGGTTTCTGTGCCTTCCTGTCTTACACGGAAGGTAAAATCCAGTCTCCATCACCTGCACCGTTAGTCACAATTCTCCCCCTCTAAAAAAACAGAAATTATTCTGTTCACGTTAAAGACAAATTCAAGTTTACTTACAAAATAGGTAAGGAATAAAATTTAAATTGCCCATAACGCGCTACTCAAATTGGTGAGTTTCCTTTACTTTTAATGCATGCATATTTATTATTTTATATAACTGAGGTATTATTATATAGAGAAGTTGAGTCGTATCCATCATAACAAATAACAGATCATACATGTTTTCATACATGTTTGGGAAGACAATATTTTTAATGTCTTTATAATGTTTTCCCAAATCATTTCCTATTATTAGCCAGTTAGGTTAGTAATAATTTTACACCATTATTATTAATACTATTCAGTTATTTTAAGATGACTGAAGCATGGCCTCCTTTGGAAGCCTTACTATCTTTTTTCAGGTATGGTTAGTGGTGTCTTTCTCTATATGCCCGAGGGCATTCTCTCCTCAGGGGCTTTTATCTCACTGGATTCCAGCCCTTTTTTAGATATATTTCCTCCACCAGGTTGTTGGCTCTTAAGGGGCAGATTTACCCCAGAAGAAATAAACTTTGTGAAAAAAATACGGATTTGGCACCTAAATTACTTATCTAGGTCTCAACAGGCGTACTTTTCTCAAAAGCTCTAAATAAAATAAAGGGAATTTAAATTACTTCGCTGTTACATTATAGATTAGAACATTATAAATTGATGGTTTATAGACACACTTTTATGCTGTAATCCATTCTCGTAGTTAAATTTTAAGAAGTTTAAAAGCAATCAATAAAAATATAGTTAAAGCAAAGTGATAGTTGGAATATTATTGGTCTCCATAGTTTTCAAATTAAATTATTTTGTCAAACCATACAAAATAACATCTACATGCCAGGGCTGAAGTAGCTCTCCCCAAGAGATAGCAATGTTCTGTATATGTGTATCCATAAAGACAACAATGTGTAGCTTAGTGATTAAAAGCTTTACAGATTGGGATTAAATTCTGTTTCTGCCACTGATAGGCTTTCTGGGCCTTGTAAAGTTATTTTGTTTCTCTGTGTCTCAGTTTCTGTTTCTGAAATATGAGGAAAATAAAACCTACTATCAGTGTTTTGGTAAAAATTATGAGATGTAGAAAAAAAATCTACGGTACGTTTTTTTCTTGCACAAAAAAATGGCAAAAGAATAAAAACATGGGAATATACATGTGTATATATGAAATCACACATAATATTGAGCATCATATAATAAAATGTGTACAAAATATTTCAGTCACACACATCTACACATACACATAGATTATATAAATGAATAAATCTGCTACACGATTTGATCTCTAGTATGAAATAATCACATATGGATCCAAAACATGTTTTTAAACAAATTAGTAGTACAGATTTGCAGATAACTCAGTAACTATATCAACACATATACACATACATCATTCATATGGAAGCTGGAAAAAAAATATATATGTGGTTGCAATTGCCATGATCAACACGGTTAAAGTATAGCATTTTCTCTCACTGGGAAAATGTCTTAGAAACTCAAAAAGGTTTTTACAGTACCAGGAAAGCATGAGATTGGGTTGGCTGTCTCTGTAACATACAGCCCAGCTGCTGATTATGCACGGCAGTAAAACTGACAGTTCTTTGCGATTTCCACATCTGCTTTTAATGTACATGGCAAAGACAGCTGCCAGAGAACAGAAGGCGGCGTGGACGGGTGAAGAATGTGCGCGGGGTGAACTCGAGCTGCTGAACCTGGCACTGCCCAGTGCAGCCAGGCGTCCTGCCCCCAGGGAACGTCAGGCTGGCCTTTGCAAAGCAGGAAGCAGCGATATTTCTTTGATGTCAGGGATTCTCCTGCCTATGACATAATAGTTCTAAAGGGAGGACTTGCTATTTCTGGAATGTTCCTTCTATCGTTAGTGGCAGACGCCATTCAAATCCCTCATCTGTCCCCACAGAAAATGACCCAGGATACTCTTAGACTAGAATATTCTTTCTGTTCTGTAACTGCAGCCTCCAGAACATGGTGAGTTTAATAACTGCCTTCAGCAGCTGAGTGAATATCAGCCCCTCGCGGGTCATGCTTTGCATATACTAATGGTTTTGCCTTAGGACTGTGGCCCTACGAATTATCAGCCATCTCCTCCTTGCGTGGCATGACTTACTGCGAGAGCTGTCTGTTCCCTCAATCGGATTTTATTTCTTGTGATGTCATTCTAGGGTATGTTCCCCTGAGTGTTAACGCAATGGATGTTCTCATAGCAGAATGAACTCTTTTTCCATTTGGTCTTTAAGCATGTAAAGCAAGACAAAAATGAGTGTGTGTTCCTCCTGACCTCATATTTCAGGCAGCGACCCTTCGAGTGTTAAAATCTTCATGCACATATTCCTATGGGTGCATATTCAAGTACACAGATACACACATCACACATGTCACCCGGTTTAGGTTTAGGTTTAGAGGGAAATTCAGAGGCATACGGCTCACTGGCTTCAGGGGGACAGACACATAATGCCCATAACACTAAGTTCTCATACATGATTTTTCTTTAGCAAACCAGGAAAAAAACCCAAAATTTCTGTTGCTTAGTTTTATATTAATAACTAAAACCTTGTGAAAACTTACTATGAATTAGGCACCGAGTAAAGGCCCCCACTTGGGAGTAAGTTTAGTTTTAAAAGCATTATGCAAATTATCTTTACACATCGCGTCTGTGACAGAATTTGCATCCCCCCCCCACACACACACTATTACTCTCCAGGTGGCACCGTGATCACTAGCAGAATTCGAACTACGTAACTTTTCAACTTAATCTTTCCAGCTGATTATAAACCCATAAATCTGTAACTTAATTCCTAATAAAGGACAATTTCACTTGTCTGAGGATGAATAATACTTTGACTATGCCCCAGCTGCCTTTATTTTACATCTGATGGTTTCCACTTTCTCCTGAAGAAGATTTTAGGACAATACCCCACAGCACAAGGGTCGCTTCTCGGAGTCACCGCCCGCCACCACCTGCCGCTGCGCCCGCCTTCACCGTGTCTCAGCCAGGCTGCTGCGATCACCCCCCTGGGCTCCTTCCCTCCGAGCCACTCTCACCCCAGGCCGAGTGGCCTTTCTAACTAACGAATCTAACCACGCGACCACCCTGCTCAGAACTTTTCCTTGAATTCTGCTCTCAGCAGGACAGGCGACTCTGCAAGAGCAGGCTTCTGCTTTACGTTCCAGCGTTTGAAAACTGTTTTCATTTCTCAGATAGACACTCCTCTCATTTGACTGGAATTTTGCATATATTCTTTCCTGTCTAAAAAACCCTCCATTTCTCTGCCTCATACTTAAAGATCCCTTGATCCTCCCAGGCAAACCAAGGGGCTCCTTTCTCTGGGTTGCCTGTGCATATGCATTTCTTGTCTTATCATAGAGTTTTTAAATTTTCTCTTTGTTCAAACTTCAGTTCTCTGCAGTGTGAACATTCTGAAGGCCGAGGCTGTGTCCTTTCAACTGCAAAGCCGGATACAGAGTCGGCAGTCGGGGGATGGGTGAAAAAGGTGAACGGGATTAAAAATATACTTTTTTTTTTTTTTGAGTACGTAGGATTTAATAGATTTAAGGGTTCAAAATTTTGGAAAGGGCAAAGGCTGAAATAGCATGCAAAAATGGGAAAAGTGTCTAAACAAAAAAAAGGACAAAATGTACCTTTTTAAAGTTATATTTAGGATCCTAAGTGGAGGTTGGAATGGGACAGAGCACCCACGAGTCATTCCTCCTCCCACACTTATCATGCCTCGGGGTGGTCCAGGGGAGACAAGGGGAGCAGGGTCCCCCAGCCCTCACTCACGTCCAGCTCCATCCCTGTGAGTCTCTTTCCAGCCATTTTTATCGCTGACGGAGTAAGAGCAGTCCCGTGAGTTTCCTTTCCATTTTACCTCTCTGAACAGCACGTCTGGAAACAGTCTGATTTCTGAGAATTTGCGACCCACCTTAGAAAAGGATGGAGCAACACTCCGCGTTCTGACAACACTGCTGCGATCCTTCCCTGTCCCACGATTTAAACTTTCCCCTGACCATCTTCTCTTAAATAAATTAAAGAAAGATTTGCATGGCTCCCAGCTCCCGAGCCCTAAAAAACTGGCAACCAAGAGTAAAGAGGGTGGACATTAAGAGTAACAGGGACACTGAGTTGTCAGAATTTATGTTATCACTAACTATTCTCCATGACCGATGGGATTTCTGCGTAATGGTTGGAACAGGTGATGTGCCACAGAGAATCTACAGCTGATTGAAGACAACGAATGTCTACTTTAGAGCCATCCATCATGCTGCATTTGGGATTTTATACTCCAAACATGATTTAAGAAATTAATTCTGAGCATTTGATACACGCAGAATCAATGCGCTGTCGATGGTTTTGTTGCCACGGGCCACCCTTATAGGATCCAGACTTGCCTCCGGGCCTCCATCGGTATGGAAACCAGGGTTCCACAAGCGGGGTTCAGGAGAGCAAAGCTCGCAGCAGCTTCTTTCTTTTAAACCTAGTTTCACCTCACGGGACACATTCTATCTCCCCCCTCTGTCTTCACTAGTTCAACCCCCCTTGTCCTGCGGAGGCTTGGAGGCCCCCCGGCTGCGTCCCCCAGGCCCCCTCTGGCCGCCCCGGGCCGGGGCTCCCCGCCCACGCTAAGCTGAGCGCTGGGCAGGACAGAGAGGGAAGGGCATGCCCCTGCCCTCCTTAAGCTTGCAGTCCCACGGAACAGTTTGACGTTCAGAAAGACAAGCATCACATGATCTCGCTTATACGTGGAATCTAAAGAACTTAATAAACTGATGAACAGAACAGATTCAATGACATGGAAGCATAGATGAGACGGACGAATGTCAGAGGGAGGGAGGAGGGCGGGTGGGGGGAGGGGGAGAGAGTAACCAAAGAATCTATATGCAGATATGCACAACCCAAGGACATGGACAATGGTGGGGAGAGGGACTGGGGAGGGGGAAGGAACAGGGTGCAACGGGTCACTGGGGAGAAAAAGGGACATCTGTAATATTTTAAACAATAATAAAATAAAAATAAAAATAAAAAAATAAAAACATTAGGCAAGCTCAAAAAAAAATTTAAAAAAATAGCAAATTAAAGTGTTTGAAGTTCTGTGCAGACTAAACCCAGGGAGATGAGCGTATTTAGCAGACAGGGAAGACGGCATTACAGCAGTTCTAGACGTAAAGCAAGGCGACGCAGCTGTTCGCAAACATTCCTGGAGCTGAATGCCTTGTCTTTCCCTAGGCTCCTTCCCTATTCTCTTGACATGCAAGTTTCTCAAAGTTCCTCCTGTCCTGTTTCTCTAAGTCATCAGTCAGCCTCTCGTGATTTTTTCCTTCATCCCCCTTGACACTGTCCCAACAAGCTGAGCCATGAGTGCCCTCCCTTGGCAGCTACATACAAGGAGGAACACGGACTAGGGAGTCAGATAAAGTTCAGGTCGAGGCCAGTGTAGTCACTTCACAACGGAAGAGCTTTTGTTTGACAAGACTTCCTAACTGTTTGGAGGGCCATCTTTTTAAAATAGCAAAATGAGGTTGCCGGCCTCAGTGGACTCCGCGGGAAGCACGTCCGGCTTCACTACGGAAAACTCTGACCTTAGAGAAGGATCCTAAGGCATCTGCAAGGAGGCTGGAAGCACTACACCCGAGGTAGGTGGGACCTAGCAGGTGCCGGGCTGGTCAGCCTGGAACAGCGGAAAAGGGGCTCGGAGCCCATGGAGAGACTGGAATCCGAGCCAGTACGAGAAACGGGGCACACAGCCCATCCGTTAAACATCCTACTCATTGACTCTTCTCTGATTTTATGTTTTAATAGTACCATTTTCTTTTTTACAGGAAGAGAATGGACGGCTCCTCCAGGTTTTATTTTTTAATCTTGTTTAATGCAGCTCCATCCTTTCAGAGATAAATCTGCTCTAAATGTTTCATTTTAAAATTATCCATTCATTCAATAAATATTTCTCTTAAATTTATCAAGTGCCTACTGTGTGCCAGGTGCTAGACTTGTTGCTGGGCTTTCCGTGGTGATTAGCATAGAATCAGTTCCCGCCTTCACTGGAACCTCTACTTAAGTAGGGAAAACGAATAAATGCACAAATATTCATATAATTTCAACATGTATAAACAGGTATGGTCAAAATCAGATTTCTAACCTACGAAGGGGAGGGCAGATCCTGGGTGACGGTGAAATCATCTGGGTAACGAGGCCTCTGGGAGAGAACCACCAACTGTTATCTAACATCGATCGGCCTCTGCACTTCTTTCCCCAAATACACCCATCGAGGGTCAGTGAGGAGATCAAATGACGTCATGTGCGCATAACATCCAACGCTGCGGGTACTGGATGAATGTTAGTCTCCTTCTAGTCTTCTTCTCCAGACTATTCCAATCCTTACTTTAAAGGATCGGTTCCCTTCTATAGCTTAACAGGCAATTTTTAAAGCAAATACCAGAAGTGTGTAATTACACGAAAGCGCAAAGCAGAAAGAAATACAAAGAGGACTCGAGTTTTCCTTGGCAGTTGATTATTCCAGCACAGAGCTCACAGTATTATGTTATGAGGCAGCTGCAGGACCAAGGACATACCACACAGGAAATCAGCTCAACATCATTGAACAAAATATCTAATAACTTCCAATAAAGAAAGTCTACTGATAATTTATGGTCAAATCCAGATTAAAAGGCTACTTGTAAAATATGGGAGTTTTATAATCTTCAGTTCATCGTATATTAAAAACCCGGACTCTATAAAAATTTTGAAAAGATGTTGCATAACTTTATTTCCACGTTTTATTAATCTTACTGATGTCCTTTATTCTAATAAAAAATAAGTGTAAGAAAAGAAGTAAGTTAGTAAGCTGGTAAGTTATGCCAATATAACGATCACGGGGTTATTTTGTTGGAGCTGAAGATCAGTTATGATTTATTACCAACGCTCTACTGATAAAGCTGATAATGTAATAATCAGAGAAGTGAAATTCATCTAGAGCTTCACATATATTTTCATCTCAACTTATAACTTTAATTTATGCTAGCTTTACTGGATACACTGCCTCCTCAATATGGCAAAACCAATGGGACATATTATTTCATTTAACTTTTATATTACTAAATTCCACCATTATACAAACTCTACAGAGCATGCAAAAGGGAAGGAAGGCTGTATTGTAAAAAATACAATTGACTACACGAGATAAACCATTTTAAACGTCTCATATGACTTTCTGTCTTTCATATTACCTATAGTCTGTTTTATGTTAGTACTTCCAAGTCTCTCACTGGTACTTTGGCTTTTCACAAGTTTTGTTCAGCACCACACTCCTTCCCAGTCCTGGCCCCGCTCCTCAGCTTCTTATGCGTGAGGATCTGACCTCCGGCTCCCAATCCTCAGACCTGAGGCCCTGGCATCAGCTTCAGTTCATTTTTCTCCATTACTCCCTCATCGCATCAAACTTCAAATCTATTAATCCTGCTTCTCTATTAGCTATCATATCTGCTTCCGAATCTTCATTCCAACAGTTACTTCTTAGCTCCTGCTCCCGGGACATCTCCCCTCTATCAACATAGTAGCCTCCTAAGAGGCCTCAGGCCTGGAGTTCTCTCCTTCTGCCAACCACTGGCATAAAGCTGTCCGATTAATTAATACTGAAGACTCAGATGAACACTCCTGTATTCCACTGCATTCCAAATAAAGACAAAGATCCTTAGACTATCAAAGGCCTTCCACGGATTGACTCCAATCAAACTTTCCAACTTTATTTCCTTGCACTCTCTCGGGTTTCAAAGACTAAAGTGAGCCTTGCAGTGTCTTGTATTGTTACCATTCTTATGGCCTTTGATTATGAAGTTCAATTAAGGTTGAAAGTCATTTTCTCATCTCTGCATTTCTATGCACTGGCTATTCTTCAAGGCCCACCTCACTAGTTGCCTCCTACACGAAGGCTTCAATGACCAAGGTATCATTTATTGAATGACTAGTATATGCTAAGCACATAAAGCTCTCCATGCGTTAATTATTCCATCTCCAACGCACAATAACCCTTAGCTTCAGATGTGGAGACGTCTCACAGAAGAGAACTGACTTGCCCATGGTCACAGATAGAAAGCAGTGGGTAAGCCTGTGGTCCTAACTAAAACTTTCTGACTCTGGTTAACCACTGTAACTGGCAAGTTTACGCCCTCTGCAATATATACCTTCGACTCTATGTGTTCCTCTCTTAGGGTCACTACTTTGTACCTTATCTCATAGCTTTTAATTTGTATGTTGAATTTGCTAGTCACTCAATGAAAGGTCTCTGGAGAATCCATGCTGCTTTATTTAGCGTTGACTTAATAAATGCTCATGCGTGGATAGATGGATATACTAGTTCCCTATCCTAAAACTTAATGTGCCTTCCTACTACCTAGTTCATCATGTTTTACATCTTCTAAGATGAAAGTTCTTCAATACTCTGTGGCTTGAAAAGTACACGGAGGTGTCCTTTTCTGGGTATTATTTTCCATGATGCCTCAACATGCACCTAATACTCCCATTAGGCTCAAATGTACAACATCTAACAGCTCACGGCCACCGCTGCCCTAGGCTCCTGCTCTTTCTCTTTTGTGGGATGTCACCCACCTCTTCTGAAACCATATAACATTCTTTACAGGTTGAGCTAAAAAATATTTGCAAAGGTCTTCTACACAAGGCAGTGTCTCATGAATTAAAAATATAATAAAAATATGTGCATACGTGATTCTACACCTGGGTGAAATCTCCCTAAATTCTAGAGTTCCCAAGAGGATCCTGTCTGATACAGCAAAGCTCTGAGCACATTTTAAAGCACATGTTAAGTACTTGAAAATAATGACAGCGGGTCTTGTGAATTAAGCCTATTCTCACATAAAGTAAATTAGAGCAGTGAATTGGCCAAAAAAAAAAGAGTCTAGACTTCTGGTGGTGAGCACCCAATAGACTATCAGGTGTTGTATTAAAGAGTTGTACACTTGAAATTTATGTAACATTATTAACCAATGTTACCCTGATAAATTATAAAAAATAAAAATGAATTAATAGTTTTTGAAAGCAATTTAATTTTTGTGCTTACTATACAGACTTATTCGAAGAAGTTGGTCCTATTTTATTATTTCAACCCCAGATGCTATTTATTTAGTTAAAATTTAGGATTGTCCTCTAGGACAATATGACAGCCTCGGCAGTGTGAGGTGCTTTGCCAGTGAGTGGATGCTGGAGGAAAGATCTCCCCTAATGTTTGCTTCCCAAGCTGGTCAAGCAGCCCATGTGACATCTCCCGTGCCCCGTGTGCGCATAACCTGGGTGCACAAGGACAACTGCGGGCCGCAGCTGCGCGCACCGGGGTTCAGCGCTTGGCCAACGGAGCTGAACTTCCGACGGGCTGAGCGTCGACTGGGGGAGGCTAAAACGCTCTCTCACTCAGCACCTTACATCTTTTACTTACATTTTTCTTCTTTTTTTATACGTTCGGGTGGATTATACAACAGTTCACACGAAACAGCTAAATGCATTTTAAAACATGAGCCCCCGAGGAGGCAGAACGCCGTGGAGTCACCGCGCTTCTGTGAGTTGTCCCCCAGCGGGGCTCCTCTTTCGCGTCCCCCCACCCCATCTGGAAGCGGACAGGAGCCCGCCTGCAGACCCACCTGCTCAGACGAGCACGGCCCCTCTTACTCTCCCTAACTAGCCTAATAACCGCTTCTCGAGGGAAGGAAATGTGCTCTGGATCCTTAAAATGCATTCCTTTTCATTCTCCCTGTGTCTAAAACAGACAAATCTTAGCCACTTGGACAAGATATTTAATTAAACAGAGTAAGGGTCAATACCGTTCTGAAAGGAACATTTGTCTAAGCGAATTGATCAGATCTGCCCGTGATAAACCCAGACTCTGCTAAGGAAAGTCATGGTTTGGGTCCCTGGGGAGGTGGAGGGGGGAGTTTCAGGACACATACATTTCTGTGATGGTCTCAGGCAGGTTCGTGGGAATCTCCGTGAGGCCTTTCCCACGACAGTCTACAATATTGTTGCTACAGGTACAAGCAGCCGGACAATGCAAAACACTGCAAGAAGGAGCCATAAATGACTGGTGACCTGGAAAAAAAACAAACCACAAACAGCAATTATATTTTTCCTCCTAAAGTTTATAATCGTGAAACATGCATGCTTATCTCAACTATCAAAGCATATCAGATACATTTCTCTATATACCTGATTATAAAATGGTTCTATATTTCTAAAATACACTTTAGGAAGCATGCATTTATATTATTTGGGTCAACACTCAGATGAAGCAAATGAGATTTTTTAAAAGGGATTATAAAAATGATCATTTTGAAGACTTGAAATCCTTGTGAGAAAGACTAAATTCAGATTTGAAACTAGAATTCTATTCAAAACTATTCTGAATTCCAAAAAAAACAGCAACTTCAGACTAATTTATATTTCACTTTCTAATAGATCTTGGTCTTTACTGAATTTACATAGCTTCACTTACTTTACCTCAAAAATAAAAATGTCTCTCTTGGTAGGCATCACTGTTGATTTTAAATAAGTAATCACGTGGCAATAAATGTGGGAGAAAATGAGATCATGCTAAGTTTAATGTCTGAATAGGTTCAAAATGATCATTTTCTTTGAAATTATTGTAATAATTTCTAACATGTCATTCTTTCCTTGTTAATTGATTATGTTGTGTGTTTTTTTGGCTTCCCAAGGCCTAAAATGTTACAATAGGTAATTTCCTGCAGGTGTATAATTTTACTACTCATTATTTGGAAACAAAACTATTCTGAAACGAGATGTTAGGGTTAGGATGGTGACCGACAGTGTCAGCAGTGTTTTAGCAAACGGGCATGTGCACACCCTGGCTGCTGCAGCAGGGACCATCCTCTCTGACCCCCAGGGAAAGGCCCCAGGGGTGGGGACACCCGGGGAAGAGGCGGCAGGCTGGTTCCTAACCCAACCCCTCCCACAAACTCCCAAACTCCACAAACACGGCTCAGTTTAAAAAAGAGACGCGGACTTGCCTTCTGCCTCCTCTAGAAAGCAGGGAGGGAAAAGCGGAAAGAGAGAAAAGCGGTTAGTAAGGCATTGTGTCATCTCATTACTTAATTTAAAAAGATCCCTCTGCAGTCCAGGACGTCACAGGCAAATTTTGTCTGGGTTATAAAAAGTGCGGGACTAAAAGGTAACAATACAAAGGTAACATGAAAAGGTAACAGTAACTCAGAACTCTATGCTAGCACCTCTTTTCTCACTCCCTTAGGAAACTGGTAACTATTTACGATGTAGCACATGTATTATTAAAATGTCTTTTACTGTATGTTGAACAGTCGCTTCTAAAGCTGACCCAGTCCTATATTTATAAAGGAAATTACAGGTTAATATGAATCAATACAGGGTGGGGCAAAAGTAGATTTATAGTTGTTCATATAGAAAATAATACAATAATTAATAAATAGTAAAACAAGAACAATCTCTGTTTTGTATACTCACAACTATAAACCTAGTTTTGCCCCACTCTGTATTAACATATAATTTTATAAATATATATAATTATCTACCTCTGTCCATGGACTGGGAATCAGACTGTCTAGACTGAGATCCTTGAATTCAACTCTATAACCTTGAATAAGGTTATTTGTATCTTTTTCTCAGCAATGTAACCTCTAATATAAAGATAATGTTACGTTTCTCTACAGTTGTGATGAGGGAGTTAAACTGAGGTAACTATATGTGAAATACTGAGATTGGTGCTTAAGCCCCTGGAAAGAACTAAGTAAATGTCACCTACTGATATTTTATATCGCCCTTGTCTTATTTTTGTTTTCAGATTTTTATTGCTAAAGCTAGTCATTTATCTCTTTTAAGTAGAACTGAACCCCTCGTATATATGTATACACAGCAAGTACTTTGTCACTCTACAACTATACTTGAGTTATTTTTTGAATTTCCCAGCAGAGATCCAGGATTAATTAATCATATTTCCAATTGTTAACATAAAAGCAGATATAAATGATTACTTAAAGGGAAAATAATGAGTAGCAAATAGAAGTAAAATCTAGGGATTTCCTCTATTTCCCCTGGAGTGAAAACTGAGAAGTCTTTCATCCTACCGAGGGTACAAGTAATCAGTAATTACCAAGCACGCACCAAGGTCTTAGAACATGTTATTATCACTGAAACAGGATTTCCAGAGAGCGATTAGCCCACAACTGCACGTGAGTGAGGAACACGAGACCCCGAGAGCATGCACCTTCCACAGGTTCCTTAACCACAGCGCCGTAAGCCAGCGCGCAGGCCCTCTCCCTTACCGCTGCAGACAAACTCTCGCTTCTGCACCTCGGCCACGTTGTGGCCCCGCAGGTGGGACGGGCCCATGCACTGCGTGTAGAGGCCCACGCGGGGCCGCTGCCGCAGCCAGTCGGACAGCCAGGCCAGGTGGCAGTCACAGTACAGGTTGTTGGAATGCAGTCGGCTAAATGAGAGGCCAGCCGTTTAAAGCAAATGAAGAAACAGAGAGAGTTATTTCAAAACCTGGAGAATTCTCTAGGAACAATAAATAGCTTTGTTTCTTAATACAGGATTAGATCAGGCAGAGCAACGTTCGATCGAATTATTTGTCTAAAAATTAAGCTGCTTTACCACCACAGAGCCAAGTCTGCGTTCTTTTATCTGTGAGCTAAGCGAATATAGAGAAGCTAGGACAGGGTTATAAATATCTCTTGCCTGTGTTCATTCAACATGGTAGAGACACAAGTGAGTCCAAGGCAAACTGCTCCGCAGTCCAGACCTACCGACAGCCCGTCGGGGCTGGGGCATGGGGGGTAAAGCGTGGGGCGGGCAGGGCCAGGAGGCACGTGAGCCAAAGCAAAGCTGTGGCTCCCAGGGTGAATTACTAGTCTCTGCAGAAACTGCTTGTAAAACCTTTTTAGCAGGTCGCTTTCATTTTTTGCTCAACAAGACAGAATAATAATTCAGTACAAAGCACTGCTTTCACCCTGGCCAGGTGGCTCAGTTCGGTGAAGTGGCGTCCCCTACACCCAAAGGTGGCGGATTCGAGTCCCAGGCAGGGCACATACCTGGGCTGAGGGTTTGATGCCCAGTCGGGGAGCCTACAGGAGGCAACCAACGGATGTTTCTCTCTCACATCAATGTTTCTCTCTCTCTCTGTTTCTCTCTCAAATCAATAAACATATCCTCGGTTGAGAATTAAAATACAAAAATAGAAAACACTTCTTTCAGGTCCCTAATTCTTATTTCCCTCTTTTCGTGTATTATCAGAAAAAGGGATCAGCAGCCTTTGGCTCTTGGGGAACCTACCCTCAAGGAGTAGAAACTGGAATTAAAAGACATAAATGGCTGGGAGTGAAGGAATTAAGTGAGCCCCCTGTGTTGGCAGGAATCCACGCCCGATCGTGGATCCCTTCCAAGTGGCAAATAGCGCTTGGCCATTAATAAAACATCAGACAAATGTATCCACTAAATTAGGCAAATGCCTTCAAACTGGCTTTTATGTTTTCTCAAACTAAAGAAAGGGACATCCAAAGCTATAAATCAGAGCATCGTTCCCAGAATCATCTATGACACAGTAATACCATTTTAGTCCTTTTTAGCTGATGTGCTCAATTCTAACCCAATAACAGTAATGGATATTAAAACATGGAACTCAGTCCAGAAAGATAATTGGGCCATAAAAATGGAATTTTTAAGTAGCAGTGATCATATAGAACGATGCAGCGACCCAAGCAAGGGGGCTTAAAGTTAGCTGGCTCTTCTGCGTTCTCCTTGGGCTCTGGGTGTGGAACCGTCTCGCATGGAAACGAGACGGCAGCCGCGGAACCAAGAGCCGCGTTTTGGGAGAGCCGGGTGGCCTGGCTGGGCCCGTGTGGACGTCGGGTGGCATCCTTCGGAGGCCACCTAACGCATCCCACGTTGCTCTCTCAACATTTCCGTCTGAACCAAGCACATTACAACGACTCAGTTACATGTGCACACGTGATATAAGGAAGGAACGTAGGAATTTAAAAACCCAGTTAGTAAGACAAACTGTGGTGGATCCGTACAAGAAGATAAGGCACACTACCAAAGTGCAGGCGGTGGAGGGGTTTACAGTCCTTGGGGATTTATTTTGCAGAGAATAAAAGCTCGATCAATTTGTTTTTTCTCAACTTTAACTTAATTTAATGAGAAACCAATTTCATTAAATATAGTTTAAGTGAACTGGGCTGTTAATTTGGTCAGATTAGTCTCAATCTGAGAGCCCCAGGAAAACAAAATTTACTTATGTCTGCATACTTTTAGAGTTTTTTTATTTCACTAAATCATATTCTAAGGAAATTATGATGATGGATTATTACATACAGAGCTACATTTTAGTGAGAAAAAATGACATTAAGATTGGCATTACCTAATAATTAAAAATCTGGCAATTCAATTGGCTTGTTTATTAAAAAGGGGAAATAAATATAATGTTTCCAGTTATCAGCTGTTATAAAATAAAAAATATTTTGAAAACCCACTAAAAATATATGTACCCTAGTTGCAAACGCATACTTTTTCAAGAAGTCCGGTGCTTTGGTCACGTTTCTAGCTATTTCTCACACATTGTATATAAATATAGCTTTTTAGGTCAAGGTAATTCTGAAACTGAGTTCAAAGGAGATTCATCTCTGAAAATGCTTTAAGTAAATATCCCCACCCTGGGCTTTAAGGATTAATTTTTCTCCAAGAGAAGGAAAATAACATAGCTGTAGCAAATATTTTATTCAAAATCCACTTTATTCATCTAAAATATTTTAACGTCCATCTGTAACCCCTGAAAAGGTATTTTTAAATAGAAATGCTGACACAACCTTGATTATAGAAACACTAGAAGGTAACGCTGTAATTTTATGTTACAAAGAATGCTGGAGAGCTAGTTTAGCTTTATTAGGCCTGCTTGACGTACAGTAATAAAAACATAAAGATTTACCATTTATCATTTCTGACAGCCAATCAAGGAGTCTTCCATTTCTTAATGAAATGTGACCTCCACAATAGCTCAAAGTAAACTTCCCAGAACACATATCATTTAAAAGAAAGCCTTCAAGTTTTCAGACTAATTCACTCAAGTATCATACCTAGAACTTTGACAAAACTGGTGTTTTCCTTGTCTGCACCGTGATGAACTAACTACCTGTTCGCTGCTTACTAAAAATAGTGCTTAAGGGGAACCCTTAACTGATGAGATTGACCTATATATATATATATATATATATATATATATACATAGTAACTACTTACAAAGTCCTGAGCTTAGGCATATGGTTGAAACTGGCCACAGAAAGTCTGGTAATGTTGTTATTGTTGAGAGTGCTGTAGAATAAAAAAACAGTTAAACATTTTAGACCTGAAATATAGTAATCATTCTATTATGAATATAAGGAAAAGTTCTAGTGATTAAGTCTATACAAAACAACTACCTGGTGGAAATGGCATAGAGCATGCACTCTGTTATAGACAAGATGGTAAATGAATTGTGTATTTAACGTATCACCACGCACTCAGTTTTACCAAACACTTCTTACAAATGTCTGGCTTTAGCCACAGGATCTTTACTATTTGCAAGTTGCTCCATGGTCCCTGTGCCTGCCTGCAGGTCTGTTTACGACAAACGAGCGAGAGACCGTCACAGCTGGAAACGTTAAGTTGTCACGATTCCTGAGGGGTATTACGTATAATTAGCGCCCGTGAGTAAATGAGCATATCTGAAAGCTCCAACTGAACTCTCCTGTCAACGGCACGGAGCCGGTCCTGCCAGGTCCCGACGGAGGGTCCTGCTGGTTAGCACTCACCGCAGACGTCAGTCGCTGCTGACATTTGAGGGGTAGGAACGAGTGGGTATTTGGTCCTCGCACTGGGCGGAGATGAAGTGACATTCGGTAGCACTGTATCAAGAGCTTAATATATTCTCACAGTGTTTAGTTGCAACCACACGCACTGCCTTTTTTTCAAAGCTAAGCGGTAACGATCATGGCTTCATGAGATACGGTGAAAATAGTATAATTCTTGCCGGGTTCAGCCTTGTCCTACTTTCCTCCTAACAAGCAGCGTTAGTTGTGCTATTACTATTTCGACTACTACTGCTACTCATTCATTCATTCACCCACTGTTCCATGAGTCGCTCTTATTTTTATGGCAATGTGGAATGTTCTATAAATAA
This sequence comes from Miniopterus schreibersii, assembly GCF_964146895.1. Classification (NCBI taxonomy): domain Eukaryota; kingdom Metazoa; phylum Chordata; class Mammalia; order Chiroptera; family Miniopteridae; genus Miniopterus; species Miniopterus schreibersii. Next base: position 10,152,852 of record NC_138101.1, on the reverse strand, counting down.
CTCAGGCATAAAACTTGTCTGAAAAGAGCAGAGAGTCCAACTGGCGAGATGAATTACGCAAGTTACAGGCACTTAGAGTTAATAAGATTAAGAAGAGAGAAAAAATGTTTTCTCCCTTGGGAGAAGTCTCTGTGACAAGAAAATGGGAAGACAGTTGTCCTGGGGGGTGGGCGCAGTGTGGAGCCGGAGCGGGGTTCCAGCACATGGAAGACGCGGGAGGGCGCTGACCCAACAGGACACGCTGCTGAAGGAGCAAGAAAGATGGGCAGCAGGTGGGCACGCAGGGGGACACTGTGACACTGGAGAAGGGGGTGAATCAGGGCCTGCCAACTCGCTGGCCTACAGAGGCCAGGCAGGGGACACCCTGGATACACAACGCACAACGGGAGGGGAGGAGCCGAGCAGCGCACAGCTGGGGACCGGGAGGCCCTGGAAACGGGCGACGCCGCTCCTGGCCCCAGCGTTCGCGTGCGGCCTCCGGGCCGCGGCTCGGCCGTGACGGGAGGCGGCCCACAGCCCGCTTTTCTCAAGAAGCTGGAGCTGGGCATGTTCAGATCAATCCTCCTCACTTCCAAATCCTGGCAACCAACGCGAATATTCCAAAGAGTCCCTGGGCCAAGTCTGCTTGGGCAAAGTAAGGGACGTCTGTGAGGCGACGCTGGGGCAGCTGGTGGCTGCAGTTGTTCCTGGTGGCACGCGGGGCGCTCAGGGGCTGAGGGATTAACTGTGATGTCTCGGTAGAGTCGGGCACAGCAGCTACATATCTGGGACACGCACCGACTCTCTTTACTCTCCGGTTTTGCAGTGTATTGAATGATGCAAGAACTAATCCGAGTGATTTGAATTAAGTCACATAGAAAAAAAAAACAACACCAACCCAGGACCCATAAAGCACTAAGCTGGTTGGCTCATGTCATCTAAAAGCCTGTAGCATTTTCCATGTACTCAAGCGAAATGAGATTTTTCTTCAAACGCCACTGAAATATACCCTGATGTTTGCACTAAAAGGTTTCCCATCTCAAAGGGATTTGCTTTCCCATGACCCCTTTCCCTGCCCTAAAAATTTATGCTGACTTTATGTAGCAAAAATCTTCAGAGTACATAGCACACTAAAATGTGACTTGGGGGATAAGATATTTTTTAAAGCAATTCAATGCCACAGACACACGTTAACTTGGAACTATAATTCCTTATGATTCCACACAAAACGGCTTTCACTTAGTCCTGAAGCTGGTGGCTATGAATTTGAAGTCTCCTCTCAAAATGTTAGTTTGCATAATGCAAGTGGAGAAATAAATTATCTTAGTATTTCTGTTCAGTATTGATGTCGGCAAAGCAATATTGATACTGAGACCTAGTAATGGAGCAGTATGTGGAACCAATGAAATTGTATTTACAAATTAATAATAAATATGCGTTGATTAGTTATGAGACACGTTTATGTCATGGTCATGAAAAAGTCCACTTCCATGCTCAACCTCAAGATTTTTCTCTTCGTAATGAGAATGTATTCTTGTACAAAGGATACCTTTGTACGGAAATACAAAACTTCAGTCTTGCTAATTACGTAGGCCCTCCTGGACTTACATCTTGACTCATTTTTTTCTTACTCCCTTAGTCCCAGGCATAAGATTTGGCAGAGCCTGATATTTAATAGATATGAATCACCGTGTTTCAATTAAATTATGTGCATTGTATAGAAAAGAAGAAAACCTACCTAACACTAGCAACTCAAGGGATATATTCCATTTCTAGTCTAGCGTCCAAAGAGAAAGAAAACAGTGATCTAGATTTAATTTCCAATGTTATTTTTGAGATGGTATCTTCATATTTTGAAAAAAAAAGTTCTAAATCCCACCAACCAGAATTCCACGATAAGGCCATGAACATACAAGCGATAAACGGCCTCCTTGCTTCCCCTGCTCCAACTTTTCCTTCTTGAACTTCACTCTCTCTACCTCGATATACATCCTAATCTACCAAATTCTGCCAGTGGCCCTGGGTCATCACTCCCATCTTCTGTTGTTGGCCTCAGAATATTCACACATTCACAAATGGCTCATGGAATTAAATTTTTAAAAACTCTAAACCATTGGGAGTCTGAAATTTAAGGTGGTGTGCAAATTAATGCTCCTTCATTATTTCCACATCATGAGACAATCTAACCTAAAGAGTTATGATTGGTACAAATAAGCAAAGCAGAGAACAAACCTCCCGGAACCCTTCAGAAGTCAGCTCTATAAAAAAGCTCCTGACGACATTTTTATAACAGGTGACCTTTCGATTTACGTGACAAGGTATTTGGGCTCAGTAAATTCCAGTGTTTTCAGAATTTCATTCAATTTTTCCTTAAAATTCTTCATCAGCTAATTTCTCTAAGGTTATACGAATTATAAGGATTTAAAAGTTAGCATATAGTAAAAGAATGTGTGCTTGACGTTATAAAATTTTTAACATAAAATGTTTAAATCATTTTGAAAGAAATTCATATTGTTTTATATCATGTGCTAATTATATCTATTCTTTTTTTTTTTTGCAAACTCTGACTATTATGTATCCATTTGAGACCTACAGATTAGGTCCTCAAAAGAGTTTTCCACAGTTTAGATTTTGATTTTAATTCCATGAACCATAAAATGTTTATCACTCTTTGGCGTTTGTAATAGTAGGTCTTTCTAAAGTCACTTTTTAGATATTTTGCTAACACAACGTACAAAATGAATGGGGTGATTGTGTTTTCATGAATTTACTGCTTTTTGAAAGCAGTGACATTAGTTTATAACAAATAAGCAAATAAATAGTTATTGTATTTACGGGTAGAGGAATTTTAATGCCAAACACCCAGCTTGGCGCATAGCAGGGTTTTTTTCCCACCCTATCTATCATCTATCTATCTATCTATCTATCTATCTATCTATCTATCTATCTATCTATCATCTATCTGTATCATCTATCATCTTTTGTTTGTATTCTCTGTCTTTTTCTATAGAGTACTTAACATATACTCAACATATTATATGTGAATTATTCCATATAAATTTACTTAAACTCTTAATAACCAAGTACTTTATGGAATTTTAATTTATCCAAAATACTCAGCAAAATTTCTACAAAATGACTGGTAGCATTCATATTCCTGTTAGGAGCCCTGACTCAGTATCAAGTTTTTTGGCTTGATCAACTCCGCTGAGTTAACTAATACCTGCTGTAGTCTCTTTATACACAAAGTTCAGCGCCGCTGGCGACGGTCTTGACATCCGACTACCACCACACAGTCATAGCTGTATCCTAATTATTCTGATTCTGAGTGAGCACCAGTGAGCTTTGTATATTAAAATGGGCTCTGGAACACAATTTTAAAAGTAGCCTTATAACTACACTGTGTATGATCAGCGCTTTGAGTATTTTTCCTGTAGAAAAAGTTAGACTGTTATCAACAGAAACCAAGGTGACTTCTCATGTGGTTAGAGAACAGCACATATTCTTAAAACATGGTTTATCTCAACGAACTCATCCTTACATAAGCCTTTAAAAATAATTAAAACAACATCACACGACGCAGCTAGAAATTCTATTCGTGCACTCACAATTAAAACCAAAACCATACAGAACATGTAACTAAAAGAAGTCAATCTGATTGAAACATTAAACTTTTTTCAGAATTACATCCTGTCCCTCAAACTCAATTCCTAAAGCAATGGAATCTCTCTTTCGGGAGGATTTCAGGATTCCTGGAAAACTTTTGCCACCTGGACTAAAAATTCAACACTTCTTTATATTTAATTCAATTTTGGATTTCTGACTAAATTGAGTCAGGGATGAATTAGAGCACGGAAAAATATTTCCTATGGGGAGAAATGCGTAAGTATGCTTAAGAAGCTGGAAATGTGGGTCTTTGGGGAAAAATGCCAGAAACGTACAGGCGGATTCACTGGCTTTAGGAACTCTAGTTTTCATTGAAAGTATTTTTATAATAGTTAATCATTTAATTTCAATTAGGTTGCTGTCGAAGGTCTGTGGAGATTACTAAGGAAAGAAAGAGGCTGCCAGTTCCAGCCCAGACCTGGGCGTCGCGCTTTGCTAAGTCAGGAGCGAAGCCTCTAGTGGACCTAACGGGCGGCTTATTAAAATTAGAGCATCCATGTCAGAAGAACCTTGCAAAACGACGCTAAGTTCTCTGGTTAAAAATGACATCTTACAGTGAGAAGACATCTTTCCACTGCACAGCCACTACAAGACTCACCCACATATCAGCTACTGAGGTTTATTTTTTTGTTGTGTTTTTTCCTACACGACTGATGTTATCTTATTACCTAGCAAGCCTAGGAATTCTCACAAACCCCCCGAATGAGAATATTTTATTGTAAGAAGAAACACTTCAAGGACGTTAGGTGTGAGCAGTGGGGTGCCCTCCTGAAGCAGACAATGTTCCCTGAGCGTTCAGCCACGATGCACAAGGCTTTGCACACACACACTTGGACTCTGCCCTGTTTCCACCACGAGTTATTTAGGGCGTCCCTTTAGGAGACCATTTTGACACTAGGTTTTAAGCTACCAGATAAGCTTCCATCTCAGCACTCCCCGGACACAAAGCTCCCGTTAGGAGCAAGAGAAATGAGAGATACTTACAGCACTTCCAGGTCCCGGAGAGCCCTGAATGCCCCGTCTTCTATACAGCTGATCTGGTTGTAATCCAGCTGCCTGTTAAATAGGTTAGAAGAAGACACGTAAAAGGCTGAAGGCTGGCAGGGTTAGGGGAGGGAAGTCCCCTAAGTGTCTATGAAGCCCCGGCTGCGCTAACCGAGCCGGTCTCACAAATCCACTCATCTGCTTAAGAATGTCACGAGCCACTCTGGCCTCGATGCCGCCACTGAAATCTCTTTTTGTTCTGGACTCTGTGCAAATAGCAGCCCTTGGAAAGCTCCTGTAAATAATAACTGCACCTTATATTAAATGCCATAGGAATGCAATTTCATTACATCAAGAAAAGCTATCCATTAAGAGCTTTCAGCGTCATCTTGGTGAAACAATTTCATTAAGGTAAAGGACTGTAAATCACTTAATGTCACACGCACCCCCTCAGTGACCTAACGGAATCCATTTATCAGAGGAGCCCAGCTGCATGTTAATTTCACTATCCTTGGCAAGGAAGCGCAAGGCGACTTGTAGGTTGTCGTCTTTTAAAAGCAGTTTTCCTTCGAGAACTCCACATCAGGAAAGAGAAACGAGGCCCCACAGATCTTCCTGTCGTCCCGAACAGGAAGACACTTGAGAAAGCTACAGTTGTTCTATTTTAAGCCTCACTCTGTCCATAATTTGCATCGTTTATTAGTATATGCGAAGGCTCGGCGCTGTAAATACGGGCGTACTTCTCAGCGAAGGAACTTCCTGTATGATACCACTCTCCAGGAAATAAGTGTTTGAAGTATTAGGAAATTAATAAAAATGTTTGCTTTTCTCAAAGATGCGAATTTCAGCCCAAACCCCGACAAAACACATACTGCAGCAGCAGCAGCGTTAAAACACGACCCACATCTACAGTAAAAAGTTTAAAACCTGGATCAGTTCCTCCTAAAGAACACAAAATTCAAACAAATGAATCTCTCTTGCTGTTTAGGCATGCATTTGTTAAAATTCAAAGATGAAAAAAAAAAAAAAGGCCTCTCCAAAGTTGGTTAAGTCTGCTTTTCCTGCCACTTGTTTTTGGAATTAAAACTTCCTTATTTACACTAAGGAATTTACTTCGTTAAAATGAATGGCTAAGTCCTAAATCCTACCTGTCCTTTTGTTTTGTTTTTTTCCCCCTAATAAGCAGTGTTTAAATCTAGTAGCTTGCTGCTTAGCGATATTATCATTCCAGTAAAAAAAAAGTATTGTAATGCTTCACTTGAGATAGACACCGAATGTTTGATGAAATAATCAGAAGAGTTGTCAACTCCATATGAAGATGAGCAGAGGTGAGACTATGATCAGAGTGCAACTGAATCTTGTCCTTGTTTCAAGCTCGGAATTCACCAAAAGGGCTGAATTAATTCATATCTGAGGTCTGTTCGTGAAACAACTGTTTAAACATTCCCATAGAATAAGCTGTTTCTCTCATAAACTCCTGAAAAAAAGGTGCAGTGATTCAACCCAGAGGGGACTCTTTGAATTTCTTACTTTGGAAATTATGTACCTAGAGACTGTCTCATGAAATATACATCTCATTTTACGAAGGTCTCTAGGGGACATAACCGTACAGGAGACTCCCTTGATGTCATGCAAATGGAACAATCTAGGACATGCAATAGAAAAACAGGCAAACTCCGGAGAAGATGCAATGTTATTGCTTTTATAAACTAAGGCTTTCCCTAAATAATAGCTACCATCCATGCTACTGTAACAGCGTAAAGCATTTCTACTTGTTGGAAAGTAATGCAGAAGTGAAATTTTTTTTCTAAGGCGATTTTACAGCCTTATGATCTAATACGGCTGCTGCAGTTTCCAGAAAACACGAACATTCTTGAGCACTTTTGATTTCCACAGATTAAATTCATTTAACAATTAAGTTAATACCCTTTTTATTTTAAAGTGCTAAATATATATCTCTACACTACTATTCTCTAACCTCTCGAACAATTTATCAAAGCCATTTAACTTAGGACAATGACATGAAGTGTTACCCCTGACACACGACAAAAGAGAAATTGTTTCCAGACAAATTGGCAAAATCTTTTAATGCTATCAAATTTGCCTAATGCAGTCTCCAGGTTAATCCGTAAAAGGGTGAGTGGTATGTTTGCCCATATCTTAATATGCCTGGCTGTCAATGTATAAATCAGTGCTGACAAAGCTCCTTTTAAATCATGCATACTGTCCACAGAGGGGAGGCCCTGCACGCCCCGGAGCACGCAGGCAAACCCTGTCCCGCAAGAACGGGAGGCCGGGTACCTCACGTCTGCCCCCAGAAGCCGAGAGGCTGCTGGGAACTTAGTGATTGTCACTCTTTGGCATTGTTCGTGGTGACATGCTTTTGATTCTTAGCAGAAATCTAAGCCCTTATTGGTGCTAAAACATTAAGACTACTTGGCTCTCTGAGGACCAGAGTTTTCCTTAAAAGTTTTCTGAATGTCGTCCTATCTCTGCCCATAGACCTTCTGAAAACAAAATTATTTCATGAAAAAGTCACCTATGAAAGGGCCAATCAAAATCAAAATGAATGACTTTTTCATCAACTGGTGGATTTTATTCTGTTCAAAGGAATGTTTACGGAAAGAGCTGTGCATTACTGCTCATGAGAAAATCTCTCTGCATAAACCTCCATTTGTCTGCCCAGGATTCAAGATAAACAGTGTCAAAACTATGCAAAAGCGTAATTTATTTCAGGGGTTCTGGACTATTTTCCTGCACCTCGCTTTTCTCGCCTGGCCCACTTCCCTCCGCCCTCCCTTTCCAACCCCGGGCGCTCCTGCTTTCTATAAACAGAAAGGCTCTGTTGTCGGCCAGGCACTTAGAGGCAGGCTGCCCCGTTCACGTGAGGTTCCCACTTGTGCCACGGAATTATTCTGAATTAAGGAATTAGTAATGGGAAAGCTTTGTCATTTCCCCTCTCCAAAAAGTAATGTCACAACTATTCAGCCAGACACAGTGTAAATCTGCTGATTTTTGGATACTAAAGGCACTGGGTACCTAGCGAAAACTTCGGGGAGCCCTCCTGGCACAGGGGCCACACCGGTGGAGGAAGCAGGCTACCACTTTTCTGATCTTCTGGGAAGAAGAAAATGGCATAGATAATATTATCGGTAGTTTCTTTCAGACCCTCAGCTGACATATGCTAGCACAGGCTTTTGTGTCTTATTTTCCTACCTCCGATCCCCCTTCTGTTTAAATTCCAGACCTCCTCTCCACCCGATCCTTGACTGCCCTGGCCTGTAAGTGTGTCCTGATGCAATTGCTGTATCTTTAATTTCATGAAAATGGCAATATTAAAAAGAACAGAGGAGCTTCAAGACCTCTCTCGGCACTAAGCTCCTGTGATTCTCTTCAGCGATAACCACTCTCCGTCTGATGCTCTAGAATAACTCCAGATGCCCATTTCAATTTTTCCTGGAACGGCTAAATTTAGCCTCAGACAACGCACCGTCTCTATTTAGAGATGTAACTCTCCGTGCCTCACAAACACCAAATTTCTAAAGCTGATCTGATTTTAACACTAAAAATAATTTAGCCTCGTTTCAGATTTTGATCAATTCTAGGTATGAGAGACAATATATAATGTTGCTAAATATAAGTTTTTAAAATAGATACACTAAATGACAGAAAAGGTAAAACACTGCTAACCTGGCATTCTGAAATACAGTTGGAGACACGGCATTCTGTTACTTTTAAGTTTTTTTCAGGGATCTCTTATTTTAATTTTTCAAAGTTTGGATACCATACTATGTTTGAGTTAGACATATAAAACTTTCCTTCCTAAATCGCCCTCAGCTGATTTTCTCCTTACCCACAGAAAATCCATATTTCACCTCAATATCTTATTAATACTTGATTTTTTTTTAAAGAGCTAGAACATAATAAACTATTCTTAACTCTGAAACAATACAGAACATAAAAAATCTTTAATAATTTCTAAGTGAGGCAGATTCCCTCAATGTCTCAGTAAAATTATTATGACTCTGCTCTGGTTTTCCAGGGTTTTTTTAAGGTACAAGAAATACAAGTTCAGTTCCTATTTCTATTGTAAGATGGCAAACTCCAGAAATTTAGCTGACTTAAAATGCATCAGAGTCGTAAGGACCAATACGAGGGAATAAGAAAACTGTGCTATTTGGAAACAGAGCATATGAATTACACAGGAGAAAAAGAAAAAACTGCTGTTAAGGTTAAGGTTAAGGATATGGCACGATCCGCCTGCTCTTCCCTCGCCTGTGTAATTCAAGTCAGTCTGAGCGCCCGAGCCTGCACATCTCACACAAATAATGATTGTTTAAGAGGCACCCCAAGACTTAAGGTATCGTGCACAGAAGCGTAAGAATTATGTACATGGGTCCGTGTAAATGAACACGCTGGACGCAAGTTTCAGCGACTGCATCGTTTACCTGGGCACAAAGGCCCATCGTGTTAACCTGGGTATTGGGGGGGAAACCAAGATACGGACTGTGAGCCACGCAAAATAGCTTCCATGATTTGTGAAGTTAACCTTTTTGCCACCTTTCAAGCAACATTTTGTTGTTGTTGTTTTTGACAGGAATGAAGAATTTCAGGTTTTATTGAAATAATCTATGGAATAAAGTTGCATCCGATCGTCAGTTTACTGGGAGGAAGCAAAAGGTGGCTTTAAGAGGGACGGTAACGGGAAATGAACGAAAGACAGCTAAGTTGACCTTCACGTTCGGGTAACTCTGCAAAATGAGCAAAGGTGGGAGAAACTAAAACTGGTTATAATTGCAAACAGTTATAATTAGCAAATCCTTGGTCCTGTTCAAAACACCTGGGGAGACACTTGGTACAAGGCAAACCACGCACCCCGCCCAGTGATTTTCAACCTTTTTCATCTGATGATACACGCAAACTAATTACTAAAATTCTGCGGTACACCAAAAATATATACTTTTATGTTGATTTGACAAAAAATAGGTATTATTATTATTATTTTTTAATCATCACCTGAGGATATCTTTTTTATTGACTTTTTAGAGAGAGAGAAAGGGAGGGGAGGGAGGAAGAGGGAGAGAGAGACCCACCCGCTGCCTCCTGTAAGCACCCCGCCCAGGGACGAAACCCACAACCTAGACAGGTGCCCTGACCTGGAATCAAACCTGCAACCTTTTGGTGGACAAGATGATGCTCCAACAACTGGGCTACCTGGCAAGGGCAAATATAGGTATTATTCGGATCCGCTCACACAGAATGGCTATCATTGCGTTGGCTGTTGTCATTTTTCCCTAGTTTACAATCTAAGGGGAAAGAAGTTAGTGTCCCTGACTAAACAGTCAGGTACTGCATGTTTTAAAAGCTCTTGCAGCACACCAGCTGCAAACTGCTGCCCTAACCCCACGTGCCATCACCAGCTAGGTTTCCAAGGTAAGAAGGGTTATTATTGCAATACAGGCACAACAGAACTCTTAGAGCATTAAAACATTAGTGCATTTTTTTGTTTTTGTTTGTTTGTTTTTTAAATATATCTTTATTGATTTCAGAGAGAGGAAGGGAGAGGGAGAGAGAAAGATAGAAACATCAATGATGAGAGAGTCATTGATCGGCTGCAGCCCGCAAACCGGGCATGTGCCCTGACCGGGAATCGAACCCCGATCTCCTAGATCCTAGGTCGACGCTCAACCGCTGAGCCACGCCCTGCTGGGCTAGTGTTTTTTAAGTGTATTAATCCTATAAACCAAAAGTAGAAATAAATTTTATGGACTATTTGAACCCAGGGATGTTTTCTAAGCATGGATGTTTTGAACAGTACCAAATATCAAGGACCGCTTGGCAGGGACCAATGTCACCATGAACATGTAGACAGGACCAGATGTCCAACAATGGTGTTTATTAAATGCACAGCAACTGGCAGTGACGGCATATTTTCCATCTCATTAGTCCTCATAAGACCTTCAATAAAAGGTAAGTTTTATCATCCTGACTTTATAAATGAGAAAATGAGGTTTACAGGCTTCAATAACTTATTCAAAGTAGGAAGCAAATAGTTGGTGAAATCTTGATTCAAATTTAAATTTATGCACATCTGAAACCCCCACTCAATACACAAGTGGCTATGTAACAGATTCAGGAGCTATTCCTTCTGCCAATGGGGGTTTCAATTAAATTGAAGGCCAAGTTTCAAGGAAGAAGCCAGCAAATGAAGAGAGGTTAAAAAAAAAAAAAAATTCAGAGACGAGATTCCCATAGACTGAAGGTATCATGTGTGAGGGCAGGAAAAAACCTGATCCTTAAAAAGCTGATAGAATTCAGAAAGGCACAAAATAAAAATGGTTCTCCCTGGGATGGAGAATGGCACGATCAAAGAACAGGTGCAAGCGGGTGCTCTAAATGTTTACAGCAAATGTTCTTGAGAGAGAGGCCATGTGGGCCTGAGAAAAGAGCTTGTGTGCAAATTAAGTGGGAGAGGGGCTGGGAATCTGGGTGGAAGTGAGAGTATTATGACCAGTTGGAATATCTAGACAGACTAGATACTATGACATTTAATGACAGCCACTGCTCTCTCAGGGAAGACTCCATACACCTACAGACCCCGCAGAACTATGACAATACTCCTCTGTGTCCTTAAGGCTTTGCCATAGTACCTGTAACAAAGTGTGTTTTTAAAAAGTAAACTGAATGATTTTGAACCAGGTAGTGATGGAATGAAAAATAATGCTTTGTGAAAACTAACCTGTCTGCAATGTTAAAATTACCTGATGAGAACACACATTGCATATAAAAAGTCAATCAGCAGGCTATAATAATAGTACAGAGGCAGCAAAGTGAGGCTGTTCAGTGTTGGGGAAACTAGAAACCTTAAGGTCTGTCCTGTCTCATGGACAACACAGCAGCCACAGCTAAATCATGCCAATTCTTATTCTGTACACAGGTGAATTGGATTCCCAATGAATCAGGTGTCTTTATGTTTTGTTTGTTTTATTTTGTCTTGAAAAGTGTTTATGAAGATTGTATAGATTCATTTTTACCTGAGAGAATGCCATCAATGACGAAAAATTGCTGAGGTACCCCGGAGACAAAGCAAAATGTGAATTCGCAGAGATTGTTGCTAGCAAACTCAACTACAGTTGGGGATTATCACAATTCAGTGTGCTTTCAGAGTGAGTACTAACCAGGCAGATTACAGGACCACGGACAGTTCCCAAGGTACTTCAGTGGCATCTCCCTGATGTATTTCACATTCAAGGATCCAGACAACTGCTGGTTCTCTCTTATGTCTGTAGACAGCCTTCTGAGTGTTACGTGGAGCTCTGGTCCTCATAATATGAAGCTCAACTTAATTTACTCTCTATCTAAATGAAGAGTCATTTCGATAGGTTTGTTCAGAAGGTTCTATGTCCCACTGAAGACCTGAGGCATTTAATCCAACACTAAGGACAGCAGGTCCCTTGAATGAGGAACCAACCTCCCCTCCCTTCTAAGTCTCTTCAGCCTCAGTTTACTGAAAACATTCTAGAAAAGAGTTGGGGTCACTAAAAACTACAATTTAAATTTGATATCAATGGGTTTTATTTTTATAATAGGTATGTAATAAGAATGCAAGTATGAAAAGAAATGTTATGCACTAAACATGTAAACTAGCTGATTACGGCAGACATTTTGCAATTATGACTTAAATTAAGTGACAAAGCTAAAGTCAGGCTTGCATTTGTATGGAAAATATATAATAACAATATAAATTAACTCTCCTGTTTGCCAAATCTTCTTATTGCCAATAATCATTGCAACCCAAACTGGGTGATTTGTTTCCTAAAACATCACGGCCATACATATCGGTTTCCCAAATGATACCATGATTTACTCCAAGAGAACCAGGCAAGATCCTCTTGAACTTAAGCCCGTGTCTATAAACTTACGTATGTCAAAATAAAAAAGGATAACTATAATATTTTCCCTAAACTACTTTTACCAAGAGGCAGTTTCCCTGGAAAAGGGTGGTAAGGCTCGTAACAGAGGTAGGGTTAATGGATTTGGGATAATGCAAGGAAATGGAAAGGAATGTATTTATTTATGAACAGTAAAAAGTAAAGTTTGGCTGGAACACAGAGTACATTTGGAGGATGTGCGACAAAATGAAATTAGAAAAAAGGCAAGTGCGATTTATATGCCACGGTATAGCTAAAATAATGCTTGCTGAAATTTAATTGTTTTTAAGTATCCGTCTTGAACTCACCAAAGGAACCAATGGTAAAGGATGTTAGAGTTTGCTTTTGTGATATGAAGAACAACTTGCAATCTACTTAATTTTTAATTTCATATACTAAATTTGTACATTTTAAAATTTAAATCCTGAGATGCCTATAAGTGGGAATGTTTTCTCATAAATACAAGAGACTTTTGGAGGATTTTTATCCCATAAAGTACGTGCTTAGAGAATCAGCTTGCAAGCCTCAGCGATAAAGCAAGGTTTAATTTGAATGTTCTCTTAAATTATTCAATTAAATGGAAATACTGCGTAAATCCTTGCTTAAAAAACCAGCGGTGTGATGTGACACGTCTTTGTTAGAGACGCGATCAGCAGGCAGCCAAGGCTCTACTGCATCGGCGCTAAGTGCGTGAGATATGTGCGAGGCTGATGAAGAACCGCGCGTAAACAGTGATTACCATCCCGCGAGGCATCGGTTGGTAATGACATGGTATCAATACTTTAATTCACACTTGATTGGGGAGTTTGAAAACACAGATGGAAACCTTATGGAAAAGCGCTGCCAGGGACTATTACAAACACTATAATTTAGCTGATATTTTAATATGATCTTATTATTCTCGGATCTCACCGTCTAAAATGTCAGGAAAAAGAAACTGGCTTCAGTTGCAGCTGGAGAAAATTAGGTAACAAGATCAAATATAAAGGTTTTTAATCTGGTTAAGAAATTAATAGAGAAAAGCCAAAAAGGTGCAGGAAGTGCTCCCTGGGGATGTTTAAGAGCAAGATAAATGTCCCTGTGTCCGGCGTAGTTTCTGTGTGGCTCGCCTGCAGGAAGAAGGCTTACATCTGCTGATCTGCAGACCTTCCCCAGCATGGGTTTCATGCTGTGGGGATGCGGCCTTGAGCAGAGCGCATAGCCGGACCGTCCACACGATTGAAGCAGGTTCTTCCAGTGAAAGTCTTCCGATGCCTGGGATTTGCTCCGACTAAGGCCTGGACGTGGTAAATCCAATCAGCCTGTTAGCACTGCGCAGAACCCCGTCTAGATGAAGCCAAGCACATATCCCTGTCTAGCCTTCTGCTTTCTCCTGGCTCCCTGAATGACGGGGACCAGTAGCCACCGTGGCTCCATAAAGGATTGTCCCAACTGTAAATCATACGCTGGAATGCAAACAGGACAAGGCACTGTGCCTCTCCTTCCCCCACGGAATGTGACTAATAGTAATAATGCTGACATATGTGGGCTTCCACTGAGGCGTTATGTGACGCCTTACGGTTACCAGTTTAATAATAATATGAATTCACATTTACCCTCAGATTAAATAGATATACTTACCTTCTAACGAGAAAACGAAACTTCATACAAAGACCCATGGAATTGGACTTTTTTTTTGGACAATGTATTCGAACTATTTTTTAATTACAGAAAAGTGCCCTTTCATGGTAAAATTCTGTAAGACTGCAGCTATGATCCTGATGAATTCAATAAACCTGGAAATGCACCGTGGTATTTCAATGTTGCTCTTATGTTCTTTCCCATTGTTACATGGAAGGCAGTAAAAATAGTGGGAATAAATTCTATCTTCCTGCAGCCTTTTCTTTAAAAAAAAATTTACCACCTCAGCTGTAATTTTATTTTAATTTTTTAAATTTATCTTTATTGTTGAAAGAATTACAGATGTCCCCCTTTTCTCCCCATTGACCCGCACCCACCCCCAACCCCAGGCCTTCACATTACTGTCTGTGTCCATGGGTTATGCATGTACAGCCTTTTAATAAATCCTTGCTTCCTCAATCCATCCTAACCACTGCTCATCAATGCACACTCCAATCCAATCTCATCGTAGATTCCTTCATATTTTCTTGTAGAAACTCCTTAAAGAATTCCCTGATAACTTCCAGCAATCTTTTTTATCTCTTTCTCTCCTCAGCACCTACAGCACTTAGTGTCAGGGTCTCGTGTGACCCATTTAGTGCTTCCTGATACATTTCCTTTTTCCATTCTGTGGCTCATGTCTAAATGACCCATAGTAGACACGGGTCGCTTATCCATTCCTAATATTGCAAATTCCTTTATGTCCTGCTTTTCAGTCTTCTTACCCTATCTTTTCCAAGCCTAAATCCTAGCCATGGATGAGTGAATACTTGCAGGGTGAAATACACTCTGTATCATAGGCATTTTACTGTTTTAAACAGTGTTTTATGTATCTCCTTTCCCTAATACCCACAACAAACCCAAGCAATTATTATATTCATTTTATAAAAGTGAAAACAAAGGTTTAGTGAGGTTGCCTGACTTGTCATAGCTACAAATTCAATAAATAGCAACAGATTCTGAGACTGGAGCTGGACCCTCACCTCACTGCGTACGTAAGTACTGCCTTTAAATTTGGGGAGGGGGAAAAATGCATGTAGGGGAAAGAGATTTTCAAAAATCCAGCTAAGTCGATAATGCATTCCTTTCAGTGCACGGGGCTAGCATCTCACTTTTTTTGTTATCTCTAAACTTTTAAAAACACATTTTTTAAGGATAAGCCAAGAGGGCATAGGGAAGAATCCCACCGTGACCTGTAGCCCATTCCCAAATGTATCCTTAAATTTGGCAGAAGGATTACTTGTAGACTTGGGTTCCCCGAATATCCTTCCTAAGGAGTAAAAGCCACCTGTTTCGAGGATTTAGAGAGAACGCTATGGTAAGGCTGTAAGTGCATTCCCAAAGGGCGGTCAACCGGGGCCATTACTCTCCTTTTACAGGACACACAGGCAACTCGAGTAGGGGCAACATAGGGCCTTGGATGGTTCTGTTCCAGCACAATATGCAGGGGCCGTCTCAGCACCCACCAGCGAGTCTACCTGAGGGCCTCCCCGAGCCCCAGCTGACGGAGAGAAAGGGGAGAGCAAAGAAAACCCTCTGAGCACGTAAACACGCATAACATCCCAGGGCCAGGAGTCTAATGGCCCTACACAGTCACATCTAGAGCCTGCATTTCCCCCTTTACCTGTACATTTAGAACGTGCAAATTTAAAAGAAAACCTCTGACACTGAAGAGAATCCATAGGGGCCAAAATCTGTAGCTTTATAAACAGTCATCCTCTTTGACGGGGAAAAACATGTGTCTCACTTCTGCTCTTGAGAAAAATCACACTGGATCCCACCATGGCGAATTCTGAATAAAGTTAATTCTTGACAAAGTCCCTGCCCTGGTTATTACTAGCTAAAAAATATTGAATTCCTGAGAGTTAATCTTAGCACTCAGGGGCTTTTCTCCTCTACATTTCAAACTAATGCAAAGGATACAGAAAACATTTTATGTCCTGGGTTTAGCAGTCAGTCCAAAATCATCATTTTCAAAGGAGAGCATGATATTTTAAAATTTATAAAAATACGTACTGGCAATATTAGTATTGTCACTGAGATTTTAAATTTGATATGTATCTCCAGAGCCGTGGGTACTTATAAAACACTTCTACACACAACTACAGATTAAAGATTTATCACGGGAAAATACAGAAAGACAGTTTTTTTCTTGTTTCTTCCTTCTTTTTAAAAAAGGTTATACATATATTATTTCATAAAGCTCTAAAGGAAAACAGATGTAAGAAAAATATTTACACAAAGGGAAAGGCATAATTTCCTTACTCTCACACTTTAGGCATTTAATGGAAATGGTGATCTAAAAGCTATTTTAAAAAGCTGTAGCTCTAGGCTACAGGTATCTCTAATGAGAAAATATTATGTACTGTTTTGGGAAAAATAGTTTATATTCTGCATATCCAATAAATACCAATAACAACTGAAAAGGGAGTTACTGAAATAAGCTGACAGTAAAAGGCAGAAAATACACTGCAAATACCTTTTAATCATATCACTTCCTTAGACTTAACAAGATTAATCACAAGGTTTGAAGAATGAATTTGATAACAAGTTCAGATTCAAGACGCCTTCTAAACGAGAATCCCTTCAGATAGTTGTGAAAACAACAGAAAACTTACGTTACAAGCTCTCCTGATCAGGCATAAAGACACATTGGGCTTTCACCACTTTTCATTACACTTTCTTTAATATCAATTTCACTTTAAAATAGGATAGCTTTAAAAAGACAGTATAAATTTAAAAAACAACAACAACTTACAGATTTTTAATGTCAACTGCTCCACGGAAAGCCTTCCTTGGAATTGCCTGAATTTGGTTTTCACTGAGATCTCTAAAAATAAGAAAACAGAATAAGATGAAGCTCTAAGGTATTTAAAAATTATTTTAATCAATTTGCTTGAGACCTGATAGAATACTTCTAAAAAAATACTAAAAGTATCATAATGAAATCCGTAGCATTAGGTGCAATTTCTATTACAAATGTTTTATGTTTCTGGTATAAATTAAAAGGTGGGACTAAATGGTATCTTGAAGTACTTTTCCCAGATCTTTAATCACATAATAAAATCCAGAATATGGTTCTCTTAAATTTAACAGTTGATTCAATTCTGTGCAATAAAATATTTATTTAAGACAAATAGCAAATTTTTTATAACTCAATGTCCAGGGGTTCTAAAGTTTTAGTACTGATATTTCTACATCTCTGACATAACTTATAAAGTGTACAGGAAAGCAGTCCATTTTAACATCCTAGAGAAGAGAGGGCAGAAACTGATCAAATCTAGGCAGCATGATTAAGTTTTCACAGCACTTTACGTAATCTTGAAAATGGAACATGGCAGGACGAACCCAACAATAAAACCAACAGTTCCTGCATGAAATATTAACAGCAAGTTATTATAAAAACCTCCTTTAAATAATTCTATTATAACCATAAACAGAGCCTGTCTGTATTTGCATTTTAATTTAATTGAGAAATACATTTTAATCAAAGAGGAAAAGCACTCTAAGTTGGAACGAGAAGTTAGTAAAAAAAAAAAAAAATCACTCATCTCATGAGATGGGTCATTATTTTACCTTCCGAGTTCAGATGCAATTCTGTGCTCACACAGTATTATTAGCCTTAACAAGCAGGATATAAATACACAATGAGAAATGCCATGAAAACAGAAAACGCTGGCCTCATTTTAAGTGACACCACTACAGAGCAGAAAGTTGAAATATCAAATAAATACATGATTAAAATAACCATGATGGCCCTAAAATGATCACTGAAATTCTATAAGATAACTGAGGCTCACAAAGAAAGATGAAGCTACGAACCACGAGGCGCAGCTGAAGAAAACAGAGCCCCTTTCCGATGACCTGGAGGCGTACTGGACGGACTCACCCCCTCCTCTCCCCTAAGGCTCCTCACGGCCAGAGCTGGTTGTTGGCACACTCGGGGCCACGCGACAGGGACAACTGGCAGATCAGAAGATTTAGTGCCTGGTCTTGACCTCCTTAACACTAAGTTTTAAACAACCAAGATTTGCATTTATATCCCAATATCCACCGTGTTCAAATAACAAAAAATGTTTGCTAAGCAATTTGTAAAGAAATAAATGTTAGCCTATTTAAAGAGTAAAGGTCTTAAAAGGCAAAAACACATATATTATCTCAAACAGTAAATCTGCAATATGTGCTTAGGTGGGAGCTCAGGCAGCCACTCCTTTCCTAAGCACCGGGCTCTGCCGCCGCTTTCAAGCGTTTCGGTGTGTCCCTAAGGGTGATAAAACTCCACTTCCTTCAAAAGGGCTCATTTCTGCAGCTTGTGGTGAATTGAGATGACTTCCTCACCCTGTTTAATCACATAGGGTTAACAATATATGTTTAAAAGCCTTGTAACTGGAAACAGTGTTTGAGGGAGGCTACCGAGCAAGGGGAAGGTAAAGAGAGAGATCAGAGGAAGGAAAACAGCAAATAATAACAAATGAAGAGGGACAGAAGATTGAATTCGAGCGAGTTTGGATCTGTAATGCTCCCTGGAAACTGCTGTGTGTCTGTTGATTCAATGGATTCTCATGGCCCTCCCCCTCCCCTCCCCTTCTTTTCACTTCTCCTAAGACAAAGCTGACTTTGGAGACTGTGTGGGAGGGGACCGGGCAGAGACGGTTCCTTCCAGGTCGTGCCCGCTGCCCAGGCCCTGCCGTCTTCCCACCGGCCGGCTGGAGCCATTTCACTCACCACCCGGGGCTCAGCTCTGCTCGGTCTCTAGGCACAATTTTATCCTAGGGGCACGGTCTTGAGTGGGGAGCCGGTGGAGCGGGAGGGAAGGCAGGGGATGTTTTATGTGGATCATGAGACATCACTGAGGGACTGAAATTCAGTGAGGACCCCATTCCTTCTGAACTTGATTTCAGTCCTCACTGCGGGCAGAATTCCAGGCCATGGAAGGGTTTCATCCTACTTCACTTACCAGCCTTTTCTTTTTACAAAAGAGGGACTGTCCATCTCAGAGGCTCCTTACGCCCCTAAGGCCAATGGTGTGGGGGTCTCTGCTCTGTGCCCAGCCCACTCCCGCAGGCAACTCCACTCGTGGACCCCAGGCCCCTTCAGGTAGGTGGGTCATGGTAACCCATAACAGGAGGAAGTAGCTGAACACATTTCCAGTACCTTTCGTATCGAATAGTTAATTTTTAGATATAATATATTATCAAATTTGACCAATATTTCTTTTAATCTCCATAACCATCTTATAAAAGAGGTATTATTATCCTGGTTTTACAGGAAAGGAAACTATGCTTCAGAGATGTCAGGGGTTCATGCTAAACAATGAGACAATTGTTAAAGTAAATGTATAGGGAAAAAACAGATAAATATTGAGTCTAGATTTAGGGATTTTACAGGTGATACCAGGAGCTACTTATTCAATCTCAATATGTCTTTCCTGTGGCCTAGAACTTAGAAGGCTTTTTCTTAACTCATCCTAGCCTCTGATTTAGGTCATTTGCAAAATGATGGGTAAGACTGTTAGAACAATGACTCATATTTTCTTTTTTTAAATATAGTTTTGTTGATTTCAGAGAGAGGAAGGGAGAGGAAGAGAGAGATAGAAACATCAATGATGAGAGAGTCATCGATCGGCTGCCTCCTGGACGCCCCCTTGGGAATGTGCCAACACGTGAAGGTAGAGGGCAGGGTGAGGGATAGCATTTCTTAAAATAAATTTCACAAGCAGAAATATGGAGGGGAAAACAGGACATTTTATGGGAGTAGCATTTTGTCTGGTGTGTTTAGAAGGTACAACATATGTAGTAGAGCAATGGGAGACGAAGTTGGAAAAGCAAGTCAATGTTGTGATAAGTAGACTTTTGGCACCAATTAAGGAGTTCTCATTTCAGCAGACAATTGTAGGGAGGGCAGAGTGATGGACAGAAGCAGGACAGAGGATCTTCCTTAGATAAATTAAACTGTCAGTGAATACCTGGGGTCTAAGACTGGAGTTCAGAAGCCCACATAAGTTGGAGAAAGGGTAATGAGAATCTCAAGCAATATAAGAACCACTAACACAATGCTTGCTTACCCTCGGCCAATTAATGGGTGAGGCATCTCTCACTGTAGATAGAAAAGGTGGAAAAGATAAAGAGTGTGGTATCAAGGACACACGAAGAACCAAAACTTAGAAGTGAATTGTATGTGAATATGGACTAGGCAAGAGAGAGAGGAGACAGCGGTGACTTTGAACTTAGACTAGGGGGGACTATAAACAAAATTGGGAAATCAAGAGCAAGTTGCAGTGTCCATTACGAATTAGAGAGATGTGATATATATCACACAGTTTGGTAACAACAAAGATGATATATAGTAAGCAAGCCATGAGTGATGCCTGAGAAGGGTGATCTAGGAGATCAGAAAAGTAAGAGCCATTGGAGGCTTGAAGGATTCAGGCCACTTTAAAAATAGAATGGGACCTTTTCGAACCTTGATAAAAATGACTGAGCTCAGTAATTCTTAGCCTCCAGTGTTGGGGAAGGGGTGGTAGGCGGTGGGTGGCAGAAATCCAAGGAGAGAGCAGGATGCCAGAGAGATTAAGAGTGTAGACTGCAGACTATCTGAGATTACATTCTAGCTCTGCCATTTATTAACCATGAGGCATTGGTAAAACTGCTTACCCTTCCTGTGCTTTAGTTTCCTCATCTGTAAAATGGAACAATAATTGTGTCTACCTCATAGGACTCTTAGGTGGATTCAATGAATTCATAATTTTTAAAATGCTCAAAAAGTACTTGGCACATAGTAAGCACTAGAGAAGTGTTGGTTATATGTATGTTACGATTATTCCATTAAGAAATGCTGTGTACCCCTGAATGTATTTGCTTTGTTCCTTGAAGATTATAGTAGAAAAAGTGAAACATAACTCACGGTGGTGCAGTGTTCTGTGAACTGTGCGGAACGAGAGGAATGAATCAGAACTACTGAGTTGGAGATTTGGAGCTGCCAAGGAGAGTCTGTAATTATATCACTAGGCAATAGAGTGTAAAAATGTGCTCCAAAGTAGGGAAGTGGCCTGATTGGAGTTGATTTTTAGGAAGATTAAACTGGAAATTGAATTTCAGGGCAGGCAGGGACAATGAGTAGTAAAGTCACATTGGGCAGTGTCGGTGGAGAAAGATGGGTCTCCAGTGAACTAGGAAATTCTACTTGGAGAATATTAAGTAATGAAGTTTGGAGTTGGCCTCAGGTCCACATGTAAGTTCTTTGATGTAACTTAAGACTATTGTCATCTTGGGGAGAGCATGAAGCCCCTTAAATTTTCAGATTAAGGGAATAACAAAATCCAAAGAGTAAAAAAAAAACCATTTGAGGAAGACAAGTGCAGTAATTGGAGAGCTGTGACTGAAGACAAGATTAGTTTTGTGCTATTTTGACCACAAATATGGAAAAGTATTGCATGCTCATGTGTTGTAATCATTAATAGTGTTCAAATGTCCATGCTACCCAAAGCAACCTACAGATTCAGTATAATTCCTATCAAAATTCCAATGGCATTCTTCATAGAAATAGAACAAACCATAGTAAAATTTGTAGGGAGCCAAAAAAGACCTTGACTACCCAAAGAAATCTTGACAAAGAACAGTAAGGCCGTTCTGAAGAACAAACTTATAAAACACGGCAACTCACTGGAGGTGTATGATCTAGAGACACAGATGTTGAGTATAAGCCTGTGCTTGGCGCCCTGATCAGCAGCAAAATCTAATATTATAGACACAACGAGGGGAATTCAGGAGAGAAAAGTTGACTTCTGAGAGGGCTTTTAGATATACTGGCATCAGGCAACTCAGGAGAGGTGGAAGGCAGTGTTTCACAAAACGCTGGAGATCAGAAACCAGAGCTCAGTGAGGAGATTAGAAATACAGATTAAGGAATCTTCAGGCCACGATGAGAACTGAACGATGCACTACGTATATAAATCTTCTTTCAGATGGTATGTACCAACACCTTCCAGATCTGCAGCTTACTGCCCCCAATGCTTAGTGTCCTCAAAATTTCAACATTTGAAAGTGGGAAAGTCAGCTTGTTCCTTCCTCACTCTCCCGTCCAGCCCTCATTCATGCATTCAAAAACATTTACTGACAGCATGAAATCTGATATAACCATTGCTTTGTGACAGTTCTGTCTCCTTTATGATGTTTATAATCAATCACCTGACTGCTGCTTCTTAATAAGTGGGGCTGTCTCTTCTACATACGTCCTTTCTTTCCCCGGTCTTAATATCATCCTATATAGGACAGGTTCTTCTATCATTCTTTGACAGATGTGTGAATGGCCTCTTTTTAGAGATTGCTGGGGCTGTTTCTTCACGAAAAATTGCTTTGTCACTGAGAACCTGCAGAAAATTCTAGTACTCAGCACCCAAAGCTTCACTGAACATAGTAGTAATAATACATGTCTATTCTTCTTTTCATTGCTAATATACTTGGATAGCACCACGCTTTCTTTCTCTTAATAAAGTGTCATAGAAGTCTTTTACACAACTAACTGGCAATTGTAAGACTCCGTAGATATTTAAGTGTGAAAAAGCCTGCACTTGAGAATAGATGAAATTAGCTAACATATATTGGGCAGTTACTAACTTTGTTTATTTCTATAGACACATCAGGATGTACTTTCTGTTCCCATTTAAAGACAGGGAGCTGAGGTTCACAGAGGTTACATAACTGCCCTGTGGTGACAGAGCCAGTAAGCTAGAGGAGCAGGGATTCGAACTCGGCTGTTGTCCTCCAAACCTCATACACTTAGCCATGGCTGTCCTGCCTCTTGCAAGAAGCGGCTTCTGTAGGGGTCTGGCTCTCTGGACCTGTGGTTTCAGTGTGGTTGTAGGATCACCCATAACAATCCTCTGGGGAGCTTGTGTAAAAAACAGACAGATCTCTGAGCTCCACTCCAGAAATACAAGGAGAACCTCTAGGGGAGATGCCCAGCCACCTGTCTGTGAGGGCTTTTCCCACTGTCTCTGACCCGCATGTCAGCAGCCCACTGGAACACCTCCCACGAATGGTACTTTCTAGCTTTGGGTTTGGTTTATACGCACGGTGTTCCTTTATGTCCATCCAATTGGAAGTAGTGAACGACAACGGTAAATAATAAACAGGAAGTATAAAAGCCAAGAAGAATATATGTAGCATAAGACGTACATATAGGATATGAGGCCAATTATTTGTATTGTGGTAACATATACAAAACATAAACTTGACAATTTTAACCCCTTTATGTGTACAGTTCACAGGCATTAAGTACCTTCATGCTTGCAACCTTCGGCACCATTGAGCTCCATAGGCTTCTGAGAGGCCACATTAAAAACTTTTTTCCCAATGTAATAATCTTACAGCCAGCATACTACTCTTGAAATAATAAATTATTCACAATGTAAATACTTTTTCTTTTCTCTTACTTCTCTTCAAAATGGTATCATAACATTGCTTCACCTGAGAATAGGTGAAATAAGACAATACTCAAAGCTAACATCTATCGGGCACATCGATCTTTCCAAGTGATGTTTAAGTCCCATTTGGGTTACCTATCAGCACTCCTACTAAGTGCATTCCAGGAGGAGTGACCTGATTGGGTAGAGTCATCAGGTAATGAAAGATCCTAAAAATAGTGTATGGCAATACACACACACACACACACACACACACACATCTCCCACAGCTATGCCTTTTATGAGAAGGGCCACTGAACTAATAACCCATGTTTCATAATAACCCAAGTTTTTTGTCACCTCAAGGACACAGATAATCGCAATGGCCTGAAAACACCCCAGATGCCTGACTGGCCTGGTACTTGGAAGGCGATGTACTGGGACAGGCCTGGGATTGGGTTTGGACAGGAATCCTTGACTCTACTCCATAAAAATATGGGACCATGTGATCTCGGTTACGTTACTGAGATTTTCTGAATCACGTCTTATTTTCTCTAACTCTAGAAACGCTACCAAATGTCTGTGTGTCAAGGTTACTGTGGGGACTGGAGGATCTGCTGTGTTCTATGTGAACGAGCGAAGCGCCTCGCCCATGTGACTTTCCTGCACGCCCATCAGTTCAAGTCAATTCAATCCAGAAATTGTTTACTGCGGGCAGTGTGTGCTGAATGCGCTTCTAGTTCTTAGGAATAAAGAATAAATGATGGAAATAATATGGGGTCTGTGCTCAGAGTTCAGAGTCAGGAAGGGAAAACAGGCCAGTAAGGGATCATTCCAGGACTGAACTGATTAAAATATCAGCAAGAAAATACTACACAAAGTCCTGAAATAGAAAAGGAAGAAAGATTTCATTTTGCCATTGCCTGGAGCACTGGGGGTGGTAGATGACAGTGAAAACAAAGCAAAACTAAACAAAAACTTGCTGCGGAGTTTCTTTCCCCCTTTTATTTTATTTTTAAAATTGAAGTGTAATTGACATATTATTACATTCATTTCAGGTGTACAACATAATGATTTGATACATGTCTATATTGTGAAATGAAGTTTCTTAAGTTTATACACAGATTTACAGAATATATGTACACAGGCAATCTATTATGCATGCATTTTTTCCTGCCGGATCTTTATATATCTATTTCCCTCTGCCTCAGATATTTACATGTTGCCCTTCACTGGTTAAGTCTATTCTTCCTTTGCAGCTGACTTCAAATACCCTTGCTTCATTTCCTCTGACATCGCCTGCTGGAGCAGGCTCCCTTCCTCATGCTCCTGTACCGTGTTCTATTTAACTGATATCCTGAATTGTAATCGCCACATTACTCATTGACACATCCCACCAGAGCTGAAAGTTCCCTGAGAACGGATGCTGAATAATTGATCATTATACCCTGGTGCCTAATACAGTGCCTGGCTGTGGTCGATAAAGCATGCGTAAAGATGTCCCTAACCGAACAGCAAATTAGTGCTGTACTTAATGACATTTAGGTTCTCAAGCAAATGACTTACTTAACGGATACTTGATGTCTCTCTTAGGATATCTGATACGAAATGTCATCTTCGACTCTGATAAATTATGACCATGATGTACCGATTCTTTGGGTTTCCCAAAGATACGGTAAAAATATTCTTTCTGAGATCCAAATACCTTTCCTGGCGTCAATGAGATAAAGGAAATAGCAAAGTTAGGTGTAGAAGTACCACACATTTTAAATGGGAAAGTCATGGAAGCCTTTATTCAGTCTAAGTTCAGTCTCAGCTGATAGGCTTAAAAATACTTTAACGCTCTCAATATGTGTGAGTTTAATAATTTAATCAAAAAAGTGAGATGCCAAGCGGGAAATAATGATTTCCTGAACACAACTCGGTGCCTTTGTATCAGAAATCGCACAATTCATTTATTAAAACATATCAAAAATACAATCCTATTTTCTCATTGAAATAACTGCAAAATAAGGAGGACCAGATATGTACATATGAATAAATAAACTCATGATGACATGCATGTGTAAATAAAACATTAGGATATAACCAGAGTGAGGTAGAATATAAAGCAGGAAATGCCTCCGAAAGAGGAGAGCACTGAGCTGGGTCTTAGGAAAAGTGATGGGGATGGTGTGGGAAGAAGAAATGGGAAGTTATTTCTAAAGAAAAGACCAGCACAGGAAGACAAAGACACACAGGCATTTTATGGGTGACATCCCTGGGGGTGAAAGGTATGAAGATAGAATATTGATGCACTTAACAATTAATTAGAAGGAAAACTTAAAGAGAGGTTGTATTGGGATTCAAGAATATTCAAATAAAATGCTGTGGAGCTTTCAGCTAATCTTATCAGCAGTAAAAAACAAGATGAGTCAGTAATAAAACAAGACCAAACAAAAGTTTCAGGAATGTTGTACAAGAACGACGACAGCAGGACATCTAAACACTTCATAAGAGCACGTGTTGGTTTTGGTCTCTTGGCCCTATTTGTTCTTAAATGGACATTTGTCAATGACGAGTCAATGTCAACGCATGTACTCAATTCTGACTTTTCAAAAACTTGTGGTGTATAAGGATAGCCAACCATCAGGACTTCCTTATTGAATTTACAGATTTCAACTAAAAAGTGACTCTTGAAAATCTGAATGAAAGACAAGCTTCCCACAACTGGAGAAAACACCCACAAGTCATGAATTAATAAATAAAATTGGCCAACATCATCCCTCAACAAATTATGACCTTCCCCTAAGAGAAATTTTTATAATAGGCTTTAACAGCTTTACTGAGATATAATTTATACACTAAAACATTACCTATTTGAACTGTAAAATGTAATGGTTTTTAGACTATTTATGGAGTTGCATCCTAATCACCATAATCTAATTTTAGAACATTTTCATTACCTCCAAAAAGACCTTGTACTCATTGGCAGTCACTCCTCTTTCCCTCCTCTGTACTATAACATGTATCTGAACTTCATTTTTTATTGCCAAATAATATTCCATTGTATGGATCTGACACATTTTGTTAATCCCCTCCTCAGCTGATAGATGCAATAGACTTTGTAAGGCAATTTCAAACATCAATAACTAGCTCTGCTGTAGACTAGTATATCTAGTATGCTCTTTGGGTCCTTCGTGACATTTTTGTACTTGATTTAATATTTCATAATATAACAGAAGTCCAATTATTAGTCCATGGCCAGCAGGGAGTGGCTACTGCTTTAGACCATCTCAAATCCTTTCAGACACCACACTCTCTTCAAAGACTTCTTTGTTTTGGTTCAACTCCACATATTGGATTACAGTGTTTTCCCCCTAATTTTCCCTCTATAAACCAACGGCAGCTCTATAATACAAGATATATTCTTTTGCTCATGCTCACAGAACTTGTACAGATGATAAAAACAGCTCTTGAATTGTTCTGAACTTGGGACAAAATTGTTTTACAAAGTGGGAATATATGTATTTCCTATCACTTCTTTCTCTCCACATATGTATTCTGTACTGATATAGAGCTGAATAAACATTAAATAATAAATATATTTTCTAAATATATGTGCACATGTGACAGCGAGAGGGAGAAAGACACACACATTCACACACAGAGAAGTTCCCCATATGCAAACATGGGTACATAGAAAGATATATATTATTACATGGACATTACTATCTCAGTACCTGTAATTTAGGTAGGAAAATTGTGAAATATTATGATCAACAAAAGTTTTTAATTTCAGAATTTAAAAGACCTCAATGAGTTTCCATTTAAAACAAACCTGTAACTCTAAAATGATAATTTTATAACTCTCACTTGAGGTATTCTCTAGAATATTCTCCGGAAAAAAAATGAGGTAGGATAAAAATAATTAACTATGTTTATCCTATGTACTCTTTATAGATCCTCACTAATCCTTCTATTTCTTAAAAAAGGGCAACTTTCAAGAGTATGCTATTATTAATCGTCATGTCTTTGTCTCTTACTTTTTCTAAAGATCTTTAAAAGGTAAAATGTAATCTAACGGTGCTGAAATACTGCATCAGCTTTTAACCAAAAAGCCAATTCTGCAGTGCTGCTGTTTTATTGCTCACGACGTATGGTTTCCAGTTGAGTATCCCATTAACCTCAGAGTGCAATGATATCATTTTAATTATATAAATTGAAACAGCAATGCATAATACCTATATCATGTAAAAATGGATTCACTTTATGTGAAAGTGTCTCAACTATCTTTCACTACGAAGCAATAAATCTGCTTTAGATGGCAAACCTGCCTGTAAATTTAATTACTCGTAATTTTATTTTCCTCCCCGGTTTAACCTCTCTTAGAGTCTGACCAGGAATATCATAAATCTGTACTTCCTCTGGAAACTACCGAGTCATGATAAATGAGTATTTGCCCAGATTTCAACTTAGAAAAGCAAATAAATATAAATGCGGGTTGGAAATAATGATGCCAACCAGAAGTCATCACAGCTTAAACTCCTAATCTGTTAAAAAGTATAGTTTACTTACTGAAACACTTTTTGTTATAACATATTATCAAATAACGCATTTCGTGGAAGAGAATTATTTTCATGTATTTAAGACCCAAAGAGCTGTGTGTGGATTTAAAAAGAGTCTCACATGAGAGAGATGTGCTTGCATTCCTTTAAGAGAAAGACATATAAATTCCTTTATATGAGGTACAGTCTCATGCATTGAATTCTCTGGTATCGTTCGAGTGTCTCAAGAATCACACAAGGACTCATGCAAGGCCGGGAGAAGCGGGCAGGCACAGGAGGAGGGCTCCCCAGCACCCCTGCTCTCATTCCTCAGGCTCCCTACACGGCAGCTATTTCCAAAGCGGGGCGAGGGGACCACGGTCAGGAAGGGGAAAGGCAGTGCGCTCCAGGCCGGTCGAATGTGACACACGCCAGGTGAGATCACATGTCGTCCTGTGAATGGAGCTGAGCACAGTGCGAGTTTAAGAGCCATGCTGCTCACACCAGAGGGTCTGGACCCACATCTGGGCCCTGCCTCTGACCTCCTTTGTCACGTTGGGCGAGTCATTCCATCCCTTTAAGCCTTCCTCCCCCTCATCTCTGCAAAATGGGGACAACGAAGCCCCCTACCTCCTGAGGCATGGCTCTAAGGGGCTGAGCCAGAGCCTGCGCAACGCCTGGTGGAGGGCTCCGCGCAGAGGAGGCACCTGACCGAAGACGCCGGACCTGCCACGAGCCACGTGCCACTGTGCCGGATTCCCTCTGCTCCCTCTCGTGGCTTCTCGTGGGCGTGGGCTCTGCCTTGGTCACCTAAGAGTTTTAGCCTGGAAATGCCATTTATTAACTCTATGACCTCGAGTTAGTTTTGTGTAACTTCTCTAAGCTTTAATTTCCCAGTCTTTAAGACTAATATTTAGAACATTATATAGGACTGTTGGAAAGATTGCATGAAATATTTAGCACAAGGCCTCATATATATTAATAACGTTCGGTAAATGTTACATATTATCATTTAACGTGGAACTATATACCAACAAACAGGGCTTTGAAAGATGGACTGTAATGTAGGTAAAATTTTAGCCAATTACACCTAACAGAATACGATTCAGGATAAAACAGAAAAGCCGTTTTCACAGTTATACGTAGTATCTGGAACTATATTGTTGATATTATCAATAAATACTTAAAAGAATCCCAGGAGGCACTGAGCTATGTTAAGATACATTTTAAATTCAGGGAATTTAAATTCATCCTATACCGTCTCTGAATTACAAACAAGGGTAAGAGGTTCATAACCCATATCCGGTTATGTCATAATGTTCTGAATGTAAAAAGCCGTTTTATAATTTCTGAAAGGCAATCTTCAGCTAATGCTTCCACTTAATGCATAAACCACCCTTGATTATGCAGCTAGCAGCCATTTGGAGGGAACGGAAGTCACATTTTCATGACATCATGACTTCTGGAGTATATCTAAAACAGAATTACCCCAGATATAAAATACAAAGCAACTTCTGGCTCTCAGCATGGTGAGCTACCCCGGGCGGGCCTCCGTGGGGGGAGAGCGGGGTCGAGCATGGTCTCCGTCGCCCCTGCCCACCTGCCCTGCCAGCAGGAAGGCCTCAGTCCACGCCCAGATCAGGTGATTCTCAGGGTCCACTGATGCTCTCCAGAGGGCCACGTTCCTGGGGCACAGAGGAAGCTGCCACGGTGCAGAAAAAATGCATTTAAATAAGATTCGGAGAAATCAAAGAAAGAGCTGAGAGCTGTGCTCAAGTAAGAAAGGAAGGGGGTGAAAAGAAGAGGAGGGGGAGAGGGAGAGGGGTGGGGGGACAAAAGACAGGGTGAGATTAAGAGGAAGCGATGGGAGGTGCCGAGCAATATAAACAGGGTGTGGTGACTCCTGCAAAGGAGGAAAGAGGCAGAGCTGAAGGGCCCACACTCTGCAACTTCACACGCTTACTAGGAGCATGTTTCTTCCATGAGACATCGTTCCTTTGCTCTGCACGTGTCACACTGTCCACGTTCCCAGCGCCAGGAAGCAGACACTCTCTCCAGCACACCGAGGAGGAAACGGGGCCTTGGAAATGAAAGGAATTTACAGGAGCGTTTATCAGGTCCTGGGGGGAAAGGGAACAGAACAAAGCGCTGCCCGCAGGAAGCTAAGCCTAAAATGCCACAGGCTGGACCTGTTCTGGGTGCGGGGAGATGCTGGAGTTAGCATGAGAGTAGAGCTGATGTATCTAACGTGCACAGCGAGCACCCCGTTCACAGCTGTCCACTCTGGGGCCTTTCTTTAGCTTGTGAGGCGGATTTTGCCATTAGAGCACCCCGTCAATTCTACTTTGACCACGTCGGCTTAAGTTCGATGGGACTAAATTTACATTAAAATCTCCAGCGCACCTCAAATACTTTGTGCGTTTGTGCCAGCTGTCAATGGCACTTTGACCCACCAGGCTTTCCCGAAGCTCTTTTCATAGCTACGCCCCAGCACTGCGGTTCAAGCTGATGGGGAACCACGCTCCAGCTCCACTGACTCTGCCATTTGCTTCAGCTCTGTTTAGATGCCAGAACAAACCCCGGCGCAGTTTTGCTGTGTAAGTCCATTTATTGGCTCCAAATCAATTCTGCCCAACAACTGTTCCAAAAAAGCACTTAAATCAATTTGCTATAAAAGTACCGCATAAAAAGATATATGCACAAACTATACTTAGTTAATACACATAGAAAATTAACCCCAGCAGAGTCGGGGCTCACGTTTAAGTGCAGTTCTCAGTCGCGGTGTATCTTTGTGAGAAATAGTCATTGATAATTCCAACAAGCACATGACATTTCTGTGTGCGTTAGTAAGGAAATTAACCGACAAAGTATGAATAGTTTTCTTTTTACAAGATCTTGGGAAATTTTATACACCTTAACAAAACTCCATGTGTCTTTTTCTTACTTGTAGTATTTTTTTTTTTTTGCAGCAGCAGCATTAGCAGGGGACAAAGGGGCATCTGCAGAAGAAACGGTATTTGCACTGACTGAGGTGAAGAGAATCAGTGGATCCAAGTTTTCCTTTATTGGAAATGTGGGTAGAAAGAAGTTTCCCTGTAGAGTACATCTTTGGAAATCGGAATGGTCTCCTCTGCCTGGAGTGGTTTACACGTTCTCCGACAGCTGCTAAGGGGATGGAATGAAGGAACACTCCCAGGTCCCTGCTACTCCAGTGGTTATCGTTGCATCTTTCTGATGCTAGAGTGATGTCCCATGAGGAATTCAGGCAGCAGAAAATGCAACAGAACTGTAAAAATCTAAAATGTGTTGAAAATACAAAATTCTAATACTAAATTAATTTGGGATGCTCTGTTTTTAATGTCCCATTGAAGGAAATGTAGCTTAACACCACAGAGTATCCGCCTGACTCAGTCTGATGGGATTTCATAGTCATTCTTGTAGCCTCACGAGAGGGGGTTGGCATCATTATTTTAATTTTCTGTATGGAGAGACGGAAGCATGCATACTTCTCCGATGGTCTGTTAGAGATAAAAGTATCATGAATGTACAATGAAGGGTCAGTTGCCCAGCTCTATTCTGATTAAGTTCAGACTTCATCAAAGGTACTTTCCTCTATTCAGGAAACTGAAGTTGATGACATTAGGGGGAAAAGGCTGCAGGTTCTGTTACTGACTAAACTCCTAGCAGGTTAGACATTTCTAATCATGTTCTCAGGAACACAGACAAAAGCGCTGCGCTGTCGTTCTGGAAATAAATCACAGCAGTGGGTTCCAGACGGTATTTTAATTTGCTTAGAAAGTTATACATTAAATAGCTTCAATCCCTTTCCTTAATTTAAATACTCTACCTTTCATACTTCTTGTGTTTTTCTTGCAATGTTTCTAATTACCGGTTATTTTTAATTCCTTAATAGTCTAGTTAGTACTTATAATGTTGATGTTCTATTTTCTTCTTTTCAAGCAAATCAAAGTAAAAAAGATGTTTCTCTCTGTAAGTTACAAAATAATGCAGTAGAATAAGCCTTATACACTGTCTCTACTTTTTTTTTTTTTTTTAATATATCTTTATTGATCTCAGAGAGAGGAAAGGAGAGGGAGAGAGAGAGACAGAAACATCAATGATGAGAGAGTCATTGATCGAGCCCGCAACCCGGGCATGTGCCCTGACCGGGAATCGAACCCCGATCGCCTGGATCCTAGGTCGACGCTCAACCGCTGAGCCACGCCCGGCCGGGCTCTACTTTTAAAATAATCCGACCGAATGAAAATTCAACAATCCCCTATGGGCAAAGTTTCTTCATGAATAATAAATAATAATAGTCGAAAACTAAACTAAATTTCCAAATGTACCTACCTAGATTTCTTTCAGTCCACGGGCAGATAGTCTGTCATGATTTCCATAGTTACTAAAGGTAACAATGAAAAGCAACTGAATTTTCAAGAAAAACAATGACTCTCCATAATCCAATATAAAATTAAAACTGAAAGCCCGCTTAGAAATGGTGGGAACATTCTTTCCCTGTTACTCCTGAAGGAAACTCGTGCTTAAAAAATCATACTTTGGGATGCTTAAACGACTAGGTCATTGTGTCACATAAAAGTGCAATCTTTTATTTATTTTTATTTTTTTAAATATGTTTTTAGAAAGGAAGGGAGAGGTAGAAACATCAATGATGAAAGAGAATCACTGATCCGCTGCCTACGGGGGATCGAGCCTGCAACCCGGGCAAGTGACCTCCAGGTTCATAGGTCAATGCTCGATATTCAACCACTGAGCACACTGGCCAGGCAAAAGTGCAATCCTTTAAATACCGGAATATTTAATACCATTAAACTAGTGAATTCTTTGCACATTAGCATTAGTGAATTTTTTTTGAGAGATTAGGAAACGGGTAGATTTAGGCGGAGACTGAACCATGTCCTTTCTGGGCTTCAGATGGTATGGGTAAAGGCTTGGAAAATCCCAGCCTACGGAATTACCATTTCCTTTTGACCATCATTTCTGTTTCTTTGGACTCACTCTTAACATCTTCCCACTGAGGAAGAGCTGTGGATTCCCCTCATACTACCTCCCATTTCCTTCCTTCTCCTCAAATATCCGGGGGGTAAAATGGCCCGAAATCCCCCAATAATTCTCCTTTTATTGCTACTGCAAAGTAATTGTTTCTGAATTCATTTTCTGCTTTACTGAACATGTGTGTGAGAGAGCAGAGGAGACAGGAGGGGAGGGGAGGAAGGCTGAGACTCTTTCAGGTTTTATTTTTAATTTTTTGAAAAGTTGTTTCTTTCACCCTGGCCATGCCCTGGCAAACGAAGACGCTCATCCCTCCTACTCTACCCATGGCCCCTCTCCCGGAGAAAGGGCAGGGCACCTAGACCTGCTGGCTTTCACAGACAATTTGCACCCGCTTCCTTCCAGGAAACCTGGGCCATGGCCCTCTCCCTGTGAGAATTTCTTACCTACTAACTCCATCTTTTTCTCCACAAATCAAGAAAGGATGTTGGGATTCAAGTGAGAGCAGTGTTACAATAGGGATAACCTTGAACGGACTTTTAAAACAGGAATCTTTGGAAATAAAGCTACTATAACTCAAAGTGGCTCATGACCACCACACGACTGGTCACCACAGGCCCAGGGAGAACCTCTGGCGAGACGGTGGCATTGGCCCGAGCCCTCTCCCTTGCTCACCGATGCCCAGGTCCCTCTCTATGGCCCCGGCTCCCCACAGGCTGTGCTGCCTCCCCACCTGACAAGGAAAACTGTTGAGCTTGAAAGGTGCTGCCAAAAAACCTAGGTGTTTTTTTTTTTTTTATTCACAGTCTCAGGAAGTTAGAATCTTATAATGTGTGGGAAGGAGAATTGATGTTGTTTGTTTAAAGGATGGCCTTCCAAAGAATATCCTTCCCTTCAGCCAGCCACTTTCTGCAGGCAAGCGCTCATCAGTTTCCGTGCTGCTCACAATCCCTGCATCGTGGACTCCTCAGTGCTACCTCTAAGTTTCCTCCGGCCTTTGTTCTGGGGAAAACACTCACAATAAATCGCACCTCAAACTAAAATGTGTAAGATGTTTTCACCTATGTTATCTCTTTTGATACATAAAACGGAGTTGGGCATATATTGCAATTTCTGAACATCACTTATTTTGATGACATTACCTATTCATTCTCTGTATATACAGGTAATGATGTGAAAAGCTGGATTTAGGTCTTGAAGGTCAGAATGTAATATTTTGCGTGTAAAATTTAGGTAACTGTTTGAACAGGTAAACATGCAGAGGGGTCCTCTTAATGCATTTATGCATTTGAAATAATGCATATTTCCTTTTACCTGTTCTTACTTCGCAATTTTAAAATTGTAAAGTGCTTGCCTGTGAAAGCTGCCTGACTCCTGTCTGACAGCAGGGGAGGAGACACTGGACGGTTAGCCTTACACACTGATTGTTGGCCTTCCTTGGCTCCAGACTGGCTGGAAATCCTGAATGAAATTTCCAGCACTTTCTCCAAGCTTCCCCATTACAGCTGCATCACTCCTCCTTCTCTAAGACCCAGCCCTTAAAAAGCAGCCCTTCCCCCCCTCCCTGCCCATCTTCAGGTGAACACAGTGCCCGGGGCTGATGGGAACCGTGGGACATCCCACTGGGCCAATCCCTTCCTTAGTGAAAGCAGAGACAAGCGGGGCCACCAGAGAAAAACGAGACCCCCAGGGCGTGGCTCCGCTCTGTGGCTAACGATGCCAGCTACCTGCTTGCGTGGCTGCCCCGAGGCCTGCTGCCCCAGGTGGGCAGACCCCTGAGGGCACTCGCACCTGACAACTGGCTGCCAAGAAGGGTCACTGGCCTTAAGTCGCAGCTGAGGGGCAAGGTTTGCTCATGTGCTTTAAGCGCTCAGACGGCTGTGCAGAGCCTTGAGCAGCTGGTGCTGTCTCTGATGGCGAATGGACAAGGGGGATGCTACGGTAGGAACAACGACCTTTAAGCAAGAAGGACAAGTCTCCATGGCACTTACGGAGGAGCCACGATGGGCCGGGGCTTTGTGCTCTGCCTCCTTAGCCTCACTGACATCCTCAGGGGACTCTAAAGGCAACCAGGGTTAGCGTCGCTTCCTTTGTCCCGAGGTTGCCAAACTAGTAAGCAGTAGAATTTGGGTCTGAACCTAATTTTATGGACCGGAAAAGTCCATCCCACTACAGCAGTGACTCGTATATTTTATGAGAGAAAAGAGAACCCTTGAACCTCTTAGAAAATCTGAGGACCTGTTCATGGAACAACGCCCATGGACACACGCACAGGGTCATGCACATGCTTTTAGCTGTTGCAGGAAGAAGTACAGACCCTGATAATAATATTCCCCTGCAGTTAAGTACACTGCTGCTCATGGGGTAACGGCAAAAGGGAGCCAACTACAGGCTGGAAACAATACCGCACAGAAGGAATGGCAATGTCTGAAAGAGGAGATGGCACGTCGCTTTCAACTTCTGATTCTACGTAAATCCCTTAAAGCATGTTCTGTAATGGGCATTCCTACAGTTCTTACTTGGGAAAAATGCATTTAACTCAGGAACATTCTTTAAAATATATTTTAAAAATAGCTCCAAATTAATAGTACAAAAACATAGTGAGTTCTTCAAACATGATGCCCGGGTTCTTTTAAGTTAACACATTAATATAAAAACGCGATTCTGGAAAGAGTAGTCCTCAAGCACATTGAGTTACTAAAATAGAAACCAATTCATCATTTTAATAGCAGATAATTTAATAACAGAGCTCTCGGCATTAATGGTCAGGGGAGGGGCCAGGAGGATGGTGGAACTGGAGTGACTGCCAGCGGGCTGGGGCCTATCGGTGTCCCCAGTGCCACTGACTCGCCACTTTCCAGCTCCCTCTGACGCACTTGGGTACAGAGAGGACACTTATTCTGTGTCCAAGTAACGGGGCTGATGCTATTGCAAATGTAAGGAAAGCATGGGTTAGGACACCCAGACAGAATGCAACTGAATCTCCCTGTATGTAACAGAGACACAGGCCTGGGAAGCAGAGCAGAGCACAGTGGGCCTGCAGCATCCCAGAGAGCTTCCTGGGGGAGGTGGGCCTGCTCACTAAAAGGTGTTCGGATGCAGGAGAAGGTAAGACATGGCAAGACACTGGCAAGCTGGGAGACTTTAAATAATTCTCCTTTTATAAATGAGATGAAAAGACAAGTTTTTATCTTGTCTTTTAGCGAGGAAGGTAACAATGGCAATTCGAGGTATTCATCACACCTGTCCTGGGCGCTCCACTCTTACATCACTGCTAATGCTAAAAATAAATAACTAAATAAATAAGAAAATACTGTGATGTGGCCAAAAGGTTCTCCTGTGTAGTTGATGGGGCCCCTCAAATTTCCGTTCCTGCCTGAACTCTGACACAGGTTTGCCTGACTTGGAGCCTGAGGACGAGGGAAGCCACCTGCCAGGGGAGCTACCACAACCGCAGTACAACCTACAACACGCTGAAGCCCCAGTTAAGTTCGCTTTTTCCCCTGAAGACGACTTTTAGAGAGAACAGCAGAATGTAAA
The DNA here is from genome assembly GCF_964146895.1 of Miniopterus schreibersii. Lineage (NCBI taxonomy): Eukaryota > Metazoa > Chordata > Mammalia > Chiroptera > Miniopteridae > Miniopterus > Miniopterus schreibersii. Next base: position 10,116,151 of record NC_138101.1, on the reverse strand, counting down.
ACCAGAGAACAACATGACCATGTCTGCAGTTTTCCCTTCCAGCGGGCCCAGCTGGCCGCCTCCCTGGGGTCCGGCCCCTTTCCCATTCGCCACGAGGGCGTTTGGTGGCTGTGGTTTCCAGGACTGTCCTCTTCAACTATCCCACCCACCCTCCTGAACCAGGACAAGGAGGTCTGTCTTCTAACTCACTGAGAAAAACGAAGCTCTCCACATTGATGAACGTTTCTGTGCCTCAGTAACCCCGTCCGGTCTCTCCCCACCCCAAGGGGAACGACCTCTGACCCACGCGAACACGGCCTCTGCAGCGTGTGCTGACCTAGCAGTCCCTCGGTCCCTGATAACCAAATAGTATTGTCACTACCCAACCAAGCCTCGCCTCTCACACTCTGAACTCTTTCGTCTTCCTTGAATGTCTCTCTATCTTCTGGCTCTCTTCTCACCATAATGGGTGCTCCTTTTTAAAAAAAAAATATCTTTATTGATTTCAGAGTGACGAAGTGAGAGATAGAAGCATCAATGATGAGAGAATCATTGATCGGCTGCCTCCTGCACGCCCCCGACTGGGGACTGAGCCCGCAACCCGGGCATGTGCCCTGACCAGGAATTGAACCCTGATCACCTGGATCCTAGGTTGAGGCTCAACTGCTGAGTCACGCCCAGCCGGGTTGTCTCATCCACTTTCGAGGCTTCGGTTACCCTCAAATATTCTATGATGACCTCTAGAACAGAGATTTGCAGCACCTGGTGCATAGTAAGTGCTCAATAAACACTAATTGTGGTTATAAAGCCCTTTGTGGTCTAGTTCCAACTCATATTTTTAGTTTCCCTTTTAGCTTTCCTCCTGTTCCCTCCCAACAGCTGACTACTTGATACATGAGCCACATTTCAATAAAACTTGTGATGAATGAATGTATGAATGATGCACGCAAGCGCCTTGAGCTAAAAGTTATCGGTTTGGGTCAAAATGCATTTAAACTTTATGAGAAAATGTATCATTTCCATGCCTTGTCCCCTGAAGGACCAATCTCTGGAACCTTTAGTCTTCAAGGTTCTGTCCTTGAGAAGTATTTTAGGCCTTTCCCAAGAAGGCAGCTATCTCTCATGCGGAAAAAAAAATAAGTCCCATCTGCTTGCGTCTGCACACAGGGAAATGTGAGTCAAAATTTCAGTAGCCCTTTTAAAAAGACCAAAGTGAATCCTCTGTGCCCTTCTCAATACTTCAACTTTTAATAAAAGACTTTCTAATCACCAAAGCTGTGTGTGTGCCCGCAAATAATGCGAACAGGATAGGCTGGAAATGTCACTGCCTTCCCTGATGGATTGCTATAAAGGACCTGGAGATTTCCCAGGCATGATATGACCTACGAGAAACAAAATTCTATTCAACTCCAAGATCCGTATTCATGTGACTTATTCTAGTCACTTGTAAACTACTGGAGCAAGAAGTAGCCTTTTGCTATTTCAATACGTTATTAGCAAAATTCCAAGTTCCATTTATGTTCCTCAGCTTTCTCTCACACCTGAAAGAAGCCTCAATTCATCACATATCTAAACACTCCCTAAAAAAAATATTAAGTAGACGTGAATCTTCAGCCAGCATTTCAATTGCAGGGAAAAGTCCATGGCATTCGCTGGCAACACGGCCAGGCCTCCTGATCTCCCTCCTTCAGGCTCCAGGTGGATCTCTCGGTGAACATGAATTCTCTGCCCAGGGTCTGTGCCCTCTCTAACTCGTCAGTATCTCTAGCCAAGGAACTTTCAAAAACACAAACACAGTCACTTCATCCGTCGCTGCAGAGATGCCAGAGTCTGTCAGCTGTGACTCTGCTCCCCTCCCACTCACACCGTGGCCTCACCCCTTACTGAAACGGGTTCCCATTCTCAAACACAATCCGCCTCCCCCGTGTGGCCAACTGCCTTTGGACACACTACCCTGCCAGCCGCCCCTACCCCCGCCCCCCACACACCTCCTTTCTCCACTGACAAGATCCTATGCGCTCATTAAGACCCCGCCTGAACCCAATTTGCATTTCCCCCAAACATTTTCCTCCCCCACCCACCACTGTAACATTTGTAATTTTCTTCCTCTGCTCCAAATAGCAATTTATTCATAACTTGATTGAATCATTTGCTCAGCTGTAATGTTATTATGTGCCTGTCTTACTAAAATGATTTTTAAAACATATGAGTTGGATTATCTGACTAGGCTATATTATGCCCAAGACATAATAATTACAAGGAAAAATTTTTCCCCAATAAAGTATTTTGTGATTCTATAGAGTGGGAAAGAAGTGGTTAAAGAGTAAATTCTGGCTGCTGTACAGTATGTGGAATGTTTGAGAATCTACAAGGGAATCATCACAGCCAGTGAGCAGAGGACACGCTTTCAGGAAGCTTTACTTTAGCTGGAAGTCATTCCCCTCTAAGGAGCCCTTGAGGGCTATAACACCCCCGTGCAGAGACAGAAAGGGCACTGATTGTCACATGTATGTGTATACTGTGTATATGTGTGTATTTGTGTTTGTGAGAGGGAGGGGAGAGAGAGAAAAAGTGTAGTGTGTGTGTGTGTGTGAGTGTGTCTGGATGAGGGAACATGACCCCCAGTTACCAGTACAGCTATTATTCTGCAGCAAATACATATTGGAAGCAAGCAAACCTACCCAGACATGCTGCTGGTAGCATTAACATTGTATGTTTGAGGCAAATTTAAACAAAAGATTGAACACTGTTTGCAAGAGGTATAAACACTTGATGTAAGGAAATGGTCACCTGCGCCTGGGGCACAAAACATATCAGTAAAAAAAGGACATCAGCTAATGATGTAAAATGCAGGTCATAAAAGCAGAGGATCTACCCTGGACCAGGCCACGACCGTTACCCTTGTCACACTGAGCACCACAGTTTTTCACCAGTCCCTGTCTGAGGAGAGATTTAAAGGCCATAAAAATCACACTGTCTATTAGTTAAAAGTTTGCTGTTTATGATGAGATTTTTTTTTATAGGGTGGCCCTGAGTAAAAAGTCTTGTTAACGCAAAGTTAGATATTTGAGTCAGGGGTGAGGTACAATGTTAGCTTCAGGGAAAATCTGTGTTCAGATGGCAGAGAAGCTAAAATGCTTCGTAAAGGCCTGCCTTTGGGCATTCCAGCTCCTTCACTAAAATTATGCCCACTCCACTCCCAAATATTAGAGTACAGCTGAATGCATTTAGCTGGACGTTGAAGAAATGAAAGCTATCTCAATAATCACATATGTCACACGTTACAAATAAATCTAACCCATTACAAGTAGTAAGTGCTACAAAAGAATCTTCTAGAGTTTAAAATCAAAAACACTCGGCGTCAACGTGAGAAAATGGCAACTTTGGAGGATGTCACCGAACACATCAGACCTTCCAGCAAATTGTGCGGAGCCCTTGTTTTATTATTTGTGTTGCTTCCCAGGGCCCCACATTTCAGCGCTCTCTCAGGCTGGGCGCATCAGCTGAGGCTCACAATAGCCTCTGCTACTTAAGACCTGTAGCAGTCAACATCTGTAGAAAGGCTTCAGAAATTGATCTAAAGTCTGCAGCATAAGCATAGCCAATCCTAACAGAACACAAGACCATATATCTTCTTTGGGAGACGGACACATGGCTCCCACTCTGCCTGGTGGCCCTGCATCCTTGCCAAGCGCAGATGCAGCTTCAGCTGCAGGGAGATGCAACCCAATGCTGGATCGGTAGAACCCAATCATGCTATCATTTGTATCTGGAAACCCTACCGTGTAGTACTGATGATATATATTTTTTATTTTCCCTACCATGTTTCTTCAAGTATATCAAGATGTTCTGCCAGGATGACAAGCACAGGATTGAATTTAATGGTACAGGAAGATATGGCAGACTGCTTTCCAAAGCAAAATTTCATAGTAGAACTTTTACCAATTAATTGCACTTCTGGCAACCCCACTGAAAATTAAATTAAATGGAGAGACTATTTCATTAGAAGGCTCTGGCAAAATAAACCTAGTGATAGAAAGCTCTGTATAATTCAAAATGGAAAGTGAGCTGCCTGCTGGGTGCTTTTAGGTCAGAGGTCTCAGCTTGACGTCTTTCTTTGCTGTTACATAGTGAGTTCCTCAAGAGCAGGGGCCGAATGTTATCTGTCTACAGCTCCTAGCAGCATCCACAGCACAAAGTAGGCTTTTAATAAATACCATTAAACCCACATATGGATTCAGATAGTAGTGCATTGTGAGCTCTGGAATCCAAGTTTGACTCAGAGCCACTCTACAGATTAAATGAATGGCTGTTATGGGTTGAACTGTGTCCCCCGCAAATTCATGTGTTGAAGTCCTAACCCCCTTTACTTCAGAGTGTGAGCTTACTTGGAGATGGAGTCTTTACAAGTTAAAATGAAGTTATTAGGGTGGGTCCTTTTAATAATCTTATAAAAAGGGGAAATTCAGACACCAAGAGAGATACACACAGGGAGAATGTGAGCTGGAGATGGGGCGATGCTTCCACGACTCTAGGAACAGCAGGATTGCCAGCACCAGGGACCAGGGTGAGAGGCATGGAGGCGATTCTCCCTCACAGCCCTCAGAAGGAACTAGTCCTGATGATACCTTGACTTCGAACTCCTAGCCTCTAGAACATGGGACAGGGCGTTTCTGTTGTTTAAGCCCCCAGTTTGTCACAGTTCGTTACAACAGTTAAAAACAATAACACTAATACACTGGCTTAGGACAAGTCAGTTAACTTCTATGAATTTTATAGGTAAGATGGAAATAAGACCTCAGCATTGTGCCAGACACATGGTTAGTACTCAATAAACAGTAGCCTTGAAAATGACAAAGAAAATAATAATCCATCCAGCAAATATGTATGAACCACCTTTTATGTGCAAAGCTCTGCTGCACTTCCTGGGAAATAGCTATGAGTGAAACTTAACCCTCTCAGAGCTAACATTCTAGTGAGAGAAGACAGACAGCAGCAAACAGGTAAACAGTATAGTATCTCAAATGATAGAAATTCTATGGAAAAAATCAGAGCAGGAAAGGGGAACATAACGTAGGGAGTTGAAGAAATGCAATTTTATATAGTCTTGTCTGCATTAATAAAATCTGAAAAAAATTATGAACCATATGAAGGAGCTGGTAGCAAGTCACATGGCTAACTGAGGGAAGAACATTCTAGGCAGAGAGAACAGCAAGTGCAAAGGCCCTGAGGTAGAAACATTCTTGACATACTGTGGTAACAGCAAGGAGTCAAGTGTTAGCGAGCAGGGCGAGGGCTGTAGGAGATGAAGTCTCAGAGGCACTGTGGGGGTTGAGATAAGGTGGGGACTAGCAGGCTGCTGATAAAGCCACTAGGCCGCTTGGAGGCCACTGCAGGGCTGCCCCCGCAGAGGGGCTGACATGGTATAACACATGTTAACAGGATCACTCGGGCTGCTGTTTGGAGAATTATAGGAAAGGGGGTAAAGTGGAAGCAGGGAGACCAGTTAAGAGTCTATTCTCGAGGGTGATAAACTATTGATAAATTATAGATAAGTTACAATGGCATTCCTTCTGCCGGCTGAGAAAAGCGGGAGCTGAAAACCAACCAGCCAGTTGGACATCCCTGTTCAAGGAGTAACTTGCCCAACCAAAAAATGGCCCCGAATCACTACTTTCTTTTTCTAAAGGTTAATTTCAAACTGCATCCTAAAATTAAAGCCAGGCCTGAGGATACAACGGCAAGGAAGAGCTTCGTCTGCTTGGAGAGGGAAATTAACATGGCGTTGTCACTGCGACCGGAGAAGAATACACACTGTACGTGTTCGGTCTAAGTGGGAGAAAGAACGAAACACAAACCAAACTCTGGGAATACGGAAACACGGATTTGGGCTTCTTTAATTATGTCATATTTTATTTTAATTTTTAAAGGTTTTTTAATTGATTTTTAGAGAAAGAGGAAGGGAGAGGGAGAGAGAAACACTGATGTGAGAGCAAAACATCCACCAGCTGCCTCCTGCACGCCCCCTGCTGGGGATGGAGCCCACCACCCGGGCATGTGCCCTGACGGGAATCGAACTGGCAGCCTTCGGTGCACAGGGGCAATGCCCAGCCAACTGAGCCACAGTGGCCAGGGCTACTATATCATACTTTAACCATATGTAACTATGGGGTTGAATTGTTTTCCTAGTTTGGCAGGTCCTTTTGTCAAGTAGCCTTCTTTCACCTTGAAAAAGATGAAGAAAGTTCCACTTCTGCGAGGCCCGTGGACAGTTCCCTGCAGAATGAACTGCCCCTGGACCAGTCTCAGGTCAAAGCTGCACGCAGCCGGGCCACAGGGCTGTAAGGACTGCTGCCGGCTTTGATCCAGCTCGTGGATGTATGAGAATCAGAAGCTCACTGAAGTCTGAGGTGTTTTTTACTATTCTTCTGGATATATCTTTCATTTACAGACAGGAACAGTCCAGTTGATAACACCGTTTTTCTAAAAAGATGGGGAGGGGATGGGAGATTATAATGTGGCTATAAAAGAAAAAAAATGCTGTTTGTAATTTTTAAAATTCAAACGGCTCTTCTTCAGCATATTCTACCACAGTAAAAACTCTCCCAATTGGAGCACAAATGCTTAACTAAGCACTTTAATTAAGGATGGAACCTGCCCCTCACATTTCTGTTTGTGAGGATTTTTTTTTGCAACTAAATTAATGAATCTATTCAAGAAAATCAGATTTTTTTTTTTAAAGAGTTCTCCTAATTGTGTAATTTTTTCCAGCTTGTAAAATGCCTGATAAGAGCTCTTCAGATTTTCCACAACATTCCCTTTATCTCCCGTTGTGAGAAATAGTCTGGGGCAGCATTTATGGGCGTGGAACAGAAGGCTCCGGGTCCAGGAACAACACCCGTTCACTCCCAAATTAAGTAAGTCACTTTTCCTCACACCTCTGGTGGCCGAGCTGGGAAAAAACCAAACAGGCCAAACAAGGCGGCAGGCGTGAATGAAGGCCCCGCGGCCCTTTCAGAACATCCCGCGCCGTCCTCGCCAGAGGCCTGACCTCATTTCCCACACATTTCCTGGCCTATTCTCTCTGCCTTTTCTCAGAAGGATTTCGCCTGCTCCACTGTGGACTACGCACTAAACTAATCATCTTGTCCAAATCCCTCTGTAACGCCCCTAATCCTATTAGTTATAAGAATGTCTGAATACTGATTGCAAACCTTCTTTTTTTTTAAAAAAAAAATCCTTTTTAAGGAGAGAGAAAGGTCCAGGGTCTGGTGCTGGGGGGGGCGGGGGGGGGGGGAGGCGGGGACACACTAGCCAGTTCATGGGACAGAGGCAAAGGCAATTCTGGTCATCCAAGACCCCAGGCCGCCGAGCATATGGAAAGAAACACGCTCCTGGACTCATTCATTCTTTCTCTCCCACTCTCTCCACCCCCCGACACGCACACACACGCACACGCACACGCAGCCCGGGTTCGGTTATCAGCGCATCTATCCGACTGCCTGACAAAGCCACGCTCTGAGCGCCGCTCCCAGCGCAGCGCAGGGAACCCCGGCCCCAGCCAGGCGCTGACTCCACGCTCCCCCTTTTATCAGGACCGTTTTAACGAAGAGGGCGACGCTATTATTACCAGGAGTCAAAGGAGCCACGGGGAGCGGAGGAAATGAAGCATGTTATGGCAGACCTCTACCAGCCCCGCGAGCCTCAAGTTCCCTTCTTCAAAGGGCTCTCTCAAGTCTCGTTAAAGGACCGCTCTCCCTCCTCCACGACGCCCAGACCATCGCCTCCCGCTGTCTGTTCCTCAGGGCACTTTAATCACTTTTCCTTCTTTGTTCCCGCCGGGGAAGAAGCCAGACTGCGGTGAAAGGCCCGCAGTCAGAGGCGACGTTAAAGAGCATGAAATTTATCTGACTTCCACAAAAGATGTGCTCGGCCCTCGCAATTCTGCCTCTGCCAGGCGGCTGCTCGGGGCTGGCTGCTGGGTCTTAGCAAAAGAACAAATATTTGCTTTAAACCTGGAGGCACGATGCTACTTCCGAGGATGCCGAAGTCGACGTCTTTTTACATTCATAAAACAGGGTCTCTCCCTTGCATTATTTTTGCCCCGTTGGCACAAGAGATCACTGTTGTAGAAATGATCTTGAGGAGAAGACGGTATGTGTTAGAGGAGGGCCCCCCCTTTAACAAGTTTCTGGGGTCTGAGAAAAATGTGACAATCCAGGGAAAGCGCAGAATCCTCGGGTAAGGTTGTAAGACTGCCAACCCAGCATAGGACTGGGTGCTTGCATTTTGGTATTTCACCATCTGTAGTAAGCAACGCAGTCTGCTTAAGGGACAGGAGGCTGGGCTTCCCCCGGGCAGTCTCCGGGGTTCAGGAACGAGCTAGCCCGTGTCCGTGGCGCGTGTGGAGGCGCCAGTGTACGGGGGTGCAGGCTGTGGCGAGAGAGGGACCCGCCACTCCCACCCACGGCGGCTGCTCCAGGGAAAGCAAGGCCTGAAGAACGTGCTGTGGCCCTGTCAGCAGCTGTTTTAAATAATGAAGGGTGTTGTGTTGAGCACGTTTTATGGTAGCTATATATCCGGTTATTTGATGCAGAAAGGGTTCTAGGTGGTTTACGGAAATGAGTGTGATATGAGCAGATGCATAAATAGCTTGTGGTGGAGGTTACCTTTGGGGTCCTGCACTCACAGAACACCCTAAGTAAAAAAGGGACTCAGCTCCACGTCCCTGGAAAAGACATTAAGGGCACTCCGGCTCCCCAGGGAAAACACATTTTCTCCCTGATGCCGCAGCATCTGCTTGAGGGGTCGCATGATGAGATGGTGCATAATGTCCTCAAAAACATCTCCGCTAAATACAAGAGTAAGTGTCGCAGCAGCAGCGCCTCGCAATATCCCTCAAGAAAGTCGAGGGTTCAATAAGCATGTACTTCAGCTGGGACCAGAACCAGACAACTGAGCGTGAGCACGGAACTCTCCAGCAGCCTCGCTTGCGAGACGCCATCCAAGTCTCAAAGCACCGAGTACGTGTCAATAGACAAACGTGAAAGGCACAAGAAAAAAGAGCTTTGGAAAAATACAGACTAATTTCAAAATAATAATCCTCATATTATGCCTCCTCAATCGCTTGGTTTACGTCTGCCGCATTATGACAACCAACATCCTGTGTCCTATACTATTCAAAAAACTCATAATCTTTCCCATTAACTTGATTTTAGTTTTGCTTCGGAAGATCTACATGGAAATGCCGCTTGTTAGTACCACTTATTTCAAACGTGAAGTGGGTGCTCCTGAGCCTAAACCCTCTAGTGAGGTCACCGACTGCAGGTGAGAACCCACCCACCGCCCGAAGGGACTAGACGTGGCCTCTCTTTCCGCTCTAACTGCATTCTCACTACTCTCTTCCTCACTCACAAATCATCTTTCTGCTTCTCAGATGCATAAAAATACCTCCTGCTGGCACTTTACATTTTCTAGTCTCTTGGTCTCAAATGCTGTGCAATTCTCAATTCACTCTCCACACTGACAATGAGCTCAAATGTCTTCCCTGGCTCTCCATCCAAAATAGCTCCTCGCTTCCCACTCACTGTCCAGCCCAGGAACCTCTTTGATTTTCTTCATGGTTCTTACTGTTACAGGAAATTATCTCATATATTTTTAACTTATGCCGACAGCTTTGGTAACTAATAGGTCCCTCCATAAATACCTCCTGAATATGTGAATTTTCCGTTAGTCAGGATTATGTTTTTCAAAATACAGAGTAATAATTTCAATTCAAATCTACTTTTTCAACCTTTAGAAAAATTAGGGTTGCCTGTGGGATTCCATGGAAACACATAAAAAAAAAAAAAATCTGCCTTGATTATGAAACAGATAAGTCTTAGAAGTGCTATGACATCACCTTCTTTCTATTACTAAAACCACCTCCCTGCCCAGTAAATGCCCACAAACTGCCTGTGTTCAGATCCCCATGAAGTAGCTTCAAAAGAGAGTAAATATCAAAAGGTCCATCTGTGCCATTAAAGGACCTGGCAACTCCTAACAAAACCGCAGCAAATGGGCTGGTTTCTAAGACACTAAGTTCCTTGAAGGGAAGGAAGAGTGAGGCACATTCTCTGATCAGCACGTCCAAGGCCGCAGACCCCACCCAATTCCCACTGATAGGACAGATGACCACAGTGACAAGGGCTCCAGGGGAGTCCTACGTGGAGAGTGAGATAGGCAGCCACGTCAGCATGTCAGTGATTTCCCACTAAAATTACGACCGCACACACGCCCCCTGTAAGCAGAGTCAAAAGAAGCCTCGCAGAAGTGAGAGCAGGAACCCAAAGGCGAGTCTGGCTATCAGCAGCGAGGAAAGTCCCCGTTGTAAAATGCTGTACTTTCTGTTACAGCCACTTAGTGGCACTCAAAGGCTGAGAAACGGTCCTCCAGGTCCACACGTGGGAAAAAGAAACTACCAGAAACATATTCCTGTTTACTTGCCTCGGGAATATCATCAGTCTCCTTACCTGAAACAATGAAGTGTCCCTTGCTAGGTAACAATAACAAGAAAAAAAAACCCTTTAAAACAGGTTTCAAAGGAAAGAAAGGCAAGGAATTGCTACCAATCAGGATAGTCTTTTCCTCTGTGAAGGCAAGAAGCAGGTGTGACAGTAAAAGCCATGAGGGGACGGGTGTGGTGAGGTGGCAGGGTGCCACCTGCTCTGTCCTTAAAATTATTCTGTGCGTCTGTGCATGATATTCTCTCTGTGCGTATTTCACAGGACAGTAATTACTTCTGATCACGGTTGTGCGTCACAATAGAAACTTTAAAAACACCCACTGACAGTGAGTTTGAAGGCGTCTTTAGTTCAGATAGAAAGCGTGGCATTCAGGGTCAAACGTGGTTTTGAATCTCCCTCCCCGTGAGACTTGGCACACGTCATCTCCTCTCCTGGCCTCGCCTTTCTTTTGGGGGTAAGTGGCTACGAAAACACCGCCTTTGCAGGGCGGTTGTGTGAATCAGCTGAGCGTGAAGGCAGGCAGCTCAGCTGGGCCATGAGTGGCCCCGACTGGGTTTTCCTCCTTTCTCCCTCCCCACTGCCTTCCTTCCTTAAAGTCTTTCACGTTAGGAGTTCAGGCCCGAAGCCTCAGGATTGAGCGGAAGCGAGGTTCAAGGTGGCAGAGATCGCGTGTGTGAGGGGAGTGACTGTGGATAACATTTTACGTGTGGCTGGGAAAGAAAAAATAAAAGGCCGGGAAAGAAAAAAATAAAAGGCCGGGAAAGAAAAAGCAGTTTCATACCTAATCATCGTTGGCAAATTTTCAGAGACAATCATTACTATCTGAGATTGACGTCAGGTTCCACCTAAAAAGAATACAACCTCATAGCCTTCCCAGGGCGAGTTCCTTCGCTTGCTCACAGACACCCGGCAAACCCGCGGAGCAGGGCAGTTCCCACAGGACGCTGGCCTGCAGCTATTAGTATTAACTCAGTGGGGGCACCACATACCGTGCACGCGGGCACCTCGTGGAGAGACGTTTAAAAATGCAGCCCTGCCCGGCCGGGCGTGGCTCAGCGGTTAAGCGTCGACCTAGGATCCAGGCGATCAGGGTTCGATTCCCGGTCAGGGCACATGCCCGGGTTGTGGGCTGCAACCGATCAATGACTCTCTCATCATTGATGTTTCTCTCTCTCTCTCCCTCTCCTTTCCTCTCTCTGAAATCAATAAAGATATATTTAAAAAAAAGAAAAAAAATGCAGCCCTTTGCTTTCAACTGTTAAGAGTCCACAGCGATAAAACCTTCCGCAACATGCCTCTGCTTCCCTGGATGTACAGGTCCATTCTGCAGGATACTAGTTCCCCCGGGGCCTCTCCGAGGGTGACATGTTATGGAACAGGTATGTGCATGTAGCAGCCATCTCTCAGGTGCGTGTACACACACATACCCTTACTGGTTTCTAATACAAATAGTGGCACAAATGCCATTTTTCTAACGGCGCACTGTCTGCGGAGGTAGCATGGTTTAGGGGAAACAGACGTTATTAAATCTAAAAGCTGTTGGTTCCGATCAAATCAGGAGCATTCACAGACGATGGATGCCTGGGCAACCTCTCTCTGTTTCCTTTAAGCCTGTCTTTTTGCCGTTCAGTTGCGGACGCTAATAACACCTTTCCAGGTCACCTTGTAGATTTTCCGAAGATCAAATGAGATACAATAAACACACTCAAACCCAGGACTGCTACACCACAGATGCCGCATAGAGTGAGGCTGAAGCTCAGAGGGTCCAGCAAGGTCCTCTCCCTGGGTTCCATTCCCAGCTCTAAAATTTACTAGTCTGGGGCCCCTGGGCACGTGACCTGGCTCAGTCCCTACTGACCTCTGCGTGGGTGACAGCGGAGCCTTCCCCAGATGACTGTGAGGCAAATGCAGCCTCGGAAGCCTGGGCCGCGCTACACACTGTTCATCCCCGTATATTTTTAAGTCATCACCACCATCATTAAGGACCAGGTAATCTTCTAATTCTGCATCACTGGCTTTTCCGCCAAGTCTCATTTCCTGCCCTGGAGGCCCCAGCCCTGCTTTCCTCTGCTGTGGTTTAAGGCTCACTCTCTTTTTCTTCTCTTCAGTGAATCTGCAAAACCTAAAGCCACACTATTTATCTGCTCCTCGCAATTGTAACTATCACCAGCTCACAATGGCCCTACCTGTCAAACTCTGGGGACTTCCCCATTAATATAGGGCATCCCCAAATATGTATGTATACACATACAGTTCCTTTCTTTTCAGATTTAAAGATTTAACCTATTGGAATTAATAATTACTCCAAGTGCGTCCACACATTTTGGGGACCCCCTGTACCACATTCCACCGTGAGGTCTCCCTAGGTCACCTGGGGCTGAATAACCCACTGCCCAAACAAGGGGACTAGGGTTACTTCTGGAAACTTTTTCTCTTACCGCCTTCCCTGATACTAAATTTCCTGTTCTCTAAGTCATCTGACTCCTGGTGGCCATGCTCATTTTTTTCCTGGCCTCCACTGTTTCCCGCATGGGTGCCATTCCACAGGCCTCCCCTTCTCGCCCGTCCTACGGAGCAAAGATCTGGGTCAACAGTTCTGGTGACGTCCTCTCCCTCCCCGCCTCTGCCCCCAGGCTCAGGGCTGCACCACCCACCATCGTCGCTGGCCGAGCCACAGTCGCAGGACGGGCGGGCGAGGCACCGCGCAGGGCGACGGGCCACACCGGGGCGGCAGGCCGCGTCCCGCCTGCCAGAAACGCCCGCCTAGGGGACACTGCTGGAAAACACTCGGGACGCAAAGAGGTCAGTGCGGCTGCCCATGAGCCCATGCCTGAGTTTCTCCATTCACCACCCTAAGGCTTCAGTGCAAGGGCCCCTTTCCAAAATAAAGTATCCATATAAAATCTATTCTCTTTTCTGATTTTTGAGAGGCTCTAAGAATTTCCTAGGAACTTACTGAAGGAATTTCAATTTGTTGAAGGTGGGTTTTCTGTGTGTTTTTTTCCTGTCAGACTGATTATAGACCAGACTCTTGGACAGTATTTATTAAAAACAAAACAAAAAACTTGCTGAAAGCTGGGAAAAATATAGGCCACGGGTTAAAAAAAAAAAAAAAGACACTAAAGAAACCCCAAAGCAATAACAAAAAACATTCAAAAAGATCGAACAAAGCATAAAACTTGGTGACAAAATAAACATCTTTTCTATAAAAAGAAAACCATCTATTAAACATAAAGTTTGCCCAAGTCCATAAAGTCTGATGCTCAAGAACAATCTAGAAACAACTAGAGCTAAAACACAGCTTCATGGAACGCTTACAGTGAACTTAAAAGTGTTTAAAAATTTCACGGGAAAAAAGCATCCACCATTCCTTGGGAAACAGAGGAGGGTTTTCATGGGGTGAATTATGCCTTGTCTATCAACTAAAGTACTCAGCAAAAATAAGTATGTGAACAGGAGAAATACATAGATATAATACATCTGGACTTTAGCAAATCTGACTTTAGTAAAGTCTCATTCACTGTAACTGTAAAATTTAAGTTACTCTGGAATTGGGGCAAATAAAAACTGATGGTTATAAAAATAACTACTAAGGGACATCTGAGGATGGAAAACAAAGGTGATGACATCTATAAATCTCTGTAAACAAAGGGTATCTCACAGCATCCTAACAAATGCTTCTGTGACTACTTATAAAAATATGTAAATGCTCAGAAAGGGTATGGGTACATTGACTTAGAATGTTTCTTAGTGACAAGTATTGCATTAAAACAAATTCAACTAGGAAACTGAGTTCCACAGTATCATGTTGGACTACTCTATTCTGGTTGTTTATTCTAAGTATTTTAATCAAAATTTGAAATAGGAATCTGCTATAAAGTACTAGACACTATTATTGTTATTTGGATACAATAAATTTTGAAATCTACGATATGAATCTGCAATAATAAAATACACAGATCTTTAAGTAGAACAAAGCATGCCTTTGATGATTAAGAAATATGATTTTATAACATATAACATAGATGTGGATAGTAATTAAACTTTTCAAGCTTTATTTTTTAATAAATGAGCACTCTAATATTTGAAAAAACCCAGATAGGTGAAATTTTATTACATAAGCTGCTATAACATGATTGGTATTTTTAAAGCTATGACATATTTCATCGGTCTGTTCAATCCTTTTAACTTTATGACTTATTTTCTCAAATTATTTTTCAAAACTTTTCCCTCCTAGGATTTTATTCTAGGATTCCATAGATATGAAGGGAAATCTAATTCAGAAGCAAGAACTGTCAGAAGACAATGAGACTTTGTCATTTTCCTGAAGTTAAGGTGCTCTGAAACTGATGAGCAGATAAAAGTGTTTTATGGTTAGTTTCATTCAATTTAACATTCCTGGAAAGTGGCAACTGTGGATGGAAAGGGTGCCAACAAAAACATTTGTCCCATGCATCTTACTTCTGGGTCAGCTATGGGTAACTTGACAATGAATGAATGGTTTCATTTATACATTTAATTTACTCATTCTATAAAGCAATGCACAATATTACCTTTCCCTGCAATATCAGTCTAAAAAAGTTAGGCAATAAAGAGACAGATCCAAAAGATCCTTTAACATAAAGTGGTATATCAAACTGGCCACATGAGCCAAGATGACATTCCTGTAATAAAACGTAATGGAAAGCTATACTTAAAACTCAAACATTTAAATAAACCTACAATCATTACTTATTAGTGGTATAAATAAACACAAATTAAGCTTGCAACTTTCCTTATTCATAAAAACGATTTTAACACATAGCATGACGACTAAACATTTATATTTGCACTACATGTGTACATTACGGCTTCTTTATTTCATTTATTTATTCAGTAAACAAATATTTACTGCATGTCCATCAAATGACAATCATAGTACCAAAGACTTAAGAGAAAGGCCCCTGGGAAATGCAAGCAGAAGAATCACGCGGACCTCCTGTGGTTGATGAGAACTCTGTCCCACAACCACTTATAATCAGAGGAGTGCTCTTGTCTTCTACCTTAGAACATAATTTAAATTCTAAATGATGAGTCGGTATACACATTGTATTTCTCAAATTCTGAATTAGTCAGAACGATGGAATTATAATTCCAGAACTGTAGAATGTCTACTTTATAGGTCCTGCCCTTTGGTAAATATTCAGGAATATTGCAGAAAGAGCAGACAATGAGTACTTGTGATATGTTCACTGAGGATACTTATTTATAATCCTTCCACTGCCCCACGTCTCTTTCTCTGGGTTTTAAATATCCCTCCTCCATCCCAATTAAGTTGGTTTTTTTAGGAAATTTTACAAATAAAGATCCCACCCAATCTCAATGTTTCCTTTTTTGTCTACATGTAAGTTTACTACGGGTGTACTCTAAAAATCTGGCTGCAGTGTAATGCAAATCGTGTTACTTCTTTGGTGGGACTGGGAAGGAGGGAGAGAAATAGAAGGAACATGGGGTAAACCAGATGGCTCAGCAATAGCAGGAATTAGTTAACAGTGTCTTAGAAAGACCCTGCAGAGGAACAAAAGCAAGGTGAATGGGTTCAATACACATTATCGAAAGCATCCCCCCTCCAAGTAATTTTAAGTAGGATTTCTGGACTTAATACCTCCAAATGGAAAAAAAGTTCAGAAAGTTAATTGAATATTCTGCATGCTCACTTCACGCCCATCTTCCATCTCCACCCTACTTCCCAGGCCTCTCATGCTTCAGAGACAGTGGCCTCCTTTCTGTTTCCCCAAAATCCTGCCTTCTTGTTCCAGGTCCCTTAGGGGGGAAGTCACCTCGGGGGCATCCTGGCTCCGACTCCTTCAGGTCCCTGCGCAAATGTCTCCTTCTCAGACCCGTGGGCCCCACCAGAGCAGCCAAAAGAGCCTCTCCCGCCCCCTTTTGGTGACCAAAGCCATCTTTCCCTGTCGAACCGTTTACATCAGAATGAAAACTTCCTGGGAGCGGGGACCCTGTTTGATCTGTCCAGCCAATGTCCCTAGCACTTGGAACAGTGCCCAGCACACGAGAATAAAAGAAATGAAGAACTAGACACAGAATAACATGAACCTTTCTGCCTATTATTTACAATAAAACAAAAGAAGTGCTTTCACATCTGTATGGAGGAGAAATGGAAGTTGGGAATCTCCAAAATTCTCTTGCCAAAGAGAAAAATATGCAGAAATCGAGTCAGAACTCATTATTTCTAATTTAAGGTGCATGCAAAATTATCCATATTTACATTGGTTAGTGTTTTATTTACTGAATAGAGCTTTCACTGGCTCACTGTGAACAACAATCTTCCTTACTGAATTTCTTCAATATGGTTTTAGCATTTCAATTATGCATTCTCCTATTACTGGACTTTTCAGAAGCTGAAACTTTGAAACTAAGGGTTGTAAACAAAAAAGCGGTGTGTGTCAAAATTCAAAGAGCCCAACGATAGCATAAACAATTACATTTTAAAATGGTATCATACTGTTAGATCAAACCATTTGACATTGATGGGTGTTCTTTGTAGGTCAAAATAGTCAAATACTGGCAATTTCCTATGGGTAAAATTAATATTTGTATGTATAAAACAGAAGCTCCTCCACTAATTTTCACTTTAACATGTATCCCTTTCCCAAGATGGGCTGAGAGGTCAAGTTCTATGCCTGTGTTAAATATCTGAACTATGTCAATTCATGGCTGGATTAATTTCTGATCTCACATTGACGCCTTAACGAAAAGTTGGACAAGTCAGAAAACATTTTGAAGTTCCTTACAGCAGATTATCTATAATTCACACTGGAAAAACATCCAACTTGTGAGACGTTTCTGTGATATAGACATCCTGATATATAGATTTGGGCCATCTCCCTAAAGTGACAATTCAAAATGTATTAGAAGGTATGAAATAGGATCAAGGAAGATAAAAAATGAGCCAAGCCCAGCTGGTGTGGCTCAGTGGCTGAGTATCAACCCATGAACCAAGAGGTCGCTGGTTCGATTCCCGGTCAGGGCACATGCCCGGGTTGTGGGCTGGCTGGACCCCCAGTCGGGGGCGCGCAGGAGGCAGCCGATTGATGACATTTCTCATCCATGTTTTCATCTCTCTCCCTCTCCTTTCCTCTCTCTTTAAAAATCAATACAAAACATATTTTCAAAAAATGAGTCAAGAAATGGTCTTGGGACTATGACTGTGGCCTCATGACCAGGCGCAGGGGCGGGAGAAGCCCGCCGGGCCGGCATCCCACCCCTGCTCTCATCCCTGCTGCTCTGAAACAGCTCCTGCAGACCTCTGAGACCTGTAGGCCAGACAACGCGACAGAAATGAGCATGAAGCCGAAGCACAGATGTGCCAGATCATCTGCCCGGGCTCGGGGTCCTGCCATGGGGGCGACAGAAGGGGGGCGGGCGCGCACAGCAGCCATCCCCTGGGAACCGCAAAATGCTGAGGGCGCCCCTGACATCAGGCCTGGACCCCGTCTGCGCGTCACTGGGTTGTCAGACTCTCCCCCCTTCTCGCAGGATCCCCTCCTCTCCTTACACTGTAGAAAGGCATCTATTCCTGATATTTCTTCTGAGCCTTTTGGGGGACACGGAGAAGGGAAAATTGATGCTTCCAATACAACCACCTCCTACAAAGCAGCAACGGGACAATTCACAATGCATGCCGATGGCTTTCTAAAAAACTGACCTATGCTTTTTCAACGTCGTTCAACTTAAAGCGTTTTAATCATTAAATTGAAAGCTTTCATCCTAACTCCTTAATATGTGCTGCTCCTCTTAATGTCAACAGGAAATCAGCGCCAAGGAGGAGACATATGGTGAAGAGAGGGACAGAGGAACTCATCATGAATCAGCTCTCCTCCCTGCAGGGGAAAAATAAAATGTTTATATTTCTAAAGGTTACTACAAAATGTTCTACCAGCAAGGCTGGGAATTCTAAGCAGCATGTGATAAGCAGACTAAAGTCACTTTCAGACGTACTTTGGACCTGACTTCCTGGAAAAGGCAAAGACTAATAAATAAATGGCATTCATTAGACTCCTCATTGAATTTAGGGAACGGGAGGCTGTCTCCATTTTAATAGCTGGGCCAAGTGCCGCAATGCTGATTAGCTGGTCTTTTAATTCCCTCTCTTCTAGTTCTAGGTACTAGTTCCATAAGGATAAAAATAAAACACCATAGACTGAATGGCTTAAACAGGAGAGTCCTTGCCTCTCACCGTTCTGGGGGTTTGCAACCCAAGGTCAAGGTGTCAGCACGACTGGTGTCTGGAGAGAGCTCTGTTCCTGACTTGCAGGCGGCTGCCTTCTCTCTGTGTCTTCCCAGGGAGGAGAGACAGTGAAAGCAAACTTTCTGGTGTCTCTCCCAATCCCATCATAAGGGCCCCAGTCTCATGACTTCATCTAAACCTAATTACCCCCCTGAAGGTGCCATTTCCAAATACTGCCACATTAAGGGTAAGGGCTTCAATATAAGAATTTGGGGGGATAGGCACAATTTAGTTCTTAGAAAATGGAGAGAGACTGGATGAAACTATAAAAAAAAAAATCATAAGATCTAGGAGAGGTAGACGTGAGAAAAGAACAATATAAAATTAAGATGGATTGTGCAAAACACACCTGTAACTTTTTACTTCGTTGGTTAAGAAAAGTGACTGTTAAATGCATGCGCTGACATTGCAACCCAGTGGCTCCTTTCTAACTGAATCATAGGCTTAGCCAACGACCCGATGGGTGTGGACCACCCCTGGTTTAAGTTAAAAATTCTTCATAAACATTCTCATTATCTCCAAGAATCAAAATATCAGATTTCTCCAGCAGACCTGAACTTCCTAGAAAAACAAAATGTATCTGGTACCTGCAGGGTTACATAAATGACATCAAAGGTTTGGGCAGAAGCAATACTAGTCGATCTTATCACATGTCCTATAGACGCAACATAACACACACAGTCTATATTCTATGATCATCAATGAACAATAATAACAATCATCAAAATTATTGTGACTAAGCATTTTCAAACTGCCTAAAGCAGTCCTTCATTTGTAGGTATGGGTAAGTAGCTGGACAAGAGGGACACTTTTCTGGGTTTTATTTGTGACTCAGATGTCACCTAGCAATATAAATGCTTTGTCCCAGGAATGAGGGCAAGGTTTCATGTTTTCCCTAATTCATAGAGTTCAAGGAGGACATCTGTATGCAAGTACTCTAGATACTATCCCCATCGAAGGGATCGCTGTGATTCTTGTATTTATTTACAGATGCAAAACCATGGGTTTTAAATACCTTAAAAATATCAAGAATATAAAACGATCTATTGCTAGGGAGAAAAAATATCACAAACATAAGTGTCAGCTTTTAAAAAGACAAATGCA
Source organism: Miniopterus schreibersii (assembly GCF_964146895.1). NCBI lineage: Eukaryota > Metazoa > Chordata > Mammalia > Chiroptera > Miniopteridae > Miniopterus > Miniopterus schreibersii. Next base: position 10,096,276 of record NC_138101.1, on the reverse strand, counting down.
GGAACGACGACTTTCCCCTTTCCTTCTCACATCTGGACACAAGGCGCCCGGGTCCCTGCAGCAGAAGCCAGTAGCGCTCTGCCACGTCTCCCCGGATGGATCCCGTTACCATTGTTGTTTATGCCGGCTCTCAGCAGGCTTCCCCCTTCACACCAACCCCCGAGCCTCCTTTCCAACAGCCCACTCACAGGAGGCCAGAGGAAGCTTTTCCTCCGCACACAGCGAACTGGGAGTGACTGGGACCTGCCAGCCCGGCCCTTCGCACCTGGCCGTGAACCAAGGACCGGCTCCGGCTGAGCTCCGAGTCCGCACCAGGACATGTCTGGTCTGACAGACGATGCCCCCAGTGCTCGCCTAGGGGATGGAGCCAATGCGATTCTCCGCTAAACTTGATATCGCAGCCTTCCTGTTCCCAGTGCCTCCCTCCCCCTTAGGATCACTTCGACACACTATTCCACACGCATACGCGTATCAGAGTTTGCTCCTGAGGAGCCCAAACCGAGACATCCCCTGGACTTTCAGATCTCAACGTGCCACCCATGGGCTGGTCCATCTGGCCGCAGCTGACACTTTTAAACACCTGATCCAACACCAGACTGTCGCCTGTTGAGCAGCACTCTGCCTTGATGGGCTTCATCTTCAACCTCAAGCGATGCTGTGGTCCTTCCTCTTGGTCTCTGTCCAGAGAGAGGGCATCTTGGCCCCTCCCTAGGGCTACAGAAAATCTGTAGCCTGGCATCTCACGTGCCTTGGTGCCTACTGGTCAGGAATATTTTTAAAGTCTGGCTTGCACATACTTACGTGGACTTTATCATAGCATTAATATAACAGCTATCACGTATTATAAGCAATATTTAAAATGGGTGAACACATGGGAGGTGGTCCCACACACTGTAATTAAGCTGCTGCTTTTAACACAACTTCAGCATAAAGGGGATAGTAATACTGCCGGGTAAGTACCACCTTCTCCCATTTTGAAATGGGAGACAGTTCCAGGGAGGTTATGCCAACTGCTTCAGGTACACAGGCGGCGGGGACACGGGCTGGAGTCAGCGCTGTGGGATCTGGAAGCACCCTCCCGCACCGCTTCACGCAGGAACGGGGGGCCACATACTCCCGGGAGCCCATCAGTATGTCCAGTTTCCCTGAGCGACCTGCCAAAGTTCCCTGCAATAGCAATACTCAGCGATAACGGTAAATACTATAAGTAATTCCAAATAGCAAGTTAATAAGTAGCGGGGCAGGCGCTGAAACCCACTGATGTTTATTCGACACCAATTCTTTTGCTTCTGACCACTACGCCCCGAGGTCTCAAAGTCACAGAGGTGTTATCAGCTCACAGCTTAAAATGTCATCACGGACGACGGACGACGCAGACAGACTAACAATCACTCAGCAGTGTTCCTAGAAAAAAATGTGCCCCAATTTTAAACACAAACTTGGTACATAAGGCTTTGAGGCATAAAATGAGGGAACTGCTTTCAAGTTATGAGCAAGCCTGACTGTATATTACTATGGACGTTGAGAGCAGAGAAAACCCAATCTAACGTCCCGTAACTCTGAGAGGTTCGCAGATTCGTAGGTCTGGAAGCCTACTTTAGTCTCGGTGGTTCCTGCGTAGACGAGTAGGACAAAGGTAAGTTAACCAGAATGAAGAGAAGTCGGCTGCCTCGGCAGAAAAACGTCACCTTTAGTGACCTGCGTGCTCTTACCCCATATGGCTATCAGGTATTTGAAAAAATGTGCCACAATGTAAGGAGTTAAGAGAAATCTTTGTGAACAAGTTTTCAGAATTTATAAGAGAGAAATCAAATGTGTGTGTCTGTGTGTGTACTCACATTCTTTATAAAATAATTAAAATAATAAAAAATTTTAAATTACAAAAATCATTAGATATAAAAAAATTACACAAACACACCAGTTGTGGGAGATCTTGTCACAGTTACTGGCTCCTAACAGTTGACTTGCTTCCTAGACACTGTAGGAGTATTTGTTTTCTAATGCAACACTGAGTGTCACCACACTGCACCATTTGCAGATGTTTTGAACTGAGAAGTGTTTCGTAACTTTCTCATCTGCGGGGAGCAGTGCTGAGAGTCACAATGGCACCATCTACTGGGAGGCGGCTGAACTAAGAAAACGGAGATCTTACCACAGCATGCATTTAATGGAAACTGAAAATAATATTCTCTGATACCCTTTCAATGAAGAAATTCCATTAATTAGTGCTTTCTGTTTAGGGGGGTTCATGGGTATAGTTAGTATCCTGAGAAGCAGAACGGTCCCGCCGCAGTTCTTTGACATTTGTTTCCCCCCTTTTAATTTGACATCCTTTGTGTATGTTATCTTTTCTTACTATTTATTTGAACCAGAAATAAAGAAAGTAATTTTTATAATTAATATTTAGCCCTGGCCGGTGTGGCTCAGTTGGTTGGGAGTAGTCCCCCGCACATGGGCATATCCTTAATATGACAGATAGTAAGTCTTAATTAGCCACATGTATGTTATCTACTTTGTAAATTTACTACCTTTCAATTTTGTGTCTCAGTTTCAATCACCCAGAACTTTTCTGGACCACTTTACCTACAATCTTAACTTCAGAGGATTAAAATAATAATAGCCCAAGGGATAAAATACGCTCCTAAATCAGATAAAAAGACATTTAAATTATTATTCATATGGCCACATATGTATTGATTTATCCACTCATACAACACTTCAACAGATATTGACTGTCAGTCCCATCATGTGCAAAATACTACATTAAGACAAAATGCCTCCGTCTTTCCAAGTAGTGAGTGCATTGTAGTGTAGGAGAGACACAGGGAACACGTCAGACCACTTCACACAGTGTGGCGACTTAACAAGGCGGTCTCTCTAGTGCAGTGTCCTGATCTGTATACGGAGGAACGTAAGCAGACCTACCTCACACATTGGTTATCATGATTAAGTGATACAAAACGAAGATGTCGCCTACTAATAAAATTAATGAATGAAGGATACAGAGAAGCTGAATGCACTGACTGAGCAAACAAAAATGAGGAAGCCTACTGCAAAACATCAGTTTTTTGAGCTGAAGACTTAATGTGCTGTATCAGGTCTATGGCACCCCAGAAATTATATACAAACATGTATGAACACAAGTGCACTTGGGAGGTGGGAATGAGAGCGTCCACACATTTTGTCAGATTCACCAATAGGACACAGGCCAAATTTAAGTAACCCCAGGAGCCATAGTGAAGTGTATGGTATTCTTTCTTTCTCTATAATATCATGTAGGACAAAGAGCCTGTAAGAAAATTGTCACTCGGACCAACGCCGTGAACTACAGCGATACAAGCTGTTTCTCCCTGAGCTTTCCTTGATCCTACCAGGCAGACTGAGTTGTCACATCCTCTCGGCGTCTTAGATCGAGGCTCACTCGTTACTTACTCAACAACTACAAATTCAATTCCAGAGTCGAAAGCCGGGTTTCCACCCCGAAGGAGACAGGAATGAATGTCTTGCGCCCGAATGAATTTATAATCTAGTAGGCCTAGAAGGCAAAAGTCAAATGCACTATCATGAAAAAAAGGGAAGTTAAATGAGCACAGCATGGGAACAATAAGCTGAAATTTTAGTCTGCAGAGGAAAGGGGATGAGGGTCAGTTTGGGGGGAAACACCCCTAGTCTAAGATCTGAGCATCAATAGTGGAGAAGGGAGGTAGGGTCACACACAGGCTCCTTTAGAGTAAAAAATCCAAAGTGCACAGTTCTGACGTCCAAACAGAGGTAGTAATACAGAACTGGGGCCTGAAAGGGGTTTTTGGCATGAGGTTGAAGCTGGGAATTACGTTCTTCTGGGGGAATAATTTTATCCGTCTATTTTTAATTACATTATAGTGTAATAATTTGTTTCTATCCAACTTCTTTCTCCTAGCGTCTGGCTGTGAGCGAGCCTTTGAGCTGGGTGTCATGTCATGGATATTGTGTCCACAGCTGATCGCTGAGGCTGATAGTTGCTTAACAAGCCTCTGGTGAGCAAATGAGTAAAAAAAAACAACAAGCAGCAGCATAAAACTGACTCTGCTTCATATGGAGCTTTATAATTCACTTACATTTACCGCATAGCATTCTGATGCAGGTGGAGATAAGGAACATTTGCTGATCACCACTGTCTCCCCACTTTCTCTCTGCCCTTCTTTATCTGTAGCCCCATCTCCGCATCTGCCTGTAGCCCCATCTCAGCATCTGTCTATCATAACTGCTGCCAATCAAAGTGCTTTGTTTGGTTTTTGCTTCTGACCACAGAACAGGCCTTTCGCACTGCAGTAGACACAAACTTCAGTGTCTGGCTCTCCTCCACTATGCTAATTTTTCCTTGAGCTTGAACTTTGCAAAAATAAAAATAAAAATTAGTTTTCCCCAGCTACTTCCAAGGCCAGAGTGCAATCAAAAGCCGGGACTATGGGAATCTCATATTGTGTGAAATCACTGCCCAGTGAGCTTTGCCCAAACAACAAAAAAGTGGGCAAATAGAGACTTCACGATCACCTGGCCTTCGAAAGGCACTTTCAGGATCCCCACAGCTGCGTGTCCTGACGCTTTGCTGGCCTGCTTGGGCCTAAGATGCTGAGATCCCAAAATCAAGCTCTCCGAGTAGCAGTGCTGAGGCAGGACAGCAGAGGCAGAACTGGCGCAAAGACGTTATTTAGTCAAAACCAAACAGGACTACAAAAGACAGGCATTTCTAGAATGATTCTGCGTCTAGTTTTGTTCTTCACAGCTTGGAGAAATAAGTATTTTGGTCCAGATTACACGGACGGGTCACTCAGCACTGCGACGTCTAAGCACACGTCTGTCCATTTCCTTCCAGACTCATCCCTTCATTTCTTTTCCCTAAAGACAAAACTCTAACCTAAAATAGAAAGTAAAGAAGAGCAGGGAGTGAGGAATTAACTTCTAGTATATGGGAGACAGTCTGCGCTTTTAAAACCCTTCTCGTCTCCAGACCTGCCACCACTGTCCATGTCATTCCCTGGGCCCTCTGCCGGCTGCCGGGCGGGGGCCCCGGACGCCCAGCCCCGGGAACGCGAGCCGCGCACACCTGGCAAGTCTACACCACACAAAAGGCCCGCTGTAAAAGCAGTGAGACTTGGCTGATCTGAGAGGAGAGGTTTCTAGTAATTACAAAAGTAGCTAGCGTGTTCAGTACGCTGCTTACAGATTCAGCGTCGAATTTTATAGGGATGTTACGTAAATGTAAAAGAGCACAAGTCATAAGAACACAGCTTGAAAGAGTTTAGCAACATGGACACTCAAGGAGCCACAGTAAATAAACCAAACACTACGACTGATTGCCTGTCCCGTGACGTCCCAGACGTTTATCTCCCTGGAGGGAAACACAATTCTGAATCTTATTAGAGTAGATTCGTTGTGTCTAGTCTTGGACTCTCTATAAATAAGATTTATAGAGAGGAAATCACGTAGTCTATACTACAGGGCTTCCAAAGTGTGTTATTTTAAAATCCTGGGGAGTTTTTCACAGTATTTTATTAATGGTAAATTCTTTAAATACTCACTTTAGTCATCCAGACTCATAGAACATAAATTAACATTCAAATTCTTTAGAATATATAGTGACGCTTTTGGGATACATACCACTTATCTAAATATATATTTGAAGCTCTTCAGGACCTTTCCCACATTTGGCTATAATTTTATAACCATACAGATACATACTGTTTTGTTTAAATGTGTCAGACAGAGATGGGTTTGTAATGATTCTAGGTTTTGGGGGTAACACTTCCTCTTGTCCACCCATTCATGGATTAATTCGTTTATGAATTCTTTATTGAACACATGACTGGCACCAGGTTTTGTGCTAGACTGTCAAGAAATATATATGACCGCTAACACCCACTGAGCAAGTCTTGTGTGCTAGGCACTCTTCCAAGAGTTCTTCCAAGAGCACCCCTTGTATTAACTCTCGTTACCGTTAACATTGTGAGATTCAGAGAATTAAGTTGTTTGCCCAGAGTCACAAAGCGAGGGACCGAGCCAGACTGAAATCGAGGCTGTCTTTTCCCAGAGCCTGAGTTCACACTCACTACACTACCCTGCCTCTACTCAGGAAACACAGCGTATTGAACGGCATTCTGGAATCCTAGAAAACATTTCAAGTTCTAACTTAGAGGGTATTTAACTCACATCCTAGAAAACCTCCGTAGTACACTTAAGAGTTTGCTACGATACAGTAGAAATCAGTGCCAAGTTCTAAAAATGTAAAATAAAGGTATTATCCAGCCTCACTCATCATATTTAGGTCTCCTGCTCTCTGCTGCTGCTGTGGGTGCTCATAACATAGAAAAGTAATGCAACTGGGATGCTTTGAAGGCTCTAAAACTTAAGGACGAGTTGTTCAAGGCAACATCTAGACACTACTATGGACGAGCAATTCATTTTCACTGGATACAAATGAAAACTTGAAGTTTGCATGGTCCAAAGAATTAACCTTCCGACCTTCGTAAGTGTGGGTATTTTATTCATATATTTTTTTAAATCTAAACCATTGGCTTCTCTTCAACCTCTGCACTAGATGACTAACAATTATTGAAACTGGAAGGAGCCCTACTTCAGCAAGGTAAGGTGTCCGTAAGCTTCCCACCTGCCAGGGTCCCAGCTCGGGGACTCGGCCGCCGACGGGAACCGGGCGCTTCGCGGTCTCCGTGGGCACGTGCGCGTCTGCACAGACCCACGGCACCCACTTAGCCTGATAAAGCCCTTCTTTCTTTGCTAATTAAGACAGAACACAATAAATAAAGAAATAAAGTTACTTATTCAGTGCAGAGCACTGAAGGCTCCCAGTAGGCAGTCTCTTCACAATTCAGTTTCCCCCACGGGCCTAGAAGGGGAAATGAAGCAGCAAACTGTACTCCCGACGGACTAAGCAGAAGCGGCTAAGCCGCAGGGAGCCCTGCCCGGCCAGGGAGTCCACGGTGCCAGCAGAGCAGCCGTCCAGGGGCCACTGTCCCAACAACGCAGGCCCGAAGAAAGGCCGTCCAGCGGCCCCTTGCAACGCCGTCTTCGGTGGAAACTCCTGGAACTTGCTGTGGGGATGGCCAATAGCATTCTCATAGATGTTACTAAGCAAAGATTCATGGTGAGCCAAACGGGAGCATTACTGCATCATTACATGATCTAGATTCATGTAATTACCATCTATAAGTACTTTTCATTACGGGGTACTTCCTTGTATTTCCTGAATCACATTAAGAAAATACTGTATGGAACAGCCTTTTACCATTAATACGGTTCCTTTCCAATTTTCCAGTCGTATCTTACTCAATGCCAAAATATCAAATATGAAGCTAGCCTTCATTAGGCTAATACAAAAACAATGTATGAGGTCCAAACGAAACTTGGTGTGAACATGATTAAGTACATTGTTATAATTAAGATGACTGAGGTACATCTCTTTAAAAAATGGAGAATTTTATATGAATGAATGTTTTTGTAATAGGAATATCATCTTACATTTATATACTATTTAGAGCTTACAAAGTAGTTGTATTACCTTTTTTGTATCTCATTATTTTATTGTTTTAAAACAAAAAAGTATTTAATAGTAAATCAAATATTTTGCCAAATCTTAATCTTTAAAAAAATATGTTCTCATAATTCTCGCACACTTAAAGTTTTATTTAAAAGTTTAAAAAACATACCAACATCTTCTCATATAGACATTTAATTTTTTCTTTTTATATGTCTGTGAAAATAGGTCAATGTTACTGTCCTCATTTTTCCTAAAAGGACTGAGGATCTAAGGTGGCAAGTGGCATTTATTGATGACTGTCAAAGCTTGAGCAACCTTCGGCCTCTCGGTTCTAGACCACAGCTTGCATTCTTGAGGTACATTAACCCAGCAACAAATAAACCAGCATGCGTTGAATTACTCTGGGTCCTTAAAGTGAATTGCTTAGGGTAGGAAGTATAGGAGTAGGCGAAGGAAATAAAAGCCGTATCAGTTGAGCAATATATATGCTTAGACTAACATCCCACATTACTCACTGTGCACAGATAGCTTTCTTGGGTATAGCAACAATACTAAATTTCTTATATTTCTTTAAGTAGCTGATATATATTCAGTTTAAAAACTGAATACAGATAACTAAAAATGTGTTGCCGCAACAACAATAAAAACCACAAAATAAATATGAACTATTTAGGTGTTACTTTTAGAAAGAAGCAGAATTTTCATTTTGTGTCTTTGCTCTTATATCAACTAAAAAATACATGAGTTAAAACAATTAAAGTTTTACATAGATAATTTAACTCTGATTTTTACTTGTGGCTTAATAACTATAACTCAATTTTCTTAGATGCAATGAAAACAATCAGAGAATAATATTGGAGGAAGATGACGACTTGGGAGAGTTCTGAGTCTTTGATTTGAACGTTGGGTTTCCCATCGTCTCATTTATGTGACTCAAAGCATATTGTGTATTCACTGTGCCCATCCTTCAAGGCTCATCTCCCTGTCTCGTCCTTTCGTCTGCTCAGTTACCTCCAGGGTGTCTGTTGTTTCACTGCACTTAAGGGCTCAGTGTCCTCACCCTCCCACTTATCCCTCTTTCCCTCCAGAGTAAAGGAGAGGTAAATATAATCAAATGAGAAAAGACTAAAGTAAACACTTTTAAACAGAAATTTTAAAAATTAAAAAAAAAAAAAATCTACCCTCTAAACCACCATTTAGAGCCCACTAATAAAGTGCTATTTTTAAAAAACTAAAATTTATTAAATACGATCAAATGCTTGCGGTGCACTAACCTGTTCAGTCTTCACCACCAACCTGTGACATGGATATTGTCTGTATCCCACTTCTAGATAAAGGAACTTAGACAAGTCCCAAGTTAGCAACCCAGCACAGACATAAGCTCCGTGCATACACTCTCCAATCTCAGCAGATGGCAGAACAGTTTGGGCTTGAGGCTGAAAGAGATGACCTGCCTTCCACCCTTTGAATCTAGATCGTGGGACTGCTCGCCCAGGCGTGCCTGCAGAGCTGTCGCTGGGCTGAGCGTGGGTGACCCCACCCACCCAGCCGCGCGGGTGAGGGTGCAGGTCTGCCAAGCGGGGGGCTGCAGTCAGCGTGCAGAGCGAGGCCTTCCCAGCCGCAGGCTCTGCCTCCCCCCCGGGCCATGATGCGGGAGGGCCCTCGCCACAGGAAGGCCCGCGAGCGGAAGGGAAAGCCAGAAGGCAGGCAGTCCCCACAAAGTCAGCCAGACTGGCTCTTGCTTCTGAGGTACAATGTTCTAGCTTGCTAAAAAAATACCAACAAAAAAACTTGTTTCAACAAATGTCTAGCTCTGACCAACATGATCGACTGACCTTCCCAAGAACTGAACGGAGGGACAATGTCCCTGTAACAGAGGGCCCATGTGAGGTGAAATACGTCAGATGGAAAAAGTGAATAACCACAGGTTTCACCCATGTGTGGGGTATAAAACTAAAAGCAGCAAATGACCAACAAGAAAAACAGACAAACAAAAACTCATAGACCCAGACAACAGTACCGTGGTCACCAGAGGGAAGGGGTGGGGGGCAGTAAAGGCTAAAGGGGGTCAGATATGTGGCGACAGAAGCTGCTCTGGCTTTGGGAGGTGGGCACACAATGCAGTCTACAGATCATGTGTCACAGACATGTACACTTGAAACCCACGTGACCTTATGAACCAATGTCACCCCAATAAATCTAACTTTCACCAGTGCCCGTGTGGTGACAGGCATGATGATACGGGGGAATCACTGGCCCTTCACCAGCCGCTTCCACCTCCTTCCTGTCCCGGCCTCTGACTTCCAGGCCATCTCTCTTCAGAAGACGACGGTGATGACACAGCAGGCCCGAGGGGAGGCCCAGGCAACCTGGACCCAGTGGCCCACCTTTGCAAACATATCCCCACCAACCCCCCAAACCCACTGCCCCTTTGGACTTTTCTAGCTCATGCCCTAAAACCCCTACCACGGATGACTCCAACGGCCCCCCTTGCCACACGTGCATCTGAGCTGCTGGGGGCTCGGGGGACCCTCCGAGCGGGCACCCCTAGACTCACGGTCACCACGGGTGGGCCGGGCCGCGCAGGGCAGTGGCCTGTGCGTCCACGCGGCTCGCTCTCACTCTCTGGCTCTCCGGCTCTGAAACTCGCAGCTCCTCGCAAACTGCCGAGCCCCCCCCCAGCCTCGCTGGGACGCTGCCGAGAGCCTCGGCTCCCCGAAGGCATCACGCAGAGGCGCCCCTGGTGGCCCCACCTGAGCCTGCCAGCGGCCCGCCTCTGCGTGGCACCCTCTCCCATGTCTCTCGGGCGCTCTGCGTTCCCACCTCCCCCGGACCCTGGAGATGTCGATCGTGAACGTCTCTCCGCCCGAGGTCTCTCTCTCCAGGCCCCTTCCGTAAGTGAGCAGGTCTGGCTTCCCGTCCTAATAAAAACAAAAAACTCAGTGCCCTTTCCTCCTCCAGGCAGTCACGTTTGCTCACATCTTTCAGAGCCAGGTCTCAAACTCGAGGTTTTTACTCTATTCTGTGTCCCCACTCCTTGCATATTCAGATATTTCTTCTATTTTCACTACTTTATCTCACATGCTCTCATTACAATTAATTTGACCTCAATCTCCATTTCAGTTAATCTAATGGAAAATACTTAGCCCTCCTTTTACTTGCACTGTCAGCCGTATTTCACCCAGAGGGTCCATTCCCTGATTTTTCAAAACCCTTTCCTAGAGATCATCGCATTGCCGTTTTTCCCCTCTTTATTTCCTTTACTGGTTCCTCTTTCAACTGGTCATTAAGTGCCTCAGTATCCCACATCCTCTCCTCCTTCATAATCCAACCCCTGTGTCTTCAGTTTCCATCTCTATGCTTATGACTCCCAGATTTACATCGACGGTCCTGAGCTTCCTTCTGTACTCCAGGATCATATACCCATCTCGACATTTTACCTACTCCATAGCATTAAAGACCTGAATTTGAAGAAATGTGACCCCAAGAGCACAGGCTTAAACAACAGAAATTTATTTTCTCACAGTCCTGCAAGCTAGAAGTTTGAGATCAAGGTGCTGTCAGGGTTGGTTTCTCCCAGCGCCTCTCCCCTTGGCCTGTAAACAGCCAGCTCCTCTCTGTGTCTTCAGATGATCTTTCCTCTGTGTGTCTGCGTCTTAATATCTTTTTATAAAGACACCTATCATACTATAATTTTTTTTTAAAAATATATCTTTATTGATTTCAGAGAGAGGAAAGGAGAGGGAGAGAGAGATAGAAGCATCAATGATGAGAGAGTCATTGATCGAGCCCACAACCCGGGCATGTGCCCTGACCGGGAATCGAACCCCGATCGCCTGGATCCTGGGTCGATGCTCAACCGCTGAGCCACGCCCGGCCGGGCAACACCTATCACGCTTAAGAGCTTAGGACAGGTGCAGCGATCGCCGTGAGGCAGCTTATACTCTGGAGGGCAAGAGTTATAGCGAATATAAGAAAAAGCTATAAAGCAAAAGTTACAGTGACACTGGACTATAACAGAGGGCATCGCTCCTAGTACTGAGTTGCAAAAGCTGCACTAATTAAAGTGCCATGTAAAATTTTCAGTTACCTGGGAGGGAAAGGTTTCCGAGAGTGTTCCAGGGGGGAGTGTACATATATGTATCTTGACTGTAGGGATGCTGGAGCCAGAAAGAGGAGCCAGATCTCATAAAGCTCAGAGTTTCTGTTAAGCATAGGGACCTGATGCACCCCGAGTCTTTCTGTTTGCGTCGCCAGCATGAAAATGAAATTATTAGGCATATATTTGAATAGTAGGGTTCACTTCAACATTCTATAGCTTTGAGCTGTATGAATTTGATTTACTGAGCGTACCTATAGATCCTATAAGTCTTATTTTGATGAGTAGACTGACTAGTATGGGGGAAATTAATTGAATGGGAGATGCGGAGGTGGAGAAGGCAGATAAGAGAAAATTTAATACTGTGTAAGAGTATTATTATAGCATGTTGGCCCAGAAGGATGGCTGGAGGAATGAAGAAAAGTAGATAGATTTCGGAATCTTTATGACTTGTAAGTCTTACAATGACTTGTAAGACTTGGTGATTGCTGGGTAGAAAGGAGGGTGAATGCACCAGGGTCCCCAGGTTTCTGGTTTGAGATATGAAATATGAGATGAGGTGCAGGCTTACATACGGGGAAGTCTGTAAGTTTAGCATCAAACTTTTTTGTTAGCTTTTTTCCTAAAAATTTTAATAATTGGATTTTTAAATATGTTTTTATTGATTTTAGAGAGAGACGGAGTAGGAGGGATAGAGAGAGAGAAACATCTATGAGAGCGACATCGATTGGCTACCTCCTGCCCCCCCCCCCCACACACACACCTGGGGATTGAGCCCGAAGCCCAGGCATGTGCCCTGATTGGGAATCGAACCAGAGACCTCTTGGTTCATGGGTCAATGCTCAACCACTGAGCCACACCAGCTGGTCTATAATTGGATTTTAAGAACACTAAAAAGTTAGGGTTTAACTTACGGAATGCATATTTTCAATAGTTAAAGTCTGGTTTATATGAGAGCAGTTAACTGGTTAAAATTTTAAAACTTAAAGATCTATGCTGAGAGCTAGCATGCAGCTATTTACAAAGGCAATCAGCATCTTTATTAGCGATGTGGCCAGCGAGCTGATTATTTAAACTGGCTCAGCAGGAAAATAAAACAAAGGCTCACCCACACACTGCTGCGAAATGCCCTGATAGCTGAGTTGGGTCACATCACTTATCTCCTGAAAGAAATCCCTCAAATGGCCCTGCTGCCCACAGGGCGAAATCGACAATCTTTTGATCCAGGCCCTTGGCTAGGTTTCCCCCAGGCATCGTTACCTTCAGAAACGCTGCCCCCTACAGGCAGCTGCTGCTAAAACAGCCGCGGAAAGCCTGTCGGATTTGCCCAAACGCATCCTCCCCTCCTCCTGATGCTGGAGCCAACAAAGATCTATTCATTCTTCACGTCTCAGCACAGGACCTATCTTCTAATTTATTTTATCTAGCAAAAACACCTACTGGTAAATGTTTAATATTTACAGAATATAGAGAAATTGTATTTACATAAATAAAATGGCAACGTGATAAACAATATGGAAAACTCTTTACAGGAAGCGTACCATCTTAGAGTAAAAGATGGTCGGGTAGTGGACAGGTGGGTATGCAAATAAAAAGCAACATTTCTGCCCTGGCCAGTTTGGCTCCGTGGTTAGAGTGTCCGCCTGGAGACCTGAAGTGTCTCGGGTCCAATTCCAGTCAAGGGCAGGTACCTCGGTTGCAGGTTCAATCCCTGGCCCTGGTCAGGATGGGTGCCGGAGGCAACCAATGGATGTGTCTCTCTCACATCGATGTTTCTCTCCTCCCTCTCTCCCTCCCTCCCTTCCACTCTCTGAAAAGCAATGGGAATAATATCCTTGGGTAAGGAGATATATATATATAGCAACATTTCTACCAGACAGTCTCTAAGCCGTCATGGTTTACTGTCCAAAAAAAGCAGCCACCGCCACCAGCAGCAAGGACTGAGATTATTATTTCATGATCAGCTGTGAGCTATCCAGATCAAGAGAAAGAAATTACTCTGTCCGAGACGACTGCCATCAGCTACTACAATCTGGGGCCTCAGCACTTTATTTACAGAACTCCCAACTGACAAATAATAGAACCGCATCATGAGTACACAAGTGCCTTTTCAAGAACAGAACTCGAAAGCTGTTTTTATAAAAACGCCTTCTGGCTGAATTATGGAAATGCAGTGTGCTGACAGTCAGGAGGGACCGTGCCACCAAAGGGCCTCGCTGCCTTCTAATGGATTTGATCTCTGGCAGCATCAAAAAGTGGACGCTGAAGTGCTTTAGCAAGGCTTGGATCTCTCTCCACGCGGTCCTACAGTGTGCAGAAGAGCAGGACATGTGTCACCTACGTACAAGCGAACGTAGGGCTTTAAGGAATTCCCATCTGAACAGACGAGATTTGTAGGTTGCTAGGAGAGCTGAGAGGCGACAGGCGCAGGCTCATGGGAGTGAAACCTTATTTTGAAAGGTTTATCCAACAAAGACAATAAACAGGAATTTTATAGAATTTCCCATTTCTTAGAGGAAGCTTTTAAATAAAGTTGTGTTATTTCTAAGGAAATACCGAGAAACACAATTTTCAAAAAAATTGTAGAATACTCTCTGGAAATGGGAGTTATGCTAGGAAAGTTTTTGAAGCCTTATCTTCCCTAGTACTTAAATATTTTCAAAAGTTTTCTATGCTTTTTTTAAATTTTCATTGAAAACCCTTTATACTTGCCTGATCTGAAGGCAAAGACTGAGAATACCCCATCTGATGCCAAGGGTGGCAGTTCTCGCACTTGCTCCTGCAGCCACCATAATTCTTTTATTGTGTGATTGAGGCTGATGCTAATGCAAGTGAGAAAAAGGCATCATAATCACAGTAAAATAATACAGCCAAGAGGTGGCACCTTTTGTTAAGCCATGCTGTGCAAAGGCAATCCGCAGCCAGAGCCAAGCGCGCAAGGACGGGACTGATGTGGTCCTCCGGCTGTCCCGGTCCCTGCGGGCGCCAATACGGCGAGTGTTAACGCCTGGGGCTCGCCGGGCAAACCGGCGAATCCTGGTCCAGCGCCGCAAGCCATGAACCGTTAGTTCTGAGCATAAACTTTCAACGTTAAAAAATGGCGACAGCTTCACGCCCTCCTGCAGGAAGCTGCTGCGGAAGGAAAAGTGTGACCGGAGGAGCAGCGGGATGACAGGGGGCGACCCCGAACGGCAGGGCCTGGAAACCTCGTAGCTCAAACGGCTTTTTACGGCTGTTCACGTTCCCAGAGACACACGCACGTGTTGCCGGCAACGTGAAGTCGAGCCAGGGGAGCCCCACAACATGCCAGGGTGGCTGAGACCAAGGGAATGAAAACGTAATTTAAACAAATCAAGGTTTTCAAGATTTTCAAGATTCAAGAGCAAAACTAAACTATCGGAAAACACTTGCTAACTGAAGGTAATAACGCTAACACTTGAGTAGCCAGCAGACAACGGGCCCATAACTCTGGTCAATGCCTCCCGCTGGCCCAAGAACTCGGGATCCTGAGAAGACCAAAGCAAAGGAATTTAATCAGGCTTCTGTATTTGTTCCACACACTCTCAAAGTGGAAGGAATCGGAAGAAATTCAAGTAGCATGAGCAAGCAAGCATTGATGTGTCTCTTAACTATCAGATACACATAAACCTTTCCTGCTGAAACAGGCAGGCTATTTCCACCGGGAGAACTCAGGCTTACTAGAAGTCTCCCCTGGACTGAGGGTGAGAGTGGGCGCCCCTCACAACCCTGCACCCTGTCTCTGAGTTATTCCCCCGTTTCTTCCCCTAGGGGTCAGCATCCCAGTGCCTTCAGGGACACCTGTTTGGAACATGATTTCCTAAGACTAAGTTTGTCCTCAAAACAAATAGAGAAGTACTTAGCCACCAAGAAATCTTTAGTCTACCTTTGTTAAACAACCACACTCAGAAACCTCCCCTGATAACACGAGTCAGTTTAGGAATTATCAGAACCTACCGTTCAGAAAGGGAACCAAGTCACCAAGTGTTCACCCAAATGTTCTATCATCGCTAGGATACAGCTGACAGTCAGAAATCATGTGAAAACATATTTTTAACCATGTACTTTAAAGTATTCAGATTTTCCACAACATGGTTTCAACAAATAAATTCTGTCATAAAAATTCCAGCTCTAGCCTAATGCATCAGCCATAAAAGAAAAACAAAGTTGCACCAACAACTCTAATAGTTTTTACTAAAAGGCTTTTTGGCCTTTGCAACCAAACAGATATTTGTGATAAAGCAACTTGTCTGAATACTCCCTGAGGCACAGAATAGTTTCCATCTATAAATAGATTACTTATGGGTACCACAAAATTACAATTCTGGCAACGAAGTTATGTAAGTTTATGAATTCTGGGAATGTGAGTTTTTGTTTCAATTAATTGAAAATTAACTTTAAAGCAATCAGGCACTGTTTTAACAATTTTGTAGTATGTAATTAAGTAATGGATTTTAGTAATTTTCAATGAAATAAAAACAAAAGCCCTGTCTTTAAGTATTTCAGGAACAGTGTCATTAACTTTGTATATTATAAAAACATAAGGCCTTTTTCAAAATGTTCAACAATTATGATTGAAAAATAATAAGCTGATATTTTCAGTTAAGTTTTCATTATACTTTGTTTTAACACATTTTAATTTTAAAATGTCCTAAAAGCACTACTTCTGAATGAAGAAGAGAAAATAAACTAAACTACTTCCTCCCTCAACGCAGAGGTAGGCCTGCACTGCCACAGGAACTTTGTGATGTATTTTTCAAAAGACTTTTCAACACAACCTACCAGGGCGGTTTTAGGAGCTCTATGCATGCCCT
This sequence comes from Miniopterus schreibersii, assembly GCF_964146895.1. Taxonomy (NCBI): domain Eukaryota; kingdom Metazoa; phylum Chordata; class Mammalia; order Chiroptera; family Miniopteridae; genus Miniopterus; species Miniopterus schreibersii. The sequence continues at coordinate 10,079,811 of NC_138101.1, read as the reverse complement.
GGAACCCTTCTGTCAGAAGATATCAAAGCCTCTACAACTCGCATCCTAAAACTCTCTCTGTACCATTCTTCCTGTGTCCCACTGCAAAGCACTAGCCTTGAAAAGTCTGTGATAAGATCTGCCCCATCCATGCAAGCAGCTGATATTTAAAGGTGCTCACTGCTGCACGTAAGATCAACAGTGCCAAATATTATTTGAAGAGGAAAGCCCTGCTGCTATTTCCTCTTCAAATAATACCTACCTAGAGAATTTTGCATTTCTATCAGAGAGCTGTCTTTGTTGTTAATGAGAAGAGTAAAGTTATGTTGTGCAATAATGAACTCCGATGAATGAATTCTGATTTATCTGGTCTATAAAAATAATCTGTTTCTAGCAGGGAGAGGTGCTGAGATTATATGCTCACATTTTTTCCTGAGAGGAGAAAAAATATCCAAAAGGTTTGGGAACCCCTGAAGCGTTTTGAATTTTTGAATTCAAACTTCTTAAAGAGCAAAATTTCATGTATCTGGCCAAACAAAGCCAGCTGGTGCTCCTAGATGCAAAGAATAGAACTCCGGGTAATTTAAGGCAAGGAGGGGATTTACCGAATGCCTGGAGAACAGAGCTTGGAAGGAAGTAAGAACCAAGATATTCAGGTTTAATCAAAAAGCAGACACCCATGAATGTCTGGCAAGGGGGCCTGTCTGCTGGACAGTGAGAGACGGACAGGCCGCGGGCACCCGTGGCTCCCTGCTCCGGTCCCTGGGGGTCCTACAGCCACCACCCCGCTGGAAGGAGCTCTTACCATTCCTCCTCAGCATCTATCTGTTCTGATCCAAAGAGCCAGGGAGGAGTCTCATCTGCGCATAAGTCTTCTGCCTCTTTGCACAGCCCGGTGCAATCAGCTGAGGACCCCGCCCCGTGTGCTCACCTCGTGGACATACCCACTCTATCTGGCTGCCACGTCAGGGGGGTCCTCGCACAGCAACCCTCAGAGAGCAACCAGGGACTCCTGGGGACCTGCAGCTTCAAACTATTTCATAGTGATATTAAGATGCTATCTGCCTGCTTGTTTGTTTTTTCATTTTGATGATATAACAGTTCCTCTTCAATAATAATTACAATAACCTATTGATAATACCCCATAATAATAAAACAATATATTAATGATAATAATATCTCCTATAGCAAATTTTAGTTATAAATTACACTCCCAGAAATGGTCTCATTTGAGTACCATACCCTTGAAAGACAAGTATGACTCGCAACCCCTCCCCCCCACACACACTTCACAGATAAGCGGACCCACAACAGATATTTTAAGCTCAAGCTACAATGAACTAACTATGTTTTTTCAACCTTCCTTTTGCTCATGTCTCTGCAATATTTCTAATGCTGCTCTGGGAATTTACTTCTCTCTTTCCAGACTGGTTTTTCTATAAATGACCTAAGTGTATTTTGAAATTAGCTCAGAAGTCACTGACCTTCGCTGGGTTATCTGTTTTCCTATTTTTTATTTCTGTGAATTCTGTATGTATTCTGCATACAAGTTCACTGTCAGCTATACGATTTGCAAATATACTTTGCTCATCTGTGGCTTCTTTTTTCATTCTTTTAACAGTATCGCTTAAGGACCAGAGGTTTTAAAGGTAAGTGAAGTCCAATGTTTCCATTTGGTCTCTTAGGATCGTATCTAGGGAATCTTGGCATTCAGTCTGTGGCCAGTCAGTGTGATGTTCGATGGGGGTTTTCATAGACGCCACTTATTAGTTTATCTTTTCGTAGTTCATTATTGTTGTTTTTAAATCAGGAAAGGAGGCTGGATTTTTGTCAAGTGCTTTTTCTACATTATAGAGATGAGCTTACAGTATTTCTTATGCTTTGCTACTATGATGAATTAAATTGTTGGCCTAAGACAGCCCAAGCTCCTTATATCACAGCCTGCAAGTCTAGGGTCCAGTGAACTTCAAGGCTCTCAGGGTTGAAACCAAGGTGTTTGCAGAGCTGAATGCCATTCTGGAGACGGTAGGGGGGCACTTCCAGATGATTCAGGTGCTGGCAGAGCTGGTTACGTGTGGCGCTAGAATGAGGTCTTCATTTCCTAGCTGGGTCCGCGGGGGCTGCCCTGGGCTCCCGGAGGCCTCTCTCTGGACCCTGGACAGAGGAGCCCACGTCTCAGAACCAGCAGTGGCACCTGGATGCCTCCTCCTGGTACCACAGCCCCTCTGCCTCCTCCTCTGCTGTGCCTCGTATTTTCCTTTGCTCTCATTTTCGTACTAAAGTACAGTGGAATTTTCTAGAGGCTACACGACACTGTGATATCTCAACAGGTTGAGTGCGGAAGCTGATAAGAATACCTAGCTGTCCTCTTTACAGCCAAAAATCAAGATTTGCAAAATATAAACCCATGCTGGTCTTTTCACTGTTTGTTTTAGTATATATACTATATCCATATAGCATGTAAATTATTTGTGTGTGTGTGTGTGTGTGTGTGTGTGTATATAATAAAACTAACATGTAATGGAATTATTTTACTATGTTAAATGGTGGGCACACAGTGCAATATACAGATCATGTATCACTGAAATGTATACTTGAAACCTATATGATCTTATTAGCCAATGTCACCCAATAAATTTAATAAAAAAACTTAAAAATTAAGTAAAAGATTGGTGAAAGCAGAGGCTAAAAAAATTTTTTAAATTATAAAAAATGATTTAATAAACATTTAAAAAATTTCTGCTTTAAGTCCCAAGTAAATGTGGATACACAGACATAGCTATAACATAAGAATACGTAGAGATGTAACTAACATAAACCAAATCATTTTACAATCCTCAAAAAATGTTAAGAAAATAGAGGAGTCCTGAGACACACAAACACCCAACAATTAAAAGTTTAAGGACCACTCTAGCGGGCCTCACTCCAGCAAGGAGATGACCTGGTCCGAAAGGCCCCGTCCTGCTGCTCCCGTCGCCCTGGTCAGCAGCAGTCCCCAGCCCACGCGGCAGGAGCCAGCCAGGGACTTCCATCCCGTGAGCAGGGGACCCCACCGAAGGCACTCCCTGCTCCACCAAAGTCAGTGTTTCCCCAAAGGGAAAGTGGACAAGGGCTGGGACGCTAACTCTATATGACAAATGCCTCTGAATGCGGTGTCTGTCAGAAAAGCTGACTTTCAGTTCCTCCGATTGTAACCAAGTACCTTAAACCGTCTGCAGACCAGAGAGATAATGATGCATTACTTACACAGCCGGGTAATCTACTCCTTTGGTCCTTGTATGTGATAAACCCCAGGTTATCCTCTTAAATATTTATGTTTCCCATTTCCAGATCATGCCTAGTATCAACCTATCCCAGTATCCATTTAGGAGAAATTGGCTTGTATGATATGTATAAATAGTTCTCAATAAATCAGAGGCTGAGAACTCCAGAACAGATTTTTGAGATTACGTTTAAAAATGCAAAAATGAGGCTTTCACATCATACTTCCAGTTCCTTCCATTGCAAGCTCATCACTATCCATATTTCAATAAGTTTAAGTCAGAGGACATCCAATGTTGCTTAATGAAAAATGTTTTCTGAGAGATTTATGTTTGAGATAATTTGTAAAGATACAATGTCTTGGTTAACACAAAGGCAACCCTTTACCAAAGGAACAGGTTTAGTATAAATAATATTTAAGTGTCACATAAAACCATATACATTACACGGTCAAGGTTAATGCCGAGTACAGCCTGTGAAAAATTATTAATTCCCACTCCTGTCAGTTTTCTTGCCTCCTTTCAACTGGCCAATTTTAGTGAGGTCTGTGTGGGAAAATCAGAAAATTCAGTTGAATAGAGTTATACTGAAGAAGAGTCGACAGCTTTGAGTAAAGGCCAAATTATTCCCCAGCGGGTCACATGTGTGAGCTTCACGCACATGCACGCGTGGCATTTATGTGGGGCGAGGTGAAAAGAGTTTTTTGAGTAATAATTTCCTTTACTTTTTGGATCTGGGTTAATTTAGAAAGAGCTCAAACCAAGTAAAACGCAGTTTCTAGATAAATTAGAGTTTACTAAAGGTGGGACGTTATTCAGTTGTGACCAAATAAATCACAAGAGAACATACAAATTGATACCTTGTAATAAGCAAAACTGCAAAAGGAACATAAATAAACTATATGGTTTTATTTCTGCTAAGATAGTAACTATGTTCACTTTGTTCCTTTGTTCTACAAAAACAGTATTCATGTCACAAGCACATTGTAATGACAAGAATCATAGGCACTGTAATCAGGGATTCTGAACGTTTACTGAGTAGCTCCTAAGTGCCTGGCTTGTGCTGTTGGGTTTGCAAACATTTTCTCACCTAACCCTTCCTAAGAAACTGAAGGGTTCCGGGCCGGCGTGGCTCAGCGTCGACCTAGGATCCAGGAGATCGGGGTTCGATTCCCGGTCAGGGCACAGGCCCGGGTTGCGGGCTCGATCCCCAGTCGGGGGCCTGCGGGAGGCAGCCGATCAATGACTCTCTCATCACTGATGTTTCTCTCTCTCTCTCCCTCTCCCTTCCTTTCTCTGAAATCAATAAAAAATAGAAAGAATCTGAAGGGTAAGTGTGAACATGGCCTTCATTTCCCAGGTGAAATAAAACGGAGGCTGAGCAAGTTAAGGCCCAGATCTGACTTGCAAACCTGTACTAAGAGCACCAAGAAGCCCACTGTACACCAACACTGCTGACTCTCCGCTAACGTCTGCCAGGCTCTGTGACCTTGGCCAAGTCCTATCACTTCTGCGGGCCTCACTGGTTTATTCATCCTTCTGTTAATTTCATCGTAGGTTCATTTAAAAGATACTTACTGCCACTCCCTGGATAAGGAGCTGAAAAGACTCATTTGTAAAAAGAAAAGCTGGGGAAAAACACCTGTTATAGGGACCAGATGAAATAATGTACTAAAGAGGCTTGGTATTTTACAGTGCCAGGAGGCCAAGCGACTCCTGAAAAAATCGCCATGACTGTCCGTGTCCCATCTGAGTTTATCACAGCCATCCGAGCCAGGGACGAATGTCCCCAAAACAAGGCCTTACTCTGGGCGACGAATTGATCTGACCCAGTGAGCATCCTCTATCGTAGAGAACGGCTCACCCTGCTGGTCAAATCCTGTCTCAGGGAGTCAGAAAGCAGGGTTTCCGAGAAGAGATGCTCGGCAGGTGGGAGCCACAGAGGAAGGCAGGCAGAACCACTACAGAGACTTGGGAAGTGCTCCTGCATTCCGGACAGCATGCCAACTCTTTAAAAGAAAAAAAAATGTTTTATTCATTTTTTAGAGAGAGAGGAAGGGAAAGGGAGAGAACATGGATGGGCTGCCTCCCGCACACCCCTCGCCAGGGATCAAGCCCGCAACCCAGCATGTGCCCTGACTGGGAATCTAACCGGCGACCTTTTGGTGCAGTAAATGATGCTCAACCACTGAGCCGCACCAGCCGGGCAGCATTCCAGTTCTTGCCGATGCCTGTCGAGTACCCGTGAACGTATTTTCTTGCTCCCACGGCCAGAGCATGTCTCAGGCCATCAGATCTTTCAGGTAATACAGTAATTTATTCCAACTCGCTTTCAGAGCTGCAAAGCATGTGCATGTGAAACCTGTCACCATCATTAAAAATCAAGTGCCATTGCCTGGCCTGAATTCACTAAGAAACGGAAGATGTGAACTTCCGGCCGGGATCTGCTGGTCTCCTTACGTGGCTGTGTTCCAGGGTTATCTTCCAAGGGCCGCTCTCTAAAGTAATATTAAGCTCTTTTCTTGATTTGTTTCAATCCACTTATCAGCCCACAACTCTGAACCAATTACTGGAAAATATCCTCAGTGACACATCTGTCAGTGTAATTGTTAAGATTTATCTGAAGATAGATTTTTGTATCTTATTTTTAGTCAGCCTTACAGAGGTATAATTAATGAGAGAGAAAATTAACTAATTTGAAGCATGCAGTTCGGAGGTTTAACAAATGCGTGCAGTCATGTGACCACTAAACACGATGCAGAATCATCCCATCTCCCCGAAAAGTTCCCTCACGCCCATTTGCTGCCGATCTCTCACCTCGGTCTTGACCCCTGACAATGAATGATCAGTTTCTATCATTATAACTTTGCCCCTTTTCGAATATCGTGTAAATGGAACTGCAGTTTTAAGTCTTTTATGTCTACCTTCTTTCACTTAGCACAATGCTTTTTAAAAAAAAAATATTTTTTATTGTTGAGAGAACTACAGATGTCCCCCTCTTTTGCATAATGTTGTTTGAGAGTTGTTATGGGTACCGATAGTTAAGCCCTTTTTATTGCTGAGTAGCAGTGTCCCATTGTATAAGTCTACCGCATTTGTTTAACCATGGTAATAGCTGAACAACGAGTTCTTTTTTGCTGTGTGGCTATTATTTAAAAAGCTAATATGAATATTTGCATATAAACTTTTGTGTAGACAGTAATTTCATTTTTCATGGAAAAATAGCCAAGAATAGTGAGCCCTATGCATATTGCAACCCTGATAAACCCGCTAATTAATTTGAGTAGTTTTCTGATGATTCCTCAAGATTTTCTGCAAAAACAATAATGTTAGGGAATTCTGCTTCCTCCTTACCAAGCTATATGATGTTTTAAGATTTATTGGACTGGCTAGAATATTTTAAACAAGGTCGAAAAGAAGTGGTTGCCTTGCCCCTGGATTTAAGGGAAAGCATTTACCCAATGAGAAGATGTTAATTCTAGGTTTTTCAAAGATGTCCTTTATCAATTTGCAGAAATGCCTTCTATTTCTAGACAGCTGAGAGTTTGTTTTTTAAATTATGATTAAGTGCTGAATTTTGTCAAATGTTCTCTTTTAACATATCTGTTAATATGTTGAATTGCAAGGATTGATTTTTCAACTGTAAAAGCAACCTTGCATAAACCCCACTTGGTCATGGTGGATTAACCGTTTTATTTATTGCTACACTAAGTCACTCAATTTCTGAGAAAGAACTTTGCATCTACGTACACGAGGTACACTGAATTGCTGTTTTGTTTCGTTTTTGTAACAAAAATTGTCTGATTTGTCACAATGTGTTTGGAAGTAGTCTTTCCTTTTCTATCTTCTGGAAAAGTCTATGTAGATTTTACATTATTTCTTCTGCAAAGCTTGGAGAATTCGCCAGTGAAGATGCCTGGCCTGAGTTTTTGTTGGTTTGGTTTTTTTTTTTGGTCTTATGGAAAGCGTTGTTTTTCAATTTTTAATTTACTTCATTTTTTTGGAACAGCTGTAGGTTCACAGAAACACTGAGCAGAAGGTGCAGAGCTTTTCCACATACCCCTCATTCTCAGATGCACAGCCTTCAGACTTGACAACAAAATATTTTAAATTACACACTGTGTTCACTGGTCTGACACATTGTTTTTCCTCCCTCTCCATCTAAGTTTTACCTCAAGCGCCCTTAGTGGCTCCCCTACATTTACTGTCTGATGTAGAATGTGGGTACCTTGGCTACTGTCCTCCGAGGTGTATACAGACCTTGAAGCAACCAAACTTGCATGGATCCCTGCACGCGGTCAACATCCTGGAAATCTGGTCTACATTTGACTTGAAACCCTCTAGAGCAAGGAACCAACCACCCCACCAGCAGCTGTTGCATTTTAAATTGCAACATTGTATAAATTTCTCCTGTGGGAGGGCTTGCAAGTCCAGAGAGGCTGAATAGGAGTCTGTGATCCCTGCCATGTGTAGTTGCACCAAAATCCAAGGGATCGGACTGCAAGTGGCATGTGAGCTCTGAACCTGCCTTTTTCCGATGGTTTGTGACAACTGCTTGGCAGGGGAGAACAGGACTGACGATGATTAGTTTGTAATACTATTAATACTTCCCACTTAAGATATACAGAAGCAAATATTTCCGTCATTTCAGGAAATTACATACGTTTGTATATTGTTAGAGTTTTTTTAAACACCGTTTAACATTTCTTAATAGATACATTCACCTTTAGTGGGCTTCTTCAAATTTCAGTGATAGGACATATAAAATACTCTTACTCAAAATCAACAAAATTTTCATAATAAATACTTTTAAAAGGTAAGTATTTTTTCAGATCTCTAATTACATACCAGGAAAGAAAGAATTGCTAAAAAATATTATAGGCAAAGCTGTGTGTGTTCATTGTCACGGAATCTGCATATTTTAGTTATTCGTCAGTCTTCTTTTTACATTTCCTACCATCATGCACAAAAACAGTCATGAACAGGGCTGATGATGGGACTCTCTTCAACAGTTATACAGTGGAAGGATGTGTACCCTACTGTTAAGCCACTTAAAATATGAACAGATGCGTGATAAGCAACATACAAATGGTCCCGGTCCCCAAACTAAAAAATTTAGAAATCACCCTGATTGTGACTAATTGTGTAATATCCACCTGTGCACACGCCCCAACCCTGTAACAATGTTTCTCCTTCTTTCAGGGCTCTGTTCCTCCTAACTGAGATGTCCCTGATGCTCTACGAAAAAAAGAAACAGCAACAGAAAAAAAAGGCTCCCGCTCAAACTTGACAACAACATATCGATGTCCGAAATGTTAACAAATTTCAGCTCCGTGGCTTATTGACACCTGCGGTTTTCCCAGCTGGAAGAAAGGCGGTCAATGTATCGAGTGGATACAAACTCGGAGTTTACATTATATCGCAGCTAAAACCCACACAATCATTTCTTCAAGCTGTTCATATATGGAAAGTCAGTAACAACGGAAGGTAGGTTTCCTATTTACTGTCTGCAGATGGAACAGGAAAGGAGGGAAGAAGCAGGAGAGGGGATAAAGGAGAGGAAAGGGGGGAGGGAGAGGAGCGGAAAGAAATGCAAAGGGCGGGAGCAACAGGGGTGGGCCAGGAGATTTCAATCAGCAAAAGGCTCCCTTCATCAGCTGCAAGGGGGCAGGAAACTATTGATTCTTAGGCAATTCACAGGACAGAACTGCTTAAGGAGAGGCCCGTTCAATGCCAGAGAACAGAGAAACGGCAATCTAGAGCAAAACGTCAAAAACAGGGTAGTCAGGGTACCACGGCAAGCGGGAGACCAGGTGCAAGCTCACGCCATTCAGTCAGTGAGCGACCCTGCTCTTCGCAGGCACCGTGAGCAGGGGGAAAGTCGCAGTTGCTGATGGCAATCGAGCGCCTGCAGGGCAGGGGCACCTCAGGGGCCAGAGAGGCAGACAGGGTGGCCACCTTCCTTCCAACGGGGGACCTGAGTTCTCCCCTCTGAATGGGCCGTTGGGATCGCTCATCTCTAAGTTCCCTGAAGCTCCGAAATACACCACTGTGACTTTGAGGAAGAGGCAACCAAAAGTAAAACTGTATCTTCAACGCGAGCAGTGAAAAAATCAACTAGTACATAATGAAAACACCGACTCTGCCTTTTTTCAGGTAACTATCGGAATTAAGCCAAAACTGACCTTCGCGCAGTGCTGAGCAACAACTGTGACCTACCAAGGGGCAGCTGTTCCCGCTCAAATTTCCCCGTTCCTCCCGCCTGCTTTGCCCAGACATTACTTACTACCAATAGGAAAGAGCCCTTTCTGACTGGGCACCTGAATGAGGCGAACTCTGCCCTCCTCCATTCATGTGGAAATTCCACCCTCACAACCTCAGAATGTGACCTGACTGTCCCTTAGGGCTCCTGCAGATCTAGTGAGTTAAGATGAGGTCATTAGGGTGGGCCCTGACCAATATGACTTTTACCAACCAGGGAACACTGGGACACGGACACACACAGAGGGAAGGTGATGTGAAGAGATTCGGGGAGAGGACGGCCATCTCTAAGCCAAGGGGACAGGCCGGGAACTGATCCTTCCCCCACAATCCACAGAAAGAGCCAACCCTGCAGATGCCTGGATTTTGGACTTCAGGCCTCCAAAGGTAATGCATTCCTGGTGTTCAAACCAGCAGCTTGTGGTGCTTGGCTCTGGGCGCCAGCAAGCTGGTGTGAGCATCTCCCATGTACCCGCAGCCCTGCTCTCTGAGAACCCTGCACGCATCACTGCGCAAAATCCTCACCGTACTTTCGCAGGGCAGGTATTATTCTAAAGCCCACTTTTACACAAACGGGCAAGCTGACACCCCCAAAAGTGATGCTAATCACTCACATTTACTTCCTAAGGGGCAGAGCCAAGATTCAAACTGAGACATTCAGAGTGTGTGGGTCTGAGGACCATACACACTGCCTCTCACAGACTCGAACCAGCCCCAGGAGACAGGACTCGGCCTGGTTTCGCCAGTTGCTTCTCCTAGTCCCTGCTCCCTGCTCACACAGCCACGCGGCCTCTTGCCCCCCAGGTTCCAGTTCACCCCTACTTCTGTGACAGCCTTTCCTGAAGTGGGCTGTGCCCCGTCTTCACGTCGCGCCAGAGAAGCACTGTATAACGACTGCCTGGTATTATCATTGCTTTTCAACCGTTTGTTCCTCCCAGCAGATTCTGAGCTCCTGGAGGAACCGGGATGGGGTCACACTTGGTCATTTTTATATATGTGGCTCCTAGAAGCACGCCAAGCACATCAAAAGAATTCAGTACATATTTGTCAAATGAGTAAATTAATGCTAAAGGAAGCCCTAAGGAATTCTGTAGGAGCTAACGCGCTCTCTCTCACACACACGTGTATGAACTATACACACATATTAGCTATATTAAAGAACAGACAAAATTTAGACGGGTTGACACCAAGACTTCAATACTGGGCATCGTTAAACTTATATGTGAAAAGGAAAGAAACGTCAGTTTCTCTGAAACTTCTTCAAAGCGAACGGAATAGGCTGTTTATGAAGCGCTGCATACCTTCCTGAGCGAGGCATTTCAAACACTGGGATTTGTGTCCTGCATAATTGGAAAGTGAAATGCAGAGGAGCTGACCCAACAAGAAGTCCACAGCAGAGTCAAACTCAGGGGCAAAAAGTGGATTTCTTGAGTGTGATGACGGAGGCGGAATACGTGGGTGTTTTCTCTTCCAGCAAGCTGCCAAACTGGGATTACAAATTCCCCAGCAACTTTAAAATGCCGGGGGGAGAGAGGGTCAAAGATATGTGTTATTTGAAAGAGTGACCTGAGATTAGATATGCTGCTCCGCATATAAATATAATGAGAGCATCTAACGCCTATTATGTACAAGGAGCTGAGTAAGCAACGGGAAAAGACTACTTCTATATGCAAACACACTCGGACAACATATCCACATCGGATGGTTCCTTTAACAATGTCTCCTCTCCATTAGGTTTATATAAAATTAGACGCTTATCCCATCGCAGACCCATTTAAAACAAAAGGGTGTTTCCTAATAGAAGAGGTAGAATCTAAGCGATCTCTGCAAACTCTAGAGATAAACACAACTCAGCACGGCCACGCCTGCCTTCACCTTGGCTATGACGACGCTCGAAGCTGCCAGCGGGCTTAAACATCTCGTCCATGCCTGGCCGGTCCAGACCAGGCCAACTCCACGCCGACGCTCACAGTCACGTCACGTGGCGATTCACCAAGGTCGCGACCGCAGGAAAGGGAGGGCGGTTGGAGGGGAAAGATAACAGATCACCTCTTATGCCTACTAAGGAAAATGACTGAGCGAGTGGAAGATCCCAGTCTCAGAGCCGCGGTCACCCTCAGAGGCGGAGTGGGAATTCCTGACGCGCAGCCAGCACTGCCGCTTCCGGGCACGTGCCCACCCTCAGCTCAGCCTGTATCTTAACTACAAGGAAGAGTCTTTAGTTTGAAACCCACGGTGTCCTCTTAAGACGCGTCTCCTTCCTTGCGCCTGTACCCTTAGTTAACCAGGGGACTAGCTCAGAAACGCAAGAAGGAAAATAAATGAATGGAGGTGTTTAATTTTCAAAACCGCACTTTCAAGTCCACTCCGGCCTGTGTGTGGAAAGGGAGAGGCGTTTTCTCCGTTTTGAAAGCGCTCTTGCACACGTCAAGAATGAAACCTGGCTGAGGCGGTCACGGCCTCTTAGACACAGGTAAGATGAGAGGCAGGGGTGGCTCTCAGACTCCGTGGGCGCCACACGTCCTGGGCGACGTGCCCACACCCAGCGTGGCGGCCCTCCCCTAGATGCCTGAGTCAGTGGCCTGCGTGGGCCCCGCATTTTCATTTCCAGCAAGTTCTCCCAAGATATGGCATCGCGGCACGGAAAACACCGTGAGAATTATTCGCATAAGGAAAGTTCCCCCCGATACGAAGAAGAAGAATGGAGATTTGGAAGAGACGTCACGAGGTTCAGAATGATACACAAGTTTCTGAGAAGAGACCAAAGTCCCGCAGCCAAGAGGGTGGCAACGTAAAATGCGGCCACTTCCAACCCTCCTGGCCATGGCGAGCGACAGGGACAGGCCGAGATGGGGGGCTGAACAGAGAAGCTCCCCGAGTGCTCTCGGCCCTTCATCACGAGCATTCCTTCCTCTAACCCCCGCCACCAGACCCAAGGCCTCGCTCACAGGAGTCAGTGGAGAGAAGTCTTCCGGAGCCCAGCAAAGGCCCAGGGCACAGAGCAGGGGCCCACGTCTGAGCCGCATTTATTCCCAATGATCTGCACTGACTTTTACTCGGCCGAAACTGAAGGCATTGCTGGGAGTCCTCCCCTTGTTCTGGTGGCACCTACTGTGAGCACTACAACGGAGAGAGATGGCTGTGGTCTCCCTCAAACGAGCAGGACTATTTTCAATTACCTTAAAAAAAAAAAAGCCGAACGTTGTTTAGCAATTTCTTTTCCCTGAGGGCTCTTGTAGATGTCGAATGGGAGCTGGTCTGGCAGGTGACCAGTCTCAGAAATCCCCTTGCGTCCCCCCCCGCCCCCTGGCCACCCCATCTTTTCTGTCATCTCACTATTTCAAAACTCCGAGAAACTAACAGCACAGGGCTGGCTCGCCCGCGTGCTTTGGGCCTCGCTCGGGAGTCCCATTCGAGGTGCCTCAGCGTCGGGGATCCCGCCTGGAGGACGTGCGGGGTGAGCCGTCTTGCTGTGCACAACTCTCAGGGGCTCAAGGACGGAAGGAGGGGAGCAAAGGCGACGGAGGAGGGTTACCGGGCCTCTCGCAAACCAGAGGCCCTCAGAGAGCAGCGAGGCCGGCTCCCCCGGGCAGGCCCCCGAAGGTGAGGACGGGCTGAGCGCCCCGCCTTCTGGAGAGGCCACGGGAGGGACAGAAGCTAAAACCTTTCTCGGCAGCACATCTCCGAGCCGGTGGAGAGAGCGACAGAGAAACTAAGCAGAGGCATCAACTATTTTATCTGCAGGTAGGGGCGTGCGCTCAGGAAGTTTCCTGAGACCTGAAGATGTATCAGCTGCTTCTGTAGTTGCTTTAAAGTGTCCGAGTTCGTTCTCCCGGCTTCTTATTTCCCACGCTGACTTGAACACGGTGCCACATAGTTTCGCAGGAAGCTTCGAGGCGAATGGCTCCCTGAATACAGTTTGCCTGCAACTAGGCATCGCCCTCTGGTCTCCGTGGGATTAACATCTCTACCAAGCAGGCAGGGAAACACCTCAGTTAGCTTCCCCACGATGCTGGACCACCCTCCCGCGTGTGCCTTGCGTAGGCAGGCGCTCAGCAAGCATTTGCTGAAAGAGCGACAGCGGAGGTGACATTTTTTTTGGATGTGATTTTGGGCTGTATTTGCTTATTTAAAAAAAACTGAACTTATTCAGTGGGAGTTCATAGGAAATCAAAATACAAAATGGCATCACGTGATCTAAATCGAGCTCACGCAACACTGAAACCCAGGCAGGGAGAGACGACGGGGGAAAGAACGGCTCTTCTTTTACCTGCAAAGCGTTTTCCCCAGCATCACAGGTGGTTGTGGCGGGACCGTCAGTGACAGTCCTCAACCAGCGCTGGGCCACCAGGCCGGTCCTCTGGCCTGGGCCTGGCCAATCGTAATCTCTACTGTCCTCCGAGGGATGTGCGAAAGAGCGGGCACGTGGCCAACCGATGCTAGTCACACGCCTTCCAGGAATGTTTGATTAAGTGCATTGGGGAGCAAGGCGTGGGGGGGGGCTCCCCGCTTCTGCCATAGTGAACCCCCAGGTGGGTTAGGAGCTGCAACGTCTACCTTTTACACAATGTGCTGAGAACCTATTCTATAAAGGAGCAAACAGAGGAAAGTGAGTTAAAAAGTGGGAGAAAGAGAAGAAGAGGTGACCAGGGGAGCAGAGAGGCGGGAAACGGCGGGGCACGAGACGGACAACGAGACGAGACCCAGGGGCTACGACGGGCCCGTCGCTTGCGCCTGTGGCTCCAGACACGCCTGAAGCCAGCAACCCCTCGGCCCCCGTGTCAAACGAGCCGATGAACTAGGGAATAAATTAGTTAAAATTATTTTTTTTGACGCCTGCAGCCGAATGAGTCCTGATTCCTTAGGTCTTCAACCTCAAGATTAAGACACAGCTGCACGGTAACTGCAGTTATTCTGCCTTTTATTGTGAAGGTTGAAAAGCGATATTGCCCAGGAAAACCCAAGGGCGCAGCTCTGCGGGCAGAACCACACAGCGGCGGACGAAAGTCATGGTGGAGGTGACAGAGGGCATTCCGGGGGCCTGGCTGTGAGTGAAAGGCAGTGTGCGAGGCACCGCTCGCTCGGTGACGGTCCACACCGCCTTCCCTTCTCCTGGGCCACCTCCGGGGAGGGGCAGCCCTGAGACAGTTCTGGCCAATGAAGCGAGAGCCAAAGAACGCTGACTCCTGAGAGGGCTTCTACTTTACTTATAAATAAAAATTTAAAAAGACACAAAAAGCTGGCATAGCCCCTGATCCTGCCCTTTTCCACTTCACCGTTTTCCCTGCCTGGAATATGGATGAATAGTTGGAGATGCAGCAGCCATGTTGTGAGCATGAGGCGATAACCACGAGGCCAAAAGCCAGCATATTAGGAGGGCACAGCCGACGGGCAGAGCGAGCCCGGGGCCCTGAGTCATGCTGAGGAGATACACACTAACCCCGAACTGCCAGCCGGCCTCTCGACTTTTCATATAAACAAACATATATCAACAGTGTGTTTGAGACTCAGCGAACTCTACGTTCCGTTACATGAATCATTTTTAACTGACATAGGCATGTAAGACATTACAGAGCATATATGAAAAAAATTAGAGCTCATATCCAGCAGTTAAGCACTCACCGGGTGTACAAATGTTAGAGAAGTTGGTATCTACGCTGACCCTGTTGATAAATAAATTGAGAATGACCACTCAGAATAACAAAAAGTTTAGTCAACTGAAGGGTATGAAGCTGTGAGAGTGCAAGCTGGAAAGAGACTGGGAATAAACTGTGGTGGACTTGAAATACCGCTCTAAGAAGTTTAACTGTACTTAGTAGAGAATGTATAAAATTCCTGCATGTGTGCAGATAAAACATGCTACGTTGATAAGTTAATTTCCTGCAATAGTGAGAACAGCTCGCAGAAATTCTCTTCCATTAACATCTAAACCAGGAAGAACTTCATAGTACACTGCAGTCAACAGTTTAATTTTGTGACCTCCTGAAAGTTTATTTTAAAAATTAACTTGAATAGTTGGGTTATAAAATGCATAGCCTGGAATTAGTTATTATATCATTGAAAACACCTGGCTTCCCACCGAAGCTATTTGCTCGCACTTGCTGATTTACATATGTGAGTAAGAGAAAATGAAGTTCAAGCTTTTCTCGAAATAACCTTCAGAAGAGGAAAATGTCTTACATGAAACAACTTTACATATAATTACACAAAATGGCAGGAAAGGTATTAAGCATAAAATTTTTGCAGCATAGACCACGGACAAACAATAGCGTGGGGAAGGCCTGGGGAGGGGTCAGTGGGGGAAAAGGGGGGCCATCTGCAATACTTTCAACAACAAAGATAAATTAAAAAAAAATAGAAACTAGAAAGCAAACTGTTATAAGATGGTAATGGTCTGATTTTTAGGCTCTACACCCTAATTTGACTTGAGAACTTTTAGATTTTCTTCTTCATTACCTGCTAAAATGATACACGGGGCGGTTAATCTCTGCAGTGGAGAGCTGGTAGGTGAATAGCCCAGCTACCCTAAAATGCAGACCCTTTACTTTTCAATTATTTGGCCCATTATTAAAAGTGAATGCTGACACAGGCTTGCTAAGTGCAGCCGGACAGGATGCAGGAAGCTGGCTCATTCCATTTGCAAACACCCCACGGGGCACAGGGGCTGCATCCTGGTATTTCTCTGAGTGTAAAGTCTGCTTTTCAGAATAAATCATCTGCACACAAGCTGACAGGCAGAATACCCTGATGGACAAGCGCAGAGACCAACTTTTCCTTCCTTGTTTCTTTCAGGTTAAAAAAATCAATGGAAGATGGCCCTTCTGATCTGATTTGTTTTTTGGACACATATACAAGGAAATAACTTTCCCTACTGCTAACTTAAAATAGAAACTGGAAAACTTCAAAATACGTATGCAGTTCTTCAACCAGGAAGAACTGGCTTTCCCTCCACCTTCCACAATTCACAGTAATCTCCTCCAAGATGGGAATTTTTCCAGTTCATTACAAACATTCCTCTCTCATGATATTGTCTCTTATAATTTGTTGTAGGAAAATACATGCTGCCTAGTTTTCTCAACCAACTTTTATGATTAAATATTCTCTTTCCAGAGCCTTATAGATCTGAAATGATTTCCTTAGTTATAAACTTGATTCATAAAGTTTTAAGTCTGCACAGGAAGTTTGTGTGTCTGCGCTTAGATTTCTTTCTTTTTTTTTTTCTTTCTTCCTTCCTTTTTTTGAGGGTGGTAGTTTTTCTGTAAGACCATTCATTGACGGTAGTTTATTATTATTTTTATTGTTATCATGAACATAACTCCAATTTCCAGAATAATTCTGATTAGGAATACATAGCTGAGTTATAAGAATTTACCCCAAATGAAAGCCCAGTGGAAAACAGGTGCTCCTACTATGACTTATTACCACAGGACAGAAGTGAAACCCAAGGACAGAAACCAAAGTAAGCAAATGTAGATGCAATTGTCCCCAAGTTGTTATTCTTGTCTGCAAAAGTAATTATGGTAAGGAAGACTCACTGCTCTCCTTTAAATTATCACTGCAGATGAATGAAATACACCCTTATTTTGTTTTGCTTTCAAAATGGCATTGTGGCTTAATTGTGTTTTTACTTTTTGTCAGATATGTTAAAGATCATACACATTTTTCAAATCAAGAAAACCACATAAATCACAAATATTTGTATTCTCTTATTTTAATGTCATGATCATTTAGTCTATATTTATTTTTTCATGAGATTCTCTGTAACTTACCAATTTAATCACAGAATTTTAATTAGACATGTGAAGCAGAATTTAGTTCTAGGGTTTATTTTTATTTTATTGCTTTTATTATGACAGTTAAATAGAACATAAGTGCTGTTACTGTTACGGTATTTGAAGGTGTACTTAACCTAGAGACCAAGTCTCAGTGTGATTTATAAACATTAAAATACCTTTTAGATATTTTTATTCCTCCTGGAAAATAAATTCTAAAGAAAACATTTTAATTTTAAGAAAACTAACAAATATTTAAGTTCTATGCCAGAAGTGTGTGGTTAAAATCAATTTATTAAAAACAGGAAATCAAAACTTTCAGGATTAAGTTTCAAGAAAAATAAACTCTTATGCATATGTATTTTAGATATAATTTAAATATTTTTAAAGTCTATTTTTAAAGAAAATATACACATTGTTGAGGAATAAAAAAAAAGATATAAAGTTTAAAAACAAAATACAAAGAACTAAAACGTAGCATTCTCAGAATATAAAAATGAATTTAACTGAAATATACATAGCCCACATCAAAATTATGACAACTTGCAAATCGGCTAGGAAAATTACATCCAGAAAAAACAAGCTTTCCCCCTTTTTGGCAAATTCTCAGAATCCAGTAAAAGTATTCAGATTCCACCATTTCTCAAGTACCCCCTACACTTACTAGATTCTTTCCAAATAGTGCTCGGTGGTCTTGTCCTGGTATTTCCCCCCTGCCCTCACCTACCCTCCACTCCCCAGCTCCAGAAGTTTGAAGTTAGGTGAATAGAACTGGCTTTAATAAGAAGGTTTAAAATTTCAAGTGACATGAGTGTGTCCTTTGTTCTGATCCGCGGATCTCACAGAGTGCGGTTTTAGGCTCCGTCGCCTACCTCCGGGACTATGTCATCTATATGGGGAGGGGGCAAGGAGGGAGAGAGGGGAAAGTATATGTTCATTAGGCTGTCCCTGGGAAAGTACTTTTAATCAGGCGAAACCAGCCATTTATTCAATATTTCTTTCTTAATGTGGTGTAGCAGAATTGAACAAAAACAGACAAAAGCCATAAAACAAAAACAGGAAAAATATGGTGATGGTGCACTCTGAGTCGAGCCTGAAAATGACTTTAAAGACACATCTGAAACACTCACTGATGCATAAGGGACCCTCTATTCAACTCTCTACAGAGGAGGAATTAAACTAAAAGGCAGTTAATTAATATTTGCTTTTAAGTAGGACTTAAAGGGGAGGAGCGTCTAGAGCTGGCCTACCCCGTGCACCCCCCAGGGGAGCTGGGTTAAGTGAAGATGGGCCTGGGCAGGTACCACCAGCAGACCTGAGGTAGGAAAGAACACGAACCCCCGCCTTCCGCATGTTCACCCCCCCCCGCCCCTCTTCCCCTCCGGCTGCTCGCTGAATGCTCCCTCTTCTCCCCCCCACCCTCACCTTCTCACCCTCCCGGATGTGCACCCCGGCACTGGGCCCTCTCATTCCACTCCTTCTGTTAAGCCCGCGCCCTCCCCGGGACGGGACGGCCTGCTTCCTGCTTGAAATCTGCGGGGGTCCTGAGGACAGCGAAGTGCCAGCAAAGCCACAGGTGGCACTGTCCCTACTGCCTCCACTAACACACTCACTCATAAAAAAATAAAATCAAAAAATCAAAAAGAGTGCCTTATGTGGCAATCACTGGCCTCCTAGGATTATTAATTTTTTTTGAGAGAAAGGTATGGGCTTTATTAACGCTTAGAAAGCCCTCTCTCTCGTCATAATTATAAAAGCCAATGAGTGGGGCAGTTCATCAAAAAGTTAAACATGGAATTGCCATATGATCACGCAATTCTACTCCTAGGTATATATCCAAAAGAATTAAAAGCAAGGGCTTGAAGATGTTTTTTAAATACAGTAAATGACATTAAGTCAAGATTTCTCAGTGCCTCGCCTTGGGTCTTACTCATAGGCTTGGTCCAGGCCCTGAGCATTGCTGGCCCAGAGCCCAAGCTCTTGAGACTCAGGTAATAATAACCTTACTGATATTATTGACTCTTACCTCTCTGCCTTTACCCTCTCCTCTTGATTACCACAAATGCAGGCTTTCCAACGTATGAATCTGAAGGCTGTTTGCCTATAATTAATAAGTGTTTATAGATCTCTTCATCTAACAAGGTGCCGTGTGAATCCCTCAGAATGCCATGAAAGGCCCTTCATCAATGGCTCCTTGGACCTCATCAGAAGCCTCCCCCGACTCACTAAAGCACAACCTAGCTGGCCATGCGGAGCTGCTCACTGGCCCATCTGTGCCTCTGCACCAGCCCGAAAACCCTTCCTTCCAATACCACGTGAACACACCCTTGCAGACTCTACTCAGATGTCATCTCTGCGGCAATGCCCTCCACACCCCACAGCACACGACACCCTGCCTTCACACGCCACAGTGCCTTGTGGTGACTTCTTAAAGTAGTCACTTCCGTGGGCAGGAGTCCCACAGGGGCGCAGTCCATGTCTTCTCTTCACATCTCTTACCGTGGGCTTGGCACATACGGTCCTCAAAGATCCAGAGTAGTGTTCCTGGTTTCTATGGAAATATCAGAATACCTACTCACCCTATCCACTGAGAACTCAAGATGCCTGGCCCAGTTCTACAGACGTTGTAATTCTGCTCTAGGTGTGGTTGTTACTTGGCACACAGTGAACGCATCCCTTAGTGCACTGTCCATGTGAACCACCTAAACTCCTGGCAGTTACGGCTGTCTAGCCTTAAGGCGACGACTTCATAGGCCATCGGAGGTATCTTCTCTGCCTATATTAATGAGAAGGTTGGAGATGCAATGGAAAAATCATAACCTCTGGAGTTAGAAATGACTGGGAGGAATCTAAGTGTAATTAACCTCAACAAGCACGAGTTCCTCAATTTGTAAAATGGGAACAACGCTACTGAAGTCACAGGGCCATTCTCAGGATTGAATGAGACAAAATACATAAAGCACCTTGGAGCCAGACTGTCTCACACAGAGTAAGTACTTGAGCTCTTTCATCTTTCCCTTGATAATTACTGCAAAATCACCACATACGCTTATTTTGATATTCCACCTGCCTTCTTACCAATTTAAATTCACATGAAAATCAGGCTCCCACCCTGATGACACTGAAAACACCAGATTTGTATTTACTGCAGTAATCTGTAGCCCACAATGAACTGTTCTGCATAAATACAGAGTGAGCACATGCTTAAACAGGTAGTGGTGCGCCTCCGCTTTGCCCCCAATTCATGATGTAGTGAGACCAGTCTCATCACTGTATGATATCTGAGAGATAATTTATGTAAACTGAAAAAATGTCATCAGAAATTGACAGATCCAAAGGGCTGTCCTGAGGTGCACTTAGGCTTGAGAGATGTAGAGGAATGAGAGTATGAATGAATACATTTGATTTTCCTGACCAATGATTTAAATTCTTCATTTCACAAACAACGTAATGAATAAATTCAAATCGATAACCATCCATGGGTCATACAGGTATTGAAAACTAAAAATTAACACTTCAAATAAGCTTAAAATGTATTTCTGCAGCAACTAAAATCCATGTATTGGAAGTAATTATTTAAAGATGTAAGTTAAGAAACCGTATTCAAATAAATTTAAATAAACATGATGTAAGAAAAGTTTCAATATCTAATAACCAATGTAACCTATGTGATCTAACAATAGAGAGTTGTCAAAGGGTGTGCTGTTGAGAAGTATTAATATTATACGATCAAAATTACAGGCTGTCACAGTTTGGAAGTAAACTGGAAAAAGAGAAAACTGTTAGGAGACCAAAGTCTAGCTGATTTTAAATTTAGGTTAATCTAGCTGATTTTAAATTTAGGTTAAGTCATACCTAATTTCAAACAATGCAGAGCACATCTTTCCTTTCTCATCCTAAATAACAAACACATAATTTCTTATAACTTATAACAAAAGAGAAAGATGAAAACTCCCTAGTGTGACTTTTAAAAAGGGTCTTTTTAAAGCTGGTCATGGTATATAGGTATTATGTAGTGGCATATATTTAATTCACACATGCTGCTATAACATTCCCATTTCATACCTCAGAAGTATATATTTGGACTAACAGTAGAAAAAATCATATCAAAATGTTTTTAACTCTTAATTTGCTGTTAAGGTGACTTTAAAAGAGAAAATGACTTCATTGCAAAGCCAAGGAAGAGCAATTGAACCTGTTACAAACATAACACCAATTTTATATTCCATAAGCCCCTCCAGACTGACTCAAACAAATTTAACGGAGGAAAGAAAAAGTAAGTAATGATCATTTCCTGTTACCTAATAACTTAGGTCCTTATTTGAAATGTAATAAAAGCATTAAAATTCCAAATCAAGGTATCTGACCTTTGACCTTTCCAAATTTAAAGGGGTGATGAGAATATGATAAAACCTTAACGGGGACAGAACCAATTTTCCAGACTGAGAGGCGGGGCTAAAATGTGAATTTTAAATGTTTCTAAATAACAGCACACACGACAAAATACTAGTGTACAAAGTTTTACGTCAAGGTCCCTTGGGAAGAACATTTTCAGTCTGTTGCACCTTGAACAACACCTCTACACTTTTTGAAACCCTTGGCGTTGCTTTGAACACATGCCCCGCAGACCGGGGAGCGGTTTTTCTCTTCTGTCCACGTCCAAGATCGCCGTTTACGAAGGAGGTTTGGAAAAGAATGGCCAGTGGCTGATTTCCCGGACCTTTAAGCCCGGGCCTGGGAGGTAGGGGAAGGGGCTGGGAAGCTCTGCGCCCAGCAAGGCACGTTTCCAAGCAACCTGCACAGCTGAGCAGCCAGAAGCCACCCGAACAATGGGGGACACTGGCAGAGACCCATGACAGGGGGGTCCACAGAAACACAGAGACACACTGTGTGTCCATCCTTTCATTCACACACACACACAGCTTAAATTCGGGCGGCAGTAAGTAATAATGAGAGAGGCCTGGAGAATCCAGGCTGGAGAAAACCAGTGTCCTCCCCGCGTCCTTCCCGGGTTTTAACGCAACGGACTCTGTGCCAGGAACGCTGCCGTCTGTGGGAACAAGCGCGGGCCTCCCTCTTGGTTGTCAATCCGCACTGTGGAGGCGGGTGCTAGGCTCCCTTTCCGCTGCACAGATCCGTGACCAGGCGACCTCGCCCTGTACGGCCGGTAACCTCAACTTCAGTTTGGAATGGAAACCCACTAAATTAAAATTGATGATCAGTAAATGATATGTTCTGGGATACGTGGGAGGGATGGAGAGGGGGGAAGAGTAGAGGAGAAGTCACATGGTCTTTCTCTGATCATCTGTAGAATCCTCCAGCTTGGAAATCCAAGTGTCTAGACTCTAAGTTTTAAATATATCTTCTTACGCTGGCTGTTGTTCTAACACTGATTACTTACGTTTCATTTAGTGATCTCAAGGTCCTGAATGGCATTTCAGAATGAAATGTCCATTAAAAACAGGCTGAATAATAGAAAGATCTGTATAGCGTTATAAACATCGAGCAGGCTTCCTATTCAACAATATTACTTACAGGGCTACCTGATCTGTGCATTTGAAACATAAATAGATTTCTTATAATGCCAGCTCCGTTAAAGCCTCACCACTGTCAGTCAAATGTATACACTGGGTTTATAAATTAAATGATAGTGGCTGACCAAAAAAATGATAGCAGTAATAATAAAAATAAGCTGTTTTCTCTTTCATTGGCTATTTAAGAAAAATTTTGAGTTTTATAACAATCAAAGATATGGAGAAGATAATTTCTGATAGGGGTCATTCACGCTTGCTTTTTTACAGGTGGAAGCATGTCTGAAAAGACCACCTGGAATATTAGAAACAATGTAAAGTTCAGACTTCATTTAAAAAGCAGGGATTATACTATCTTCCTAGAGATGATATATATTAGACAATATTTATGTTTTAATTCAAAGGTTCCATTTGATATGTGCTTTATACAAGGCTCACCTGCATTTGCCATGAAGGACCAAATTTAAAACACAAGACGTGCTTAGGAAAATGCTTTTTAAAAAAATAAAGTCGTCTGTCATGAACACACATCCTGCAACTGAAAACAGCAGCAGTGTATTCTCTCGGAGAGAATTCTACCAAAGGAAATGCGAGCAGTAATTAAACACAGCGCTTTCTTGTCGTTAAATGAAATAAAACTAGCTTTCTGTCAAGCTCTCATAAATTTAGAAAAACCCTCAAAGGCACAAATTACCCTTATTCAATGGCTTTGTAGTGAAAGAAATCTACAGAAACAGGATCAATTTACAGGCCCCGGTCAAAGCTTGATCTGTTTACTAGCAGAGAAGGTGTTAAGCACTATGGTTTAATATTCATTCGGCCGGAAGAAACGCATGACACATCGACGCTGTATGCAATGCCGATAATTACACACCTGTTGCCATGGTAATTTGGGAAGCTGCAGTGGATACAATTAAAATTCCAAACCAATAAAATCACCTTACCCAAACTCGGTAATTTAATCAACTCAAAAATTAGAAAAATGTCTTTCTAATTATTTTAAACAATAATGGACAAATTGAGGAAAGTAAAAAAGACACATATAAGATGCTATTCTTCCCTGCCGTTGCCGTATCCTTCCCTCCCTCCCTCTAACACACACATACCCACACACCACGTGAGCGTTGCTGTGTGTTTTTTTAAATTTTTTTCTGTGAAATTCTGAGACAGTAATTGTATTAATTCTGTTATCATATTTCAGCAGACGGTGACAATATATAATTAGATTGGGCAGGCTTTGCTCGCTGAGATCAATTTCTATAGTTTCCTCTACCATTTAACCGTTTAGATTGTTTGCAAACCCTACTTAATAAAGAGTACAGACATTTATGGCATGCTGTGCTCGTTCATGCGAAAATATTGGTAGTTTTTTCTTTAGGCCATACAAGGTACCTCCACGAGCCTTTCCTGAGCACATGCCCTGAAGAAAAGGTTTATATGTTTTTGTTGAAAACAGTCACCAAAACTTTGGAACATTTTCAGTGCCCTTAAAAATGTGCACGGTGACTGCACAATTGGATGAGAATTTCGTGCCCTTGGTCGTCCAATCAGTTCAGGAGCCAGATTAGGACTGTCAAATTGTGTCAGGACTTTGCAGTGAGTGCTCACTAGAGTGCCTTTAATCCTCCAAGGTTTTCTCAAATGTCACAGCCATCTGGAGGAAAAGGAGCTTCCCCGCTGGGCTCCACTGACCACAAATTACTTTCTAAAGAGAAAGGCAACAATAGAAGGCAGTTAATAAATATTTTATTCTTTTTTTTCCAGAAAGGGAAGGTAAAACTACCTTTCCATCTCAATTTGGCATTAAATGCTTTTATACAATATACATACATGAGAAAATAATGTCTGGCTGGTGTTCGATTTGAGAGCAAATTTAAAAAAAAAAATCATTACAAAATTAAAGAAATATATGAGAAGATATTTGAGTAGCTGCTAATGCTCGCGCTCACTTTTCTTTGCAGTTCGTTCTGGTTTCAGAATAACTAACAATTATATCCTGTGCAAGGAGCGTGATTATTTTTAAGTTATGAAAAGTACACGTTAGCCTGCGGTCCCACCTGTTTCCCAAGTTGATCGTGCAGTGTTACCAGAATCTTAGTAATCTGGGTTTAGGATAAGATCACGTTCAGGGCAACGAGTCCTCGGAATCCCCACCGCAAGTTCTCAGACGGCATCTGGCTCTAGTTTCCCCGATCAAGGATACGGCCATAATCCTCCTCCCAGGACAGCCGCTTCCTCCTGGCGCGCAGGGGCCGGGAAGCCAGCGGCGCTCAGACCCGCAGGTTCCGCGCCCCTACCTGCGCTCGCCAAGGCCAGCGAGGACCGCTGCCGAAATGCTGCTCTGCGGTCGTCTGCGTGCGGCGCGGTGACTGGCGCGTGGGCCTGCTCTGAGCAAAATGCTGCTTTTTAAAAAAGCTAGTGAATGTTCTGCATTATTTGCATTGGATCCTGCCTTGGTGGTTACGCAACTTTAAAGACCTTTTAAAAACATGTCTGGATGTAGTAAAAAAGCTTTACTATATCCCAAGAAGCTTCATACATCGCCGCTGTACTTGATTTTTTTAAGGATATCTTTGGAAAGCATTTCTTTACGTTCAGAATGCAATAATTGAGGGATGCATTAACCTTCCCATTTCATCATGCTTTAAAGGAAGGGTTTGCTTTTTTTCCTCTAAAGTTAAACCCTTACCTTTGCCACGTGTAAATTATGTCAGAAAACACGTGCATCTACACTTGCTACAAATGCTCCTCAAATCTGACTCAACACAAACCGACTTTTCCTCTTACAACGCCTCTGGTCAAAGCCCAGGATCTCTCTTGGACAGAGGCAGGCTGATGGCTCGGAGGGCTCGCCTGCCGCTTCTGCCGCCAGTCACGTCGCGTCTCCTGATCACACAACAGCATGTCGGATAGAGATATTTAGTATATAATACTTTTTCTGTTTTATTGCATATTTGTGGGCTGAATCAAATGTATTTTAAAAGGCAAAAGATCAAAATCTGCCGTGATAGTAATATGCTGTGAGAGTCAGTAAATAGGACGGTCCAAGTTAATAGGCCCATTCCAACCACCAACATATTACGTACCGTTTACCCGATTTGACACATTTTTATGTCCAAAATCTCGAGGCCGGGTGACTAATATTTAACACACATTAACAAATCGCTCGACTTTTTAGCTTCTATCAATGTGAGTTAACATCTGACAATAAACACAAGAGAAAAGATAATAAAATGGTAATAAAATTTTTAAACCATAGCTGATATATTAAGAAAAAATAAAAGGTGAGACATGGCTTATAATCCACACAATTATAGGAGGGACAGGGTCAGCCAGTGATGAGTAGCTTTATGTAATGAGCTACGGTGATGATTTTAAGTTGAGGAAGCGCCAGGGTAAGTATTTCTGCAACACAGTCACTCAATTAATCACTGGGATGCTAAGAGGAAAATGGCTCTACAAAGGGAAAATCACACGCTCGGAGTCCTAGAGCGCGGACACTGCCAGCATAGACTCAGAGGCTCTTCAGCAAGCAACAGATGCGGCGAGATTCTGGTTCTGTAAAAGAAATTCGAACGTCTTTATGATACAAACACACAGATGGAACCCGGGAATGTGACTGCCACCTGTCAATCACCGGTGCATGCTGAGATAAGAGCTAAGAGCAGCGAGGAAGAGCCCCCATCAGGGGGAAAACCACCCCCACACGAACCGCACTATCATCTGTGGAACTCTGTTGACATCCATGATCACAAACAAACTCAGCTGTCTGGGCAGGAACATTTTTCAACACCTCGTTAAAGCACCATTGTTTATGTGACGTGGCAAGTTCTCACAGACACTCATTACTAACACATGTCCTAAAATATCACAGCGTCGTCAAAACTCCATGTCATAGCCAAGCAATGTTTATGTCATTTAAGAAACAAATTACATCAAACCTCAAGAACAAACACATACAATGATCTTGTGTTTCAAAGTCCACTATAAACAATTGTCAGTGTTTTGCTAATACTCTCAAGAATTTCCTTTGCAGCATTAAAAGATACTAAAAAGAGAACGTAAGAGAAAAATAAGCTGTCTAAAATGACGTTGCTTTTATAAATAAGGTTGAAATTATTTAGATATTCAAACAGAAAAACACACACGCAGTATTTCTTTGTAACTGAATAACTGTTAGTACCTTTCACTTTTTAATTGAAAAATTAATATTCACATAACATTAGTGTACATAATATTTTCAGTGCATTTTATTTTCTGGACTATGGGCAGAGATCGTAACAGGTAATTCTGAACTATCAGGATGAGTGACAGCTTCATGAGGTGATGAGAAATGTTGACATGAGCTACAGCGATATGACGATGATGTAAAGATGGATATGACGGCCCACTCTATCTCATACATCAACCAGGGCCAGACTAACATTACTAACAGAAATGAAATGAAAGTGGCATAGGCTTTGGGAAATCTGCTGGTTCCAGACTACATTTAAGTTATTTTAAAAATCAGGCTGTAGGATATTAATGCTAGATCATTAAAACAGCAAACAAGCAAGGAGAAAAACATAATCAATGAGAAAATACTCTATCAACTACCTTAAGAGGGAAAAAAAAAGCACTTCAAGGTCAAAGCCTTTCTCTGCTCAGTCCTTATTAGTTAAGCTACGTTATACATGGCTAAGTGTAAAGGAACAAAGTCCAAAACTTCAGGTTTACAATCTGACTAAAAAACATATGATGGCCACCCCTTAGTTAACTGAACAATTCAGAGTTTAGAAGACAAAAAAAAAAAAAAAATCACTATGCAGAGATGGCCCACCCGCCTAGACCTCTTACCTAAACTCAACCCGCAGAGCCAGTATTTGGTTCTCCATTTTTATATGGATGTCTCATAGGAAGTTCAAATATAAAATTTCTAACACCGTTGTTCCCAAACTATCCACCAAGGCAACTTGGGGAATTCACACGGGCTCTCATGATACTTTAAAATTTCTAGAGAAACACAGTGATACTGAACATCTGTTTTAGAGACCACACTACATACAGTTCCAAAAAATATGGTGCTCACACTATGTTCCTTTTGATGACTTTGTATCTTTTTAAAGCTGGGGTTCAGGGATTGCTGTTAGAGAAAAAGGGGAGTTACTGCAAAAGTATCAATGTAGAACAGGACATGAGGGTGGCAAAATTTAATCTTAACCGGAGGTCAAGAGGTTGTGTGGAGCTCAACAGGTGCACACATCCCCTTAGAGGATACGATATTACTTTTCTTTCAATTTACATGTATTATTTTATCAAACAGCTACTTAGTGGTTAGTGCATAAATCTTTATCAAGTTGTTTGCGCTTAACTACTTAGTAAACAGGACGCCAGTAAGTTGTTAGAACATAAATCCTTATTAAGTTGTTGGACCTAACAACCAAATAAATTAACTGTTGAGTATTTCTTTTGGACTAGGGCACCATGCAAAAATTCCTAAGAAATCAAGAACATTTGTAAAGTTCTGGTACGCATCCAATCACTGCAAATGATGGAAATCTAATCACATTTTCAGTTCAGCACCCTGATTTTCCCCTTGGGAATGGCATACTTTCCCCATTATCAGCCCGAACCCTGCAGATGAAGTTGGCTCTACTTCTGATTCTAGGAATGGACTAACCTGGGGCCAGGCTGACTGGGACATCACAGTCCTCTTGCCCCAGTGATTTGATCAGAAGAGGGCATATGACTTAATTGGAGCAATGCACTGTTATGAGGCTTTCCACTGGGACTGTTAGGAAAGAGGCAAGTAATTTATTTCTACCAAACCTGAACCTTGGAGGATGAGCTCCCAGAGACTGTAGAGCCGGAAAGTGAAGCCAACTAGGAAGGTCAAAGCTGGAGAGGAAACCAAACCAACGCCTAATGACAGAGGCAAAGCACGTATATTCCAACCACCTGGGGCTGCATCCTCACCACTACATGCCAACGCCTGTGCTTCCAGGACCCAGCGCAGGGCTGTCACGCAGCCCCTGGCTACGCACAATACTGTCCACCAACTAGAAGCACTTGCGTCACCTCAAAGCCTGTGAGAAACGCAGACTCTTGGGCACCACCCAAATCTACTGTATCAGAACCTGCATCGGAGCAGGTGGTCTGGACACATATTAAAGATTACAAAGTTGTGAATTAGGGGGGGGAACCACATAATAAAAATTAATGAAGCAATTAATTACTATTGTAAAGTCACCAGTGGCTCAATTTTGGTGCAGGACCTCATTCCTGATTGGTTTAGACCAACAGCATCGTTAAAGAGACCTGTGCCTGTTCAAGTCCAATGTTCAAGTTATAAAAGTAATAGTTTAGGGTCTATTTTCGCCTAAAACATAGACCTGTTGGTGGAATGCTATTGCTTAGTACCCGTCAAGGGCCCTCCCGCGGCCTAGAGAATAAGCTCACTGGTACAGCACACAAAGGCCCCCAGCCCCATTCGCCGCCTGCGCCCCCCCTTCACTGCTGCACCCGCCCCGCGCCCAGCTCGCAGCGACCCTGGGCCACACTGCGCTGCGTCCCTGCGCTCCGCCCTCGCACCTCTGCTCATTCGGTTCCTCACGTTCTGTGCAAGTTGCTTGCCTGTCCTAAGAGAATGGAGAGTCGAGCCAAGTAGGAAACAGCACCCGCTTTGAGCTGAGCCTCATGTTTTTTAGGCAGATTGTCCATCGAAGTCAAAGCCCTTAACAATTCCTGACATACCTGCTTTACAAATGTGAATAAATGGGCGGGTATTTTACATTTCAACTTCTCTTTAATGAAGGCGTTTTATGCCTGTAACCTAGTGGCCTCTACCAACGCAATACCCCGAAGGAAGGGAAGAATGCAGCCTTCTCACATACGCACTAAAATATTGGGCAAAGTGAACTGCAGCCCTGAAATGGTACAGGGTATTATGAAAAGTACGCCTGGATTCTCCTCTGCCTGGGTACAGTCTCTCGTGTTCTGTGAAATGTGATAACATTTAGCTGATCCATAACTGCCATCCCCCTTCCTTTTCATTGCCACTGATTTTCTAATGTTTTTTTTCCTGAAAGAGAATTAATATTTCCTAACTGTGTATGTGTTGCAGTAACATTGACTGAGAGCCTTTCATATTGCAGTAAGTTTGAATTATCAGTGACTCATAACCAGGGGTGATTTTGTTCCCCTAGAGGATATTTGGCAAAGTCTGTAGATATTTTTGTTTGACAGAATTGGGGGGTGCTACTGGCATCTATTTGGCAGAGGCCAGGGATGCTGCTAAACATTCTAATAAACAGGCCAGCCCCTTACAGCAAAGAATTCTTTGGTCCAAAGTGCCGAAGGTGACAAACCTTGGGTTACAGGGCAAATGCAGAATTTTTCTGGAGACTTCTTGCTCCTAGGTGTTTCTTTCCAGGAAGCTGGTTCTAAAAAGCTAGGAGAAACAGAATCAAGAGCAGTCACATGGGAACAAGAGTTTATTATGGACAAAGAAACGGCCAAAGGTCCTTAGAGCGCCCACAGGGACCATAGAGGTCTACGGGTACCATAGGATGCCGGTTCTGGACACTCAAATGCCCAGCCTTGGAAAACAATCCTGTGCCATACTGAGGCACAGAGCCAAAGAGCTGCAGGTTTCAAGGACCCATGGGCATCTGTAGGGGGTAATCAGCACTGACCAAGGGGAACTAAAGACAGTGGCCCTGCCATTGCTTTCTGGGTGCTACCTAATACCCTCTGTTCTTACAGAATCCTGGGGGATGCCATCGTGACTGAGATATAACTTCCCATCTGCCTTGTAGACTGTGGATTTAAAATCAAGTCTGTTTTATTTAAAAGACAGAGTGATATATCTTACAAAAATGAGTGAAATATTATCTGCATCCCTTACACATTCTAGAAGCAGTAACTGATGGTGGTGCCACCAAGACAATCCCTCCCAAAATAAATCAGCATGTACTTATAGAGCATCTATTATATCCTTGGCAAGGTACACATTACAGGAAATAAAATTAACCATAGCTCCTTGCCTTTCAAAAGCATATTATATGGAGTAGAAAAATAGCTTCCATGTATAAAGAAATGAATTGAAAAGAAAAGAGGTGAAGCAGGTTTAATATGATTAAAGGTTCTTATATTTGGCTAGACAGAGATCAAGGGTGACCGTTCAGAAAATAATTCACTAGAGTGGATGGAGTAAAAAATCCCCAGGGTGTCAAGAAGGGAGATGGGAAAGGCTGCAAATCATGTGTGAGGAGTTTGGCAGTAAAAGGAAAGTTAAAAGACAATGCTGACTATATATCCACTCTCCCTGCCTCAGTCAGTGGCAACAGATGGCTGGCTAGTCTGTAAATTTAAACCTTCATATGTCCAGGCAATGTCAACATTTTTGCTAGTAGCGTTTCAGAGAAGGAGTGGGGGCAGAGGGAACAGCATCAAAATATTCGAGACAACCATGAAAAGGTAGATCCTACCTAAGAAAATTTCTCAAAGGATTCTTCCCGGATCGCCCTAATCTAAATGAATTCTCTCTCCCACCAATTCCTTTATAACAGGTTCTTTTCTCTTTTTTTAACACTTTTATCACCATCACCTCAATCACTGGTGCGTCTACATGTATTTGCCTACCCTTGTCTGCTGGATGGTGAGCTATGGTGGCAGAAAGACCAGGCGCTTCTATCTTTGTGGTTTCGATGATATTTAAGAAAAATACTTTGCATGGACTGGGCCCTAAACAAACAGAAAGACTACTGAATGAATGTCCCTGCAAAGTTGTACGGAAAGTTTTATGGTTCTAATGGCCGAAGCAATGATCAGAAATAGGAAGTTGATTGGCTTCCTAACATACACATTTGGTTTGTAATCTTTAACTTGTCTACTGACAGCCACGCTGTGGGTGGTGCCTGTTTATGCAGCACCTGGAACAGAGCCTGTAGGCGCTAGATACAGATTTGCCCAATGAATGAATGAATGAATGACTGGCTTGACTCGAATGACCGTAAGATACCTATTTTAAAAGGTTAAAAAAAATAACAAATGGATAAATTAAATCAATATTTTTATTTTAAAGCAGCATATTCAAACTTAGATTTTTATCTTAGAATTATTAAGCTTGTGCTCAATATCCTAGCCTCGGTTAAACTTAATTATGAAACACAGCTCGGATTTATATGTAGTGTGAGTCATAATCCATACTCGCCCCTTCCAAAATCTAAAGCTACGTAGAGAATCTATGAAATGAAATGACTTGGTACAACCCTGTTAACAGATGTGATGGCTCTTGACTATTCCTGATACCAGGAATGAAATAAACAACACTGTAATTCTTCATTCTGTCATGTTGGCACTGAGTTATTGATCATGAAATATTGTAAAATGTACCTGCACTTCCGTTATTTTTATTATATTTCCACTAATCAGAAAAAGGTGCTTATGCAATCTTCATTATTAACTGTAGGTTTTGGCAGACAGCGTTAAGCAGATGTTTGTATAATTTAAAGGCACAGTGGGATGAAAACTTAAGGGGAAAACGCTAATTGCCTAGAAATGTGATTAATCATTAGAAATCATAAATTGTACACATTTCTAAGAATCATGTCCCCATCTGCCCATTCTACAAAGAAACCTGAATTTAACCCACTGAACACAAAATATGTTCTATTGCCTTTCTAACCTATTACCATTAGTAATATATTTATCTTTGATTATGATTCCTAGAAACAGGAACGAGTTATTTGAAGTAAATCACCTGGACAAAAATTCAATGTTATACAAAAAAAACCAACAAACTGAAAATAAACAGAATCTAAAAATCAGTGTATTCATTAGTGATTTTCAGAAATAAAAGGCACAAATTATGGGATCTACCTAACACCAAAAGAAGCTCCAACTATTTTAAATACATAATGTGGGAGTGCATTATAATTAATTAGTAGTAATTAACCGCTTAAAAACTGTACCTATCAAGAAACTGTTAATTATTTAAAGGAGTGAAATTTTTGTCGAAGCCGTTTTTCAAACCCCAGGGATTTTAGGAGGGCGGGTGGCCCGCGGTGAAGCGAGGACTGAACGCTGCCCGCGACAATCGCGTCTCCTGTCCAGCGCCGCCCTCAGTGGCCTCCGTGCCACTAGATCAACCTGCAGAGGGACGAGCCCCTCAGCCCTGCCCTGCTCCCAGTTCCTGCTGCATAAGGAATGACAAATGCCTCCAGCAAACGGTCTCTCACGCCATTTGGAAACGGGGGGATTAAAATGCACAGGAAAACGTGTTTCTGGAACAGCAAAGGCACAGGAAACACGGCAGCCGGGGGTCTGTCTGCTCAGGGCCAGGGGATGTGCAGGTCCCAACACCGGCTCAGCACAGTGTCACCCAGTTCTCTCTCACCCAACGGAGGGCACGTTCCCCGTGGTGTCAAAGGGGAAGCCATTCCTCTACTTTCTCTTGGCCAAACCCTATGCCGAGCAGGACGATCCCCTCCATGCTCTTTATTTCAGTACTTCGAAAGCACATCTGCAAAGTGCAAGGCCTTCCCCATCTTGGGTACTAATGGCAGCCCCCCGTTAATGTCTCCATAGGGCTGTCTCCTTTGCTCATCCCCAGGAATCTGCGTCACCAATTCCCTCTCCACCTTCAAGTATCTGTTCACATCCCGCCTTCTCACTGGGGCTTCTTCAGCCCCCCTGTTTGAAATTGAAACCAACCATCCCCGCCCTCCTTACTTTTTCTATCTGTCCTCCCCCCAAATTTATTATGTTCTAACACAGTATTAAATTTACTTAATAATTATGTTATTGTTGATTGTCTAACTCGTCGGGCCAGAAAGTCAGCTCCGTGAGGTCAGGCATCTTTGGTTATTTTGTTTATTATAATACCCTGAGCACCCAAAAGGGAAGCAGCACCAGGTTTTCAATCAATATTTGATGAACAAGATACAGATACCCCCTGGGTTTAAAAGAGATGATAATGCATGACTAAATAACTGTAACTCACAACCGAATGTGTCCAGGGCGTTTGTGGCTTACGTGGTTTTTGTTTCCCCCGTCTCCTCCCAAGATCGGAGGAATATGAAAGAAAGAATACAGAAGAGAGGGGCTAACTAAGGGGGGCAGGGGGAGAGGGCGAAAGAGAGACAGAGACAGAGACAGAGAGAAAATAAAGGAGAAAACAAGGTTTTGGAAAAGGCAGACTGGCGGGCAAGGTAATCAGAATACAGATAAAGGAGATTGGCAAGGATCTATGACCAAACGACTAAGGGTAACTGCAATGATTTCAGACTCATTTGACTGTGTTTGGCATCACTGGAACCCTAGAAAGACATATAATGACAATGAACAACGTAGTAAGAACCAGAAAGGTATTTCTAAACCTCAGATTTTTTTTTATACCAATGCCCAAGTTTTTTTTAATGATTTAAAAGAGCCTTTAGGATAAAAACCTGAGACCCTGGCAGGGTATAGAAGCTACTTCAGGAGAACACCCTGGCCAGTCTTTGGACGGGAGGTTCAGGCCTGTCAGTGCTTTCAAACAATCTACGCTGCAGCCTCGCCCAGCCCCTTATGGGATCTGAAAAGGGAAATGCCATTTCATGCCTCTGTAATTTTGCACTTGTCACCCCTTCTTAAAACGCCTTCTGCCCCAGAGTCCACATGAAAACCACAGACAAATTCATTTGCTAAGCCTCCTTTGAAACACTCCCTCTGAAAAGTCCACCGAGCAGCCCACGTAGGATTGGAAGCATCCCAGTTTTCTCCTAAAATCTTTGTTCGCGTGCCTGTGTTGGTCCTAAATTTCGAGCTGCTGGTGAGCGGACAGTGTGGCCAATTACTGTCCACACCCCTGGCACTAAGGTTCTTTCTGGCGCACAATGGTTTTTAACAAATATCTCCTGAGTATGTGAGCAAGTAGACTCTTTAAGAAATTATAAAACCCTAACCTGCCTTTTAGAACCTCCCTTTCCTCTCCCACATCCCCCCAATTAAATCAGGTCCAGTTGCATTACCATGTTACAGAGCTGGGTATTATCTCTTCAATATTGGAAACATTTGCAATCCATATGGAATGCATAATGTATGTCATTTCGTCAAAATATTCAGTTAACCACATAGATCAAGGGAACAATAGGTTGTTGGTATTTGTTCTCATAAATAGGGATTGTATAAATAACAGAGGGACCCCTCCCTGATCTCTTCAAATGATACAAATAATACATTCCATTTTTTAAATTTTATTTTTTTACTGCAAAACATTCAGAGAGTAGGCTCATGAGCCTGCTTTTCCTGACTGTATGTAGCCACTATCCCCAAAAAAGCTCCACTGTGTGTCAGGGAACAACGCGGAGTGGCCTTGCCACACGCCAGGCCGCCCGCTCCCGTCTATTCTCTACCAGGAGTGAGACATGTAAATCGGGTCCCCGTGTACCCTCCATGTTTCTGACTAAATGTGAAGCTGGGAATGGCCTGCCCCAAAGCCGACATCAAAGGACCACGTTCTGGATCTTTAAGGGACAGATCACAGCACCAGCTTAATTCACTCGAATGTTATGGGAGTCATTTTTTTTGCCATCGGGAAGGGAGTCACTGTGACCGATGGCCTGATGCACTAAAATTGACCATTGTATGTGGGGGAGCACTGCCCCTCTTCAACCACGGATATTAAAAAAATACTTCCATCCTGTGTAATTCTAACACAGGGAGGAGAAAGCCTTCTGAGCAACCCTGCCAAGCTCTGACAACGGAATGAGGAAAAATTTTACATTTATGAGAGACTGCAAATAAATCATTTAAATACACACAAAAAAGGCCTTGCTTGTGAGTGATATCCTTGAAAAATTACCTAATAATTTATCCAAAATGAGCACCTCCATTCAAATGAGTGACATTTGGCAGGTATTCTTGCTTTTCCCTTGGATTTACAACTAATTTATTCAGCAGGTTTTAAGCAACTGCTCTGAACTTAGGGTTTTTGATCCACTGAAAAATCTGGCATATTCAGTGACATCATTTTTTTCTTTTAATATAAAAATCCACTGGTACAATTCTTTTTGGTTCTTTTTAACTCAGGAGAAGCAAAAAGGAAAAGATAGGAGATGGATCGGTTGAAAAAAGAACACGGAAGCCATTTGCTGCCAGTGTAGATCAGCCTTTTTGCTTCTTAAACAACTCAGGTACATACAGCCCTAAAAATACCTAGTAATTCACTTCCTGCTGGTTTATGTAGAGGTATCATTACCATCTTCTAACACTGAGCTCGAGAGAGACAACTGAATTAAATGTCAAGTTATCAAAATTTCACCCCTGACGCTACAGCTAACTTTCCAGTTAATCTAGTGACTACTATTTAAACTCTTTGCTAGTTAACCTGCCCTTTGCTAAAAAGCAATAATAACTATACTTCCTATTGCAGGAGTTTATTGAAAGAATTCTAATGAAACACTTTGGATACTCTTATGAGAGACATAGGGAAGCAATTAGACGCCTGAAAAAATATATGCATATTTCTTAACTCTTTTATCAGAAGCCAACCTCAAACAAAAATTTATAGCGCACCAAACCTATTAAGAAGAGAATAACATGGTGTCCTACGTGGTATCAACACTTTCGAATTAGAGATGCTGTGAAGGTTCATCAAATGACCAGCGGTGATGGACAGCGGGGCTAGCAGTTGAAAGTTAATGGGACCCGGGCAGCCCTTTTCACACTCTGAACATGTGAAAACGATTCCTCAGTTGTGTTTATGGCTTATTTATATAGGTTCACATCTTCACATTTTAAAAGAGAAACACATTTAAGCTCATTAGAAGAGGGAAGTGTGGGCTAGGGGGGCAACCCCCAAACTGCACCATGCTAATGAGCGTGCTTGAGCCGCGAGCAAACTCTGATGTTCCTTAATGTCACCGCGGGATGACAAATTACACACAATCAGCCAACAATCCATCTGGAATATATTTGATGGATTTCTGACATGATAATCTCAAGTCTAGCTATATTGCAAGCATCATGCTGGTTAGCGAAACTCAGTTTCTAGCTCTTTCTGCATCTGTCAGTGATGAGGAGCATGCTATCCATGCAGCAGAACAGCGTTGGCCCTACCTTGAGGGATCTGAGAGGAGAAATGAAGCAAGTCCCACAGTAAGTAAGGCCTTTGCACTTTCTGTTCACCCTGCCTCAAATGCTCCTTTCCTGACAGTCACATACTTCACCTCAAACACCACTTCTTCAGAAGGCTGTTTCCTGTCTATCTAACACAGCATCTCCAATCACTGTTGTCTTCTCTGTTTTCATTTTCTCCATAGCACTTACCACTCGGTAGTCTATTTACTTTTTACAGTCTGCCCCTTCTACAGGACACCTGGAAGCTGTTCGTTTGGTACATTTGGTAGCGGATGTGCCCGGCATGCTGGTCCCTAACACACTGTGGGAGATGGGCCAGTATTGGGATGAATGAATGCCTGTATTATAATCACGGGCACCAGCATGGCACGGTCCACAAGAAGCAGTGACTGAGGGTGGTTAGCTGACAAGCAGGATCTGATGGGGGGACTGGGAGAGGAAGGAAGCTAGTAGCTCGTGGGGCTGCAAAAGCTGGGAAGAGGTTCAGCAAATCAGAGAACACAGTATCTGAAGACGACGGGCCACAGACTGATCTCCACCCACATGGGAACTCCAGGACTCTGTGTTTACCCGCCTCCCTAGCTGTTTTCTGGGACACACTGCTCCTGGGGCCACTCTTTTCTTCCACCTCAATGGGGTTTCTCCGTTTTTACTTTCTCTAGATGTAAGCAGTTCCTGACATGCAGTAGCCTTAAGTTCATCTTCATCAGCCATTTCATTGCAACTCCCATGCAAACTGACAGCTCTAGATGCCATATGGAAATTCCTGAGTTTTCTCTTTCTTTTATCAAGCCAATCATAGTGAACTTGGAAAAAATAGCCGAGTAATATTTCATAAACTACAGCTAATTAGGGCAATTGGCACCAAATACCGGAGCAGGTACCTATTTATCACTATCTATTAAGCAACACTCTATAGTAAATGCAACTGACAAAATATTTTTAATAGTCCCTCATTGAGTTCTCTCCTGAATCCATTCTCTGCAATGTTTTCTCCTAAACGATCACTAAGAATACACATGAAATAAAAACAATATAACACTGTGTACTGGACCTGTATTATTTTTCAAGCAAATTAACAAAAGAACTCTCTGTGGCTCAAAACTGGAAACCAATACTGAAAAATCAATGTCTTGCCAACTTCAATTGGCCAAAGCATCTTTCCCCCGTAGCAGCAACAGAGGACTATCTGGAAACATCTGTTCGTGAACACGGTTTGAGAACAGGCTCCACTCCTGGTTCAGATTCACTCAGAACAAAGTGAATTTCTCAGCTGCTGGAATGTGACTGGCAAAGCAAACTGCAAAGTCTTCCAAAGTCAATCTGCTCTCAGTGAAAAAAAGGGAGGTGCAAAGGATGCAATCATACGATGATTTAAGAACGAGCGCTTAAAAAATGATTCAGGGGAATGTGCTGGATTAGAAGAAACTGAATTTTATCTTCAGGTTTACTCCACCGAAGAACTCTGTTTAAAAACACAGGATGCTGACAACCACAAGTTTAGCACATTTCCAAGTTCTCAGCTCAAAATAAAACATAAAAGCCGTCTCAGTCAACTACTAATACATTGAAAGTTTCTTTTTTCCCCCAGAAGAATTTAACAGCACACTATAAATCTGAACAGTTTTCATTTTAAATTAGTATAAATAAGAATATTCTCCTCTAAATACTTTTGTTTTTTTAAATATATCTTTACTGATTTCAGAGAGAGGAAGGGAGAGGGAGAGAGGGAGAGAGAGACAGAAACATCAATGATGAGAGTCACTGATCGGCTGCCTCCTGCACCCCCCGCCTGGGGAGGGAGCCCGCAACCTGGGCATGTGCCCTGACCAGGAATCGAACCTCGATCTCCTGGATCCTAGGTTGATGCTCAACTGCTGAGCCATGCTGGCCAGGCTAAAGAATTCTTTTTGTTTTGAAGAAAACGATAATTTCTAAAAGGTCATAAATCATTTTGTAAATGGAAACTTGTAGATACTCTAAAATAAATTGGCATTTTTCAAAAAATTAGATGCCATTATATTGTAAGAAATATTTCTGGAGGAAAATATTATTTCCTGTCTCATAAAAATAGGAAAGAACACTTATGTAAGGCTTTGCTTTATAATAAATGTTTCCTTTCCTGCCTTTGTCCCAGGAAAAACCTCACACCACTTCTAGAATGATAGAGTCAGAAACTGAAAATGCACTACTTAGTAAAAGTATGAAAAGTAATGGCAAAGTGATCAAATTTAACTTTTTGAGAACTCTGAAATTTACCTATAGGCTTACAGTAATCTGAGAACTTATTTAAGACAAACAGCTAAATTTTAATGAAAGTATCCAGATTTGCAGTGTTTTAACTTGTCTGTTACTATTTCCCACTCCCCAGCATCAAGGTAGGCTTGTAAACCTGCAGCCTCACAAGCATGGTAGTTGTGAAAAGCAGCTACCCCCAAGGATCAGGAACAAGATAAAGACGTCTGCTCTCGTCACTTCTCTTGAACACTGTATTGAAGGTGTTTGCCAGGGCAATTAGGCAAGAAAAATGATATTAAAAAATATCCAGGCTGGAAAGGAAAGAAGCAAAGGTACTTCTATTGACATACAAAATTACTTTGCATACAGAAAATCCTACAGAACACACACATACCCAATTAGAACTAATACATTAATTCAGCATAATGCAGGTTAATGGTCAATATACCAAAATCAACTATATTTTTATACCCTAGCTACAAACAGAAATTAAATGAAGAAAACAATTCCATTTGCAATAGCATTACACAGATCAAAATGCTTAGGAATACATTTAACAAAAGAAGCACAAGCTTTATGCACTAAAAACAATGAAATATCTATTAAAAGAAACCAAAGAACACCTAAGTAAATGAAGAGTTATCCCATGTCTGTGGATCAGAAGGCTTAATGTTATTAAGATGGCAACAGTCCCCTAAATGATCTACAGATTCAAAATAATCCTTATCAAAATCACAGATTCCTTTTTTAGAGAAATTGACAAGCTATCCCTAAAATTCAGTAGATACACAAAGGACCAAGAATATCCAAAATAATCTTGAAAAAGAAAAATAAAAGTTGGAAGACTTATACTTCCTGATTTCAAGCCGACTACTAAGCTACAGAAAGCAAGAAAACATGACATTGGCATAAGGATAGACATATATCTCTCAGTTGTATAGAATTGAAAGTCCAGAAATAAAGCCTTACGTTTCTGGGCAATTGATTTCAACAAGGATGCCAAGACAATTAAGTTGTGAAATATATAACCTTTTCAACAAATGGTGCTGGGATAACTTGCTATCCACATGCAGAGAAATATAGCCAGACCATTATCTCCCATCATAAACAAAAATTAACTCTAAATGGATCAAAGACTTATACATAAGAGTTAAAAATATAAGTTTTAGCAAATACATAGGAGTAGATCTTTTCTCCTTAGATTAGCTAATGGCTTCCTAAATATGACAATAAAAATACAAGTAACAACAGCAAAAATAATGAATCAGTCTATATCTAAATTAAAAACACTTGTCCTACAAAGTTTGCTGTCAATAAAATGGGAGGAAAACACACAAAACAGGAGAAAATATTTGTAAATTACATATTGAATAAGAGACTTGTATTCATAATTCAGAAAGAACTTGTACATTCAATTACAAAAAAGGTAAATGACCTAATTAAAAAATAGAGACAAGATTTGCATAGAAAACTTTCTAAAAAGATATGCAAATGACCAATAATTACGTGAAAGAATCTACAACCACTAGTCATTAGGGAAATGCAAATCAAATCCACAGTGACGTACCACTTCTAAATGAGTAGGATGATTAATAAAAAAGAGAGATGATCATAAGTGTTGGCAAGGAAAGGGAATTCTCATACATTGCTGGTTGAACTGTAATACGGGGCATCAACTTTGTAAAACACATTGGTAGTTCCTCAAAATGTTAAAAACAGAGATATCATATGAACCAGCAATTGTACTTTTAGGTACATATACAAGGGAACTGAAATCAATGATCCACACAAAACTTGTACCTGAATGTCCATCACAGCATCATTCATAAAACCTGAAAAGTCAAGACAACCCAAATGGCCATTAACTGATGAATGAATAAACAAACTGTGGTGTATACATGCAATGGAATATTATTTTGCAGCAAAAAGCAATAACATTGATATATGATACATCACGAAAGACCTCTGAAAATGTTAAGTGAAAGAAGCCAGTCAAAAAAGGGCGACCTATTATGTGATTCCATTGATATAAAATGTCCAGAATTGACAAATAAATGGAGGCAGAAAATGACCGACAGGAGCATACATATATAAAGATTGAGAGATGACGTCTAATGGGTACCGGGTTTCTTTTGGGGGCTGATGATAAAATTCTAAAATTAGATAGTGGTGGTGATTGCCAAATTCTACAAATATAGTAAAATACTGACTTACTCTAAAAATTGAATTGTATAGGATGTGAATTATACCTTAACCTAGCTCTTAAAAAAATCTTGCGCCAGAGATTGATACAAAAAAATTAATGAGAAAAATCATGTAAAACTCATAGCACAGTGACAGGCACCTTAGTATTCAAGGAATGTAAGCTGTAATTAGCTGTAATTACTCTTTGGAAATATAAATGTATTTATCATGATTGATTTGTAAATTACAATACAATATAAAACATTTAATTTTTATTTTTCAATATAAATACAATATTCTTACCCACTGCTTGACTAATTTACTCTTACAAATCCATAATACTGCTTTTGTAAATAATTATCATTTCATAACAATAGCTGTAAAGTATATTTCATTCACTTTATACCTAGAAAGTGTTACCTTCTGACACAATTTTTTCTCTCTCCAAGTGTATTATCTGTTCCTATGTCATCATAATTTCCTTTCTCTATAATGTTGTTTCTTGTGTGAATGTACAGAAATCCATATGGAATTTTAGTGAAAGTTACACATTAATAAACACGCCAGTGTCACAAAAGACTCTGAGTAACAACTGAACAACCACTGCCTCTAATAGTGCCTTTGGCAAAAATGCAGAACGAATTTACAACGTAGTGTCACAGGTCCACCCCCCCTAAAAGCTGAATTTTCTTACATACGAGTTTGTCTGCAGTGAGTTTTGTTTGTTCACTGGTTTTTGCTGTCCTTCTTACTGGCTTACTCTAAAGACAGTTGCAATTAGAAACCCAGTTTTAATATGCACTTGGGGACCAGTCTTGGCTCTGTGACTTTACAAATTTACCTATAGTTCATGACTCCTGTTTCCCTGTCAAAAATCGGACTACGTGATCTGCAAGTCTTTTAATCCCATAGGCCATGATTTGACATCTTAACTTCTGAATCTTTTCTCACAAATTAATCCTCAATACTATGCAGGTTCCTCCCACATTGTCATTTTTCTGGAGAAAGGAAGAAAATACTCTTCCCAAATCAAAAGAAGCTCCCAGACCGAGTGTGAGAAATTATGGTTGGTGAGTATATGCTAACAAACATTAATAACTATCTTGGGGGATTATATAATTATTATGTATGTAACACTTCATGCTTTCCAAGTGCTTTAAAGCTATTAATTAGCTTTTCCTTTCACACATGCTGTGAATCAGCAAGTTATCACCCTCTCTGCCTTCCACGATGGGACCCAAATTAAAAGATAACTGGTTTCTCAAAATCCCAAACCGCTGCTGTGTTATAAATGAGGAATAATCCACGATAGTGCTGATCTAACACCAACCACCATCCCCACATACCTTATTTTCATTCACGCTTTGCACAATTACACTTAAGATTTCAGTGGCGTTTGGAGACCTCAAACCAACATCAGGTTCTATAAGGAGAGGAGTTCGGTAAACACATCTGATGTATCTGTGCTGTCTTCTGGAATATTGATCTATTCTAAACTAGTTGAAAAGAAAAATCTATACTAGTTGATGAAGAAGAAAAAAAATGGGCTGAGCACTCAGCTAGATTTTCAGAGCCAATATCGCTGAAGCTGTGGTCACAGAGGTGTGAAGTCAGAAAGTTTGTAGAGCACTGGTA
The DNA here is from genome assembly GCF_964146895.1 of Miniopterus schreibersii. Taxonomy (NCBI): domain Eukaryota; kingdom Metazoa; phylum Chordata; class Mammalia; order Chiroptera; family Miniopteridae; genus Miniopterus; species Miniopterus schreibersii. The sequence goes on along the minus strand of NC_138101.1, from coordinate 10,036,848 downwards.
ACGGTGTAAGGTTTAAATGGGAAAACAAAACAAATACCTAAGTGGTAAAAGGCAAAGAAAGATGCAAGAAAGAAAATAAAAGCTGATGGAATTAGAATAGCTACAGAACTTGACAAAATCCTAAAGACGTTGAGCAAGCCAAGGAAAGCCCGCCCCTCCACAAGGCAGCCGTGTCATTTCTCAGGATGCTGGAGTACAATGAAGACCTGGCATTGTCTGCTAGCGGAATTATTTACGACTCTGAGCGCATCATTCACAGGCAAAGAATTAGTACCCGTCTGATCATCTCTGTCGCCCAGGAAAACCACAAGCATCATTCTGTCCACGTACTATCAACTCAGCTCAGACTGGTCTAGGAAGCACAGAGGCCTCTTTTTACGCAGGAGTCAAAGTCTGACTGAGATGCATGAGCAAAATTCATTGCTCAGTCCAAATATGTACTTAATTGGTCCATTTAGATCAAATCTACTCTCCTGGTTTTATTAGTAGGCTAGAAGTAACTTCTGGATCCATCCATCCATCCATCCATCCATCCATCCATCCATCCATCCATCCTCAGCATAAATGCTATCTCCACTGTGAAACCTTCCAGACAGTATAAGCCGCTTTTTCTTTTATGCAATAAACACACTTAGCAAATATCCCCATTAAAGCAATTCTCTGTATTGAATTATAATGCAATATAATTATGTTATATACAATTATAAAGCACTGTAATTATTTTATGATTACACATCATAAATTTTAATTGCATCTCTTATCTCATGTGTTACTCTAATTCTCCTAATAACTAAAGTTTATTTACAGGTCAGCCTCTGTAATGGACTGTACGCTTCTTGAATAAATAGTCCGTGTCTCTTATCCTTGTATTCCTTTCCCTAACATCGCGAGTATTTCATGGCTGAGGCACAATTAACACCTAATAATACTGAATGAAGGAAGGAACAAATGAATGACTGAGCAAACATCTCCAGCTTTAATCCCTTGCCTGAATGCTAAGCTATTCTCTGTTTACCGGAATGTCCAGGTAATATCTGGACCTGGACATGTCCCATTCCTCATATCTGCCCTATTCTCCAGCTTCCATAACTGGGTTTAGCAACATCATCATGGATCAGCATCTCTCTGTGTCTCTATCTCCCTTATATCCATCTTTCTATTCCTCCCTTCCCCCAATCCATGTGCACTCTTATTTCTGGAACACTATTTTCCGTTCAAGGCCCAGTTCAAAGTCATTTATCCATTAAAGCATCATCATTACTCTATCACAGTCCATTTCTACAGTGTCTTCCCTGTTGAATTGTGAATTCCTTTCTCCCAGAGCCCTTATTTTGCTCTTTGTTTTGAATCTATAGTGTCCAGGGGAGTGCCTAGTACATAATTAAAATTTAATAACCTTTTTTTTTTTTTTTTTTTAGTTTTTTCCTTAAAATTCCACATATCCGAATTCAGTTTGTCAAATGACTTGTGTACCCCATATTCCATCCTATTTATTGTGGCAAAAACTGTCAATTAGAGCTAAAGATAAAAAAATAGACCTGCTGAAAACAGAAAATGCAGTTTATTAACTAACTTATTTGAACCTTAGAGCAGATTTTAGAAGTTCGGTATTTTTCCACTTTTTAAGCTCAAAGACTAATTATCTGTTTAATATTAAAAACATAAATAAAATATATTCCTCCTCTTTACCTAAAGGGTTTTATTCATCTAAAAGTTCATAGTAGTGGGTTCCAATTCAAATGTTAGCAAAACATTTGTCATCTATCACTCGGCAAATTACTTCACTTGTCTGGATAGTTTCTCACCTACAAAAGAAGTTTTGGACTCTCAGTGATGTTCAAAATGTGATCGGATGAATCCTACATTTCCATTTAAACCATTCAAAGAACCGAAATAGGCATTACAACTTGACACACCTCCCCCGCCCCCACCTTCCTGTCCATGGAAATCCCTGGGACGGTACCCAGGAACCCTTAGGTTCCCTGGAACACACTTTGATGACCACTGCACTCTACGGAATCCTGATGGCTCTCATATTCTACAACTCTTTAATGTAGAGAATGTCCTAAAAGCCAAATGCACCATGTTCCGTGGAGTCATTGAGATTGTAAAATGAATATGTGGCCATAACATTAAAATGTAAAAGTCCAAATTCGTACACTTGTATGAAACAGGCAACATGGACACGGCTTTGACAGAAATCAGGGCGCCAGATTCAAAGAAGATAGATACTCAAATAAGGGCGGTGGTGACAAGCCCTATATGCGGTTTCACATAAGCTTAAGTTTTGATACATGTAAGTTATATTCGGAATATTTACTGCTTAAATTTGAATTAAAATAAGTTTTTAAAATTTTATCACTTAGTAGAATAAGAGTAAGTTTTGCCTATTTTCCAGTGAAATAAAATAAACTGCTTTTAATTTTAAAGCACTTTAGTAATAGTCTTTGCCTATAAACGATTAACCCACAAATTACAAATAATGCTTGCCAATTCATTAAAAGAAGGAAGAAAAACAATTATTCAGTGTTACTTCCAGCCTTATAGGTACTAAATAAAAGCAATAAAGCTTCACGTATTCATTTTTTAAATAATTTTTTCCCCAGAATTCGTGTTTATGTATTTATAGGATTTTGCTCAGCCCAGCAATCGATATTATATAACCTAACTCATTTATACTGAATTCTGAGGTTTCATTTTATAACCAAACTAAATTAGTTTCCTGGAAAATAAATAAGCGGTTAGAGGGGAAAAGGTATCATTCCCAATTAGCCAGACCTGTCTGCTGGTCCATGTTCAATGTCATAATACAGTAAAATAATCTGGCAAATGTTGCCGTTAGGAACCAGCTTCATTAGAAAAGTCAGGGGAAAGGCTGGAGCTCTGCATGTCCTCAGCATATACTTGATAATTGAAGCCATATGCGTCCATCAATCTGGAAAGTACGGTAATAATAGGGGGAGAGACAAAGAAACTGGCTCAGGAACAGGGCCTTTGAAAGGGCTGAATGTATTGACACACCAGAAATTAAGCTGCACCTCTGTAAGTGTAAATTTTAACTTCCTGGAAGCAATTCTCCTGTTAATTCCCAATCAAATGTCTGTTCAAACAAAGGCAATCGATAGCCTACGTTTTAATCTGAGAGTGGGGGGGTAACAGTGCTCCTCAATCTCACAGGGCGCTGAACCGTGTGGTCCGGCGACAATTTGAAAAGGAAAGGAAGACACAGCTTAAGAAACACTTAGCAAATTTTCTAACTGGAGAGCCAGAGCTCATTCCGTGCTTTCAAAAAAGGCTTCAGAATGCTTTCAACATGTCAGACAAATAAGGGCAAATTAATAGAGTAAAAACGGAGTAGCTAATTCCAAGGAGACTTGGAGTAAGAGTCACTTAGAGTTCATTAAGTCTTACCAAGAGAGGTTAAACCTAAGCCAGCTTTTGAAAAACAAGACAGAATTAAAATGGTTGAAAAGCCAAAAAAAAAACCAGAAAAGAAAAAAGAAACAAAAAATGCAAATGCAGAGAGATCCAGAAAGACTAAAAGCTCAAAGGTAAAAACAGGCAAGACGGGGTAGCCGTGCTTTCTGGGGCACAGAAAGCCACACTGGGCTGGGGGGCTTGCAGAGGCCAATGGGGGACGCGGGGGACATCTGCACCACTTCCAACAATAAAGATACATTCAAAAAAAATCAGGGCCTGTGACAGGATTCCAGAGAGCTAAGTGCCCTTCAAAACATTCGTTCGATAAAATTAGCCAAACCGAGTCATAATGCATTTTTTTTTGTGTAGAGAGAGAACGAACCGTTCTGATGGGAAGAAAACCAGCAACAAAACAAGAAACACTAGAGCCTCAGAAGGGCCGTTTGATGATGAAAATTATTCTAAGATATATTCAGATAGACCTCCCTCAACTTCGCTTGCAGGCTGACTCATCCTTAGCAGGGAGCGATCCTCACAACTGTAAATGTCAGAATATGCAGTTTACTTTTTATGCTATTTATACTGCAGCTACTTCTAAAACAGATTTTGAAGGGCACAGAGAGAGCACAAGCCGAAAAGAACATTAACATAGTAAAATGAAGCTGAGCAAGAAGAGAGCAGGAACACATCTAAGGAAAGCCTCCGCCACTTCACCTGAAACCGAAGCGAGTTTCTGGCCGCCACAGCGAAAGCTAAGCAAGAAGAATTCCTTCGTTCCTTTATGTATTCCATCAGGAAGCAAATGCGTATTGACTGCAGAGCATATATAAAATCATGGCCAAATACAAAGAAAAAGCTCTGTTCATGGAGAGCTAATTCCCTTCCAGTTTTGTATTCACAGAGGAGTTGGTTGTTTTGCTATTTAAACGAAAGATACCAATCCCCATGACGGAGGAACGGTGTCCTTTCTGTCCAAGTTACAAACAACTGTGAATGTGGCATGTAGAATTACTGCTTAAAATAAACTTTGATGAAATGTAGGGCTGAATATTTGTAAATATTATGCAAAGAAGCTTTCAAATAAATAAAGCGGGTGTGCTCCACATTCCTCATCTGATGTAAGAATTCAGAAGAATACGTGATGTTTTGTTTTTTTTTAAATATATCTTTATTGATTTCAGAGAGAGGAAAGGAGAGAGAGATAGAAACATCAATGATGAGAGTCATTGATTGAGCCCACAACCTGGGCATGTGCCCTGACCGGGAATCGAACCCCGATGGCCTGGATCCCAGGTCAACGCTCAACCGCTGAGCTACACCCGGCCGGGCACGTGATGCTCTTTAATAGCAGAATTACAAGAGCCATACCTGAGCTACTCAGGGCTCATAACAAACCTTGATCAAGCTGAGGACAAATGTCTGGTTGCACTTATATAAAGGCAAATGACGTCAGCATGCTGCATTTCAGTAGCCTGAGGTCAGGGTACCAAGGAATGGTGTAGCAGGTCCTTTGGAGGATATTTGCTTAACCTAAATGACGTTTTCTTTTCTTTTTCTCCCTCTGGTTTCCCTTCTCTCATCTGCCCCCACCTCATCCTACATTCTCCAGTGTGCAGGTCTGGGCCTGTATTTCATGACCCTGTGCCAATGGCCACAGTTCACTGTACCACAGTCAGCAGGACACCAGGCTGAAGCTGTAGAGCGTTGCTCTGAAACACCCCCTTCAGCTTAGGCTGTTGCTTCACACAGAAGAGAGACCTGAGAGCGGCCAGAGAGCCATCTAACTGCTTCTCTTTGCATCTGCTCAAAGGGAAAGGGAAAGAAGGGAGCCAGTGGGGAGGGAGCAGAGGAATGAAGGAAGTCGGAGGGAAAAGAGCTTAGGAAGAGGGGAGGAGAGAAAGGAAAGAAGAGAAAAGAGAGGTGCCGGAGGGAGATCGAGGGAGGGGGGAGGGGGGAAGAGAGAGGGAGAGAGAGAAAAGGGGTGCTGCCTGGCTTCCAATGGCTCTTTTCCTTTCTCCTAATTCTATTTGCAGGGCTTACTGAGAACTTTCATTTTTGGTTACATCGTTACATCATCCTACCATTTCAAAAGAGCTTCTATTTAATTTATAAAAAATTATAAATTAAAAAAAAGAAAAAGAATATCCCCATAATGACCGCCTCTGCTTTAACACCAATGGACGAGAGCAGGGCAATACCTAGTCTAGTCGGGGTGAGCAGTGCCTCACCCCATACAACATTCTACTCCACCTAAATTGCCCCGTGCACTGGGAATGTGGAAATAACAAACGCAGTGCTGCCACACCTAGATCACGGGTCCAAGGTTTCTACGCTAGGGGTCCCAAGCGCCCCAGGAGTTGGCCCTCAGATGGCTAGCTCTTGCCACAATGACTGGCCAGCCTCAGAGGCTTCTAGCAAGCGCCGCTCCGCCACCCCATGGTCTTGACTTGCGTTTCTATTTTTCCCCACAACTGTTCACCATCTTATTTCTTTCCCTCTTGAAGTGTTTAAATATTTCTGCCTTGCAAGTTTTTAATTGTCATTAATCAAATGTTTTTCAAAGTGTCTTAAGTATCATGTTATGAGCTTACAAATTAAAAATATTGTTTTAGGCATAAAGTCAATGATTTCATAAATATAAATTGAACACGTTCTATGCAATATGCTGTGCAAGACACATGGGAAGAATTAAAGAGGAAAAGTCAACAACACCCTGCCTGATGGTAATTCCTCAAGTGCCACAGTAACTTAATCGAGCCTATGAAAGTTGCTGCCTAGCTGCTTCTCCTATATAATCGTGATGCCGCCCAACCAGGAATTTTTCTCTACCTAATAAGGTCTAGAGCTGACTGAGTTGAAATGGAATATTCCTGTTTCAATAGAATGCTAAGGGCATTTTCCATTTCGGCTGAACTCTCATATCTGCATAGATGCTGGATTCTTTCCCTCCTCTGCTTCTTTTGTAGAAAAACTCAGAAAGAAAAAAAAAAAAAGCTAAAATTTAGACTGATATTTATATGCATTTGCAATAATTTTTAAAGTCTTTGAATCTTGCGTATTCAACTTATATAACTAAGTAAAGCTCTCACTTTCTCTTAATTTTAAATATGAATGTGGGTACATAGGAGCATTTACTCTGATAATTCTTTCCAATCCTTTAAATGTTAATGTCTTCATCCAAAGACAGAGCCCACTCTCTTCTCCGTCTGTATTACTCTCTCAGCTCTACTTGACTGAAAAGGCTAGGTTACTCTTCCCCGGAAAGCATCATCTCAGATGCTTGATAATGGATAAAAACTCTGGAAATCCAAGGTCAAGATACATCTTTCAGTTGAAATCTTCTACAGAGAAAATTAAATTGCTAGTATATCTGCCCATGTACGAGATTCCTGCCCCATAGTCTTTCCACTCTCACAAAGAGAATAGCTCTTTTAAACACAAAGATATTTAGTCTTTTTATCTGCAAAATGGAGATAAAAATACGTATGTTGCAGGATTTTTATGAGGATCTAATGACATATTTCTATGAATGTACTTCCCAAATGCTGAAGCATCTTTAAAACGGTACTTATCCACCTAAGCCACGGACACAGACACCCCCTCGAACAAACATCGTGCCCCTGCGAGGTGGGGGTTAGGAGGCGATGCCATATTGACAAGGGGTAATAAAGAGTCCAGAATGTTCAATACCATTAGTCTGTGTCGACCTGAAAATTCCTCATCAAAGACTATAAAAAAGCTCTGCGCTCGACACCAGGGGAATAGAAATGGGGTTTCGGCATTGACTTTCTTTTTTGGGCATAAGACATAAAACATAATGATTACAAGAATGATGCACGATCGTTTCACTACTGGAAATCACTGCTGGATTTCACTCCAGAGGAGTTCCGTGGAAGTGAGACATAAGCGTAGACTACGAAGAAACGCTGGGATTTAAACAGCAGAAAGGAAGATGCACGTGACAGGCACCGAGGACGCTGCAGCTGCACAGGCCTCGGTCCTGAAGGGGAGGATCTGGGGAGCCAGGCAGACGGGGGCCTAAGCCTGGGGTGTGGCCGGCCCGTCCTGGGGGGCACTGCCCTGCTCCCCATGCTCTGGGGCTCCTCCTCGGGACTCCATCCGGGGGCAGCAACCAGGCGTTAGACAGTGATTCCCACGCGTCCTCTCAGCTGGGCGCCAGCGTCAGGGAGTCATCCCTGCGCCTTTAGGTGTGTTGGCCCCGGGGTCAGAAGCTGGTCCCCGTGAGCCAGCGCCCTGAGCGGCTGGCTGGTCAAGCGATCTGGACTTTACGGTGTCTCATGTCCTACGAAGACTAGGAATGGCGTGGGCAGGGAGGAATTTCTGGCAATTAGCAGAGGCGAGAAGGAGCCTGGGCCAGGCACAGAGAAAGCAAAGGCAGATCCGAAGGACAATACCGAGGAAAACTCAGCGGAATTTTGGGAATTACCTGACTGTTCAATGGCTGAGTGGTTTGCAGCCTGGGCTTCCGAGGAGAACTGGGGTCACTAACAGAAACAGGAAAACCGCAAGGAGAAGCTAGCTTGGAGGGAAGGTGGCAAGTGCAGCCTTCAGATGGCCGAGTGGAGTCGTTTCAAAGGCAGACAGACGGGTGTGTGCTGGATGAGGGCCTGGAGCCTGACGTGGCTGGGAGAGGGGCATCCAGATCTGCCCAGCGCGTACGTAAGTGTAATATTTGAAGGAAGAGGTAGGAGTGAAAGGAAACTCAAAGCAGGAGGAGGCTCCGTCCACTAAGTCACAAAGGCCGCGATGGGGAAAGGTCAGTGGCCAAGGGACCGTCAGGTTGGGTGATGACATGGGAAGTGAGCTTTGGGATCCCAACCTCAGCCAAGAGGCACAGAGAAGAGCGTGTGAGGAGTGAGGGGAAGGCAAGCAGACGGACGGAGCCTCGAGGGCCAAGGGAGAGGGTAAGAGACAAACGGGGGAAACTGAGGATGGGCCAAGGTTGGAGGAGTGGCTGACAGAAGGTCTACATGGAGGGTGAGATGAGATTACTGATTTTGAGTATTATAGAAACTCTGTGTTCCAAACCCAGAGGGGGAAAAAAATGGCTAGAGGAAAATAGAAGAAATATTTCAAGAAATTAGGCCAGATGCTCACCAAAGAAGAAAGTGAGAACATTGCTGAGAGTAAGAAGACGAGGCCCAGATGACAAAGGATCAGGGTTCAGCGGGGTCAGAAGGCAGCTTAGGGCAGGAGGGGCCTGGAGCGGGAAGGAACAGAAACGTAAGGAGCACAGAGGATGGGGTGCATAGGCACGAGGAGGGCAGGGTGGGTGATACGGTCAAAGAGGGGGACCACCTCCCTATTTCCTCAGCTCTACATTTATAATGCTGGCAGGTCAGAATAATAACTGCTTATAAAACTGCTTTACAATATCAATATTTTGTATTTTAAATTAAAAGACTAGAGATATATATGTGTGTGTATATATATATATATATATATATATATGCATTAGACTTTCTGATATTTGTACTTGACCATGACACTCTAAGATATATAATAATTTGTTATAATAATAATAGTAACAATAGCAGAGCAGTTATGTTCAAAGTACTTTACATAGCTCAGATTAATTTTCACGTGATATTTAAGCTCAGTCCTATGATTTTCCATTTTCTATTTTCCATTTAAGGAGGTTGGGACTTAGAAAAACTAAGGCACTTGATTTAGATAATACAGATAGTGAATGGAAGGCCAGAGCTGCAAACTCGGGGCTGGGTAATTGCACTGGGATGTCGAGGATCCTCAGTTCTGCTCCCTGAGAGAACAGCCAAAGTCTTATAACTGAAAATCTGACCTGCACTATCTTAGGTCAAGAGGTAAGTGAATGAACATGCTGGAGCTGGGTACAGTAGCTGGTGTAAAAAAGTCACAATGTACAGGATACACACATCAAGAGGAAGACATATATTCTCCTCCGTGTTTATCTGCACATTTCCCTGATACCAGTCTCACCTATAACAGAGTTGATAGAAATTTTATGTGTCCTCACAACAGATGAATAGGCTGCTTGCTGTATATGGTGATTGCCTCCCTTGACACCAGGCACCCAGGGTGAAAGGGCCCTTTGATCACTGGTGGGGATCGAAGTAGCCCTGCGGACCCACAGGGTCGTCAATGCAGGATCACCATGCCCAGGCTTTGCTGAGAGAGCAGAAACATCTTTATCAGAAAGAAGACATTCCAAACAAGGGCTCATTGATGACCTTCCCAGGAAGGTGTTTGGTTTGTTTGTTTTTGTTTTTTTAGTGTTGGCCCAAAGCCAGTTGTAGCACTATCCCCTCAGGCTCTAAAATCAGAAAAAAGGTCCTAAGAAAATGATTGACAGGGAAATCCATTTGCAAACCCATTTCATTCACCCCTTCAGCAATTTTTAGTGAGTGCCTAATGCGTGCAATTTGATCCTGGTCTTTGTGGAATTTCAGACTGAAATTAATGAAAAAAAGACATACACACAAACAAATAAAAATAAATTTAAAAAGCACAAACATAATCCCAAACCTAGGTAAGTAAATAAGTGTCATTATTATTGTTAAACTGTTATTTTTTTCCCAAAGTAAAAATCAAAAGGGTGCATCATCATTTTGTAAATTTAATACCCCTCCTGCTTCCCATTTCAAGTTAGAGCTATAATAACAGTTGAAGGAAAAGACCTGAAAAACAGGAGTAATTTTATAGTCTAATAATCACATCTCATTTTACCTTCTGTCTTTGAAAGCCTTCATAGTTTTAAATAACATTTGGAAGTGCATAATAATTCTGTACTTGTACAATGCGCTGTGTAACAAACTGGAAAACACAGGAACTACTTAAGAGAAATATTTAGATTGTGCCTAATTTAAATAGATAGTCCACTGGGCAAGGACTGTGTCTAATTCTATGTTAGGTACAACGCATTGCGAAATGTTGGCACTCAATAAATGTAAAATAATAACAACAGCCTTTTCCCTGTTTAAAGTATATAATTACACCTACCCCCTACTGTGCACCAAGCTCAGTGACAGATCTTTTGTTTATTAAGTCCATAGCCCTGAAGGCATACAGTACATACGGATCGCTGTAAAGGCCTCTCTACTTTAGGCAAAACCTTAAATATCTACAAATCCCTAAAGCACATCTTAATTTAGCCGACCACCATCTATATCACTTAGCCAAACGCAGGAAACCTTTTTCAAGTCCCCAAAGTGGAATCCAAACACTAAGTGGAAATGTGTTTTCAAAGTTAGTTTGGAAATATGTCACGGAATAAAATTACTCTGAGCTAATTTACCATTTCTCTCTCCTAAAGAAACGCGTCAAGCTGCTGAGCAAGGCTCGGAAGGCTTTAGACGCAGGAAGCGTTCAATAGGTTCCCAAGCTTGTGTTCAAAGTGCGCTATTATCCAAGTAGCCCGAACTGAGGAGGGGAAAGAAGTGACTCATGTACAGCTTTATTGGAGACATTTGCACTACAATGAACCGAGCAAAGCAACAGGTCAAGTTAAAAAATACCGCAAAGAGCAGCAGCAGCCAAAGCCCCTGCAGGGGAAATTTTGGACGGGGAGGCACTTTCGCTCCGCTTCCTCATTAGTTTCTCTTCGTTTCCCGTGTTTGTATTTGAATGCCTGCACTTGAACATCGGTTTCACAATCACCTAGTCCACATTTGGTATTGATGAAGCTCAACATATGCTCAGCAACTCAACTGCTCCTAAAATAAGAAATGCAAATTCAGCTAAGTGCGCTCCAAGTCTACTGCTAAGCTGGGCCCGGGCCCTTTGTAGTTTGCATAGAGTATTATCATTAGCAGAGAAGGGTTAATGGCAGAGGCCCGGGATTGTTTAAAAATTCGCATTACCAAAGTGGATTACACTGCATCCACCGAGGGGATCAACAACGTAAGCCTACACTAAGCCACGATTGCAGAAACAAAGCTTTCATTTTAAGCCTTTGGAAACAAGCATAAAATGGACAAAAGGAAAAATTCTTCTGATGTCAGAACAAGGCCAGTACTACACGCTTTTCATCCTTCCTTGGTTTAAGGGCCACGATGAACGCGCAGAACAATGGACCCGCTCCCCCAAGAACGCATCGCGGGATTATAACACAGCGTTTCGCAAAACGTTTCGTTTCCATAGCTGGAAAGCCAACAGAAATCCTTTCTTCAGATTTCTTGGCCCTTCTGTTGAGAATCAGTCACAACACGGAGACGTACATTCTTCAGGATTGTCTCATCGTTTGTTCTTTTGTCTTCTAATGAGAAGAAAAAGAATGATTTTGAAAAGTGCATTCCTTTCACCAGCGTCATGGCTTACCCCTCGCGGCAGTGATTCATCACAAGCAGCAGGACTGGTGTGTGGCAACCGACCGCCACCGCCCCTTAGGGCCAGGGCCAGGGCCAGGGCCAGGGCCCCGCCCGAGGCTGGGTGTACTTGTGCTGTTTTCCACAACCCTCTTGGAAGTGCGCTGTTGCTATCCCACCTTACAGATGCAGAAACTGAGGCTCAGAGGGCTTCCAGAACATTCTAAGTCACCTCATAAAGGAACAACGATCCAGACCCAGGTCTGACTGAACTGACAGCTCACGCCACCTCCCATTTCCACGATGTCTTCCAAGGACAAAACAAGTTCCTTAAACCGAACGCTCCTTTAATAAGTTACCTGCAAGACTCTACGTGAAGCCAAAGACGCTCAGACAAATTTGTTTTCTCTGCAAATGTGCGCTGGGCAGTGGAGTCTGGGCGCACGTAAATGAGGCCCACCTAGACTGTCGCCATCAGTGCTGGGTGGACCTGTGGAAAGGAAGCCTCACAACCCTGGCAGATATTAAATTCCCCCCGTCACACACCTAGGGCAAATCGCGTCACACCGAGAATGCTTCAAGGATGGCTGGGAATGAGAAAGGAAACAAACGAACAGTAAATAAATAACAAGGCCCGCAGTTGGAACACGCCACACGTGCCGCCCACGAAGGACGGCCACGCATCCTACACGGCGGACACAGCCGCGGGCCTTCCTTCAGGCCCAGTAATACTTACTTTAAACGTCATTCAGCCAACCTGGTTATGTGCTTTCCTCGCTCGCAATAAACTAAAAACAAGGAATTATACCCAACAATATTCACAAGAACTAAAAATGCATAACGTACCAATGGATACTGATGTACAGGTAAAAAAAACCATAGCAGTCATTCTGACACAGTAGATTTAGTCCAAAGGAATATATATAATAAGATATAAATACATATAAATACTTCATTGTCATATTAAGTAATTATAGTAAATATTTTGTTGAAAACATTTAATGTAACATTTCATGTTATATGTAATATATATCTTTATACTTTTGATTATTTTATTTAAAGATAAATATATAAAGTAGAAATATAATAGAAGCTAATACTTTCACAATGAGAATCCTGGGAATAAATGTCTATTAGAATATACTTTTCTGCTTAAAATGCTGGGCTTAAAGAATACAAGTTTTATTAGATGGAAGATTTTTTAGCCAATGAGTCGAAGTGAAGCTTCTTAAGCTAGAATATGAAGCCTGAATACATTGGGACCTGACAAGTACCACCCAGGGTAACCAATTTTAGTATGTCGACAGCGTCTTCTCACTTGTTTTTCTACACATCTTCCAGCCCCTCAGCAAGATCACACCTCGCTTCACTTCCTTCACTAAGTATGTATTTATGGGTTAGAAATGAAGGGGTTTGATTGCTGTGTAAAGTTGACAATAAGTATATAATGCAAACTTAATCTAGGATGAAGAGAAAAAATTAAGAGACATGGAATTGATGACATGTTTATAACCTGCAGATCTGTAAACTCCTTGTAAGTACAAAGACCTATGAACAAATCTTCTTTACCCTGCAAGGCTTAGCAAGCAGTACACTTTGGAATAACTGAGGGAATAAATGCATAAAGTTCATTATACTTTGCCTAGTTTACATTTTTGGAGACTGGGAAGTGAGTTTATTATGTATGGGCTCTGTTACTATCCTTGCTTGGCTCACTCCTATTATCAAGAAAATAAAAGCCCAAACTAAGCAGGAAAATTATTTCTGGACAAAGGTACCTTGCAAGCAATAGCTCTCAAAGTATTATATATATGGGGGGGGGGGGGAGAAAGAGACATATTTCTTAAAGCCCTTGGATATAGAAGGCTCTCAATACATTTCCATTAATGAATGGCTGAAATATTTCCTAAACACCTACTGTAATGAAAACATCACAGTCGATTCTGTATTGACCTCCACACGGATAAGAGGTTTACATCACTGTATATATCGGTACTTTCATTTCTAAAAGGTAGTTTACTAAAAGTAAAATAGCTGAATCAGGGAAGATCACATTTTTTTCATTTTTCACTTTACTAGCTCATACAGGCCACCTTCCCAAAAAGTTACAACTCATCCTTATGTTGAAATGTGCTTATTCTCCCCAAACCCTCACCAACACTGGATGATATCGATATTTTTCCCTTTCGCCAATTTTGTGAAGAAAGTGCCGGATATCCTTAGGTTTGCATTTCTCAAGTTACCAGTGAGCTTGGGCAGCTTTCCATGAATTTATTAGCCATCTGCAGTTCCTTTCTGTGCACTACCTGTTAATATCATTTACTCAATTTCCTTTATGTTGTTTGTCTTCTTAAAACAATTCATAAACTTCTCTTTATATGAGAAATATGTAACTCTCATCCTGTTCCACTTTTTCTTCTTTCCATCAGTTCATGGGAATATGCATATAAAGTGAGCCAAGAAAACAGATAGCCAAGGCTGCTGGACTGGCTTAAAATAAACATTAGTGACATGAAAGGAAAGCCTGCAATATCCACTTGCTAAAATATTAAGCTCCACAAGGACGGGAACTTTGTTTCCTTAAATCATGTACCTCAACAATCTAGAACACAGCCTGGCAAACAGAAACCCCGTAAATATTTACTCATATATTTATTCAAGACAGGCGTCTGTTGAATTAATATGTATATATTAACCTCTAAAACTGTGAAATATGGCTTTTCCAAGTGGGAAGGAAGGTTGGTTGTACTTTGCCATGTACATTTAGTATTTCTAATCCTTACCACATCTTAACATCTCATTTAATCCTAAGGGGCAGATATGGTTATTTCTGGTACATATACAGATGAAAACAAATCAAGATTCGGGACGTTGCCCAGGATAACACAGCCAACAACACAGAGCTGGGATATAAATCCAGGTGTTTCTGACACCAGATAGAGATACTTTCCACTGTCTCATCTCGCCTATCAGCACATACATCTGACCTGGGTTGGCAGAAATATGCTTACCGTAAATCTAATTTTCAACCATACGTGTCTGTCCCAGGATAGAAAACAATCTAAGATCTGCAAACCAAAAATAGAATTTGATTTGCAGTCACAATATATAAAGTCTTTATTCCGTGACCATAAAAATAGCTGCAAAAACTCGAGCTCTAAAACACTTAAGCAGTGATATGGATAAATTTAAAAAGAAAAGAAAATAGGAGGCAGAAAGCAATCAGAAGTCTGCTTTCTAAAAAAAGACAAATATTGCGCTAACAGACTACAGAAGAATGCGATTAACTCAGTCAATGTGGTTTAGGAACAAAATCCTGCGACTGGTCTAAAAACACAATTCCAATCATAGAACTAAAAAGAAAAACCTCCTCATCATGTCAAATTCTAACACAATCATACAGAAATTGTCTTAAGATACATGTTTAACAGTAAAAACATAAAAGTTCTCAGGCCTAAAAATAAATAAATTCAATAATAGCTTGAAATAAGAGATATATACTGCATTAACCTTGTGTGTTTGCATGTGTGTGTATGTAAACTAAGTCTCAGTTATTTGGAGAGAGAGATACACACACACACATATGGTGTAATTTAGTAATTTCTACTGAATAAAAATTATCATTGATTGGACTATTCTCTATCACTCCAGAATAATCATATTAATGCAGTGAAATCATTAATTTTTTTTCATATTTTAAGTGTTTTTTTCTATATTTTCATAGTGATTGCCAGAGATTATTAGTGATTAGCTATCTCAAGTTAACCTGTGCGTTTATAATTAGCATATATGATAAAAAATTCTTCCATGGGCAAAAATATTTTTTTTTTACATTTAGATACGTCATAGTCTGTTTTCACTGTAAAGTTAGATCAAAATACAAACTTCTCAGCTAAGAATTTGATCGAGGCAAGCAGAGACACAAATGATGGCCCATTAGAGGAAACACCAACGGTTACCGTGCTGGGGGGCACAGTTACTGCTAGAATGAGGCAAGGCCATGGAATCTCCTGACCAACGCGCTGAATGAAGCCCTTCCCACCCGACAGCCAGTTTACTCTGGCAATCCAAAATCCAAAACCTTTGGCATCATTCCTCACTTAGGGTTCGAGCTCTTTTCTCTCCTGTCAATCTTCTACGTGAAAAAACATTATCAAAAGACACGAAAGCTTGGGTTAAGGGTTAATCTCGATCAAATGCTGTACATCTTAAATAGCTGCACAATAAAAATCGCTCTACTGAAATTCAACATCAAAAATTATCAATTTCTTCTAGACAGAGCCCCATGAAAATCACTAGAATAATAATTATTGAAACAAAGAACATTGCTATAAATTTGTCATTTGAAGAGAGGAAATTATTAATTATAAGCTTCAGCTAAATAATACTTTGTGTTTTTTCCTTTAGTATGTTCAGGATATTAATTTTACCTAAAATTTTAACATATAATATCTATAAGAATTTAAGAATGGTAATTACTCTTAAAAATGTTTGGAAAATGTTAGTTAAAAATGATAATCTAAAACAATTTGTACCTCTGAGATAGAAACATTTCTATTTCCAAAGTATATAATAAATACTGACAACATTTTTATAATTTTCAATGTAAAGCTATTAAGTCTACATGAGACAAATAAAAGATCATTTTATTTGACTTGATGAAAAACTCTATATAATTTAATCATGAGAAAATGTTCATCTGTCAATATAAAAATTATCTTTCACAATGGCATTCGTTTAATTTTCATAAATTAGTACCAATTCAATAAACCACTAAAATGACTAAAACTGCAACATTCTTTCCCAGGGTGTTTCTAGGCGTATTAAGAATGTTTTTATACAAGTATTCTTCTTTCTTTGTGCTTTTAAAAGATCTTCACAACAACCAACAGTATTTACTTTACAGATTGCAAATATTCAAATGGAGCCCAATCTGACATATCCAAAATCCGGGCGTGATAGGAAACAACAAGCTTTGCTCCTCTGGGCCTTAGTTTTCTTTTTAACTGAAAGAAGCTGCTGAGGTCGGGCTAGACGAGAACGGTCCAGCCATCCCAGAACTGTCCCTCCCCTGTCACCCTCCTCCCACATACAGCAAACTGCATGAAGTGGGTGGAGGCGGAGGGGAGGGGAGGGCAAGAAACAACGTCCCCAAGACGTTCTGACGGAGATGAAATCATAAAGCCTTGGAATTCCACTACAGAATAAACCGACGACCACACTATCATACATAAATGACAGCCTTAAATTATAATCATTAGACTCATCTCGGCTCCCATGAAAATGCCTAAATAAGGGAGTAGCCTAAATTTTCCATGCTGTAACATAAAACCAGGTATTTAACACAGTTAGTGGAAACCCAATATCTGATCCTACAAGAAAGAGTTTCATTTTCTTTAAAATAACACTCGGAGGGGCTGTTCTGGAAACACAAGCTTCTCGCGTTGCACACCTACGCTGTCAGGGCCAGAGCACGCGAGTCCTTCCTCAGCCCGCCTGCTGGAGCGTTGGTGAGCTTCAGAGACACGCACGGCGCCGCAGGGCTTCTCCCGGGGCCTGGAACCGCCGGGCTCGGGCGGTGCGTGGAACCACCGCCCTCGTGTGGGAAAGCTCAGTGCCCAGAGCGGCCGTGAGAGCCCGGGGCGGCCCAGGGTGTGCCCCTCCGAGCACCCGCTCACATAGCTTCCCGGGTACGCATTCTGGGGACTTCCTCGGTGCCTTCAGACAAAACTGCATTAACCCAGCAGGCGGGCAGGCCTCAACAGTCTGTATAACTTACTAAATGGTCTCCAAGGAAAGGCCCTTTTCAGTTATAATAGTAAAAAATACAAAACAAAACCTCCCAACCTAGTATTATTCACTGCCTGGAACAGTAAGTGATATTACTTTGAGGGAGGAAAAATTAGTAAAAATGTTTACAATTTGTAAATAAGTTTCCATACTAACTTGTATTTAAAATACAGTTACAAAGAATGCCCATCTACAATGCACCAAGTCCTGTACTAAGGTCATTAGCTCATTTTTAATTTAGAACACTGCCATCCAAATATAAGGTAGCCCGGCCGGCGTGGCTCAGCGGTTGAGCGTCGACCTGGGATCCAGGCGATCGGGGTTCGATTCCCGGTCAGGGCACATGCCTGGGTTGTGGGCTCGATCAATGACTCCCTCATCATTGATGTTTCTATCTCTCTCTCTCTCCCTCTCCTTTCCTCTCTCTGAAATCAATAAAGATACATTAAAAACAAAAAAAACAAAAAACAAATATAAGGTAAAGATATATTATTTCCTCACATTTTCAAAGTTATTGTTATTAATATTTACCAGTAAACATAAGTATCTGAGGAATAATCTTGTTATAACAGCATTCTTTGGAAGTGGGATGCAGTTTAAAGTTCAAAACTGTTTTCTAATTTTTTACCTTTTCCTATACATTCATTTTTTTTAAAAGTGAAGGGATTAAGCAAAAAACAACAAAATCATTTCATAGACACCGACAATGTTTTATATATATGTGTGTGTGTAGATATGTAATGTAGATATATATGTATATAGGCAGATACACAAATGTAATATATGTATATATAGATATAGATGTTAACTATATATGTGTGTATATGTATAGATCTATAGATATATGGCACCAATGTCACCCCAATAAATTTAATTTTAAAAATCTGATCTATAGCTTTCCATGAGGTGTATCTCTCACCAGGCAGAGCTGATGGCCCCTTTGCCACATACACACAAAACACGTTTCAAGCACTTATTCGGAATCGTAAATACTTTAATCTCTCCCCTGCTGGAATGTGAGTCTTTCAAAGACAGGGATAGCATTTTATTCAATGTAGAATCAATAGTTCATAAAGCAGTGTGTGGCACATAGTAGATAATACATAACTGATTGCCGTGTAGTGAAAACACCGTGGGCTTTGGAGGTGGTGCGGGGACGGGGGAGAGGTCTCGAATCCCTGTTCTGTGAGCTTGGGCAGGTCACAGTCTGTGAGCTCGGTGCCCCCATCCGCATGGACACATGACTACTTACCTTAAAGAGAAGCTATGAGAATTAAAAAAAAAAAACACACACACAAAAAAAGACATAAAAAATTAGAGTCCCTGGTATGTAATTAAAAACTTAATAAACATTAGTTTCCTGTCTTCCCCCTCCACCTTCTTGAATGCCTGAATGCAGGGCAGGTGAGATTACAAGAACAAGTGCACTCATTGACTAAACAAATATCACTCAAACATGCAACTCCAAATAAAACCTACGGCAGGTGTGGCAGGTGTGGCAGAGAGAGAAATTTCTGCACTCAAGGAGTTGACAATACCTATGAGGAAAATATAAATTTTACTCAAATGGTGATTTTTAAAATAAAGTAGAAAGTTGAGTACCATAAACTAAGTGCGTGGACACTGCTTGGAGAATGTAACGGAGGGGCAGCGGCTTTGGGGAAATACCACAACTGGTCACCAGTGATCCGGAATCTGAAATAAGCTTTGAAGAACTGATTTTAAGTTGGAGGCACGGATATACAGCAATCGGAAGGCTGTGCAGAAGGTTCAGTGCGAGCAAAGGCACAGATGCAGGAGAAACTTCTCTGGGCGGAAAGACTGGTTTCGGATTCACTTGCGAGACATAAGAAGCCCGAGAAGGCGAGGTGGGATAAAGACACACGGCAGCCCGGCCGGGCCTGGCTCAGCGGCTGAGCGTAGGCCTAGGATCCGGGCGATCGGGGTTCGATTCCCGGTCGGGGCACATGCCGGGGCTGCGGGCTCGATCCCCAGTCGGGGCCTGCAGAAGGCAGCCGATCAATGACTCTCTCATCATTGATGTTTCTATTTCTCTCTCTCCCTCTCCCTTCCTCTCTCTGAAATCAATAAAGATGTATTTCAAGAAAAAAAAAAAAAAGACATCATACTGCAGAGGAAAGAAATCTGCAAACCTACAGAAAAATTAAACAGTCAATTCATCATCTGGCTTATAAGTCTCATGCTTCCTAATACAAGTCCCTCTACGATATTTACCAGAATTTTCAAAGTTATACACAAAAAGGGAGTTGAAAACAAATCGGTGTTATTCACCGTCAGTGGAAACAGCCTGCTTTCCGGTGGGTGGCTTCCACTTACTGTTAACGCTGACTACCTGTGACTACTCTCCCCCGCCTGCAGGGTTGTAAGAGGAAAGGTGAGTGGGATCAGAGAGAGTCTGTGCATAAAAAATAAAAATAAAAAACCCTTCCAGGACGTGCCCATGTCCTTCCCCACTGACCAGTCTTCCTTTTCCTCTGACCACACTCAAAATGTTCTACTGCCCCCTGCTGCTGAAGCGTCAGAAGCTGACCCGTGCGCACACCCCTCTCATCACCTTTCACGGATTCCACCCGTTCCATCGCTTTACCTTTTTTCCTTCCAGTTCTTCTAGAACGACCAGGGCTCTAGGGCTTGTTTCTTAGCCAAGCTAAGTGTTGACAGTAATGAAGGTGTAGCAGTTACGTAAAGCTTGGCAGGAGGAAACTGCAGCTTTGAAAACAGCACATCTGAGGCCATCCAATGTGACGTCGTAACTTAGTTAGGACTCCTCAGTAATTGTACATTTTCATCAGAAAGCAGCAGCCAGTCCCCAAACACATCACGTGCCTCTCACCCAGGTGGTACCCAAACTCTCGCACCCAAGTGCACAATCTGTACATACAACGAGATGTTTCCCACACACGGTATTCTGTACACGTTAGAGGAAATGTAACATAAAGCACACGCCTGGCCTATCCGACGGTACTGGAATTTGTTCATTAATTTCAGTTCCTTAACATGTGCTGCATATAGATCGTAATTGTTTTCAGTGGGTCGTGATGTAACCAGGTCCACTTCAACAAGTACTTACTTTTCATTGCGTGTTGGCTTCAGGCATGTAACGTGGCGTCAGACAACCACATGCTTTATGTAGCATTTCCCTCCAGGTTCCAGCACCCCTGGCACCAGAGTCATCACAAGACTACCGACTGCACGCCCCGTGCTGTGCTTGCTTCCCCTCGACTCTTCTGTAGCTACCACCAAGTGCTGTTCGCAGTCCCCTCACCTCTTCCCTCCAGCCCCCCCACAAATATTTTTGCCTGCCTTTCTGACGTGTGGTGGGGTGGGGAGGTGGGTGGTGCTTTCCCCTCCTGTCACCGTTCAGTGTGTCAGGTCACAGGGATCTACGATAACCGGTTCTCAGCCTAACAGTGACCAAATGGCACATCACTACCTTAAGGATGGTTTTCTCTCAATGCTGCATTCAGCAAACAGTTTGCAGTGCCTGTTATGAGCTCAAATGCAGTAAAAAAATATATTTATTTCCTCTTTTTAGAGGTTCAGTCTAGTGCACTAGCAAAGGGGTTAGTCCACTTGCATTTCCAATCTTAGCTGAATGAAAGTATCACAACCCATCAGATATGTTAAAGCTATTTTTTTTTTAATTATTAAGTTTTATTGAGCTTCTCTTATGTGCTAGACACTAGACAGAGTTGGATCAGTAAGCTTTTTTTCCCCAATTATAGTTGAAGCTATTCTTGAATGCAGATTGAGTTACATGTTAACAAGGCACTCAAAAAATAAGTGACTTAAAATGATAACCAATCATTTTGTCTTTGAATTCTGTGGCTTGGGAGGGCAGGTTGTGAACTTCATATGGTACAGGGGCTGCTGAGAAGGCTGGAAGAGACAAAAAGTCCTGACAGTGGGGACCCGCTGGGAGCAAAGGCGGGGCTGTTGCTGGGAACCTCAGTTTCCCTCCACATGGACCTTTTACACCACTTCTTGACGTTCCTTGCACCGTGGTAGCTGTTCAAGACGGTGCAACATTCCAAGGGGACCCTCCCCAATACGCAAGCGTGTTTGTCAAGCTTCTGCTTGCATCTCACTTGCGAATGTCTCCTTAGCCAAATTCAGATTCAACCAAAGGGACTACACAAGGCCATGAACTGTGACCGGCGTGTTTCCTGGGGTGGGCGTAACAGCCTGCCACAACTCCTCTTCTCCCTTCTCAAACAAGTTCTTTTGCGTTCTTTTTGGATTATCCCTCAAAGTATTACCCATTTTCACTGCCTTAGTTCAATCTTTAGTTCTTTCACCGTCTTTTCGGCTTTTTTTTGGTAAAAATCTAGCTGAACTTTTAAAGGTAGGGGGAAGAATAATGACATTCATTCAGTAAATAAACATGCAGTGAGTAGTAAGGAGAAATATACTGTAATAGGAACTGTACATTCCTACTGTGTGTCACAGGAACGAGACACTGAACTCTTCTGCCCTTGCAGCTAGAACTCTACCCCTGTATATGTAAACAACACATGCTCCTAGTTCCTCAAACCCACCTTCTTAGCTTTAACTACTTTTCTAGCTGACGGACTTCAACATGTCACAACCCTGCTTAAACATTTTCCATGTTTTCCCCAGCCAAATAGAGGAGACTCAAGCACTATAGCACCTCATTTAAAAAAATTATTTACTTATTTATATTTTTCAGTTACAGTTGACATTTCAATATTATTTTAAATTATTTTCAACTGTACAGCTAGTAGTTAAACATTTATATAACTTACTAAGTGATCCCCCAGATAAGTCTAGAATCCACCTGGCACCATACACAGTTATTACATTATTGGCTATAATCCCTACACTATACTTTACATACCTGTGACTATTTGTAACTATTTTCACCCAGCCCAAACCCCCTCCCATCTGGCAACTATCACCTTATTTAGAACCAGTCTTCCCAGGTTCATCCCCTCAAGTTACCTCTCGTTCTCTTTTGTAGGTCTGTGTCTTTAGTCCTGCCATTCCATCTACCTGGAGGGCTCTTCCCCAGCCCTACAGCACCAGGAGCCTGTTTTTACCTCTTTACAGCCACTTCCAAGTACTTTCCTATAAGGCCCCAGCAAAGACAAAGAGCGGGTCACACACATATGCCTACGAAGACTGCGATCAGACCTCTGACTTAGTACTGATGCTATTCCAGTCTTTGAATGCTTGTCCTTTCAGTGGACCATGGACTCCTTGAGGGCACTGTGTCCAGGATTACACAACTCGGCATTTTCTAGTCCTAATACAGCTTGGTACACAGGAGGGAAGAGAGGAAGAGGCATCTCATGTGATTTCTTTCATGTCTGAAACATGTTGCTTTCATGCACTATCTCCAAAATGAACACATTACAGTTGTAATTACATATTGAATTTGAGAGTTCAG
Source organism: Miniopterus schreibersii (assembly GCF_964146895.1). Taxonomy (NCBI): domain Eukaryota; kingdom Metazoa; phylum Chordata; class Mammalia; order Chiroptera; family Miniopteridae; genus Miniopterus; species Miniopterus schreibersii. The sequence goes on along the minus strand of NC_138101.1, from coordinate 10,013,904 downwards.
AGCTTCTCCAAAATAAAATATGCTCCAATGATAAATGCAAAGAAATTCCACTTCCTTGAAAAAAAAAATAAGTAAAATGTAAATATAAGAAGCCACTGGGCTTTGGTTCAATCCTTGTTTCAATGCCTGTAAAAAGCAAATGAGCTGACTTCCAAGGGTGCTGATAAGATATGAGTATGCTCCCTAAATTCAGCCGCTGAAAATCTTTCAATTGAATTTTACATTTTTTAATAGACATCAGTAAACCTGCACTGAAAGTACGTCCTCCACAGTATAAAATGAAGATATTCCATATAACACTACTGTCATTTTAAATTCATCACAAGGATATATCCACTGAAGTTTTCAAAAGTATAATGTTTGAATTAATGGCACAATGTCTCATATTAAACTTTATTTGTAATGTAGTTAAAAGATTTCAATAAAAGATTTTTAACATGGTCATACAGATTATGACAGAATGTGAATTTATACCATGCAAGCTCCAGATCATTTGTGTCTTGTAATCAGACACAAATAATTGTGTGATCCAATAAGCCACTGAATTCATGGTAACAGACCTGACCAGATGATAAATGTTGGCTTTAGAAACACAGGGCCTTCTACAGTCAGCCTCACTTAACATTCCATCTTGCCCCCCATCACTGACTCTTCTTGCCCCGTTGCCACATTGGATCACATGTGTCATTTCCTCTAGTGGATGTTGTTACACCCCCAACTTAACGTCCCTCCACAGATACAGTCCCTTTTCATGACCCATCCACGTGTCACCTCCTCCACAGAGCCTTCATGAGCCTCTCTCTGGAAGTTAATGCTCTGTCCTTGACACTGGGCAGCAATCTCCATCTCAATACCCTGAAGTCGGGCCACTGCTCGGTGTCCGTGTGTTCTTCCACCCTCCCACAGGTGTCCCTGTGGGGCCGTGTTCTGCTCAACCTGAACACTCCCCATTGCCTGGCATGTAGCTGGTACCGGGTGAATGTTTAAAGACTGATAATAACCGGTAACTGAACAAAATGAACTCTGAATCTTGTCTTTTCATCTGGACGGTCATTTACTTAAATCATGAACACTTGATAAAAGATTGACATTTGAATTAGGTTATTTTAATTTTTAGCTGAGTCTTCATTCATATACTTTAAAGTAAAATACTGCAAGTTAAAAAGATACAAATCCTAGGTTATGAAAAAATAGATCACCACATGAGCGAAAACACAATTCTGAAATGTGGCATATGCTTCTGTACCCTTTGGCAAAATGATGAAAGGGAAAAAACTAATCTGCATTTCTCTACTTCTATTTTTGCCACTTATTAGATATGAAATCTTTCTTTAAAATGAGGTCAATAATATATCCTTTTCTTATCTCACAGAATATGGATATGAAAATGCATATAAAAATCCTTTCCTTAAGCTAAAATGCAAAGCCTTATTATTATTGAGCCAAAAAGTTGGTATTTGGTGTAATTTTGCATTAGAAATGATTGAGCCTAATGGACATTTAGCCCAATCACTGTCTAACACATGAAGAAGAATTTCCCTTTGAGAAATAAAATATTCATCATTTCTAATTATAAATGTTACTGTTGTCAAGACAACATTTCTCACGAGGGGTATGATTATTCGAAGATAGTCTTTAACGATTTAAAAAATCTCAATTCTTATTTACAAATGAAAATGCATCATATGCCTTCTAATATCTCATTAATCAAAAGAGCCTCATCAATTTAAAAGAAATGTTATTGGGAAAGGTTTCAAGAGTTCTCTTCCTTAGCTGTGGCAGGGAATTAGAACTTGGGACAGGAGAACTTAACTATGTGGCACTTAAATTCAAAGCAGGGAGCCTGGAACCAAGGTCACAAAAGTAGCAGGCGCAGTAGAGCTGGCGCCCCCTAGTGCAGGGCCCCGGGGCGACAGGGCCTGAGGAGGCCTGAGGAGCGAAAGGGCCGGGGGCTGTACCAGGGACCTCGGTTTAGCAAACAGGGATCTCGGCCACTCCCATAAGCATGAGTCACTAGGACACTGCAAAACACCAGACGCCTGACGCTTCCCAAAAGGCAACAATATGCTTCTCTCTTTCTTGATATTACACTAACGATGCATCCAAAATAGTCAATATTCTGAATTGTAAGTGCAGTGTTATCTTTATTCATAAAGTCGCACTCATAACATATTTATTATTTTTAAAGCTTTTCTGTACGTCATCTGATTCTCCCAGCAACCTTGCGAGCAAACAGGGCGGTGAGCATCGAATTTCATATATAAGCAAGCAGGAGTATATACTCTTCAAGGCCCCCTAGTAAGTAATAATTCAGCCACTCATTCATTTATTCGTTCATTCATTGATCCACCTTTTAGGAAGTAGCTACTATGTGGCAAACACTGTACTATATGCTGAAGGAACAGAAAGACTTAATGAGATTAATCTCTTAATTAAAAAATCATACACAGTGGATCCAATTTTTTTAAAAGTGAAAATTCAGTAAGTGTTGTATTTTAGGCTCCTACTGGCACAATATTCCAATGAAGCTCTAGGCATCATCGAAGCTAAGTTTAAAGAAAAACGAAAAATAGTTTCATAGAGGAAAAGTATATGTAAATTTCCTCCTTTGCTAAAACCAAACAATATGCTGGAGATTTAGATCTCCTGAAACTTAAATAAGTAAAGTTAAGTAGGTATTTAGCACATAATATACACCTACCACTATGTCAGTCACTAAATATACCAGAAATAAAGGCCAACGTTTTGTAATAATTCAGAACAGAAAGGATGATTGTATCTATGTGTGTGTGTGTGTATCTAAATGTGAGACAACCCAAATACATTCATCATATATTATAACTAAGGGTATCCAGCTATGTTGCTAGCTAGTGAAGTATGATTTTAAATGCTATAATTGTGAGAAAATTATGACATGATATATATTGTAAACTGTGAAAATATTTAGATATCCTTGTACAATATATTTCCATGTCCTTTGTCAAGATAAATGTATCAGACTGAAATTTTTTATAATCTCTGAGAATATTTTATGACACCATATACCCCACAGCAATTCAAATAAGTAGAAACACACTTTCTACCTTGAGGATAGAATACAGAACCAACCAATTATGAAACTCAATACCACCCTAAATGATTCATTGTGGCAGACCTTGAACTTGGTTGAAAATCTTTACTCTAAAGAAAGCCACACATGTGGTTTTTAAAAATCCAAAATAGAGTCATGTGATTTTAATCATTTTATATATTTGATTAGTTTATAAAGCAGGAAAATGTCCCATCTTTATTAACCTAATCCTAACATAATGCATCTAAAGGATTTTTGTGAGCTTTAAAATGTCTATATTTTCTACATTGATTTTTATTGTGAAAATATTATAATATTAACTTTGAATAAAAATATCATACACTGGAAAATAGTGACCTTTATTTCAGACTTTCCTAGGGATGGCCGTAATAGATTAATAAATGTAGTATTACAGTCTAAGTCATAATTCGTACAAAATACTGCAGCATTTTTATTTTTTTAAATTTATTTTTCACATGGCTCTTTTTTTTAATTCTTAAATTTATCTTTATTGCTGAAAGAGAATACATCTGTAATAGTCCCTTTTTCCCCACTGGCCCCTCCTACCAGGAACCGACCCCGTGCCCCTCGCCCGCCCCAGGCCTCCACCACACTATGGTCTAAGTCCGGGGTCATGCTTATAGCATGTAGATTCTCCGGTTACTCTCTTCCCCCAGCCCCACCCACCCCGCCTTCCCTCCGAGACTGTCAGTCTGTTCCATGCTTCCATGTCACTGCAGCATTTTTAATGAAGACTTTATGGGGCCATGGAGATGGCCAAGGCCAGGAAAGTCTTTGGCTTTGACAAATGGGCAACAGCAGCAATGCCAGCAGCCTCCAAAGGATATGGAATTGGCTCCCCCTGTTGGGTCTGAAGAGCCCACATTTTTTACCATCACATCACAGAGCTTGAAATAAAATAAAATACAATAAAAAACAATGTAAAGAAAATAAAAGACCTACAAGCACACTGGAAATCTCTGTTGTTGTTGTTTTTATAGATTTTATTTATATATGTATATTCTTTTCTAAATAAGAGGAATTAAATCTTAATGGAGTGAAACAGATAAAACATCCAAATAAGATGTATAATCTCATGAACAATATTTTCCTCTTTTGTCATCTAAAAAAAGGTCACCCTTTGAACTAAACACACAAGAATATGAAAGTTACTCCTACATGAAAAATATGGTTTGAGATATGTTCTAGTAATAAAATTTGTTTTTACCACGCTGATGCGTAAATATTTCAGAAAGAACTATTCTTTTCTTTAAGTGTGTCCATTCTGATTGCTCAGCGCGGTGCAGAGGTTTCTCTCTCTTAAGAAACAGCAACATCTCTTAAGACGGGCTGTTTCGGTTCAGCCGCTGGGCAAGTTGTCTTTAACCTGCTTGCTGGAGCGGGTCTGAGAACAACTGTTGTGGTAAGAGTGAAAATTAACACAGAGCAAAGAAAATGACACAATCCTTACTCACTTATGAATATAGGAAAGTGGGAAAAACACATTACACAAAGTAGTACAGCCAGTGAAATAAATGTAAAATTGCAACTATGAATAATAGCAATTTCACATTATTGAAAAAGAATGCATCGATTTGCAATCCCCAATTTGCCAACGAAGAATTTATTTTCAACTTCCCCGATACTACCTCGCCTCAGCAAAGGCTCTGCCACCATCACTACGAGGACTATTGGAAAAACTATAAAGTTTTGATAGAAATGAGGCATTCTGAAAGGGGACAAATGGGAAGGAAATTAAAAATCACAACTAAGCCCCTAAGACCTTAAATGTCCGACAACGTATCCAGATGTTTCTGTTGCATCTCAATTGTCTTTTTCATAGTTAATAAATGATTTTTAAACTTTATCTCGTTACTTTTCTTAAACTTTGGTCATTTAGAAAGTTGAGGTTAATAACCTTATCATAAAGAGGTCCAAAACCAATAACTCGCAGCGAGTCTGCTCAAGCTGACCGCTTTCCTCTTGCGGAGCAGGTAAGAAAACGTGGGCCTGCCTTCATATAGGTTAAAAGACATGCAAAACACCCTGGCCAGTGTGGCTCAATGGTTAGCACGTCGGCCTGGGGACTGAAGGGGCTTGGGTTCAATTTCAGCCAAGGGCACGCACCTCGGTTGCAGGCTCGATCCCCAGCCCTGGTCCGGGCGCATGCGGGAGGCAGCCAACCGATGTGTCCCTCACATTAATGTCTCTCTCCCCCCCTTCTACTCTCTGAAAAGCAATGGAAAAAATATCCCCAAGTGAGGATTAAAAAAAAATATGATGCGCAAAAGGAAGGACAAATACGGAAAATAACTTCTTGTGAAAATCTCTGTGCAACCACTTTCTTTCCAGAAAACCAAGAGACAACATCCATCAGAGTGCTCTTTCCTGCACAAATGCTTTTAGAACCCAGCACTGAAGCAAACACTGGTATTTGTATCTTAGATACATATGGATTAAATAGGATGCACGCACTGGCCTGGGAACTGAACCAATATTTACAATATTGGGTTTCTATAGAAAACCATGTTCCAAGTTCTAAACAATTTACAAACACTTGGAATATACAGATAGAAAAATTCTTTGCTAAGAGATATATTATGAAGATTGGATATAGAATAACTTATGGTGATCTTCATTTTTTCCCTCCCACTTCTCCCGCACAGTCTGGCAAAGGAGCGATGAGGCCACGGTTTACACCAGTATACAACGGTTGTTTGTAAACACCCTATGGGATGTTTTAAATTAGCAGCAAGAATGCATAGAATATCTCGAGCAACCTTTATCAGATCCCATCACAGTCACCCTACCCTAGCCTTTTTGACACTTATTAGATTGGCCGTTTTGCCTGGGGAATCTCAAAAATGTGATTTTCCAAATTCTGCTGGTTAGCAAACACAGATTTCACTGTGCTTGGTTTCTCTTGTATCTGGAATAAATTGTCATCTGCTGGCAAATAGCTCGTTGAAAGCATCCAAGTTCTTAGCATTCAAGTAGGAGAGAGAAAAAAAAATTAAGAACATTTTGCCTCCAAACTCTGAGGCAATCATTAGAACATTTTAGAAATATAAAATGATTACAAACAGAAGAATTTCTCCCATACTTTAACAAAAATCAGAAACATGAAAGCTTCACTTCAGATACATGCTTTGATTTTGAATTTATTATTAAAAATGTGAACAACTTTTAAAGAATCATAATTTATGATAGCACTCATTTACTCTTATTAACTATGTTAAAATATTTTATCAAAGTGGGTGGAAAGATTTTTTTTTTTAAATGAAGACTAAGATGTAACAGTAAGAAAGGCTGTGAATTAAGAAAACTACTTGAGGAATGATGTCATCAATAAAATGGCAATAAATACACTTCTATCAACAACTGAATCTAAAAATCAAAATAAACGAACAAGGAATCTAATAAACACAATACATTGATGAATAAAGTAGAGCCAGAGGCCTGGAAACATGGAACAGACTGACAAATCTCAGAGGGAAGTAGAGAGGGGGGTGGGAAGAGATTAACCAAAGAACTTTTATGCATATGTGCAAACACATGGACACTGACAACAGGGTGGTGAAGGCCTGGGGTGGGGTGTGATCCAGGTGGACAGGGAATGGGGGGGCAAGGGGAGGGAAATCCAGCCTCCCTCAGCATTGGGAGTCATTGGGGGTCACTTCCTAGGAGCCCTTACTCTGACCTTGTACCACAGGGATTGCAATGGAATCTGTAGAGACCAACACTGAAAACCTGCCTTGGATGGAGAAGGGGGCAGCTTTGCAACAATCAGACCATGATCTTGGCAGACCAAGTTCGTATCTGCAGTGCTTAAATAGTAATCCCGCCCAGTGGCATTGCTCATCTGCAGAATCAAGCTGGGGGCACAGTCTGACCAGGGAACTCAGCACGGTGCAGATCTGCCTGATTCGGGGCCTAGGAGGAGGAGTTTTGCTGGACTTAGAGCCTGGTTTGCACATGCCAAGGGCTAGGTACTGAGTCAAAGCTTCACCTGCTTTGACTTCCCAGCCCTATCTGACCCGAAGGCTGGTGACAACTCCTGGAAGCTGTGTGGACTAGCAGCACTCAAGCCAAGAGGTAGGCGGGCAGAGCTGATAGCCCCCACAGCAAAGTCAGTGGCCTTGTTTGGTCAGGGAACTTGGAGTGCAGGTCAGCTTGACTTAAAATAACAAACAAGAGTTTTGCAGTTTCAGAGCTGCTTCCCCCTCAGCGCCTGGCAGGGCCTCTAATTCATAGTGCTGCTCACTGCTAAATACAGTGTTCAACCTGTCTGGCCAAAGAACCTAGTGAGTGCACACAGCAACAGCAGCCTGTGTAGCCCATTCAAAAGCCCTACATACAGCGGCACTTGAACAGAGACAATAGCCCATGGTTTACAGCATCTGCAGAGCAAAACCTGTTGCCTCACCCGACCAGGAATTCAGTGCACACTTAGGCCTGATTTAGGTCCCCAAAGAATAAGCTATACAGGCCCTGTCCGGGCAGGGAAGCTAATTCATAGCCCCATTTAAGACTGAATATAGTATCCAGTCTCAATCACCTAGTAAGCTTGACCAGGAAACCAAAGCAACAGTGGAATCCGTCCTTGTAGCCTCATTTGGGTAGGGAGCAAGGCCAGCAGTCCTCTTCAACTGCTCTTGGCCAATTGCACATGCCCCATCCCTGTCCTCAGAGCTGGAATAGTTGCCTCACCCAAAATAGACCATCGCAGCAGGCCCACTGCCTAAAGGCATTATTAGCAGGCACACCCACAGATCCAAACTGAGCTCACTGCTGAAGAACTATCTCTGCCAAAGTGAAGCTATAAAATCTGGAAGACGAGCCCCATAACTCAAATGTGTAGGTACCAATGTAAGCAATCGAGGATCACGAAAGATCAGGTAAATAAGACAGCACCGAAGGAAACTAACAAAGCTCTAATAACTGATGCTATACAAGGAGATCTATGGACTATCAGACAAATAATTCAGAATAATCATCTTAAAGTTTTATGAACTTCAAAAAACATAGACAACAAAATAACATTAGGAAAACAATGCATGAACGAAATGAGAACTTTTACATCAAACAATAACAGAAATCCTAGAGTTGAAAAAAAGACCAAAAACCATAACTGAACTGAGGAATAATTTGCCCACACAGGATCAGCAACCTGGAGGACAGACCTTGGAAAGTACCCAGTCAAAGGAGCAAAAAGAAAAAAAGAGTGAAGAAAGCCTGCAGGAATTATGAGACATACATGAAAAGAAACAATTAGCATTATGGGAATGCCAGAATCAGAACAGAAAGACAAACGGACAGAAAGTATATTTAAATTAATAATTCCTAAAAACTTTGCAAACCTGGGAAGAAAAATGAACAGCCAGATCCATAAGGCCAAAAGAATCCTAATAGGATGAACCTAAATATGGCTACATCAAGGTACATTATAATTAAATTTTCATGTGTCAAAGACAAAGAAAGAATTTTAAGAGCAGCAAAAGAGAGGAGTTACATAAAAGGTAATCTCCATAACACTATAGGTGGATTTCTCAACAGATAAACTTTTCAGTCCAGGAGAGAACAGAATGACATATTCAAAATATTGGAAGAAAATAACTGTCAACCAAGAATTCCAGACCTGGCAAAGCCATCATTCAGGAAGGAAGGAATAAAGACTTCCTCAAACAAACAAAAGCTGTGGGAATTCATTACCGGAGTTCTTTGAGTAAAAGTAAAAGAACTTTAGTTAACATCATTATAAAACGGTAGCATAAATCTCATGTGTATTGGGAAATATATAGTCATAATTAGATTCTGCAATATGGTAATGGTGCATAACTCAAAACTCTAGTTTTAAAGTTTTAAAAAAAATAAATGTAGCAAAAATAGCCATAAATACAATAATCTGTTATTAGTTACACAATATAAAAATATGCAAAAGCCATAATCTAAAATGTGAAAGGGAGAAGTAAACATGTGAAGTATATAAATTCTATTGACGTTATAGTGTTATCAGTTTAAAATAGGGTGTTGCATGTTTAAGTCAAGGCATACTGATATCAAAAGACACCAAAACACACAAAAATAATACAGAACAAGAACCAAGGAATATTGGATCTACAAAATAAGAAAACAATTAGCAAATGACAACAGTAAGTCCTCATTTATCAATAATTACTTTAAATGTAAATGGATTAAACTCTTCCATTAAAAGACACAGAATGGCAGGATAGATTAAAAATATATATACACACAAGATCCAACAAAATGCTGCCTATGAGAGACTTACTTTAGCCTTAAATGGTAACCAAAACAAGCAAGGGTAGCTGTGCTTATATCAAACAAAAGAGACATTAAACTAAATACAGCAAAAAGAAAGCTATTTGTAAAGAAGTGGGAAAAGAAAGCCTTGGTGTAAGCGAGGGGAAAATTGGCACTCTGAAAATACAGATATATTAACAGTAAACCATTTTCAAGGACAATTACGAGAGTTTCTGATTGCACATAACATAATGCTGTGTTTGCACTGCCAAGCTGTCACCTACGTATTAACAGAGAAGGGGCCATTCCACAATGACACTGTTAAGTCCTAAACAGAAAATTTTAAGTTACGAAGGCTACCACTTTCATTCACTTTTAGATGGTTTCAGTCTGTTTGCTGAAATGTGCAATTTGCTTTGCTTTTCGGAGTTTAAATTCAGTTAAACATATTAACAGGAAGTTCCCATTTGTTCGTTTCACAGATATTCCACCACACTGAGGAAGGTGGTGTAAAAGCACAGAAGTGGTGCATTTAGGCAGCTAATGCACAATCCTGTTTACATCCGCAAAGTCAAGCATTTAATAAAAATTGGACAGTGGTAACTTCCTGAGGCTTCCTTAGTATCTAGAGTCTGGCATCACAGAAGGCAATATAAGGGCACAGTGGGGTTGTTTACATGCCAGTCACTTGTCAGTTTCACGGGTCTTCTACAAATAACCCTTGTACTTGGAAAGCTGCTTTACCAATCACTGTAATTAGAATTTTTAAACACAGCAATAGGCACCTTTTCTAAAACTACTAAATTAAATCACCAGCAGACACAAAAGCAAAGGTAACGCCATGGTAACTTTTGTGCAACTGAAAAATTACATTTTTATAGCTTGTTTCCAGTTCAGGTCACTGGTGTATTTTTGGTTTTATTCTGTGACAATAACATTAAAATTGGAATTATTTAAGACATGGGCCTTGTGCAATCTCCCAAGAGAGGAGGAGTGCCAGATATCTGGCCCCAAGCCTTCTCCAAGGGCCTTTTGACGCAAATAGCGACTGTTTACTCCCATGACAAATTACTGCGGTCTTTTTGAGCTATCTAACACTGCATTTTTCTTTGAGAGGATAACACCTCAGATATTTTTAAACTTTTGATTAAGTAGCACCTATAACTATCTCTTTCTTCTAAACATCTCAAGTTTCCTCAATTGATTCTCATATGATATGAAATTCAGGCCTTTTAACACCCTCTGTGCTTTTCTCTGAATGTCTTTCAGTTTGCCTGTGTCAGTATTATGATGAAACTTCTTAATATGAGATGGCTTATTTTATGGGCCAGAAAAGATATGAATTCTAATCATGGTTTTACCTTTCACTAGCTAGGCTAGTCAACTTCTGGCTTTCTCATCTGTAATCTAAGGTATATAATAGCTTCTTCTCTAAAGAATGTTGCACATATAATTTAAAAATCCACATACCGCTCCTTGCAAAAGACAAACAACATCTGAATTTCCTTTCCCTCTACTTCAGAGTCAAAACTATTAGCCAGAATTATAAACAAAACAAAACAAAATACCCTCCAAGTGAGATTGGAGAATTTATGGGAAAAAATTGATAGTGAAACATTTACTCCAGTGGCCTCAGGATATAAACCTCAGACGTATGAAACATGAGACACCGCAGAGGCCAAGGCGTCCGTATATTTACCTGAGCACCTTTAACAAGTGACGCTTCCTAAAGGCAAAAAGATACAATAAGCATCACGTGTAGTGCTGTGAATTTCAGAAAGCTGTCTTTAAGTAACAACAAAAGTAGACAATATGAAATTATCGGAAAAAGGGTCTGGGTCCCAGCAGCAGCTCACGGAACATCTGGCGCCCGTTTCTCACCTGTTTCTAAGGGCCTTCCCAGCACCGACAGTGCATCGTTCTTTTATTCTACTACGAAAAACGAAGGCCGCATGAATACACCTTGGCCTCCAGCTCTTCAAACGAGAGAGTACGGGAAGGAGGGCATATGTGTCAGGAATAAAGCTAAGAAGTGATCCCGCACCCGACGCAACAGCGGCACCGGCCTTCCCGATCCCGCGTCCACTGCGACGCGTTAGAGCTTCATCCTTAGTGCCCCCAGCGCTCCGAACGCTTAAGGCGCTGGCTCTCTGTTGTTTACAGAGAGGAAACAACTCTCTCCCTAAAACTATCATGCTACACAACAGCTATGCAATTTCGTTGCAAGTATCTCTTTGTGAGTCCCTCTTTTTCTAACAGGATTGCCCCAAATGAGGACACTGGAAGATGGCATTGTTCTGTAACTGATCTCTAGTCTTCAAGTCTCTTTTTACTTCAATTTATAGTCATAACCTTCCCAGGGAATTACCTTGACCAGACGACCCCTGCCTGCCAGATAAAGTCTGAGTGAGGTCCTTAGCCTAGCATTTCAGATTCCTTAACGTGGTTCCAATTTATACTTATTAGGTGATATCTACTTAATTCAGTACCACAGCCGTATGAAGTATTTTTTAGTCAATAACCATACCTTTTAACCATTTCAACTAACATCATTCTCTTTACATGGATGTTTGCTTCTCTCTCATGTTTTCGGAAACTACAGAAATCCCCTTCAAATGGAATTCTGTGTCACCTTCCTATGTACTCCAGTCAGAAGAGACTGTTACTCAGGACCCTGTAACGCCCAAATGACTCAACACTATTCTGGACATGATGACAGCACCATCGTTGTATCATTGCTCAATCTTTGTTGTTTGGTCCTAAAAGTAGACCAAAAAAGGCTAGGAGGTTGTCACTTTCTCAGCAAACAGATTAGCCCATGAGCCAACCATCTAACTAAATAGTCACACTTTCGCTAGTTTAATACAGATAAGGAACTGGCTTTTCCTCTAAGGTAACCATCACATCAGAGCTCGCACAAACAGCTATGATTTTATTACTGAGAATAAATATAAAATATAAAAAGGATTCTGCTGTTAGCATGGTCAAAACTCGAGAATTCTATAAACACTGTACTTAGTACCATCCCAACCACGTCGACATCCTCTTATTTCTTATAATAAATCTGTGAGTTCATTAATATAATTTCCACCTTACAGAGAAAGAAACTGAAGTTCAGAGTGGTTAATTATTTTGCCTAACTCTCACACTTAGAAGATGACTGGACCAAAATTCCAATTACGATATGCCCACTCCAGGCACATACCTGTCTATTTTGTGGTTGGAAACCTACCATCCGTTCATGAGTATCCTATCCCAGAGGCAGACAAGAAACGAAGCAGTTGCTTCACTTCTAACAAGTTACAGGATGCCAGTTATAGGGGAAAAGAAGGCATCATAAGCTACTCATCTGAAAGGGGAACCGGCTGACCAATCCTAAAGTTAGCATAGCTGTTCCTGCAGAATTCACAATTTTCTAGTATTTAAATTATGAGAAAAGATACAAGGAAAAAAAAAATAAGGGACTGATAGAAAACATGAACCTCTCTTCTACAAACCGTAAGTGCAATTTAGTGAGAAAAACATGAAAATAGGCTGACAAGACAGTGTTTGGTGGCATTCATTCAAAATATATTTACTGCGCACGTAGAATATGCCAGATACTGGTCAGGCTTTACGGAAACAAAGAGTAAAATCCCACCCCCCGTTTCCAAGAAACTGGAGCAAAGAAAGAGCATTCACAGGATACTAATACTGGGGACAAAAAAAGTGGTTCTACCGGGAGTAGCTGCACAGGGTGATCTGGTTATAAATTCCTAACTGGGCAGGTCATGGTGGGGAGTCATGCCCCAGGCTTATAAGTTTTTTAGTAAAAGGATTCTTTGCCTAAAGCAAGCCCTGTCCATTGTTCTTGTGCAGCTAGGTTAACACACCCTTAAGATAAGCACAGCCACCCTCAAAAGAGCACCTCACCTTAAGGATCCTGCAATCCAGTTCCTGCCTTGCTTTGGCCCACTTCCTTTGAACTGAACTATAAAGAACCTAAACAGAGTTAAACCAGGGATACCATGGGACATGATGACCACATATAGGAGGGAAACGGGGGGCTGAGCAGGTGGAGGTATAGGCCTAAGGTATCTGCATATGCAAAGGCCCTGTGGAAGCAAAAAGCAAGTGATACCTTGGAAACTGCATAGGTCTATGGCACTTGAACACAAAAAGGCAAGAAATCAGGGTGAAGCCGAAGAGTAAGGGGCAGGGCACGCAGTCCCAAAGGCCCACAAAGAATGTGAGTGCATATGTTAAGTGCAACGTCGCAAACTAAGAGACTCCTCTAACCTTCTTCGCAGGTCACATTTAATCCCTCCCTTCCTTCCTCTCTCCTTTCCTTCAACAAACACTGATTGAGCAGCTACCAGGCTACCACGTGTGAGATGCTATTTGGATGCTGAGGATACCACAGAGAAGAAAACTGAGTCTCTGCCCTGGTGAAGCTCACATCTCGGGGAGGAGGCAGATAGATCTGTGAAATGGCATAAGCACTGTCTACATCACAGGGTCTCTGTGAGGATCACAGGAGATGACTTAACTAAACAGTTAATAAAATATACACTAAACTGTTCTGTAAAAAAAAAAAAAATTTGACCCTCTGGGTGGCTCCTTTGGCTGGAGTGTCGTCCTGGGCACTGGAGGGTGGCAGGTTTGATTCCCGGTCAGGATACGTACCTAGGTTGCGGGTTCGATCCCCAGTTCGGGCACATATGGGAGGCAACTGACAGATGTTTCTTTCACATCGATGTAACACTCAACCCCCCCCCTTCTTTCTCTCTAAAAAATCAATAAAAAACCGTATACTCAGGTGAAGATTGAAAGACCTTTATGATTTTTTTCTTGGGTGTTTTAACTTAGCTGTGGTGACAAGGCACTGATGTGGACTCATATTGCAAAAATCCTGAAAATGGAAAACTAGAGTATAGATGAAATAAGGCTGACCTAAGTAAATTCGGACCAAGAAAGTACAGCAACTAGATCACCTACTCAGAACAAGCCTGTATTATGCGCCTGGCACTGGGCCTTACACTGATTTTATTTTTAATCATCTCAAAAACCCGAAAGGAAGGCTTTATTATCCCGCCGTGTGAAAATAATGCACAAGGACATCAAGGGTTCTGAGAGGTTCAGAGCTGTGCACCTGAACTAAAACTTGCTATAACAGCAACTTTTCCAAATCCCCATGGGAAAATCAAATGGGAAGTGAAATTTAACTTCTGAATGGGGGCAGACCGCTAATTACTTCCCCACATCAACGCGCGGGCCCTGCTGTACGCCGAGTCCCAAACTGCTTCAGGCGCCCGGCCGGGTAAGTCAATCACTGGGCGGCGAACCCACGGCGGAGGCAGGGGTTCGGGATCCGCTGCTCTCCCTCCTGTTTTCCTTCCCTCTGCCCATCCTTCCTCCCTCCCCCCGAGTACGAAGCGGGAAGCCTGAAGCCCTAAATGATGGCCACTGCGAACCCGGGAGCAACGCCGTAGGACAAGCCCACTGAGGAACAGAAGGAAATGCAAGTCTATGGCTTGACCTGCCTCTGAGCTTCTCGCTCTGCGAGGAAACAGTTCTGCTTATTACTGAAGCCAAATTCAGACAGGTTTCTGTCATTTGCAACCAAAAACACATCATGAGCCATGGCCGGTGTGGCCCGGTGGTCAGAGTGTCGGCCCGCGCACAGCAGGGTCTCCGGTTCGATTCCTAGTCAAGGGCAAGTACCTGGGCTGCAGGTCTGACCCCAGGCCCGACCGGGGCATGCACAGGAGGCAACCAATACATGCGTCCCTCTCATATCGACGTTCCCCCCCTTCTCTCCCTATAAATCAATGGAAAAAAATATCTTCAGGTGAGGGTTCACAACAAAAAACAGCACATAACTAACCCACCAGCCATAACCACCTGTTTTCTGGACTCGAATGGTTTCTATCTTATTGACACAATAAAGAAAAAGAGAGCTTTTTCCACAGGGATCCACAACGTGAACTATTACCCTGGGGAGAGGCACTGTCATCCTGGCACTTCAGAAACCAAAGCGAAACGTCCTCATTTTCAAGCACTTGATTGACATAAGGCACACAAATTCAGCACCGCGTCAGTGTTTCTAGTAACACACTGGTGACATTTGCCGAGAACTTACTAAGCGTAAGCGCCGTACCTTGAGACAGCCCTGGCTGCTGGGCAGCCGACGGTGTGGGTGAAGTCACGGAGAGGGGCCTGGCCGGAAAGTAAGCTAAAGACAGGGCCGGGGGCGGAGGGATGGATGTGGCCTCGGGAGGAAAAGTCAACAGAACTGACAGTGGAGATAAGGGGGAGGAGATGAGTCAGGGGACAGGAAGCCTCAAGGTGGTAAGTGACAGGATGGGGGGAGAAGAGCCTGACAAGCTCCCGCAGGCACCCATGTATGCAGTTAACAAAGCATACAGCATGGCGAGGATTTAAATACATTATAGGGCACATGAATTTCTAGTCTTTTTTTTTATAACTAATTAAAAGAAACTCCTGTGCCCAGTCCATCAACACACGTGCTGAAGAGCAGTGCCCTGTACTCGAGGCCAGCCTGCCACTCGCATCGCCTCTTGGGGCTCAGTCTTCTCATCTGTAACTGGGTCTCCTTCACACTGCGGAAGAAATGAGTGCCGAGTAACACGGAGAAAGCACTTGGGAGAGCGCCAGGCTCGCACTCGGGCTATGAGAGCTACGCAGCTGACTTCAGCACTTTCATCGTCGCCCCACCTCTTCCCGATCCATCAATCGATTGATCGATGGGGAACTTTCTCCCCCCACAGTGAAGGTGTCAGAGCAGGCGCTAAAGCAACAAAGTCTCCACCTTGTTGTCTACGGCCTGCTCCAGGCACACGCGCAAAACGTCAGTGCGCTCTTCCCGTGAGACACAAGTGTGCTTAGATTTGGGGCAAGGAAAACAACAACGGGGAGCGTGGTCTCCGAGTTCCCACAGGCTACAACTCCACCGGCCCAGAGGCGGAGCAGTCCGTGGGTGCAGACTTCAGCCCCCCGGCGAAGTGTGTGTGAGGCTGTGACGGGCAGGGGACTGGTAACCGGTCGGGTCCCGCCACCCTGCGCATCGCCGACGCACTCTCACTGCCACCCTCCTCGACACTGTTCCCCGTTCCCCCGCTTCCCGGTCAGCTGTCACGATTCCCTGTCCCCCCAGGACTGGACTTGCTCAGCTAAGATAATGGCCTTTTAGGCGCAGGCCCTGTGAATTCCTCTCCACCCGTCGTACAGAGAAGACAATTTAAGTGGAAAGGAATAAATGGCTGGATTTAATACAGTGACCAAATACAAAGCCTGATAAAAACGTCAGGAGGACACGCTCCAGAGTGGTGAAGGGTCGTGAAGCACACTAATCGATGTCAGCTGGGCCTGAGCGCCCCACGTGCGCACACAACACGGTGACGCGGAACCAGCTGCCTCAGGTGCTTCCTGATGCTCCAGCAATTTCGATTTTGTAGTAATTTTGTAGCACTGTTGTTTTATTTGCAAGTTAAACAAAATCACACCCACAGACAAATGTATAAAAATATTAAGAAAGAATTGATAAATACTATAAAAGATGTTATTTTTAAAAAGCCTCTTCTGGCCCAGCTGGCACGGCTCAGCGGTTGAGCATCAACCTATGATCCAGGAGATCGAGGTTCGATTCCCAATCAGGGCACGTGTCCAGGTTTCCAGCTGGAACCCCAGCAGGGGCGCGCAGGAGGCAGCCAATCAATGACTCTCTCTCATCGCTGACGTTACTCTCTCTCCCTCCTTCTCCATTCCTCTCTCTCTGAAATCAATAAAAATGTATTTAAAAAAAATAAATAAAATAAAAAGCCTCTTACGCAGGTCTCACAAATAGAAGAGACAATATCACCACAAGGAAACTGGTACAAAAAGCCACTGATAGGTAAGTGCATATTTTACATTGATATACGATATATTGATTAAACAAGTTTACAGATTGCTGCTCTCTTTAAACTGAAACACTATCTAGGGAGAACCAATGCAAAGACATTAAGAAGTTCAAGCTTCAAATGCTTCCTGAAGCTCATCTGTCATGAAGGATGACTCTGGACCCTTTGTAGGGCCTGCACTTTCCCATCAGCCTGTGAATATTTGAGAGTTCGCTCGATGTGAATGCTGCTCCACGGAGAATAGAAAGACTGTGCCCAGGCCCTCAAGGAGTGATCGACTTAGTGAGGGGATGCTGTTAGCAAACAATCGTAATATAAATATAAAACAATTTCTACAATATACTAGGCTTCATCAAGGTAGCATACTTTTCATTTCCTCAGCTAGTGCTGTGTGAATTTATCATGTCAACAAGTAAACAGCCCTGGCTGGTGTCCTCAGTGGTTAGAGCGTCGGCCCTCGCACTGAAGGGTCATGGGTTTGATTCCTGGTCAAGGGCACGTACCTGGGTTGCAGGTTCGATCCCCGGCCTCCATCGGGGAATGTATGGGGTCAACCAAGCGACGTGTCTCTCTCACATCGATGTTACTCTTTCTGTTTCTCTCTCTCTCTCTCTCTCCTTCCCTCCCTCCTTTCCACTCTCTCTAGGAATCAATGGGAAAAATATCCTCAGGTGACGATTAAAAAAAAAAAGTAAGTAAACGTATCTGCACATTATTGCACAGGCACCCAGGGAAGGGACCCCAGGGCCCGGCAGGGTGGTGGCACCCGCTGAACGGCTGCAGCCCTGCTGAGGGAAGTGAAGCGGCGCCTGGTTTACAGCAAAGCCAGGTGGGACTTCAGCTTTCCAGAAGCAGAGCTGGGAAGACAGAAAACGGCAAGAGAACGGCAAACTCATGGAGTGTGTAGAAAGAAAGAAGGAAAGACTAAGCAGCTCGCGGTGTGCGCCCCGCCAGGCTTCCCGTTCCACCACCAGGCGCGGGTGGGGGTGGCCGGGGGATGGGCTCAGCCCAAACCCAGGGAGCAGTGACGAGCGACTTGGACAGGCGGTGGTAAATGCTTGGTGACTTCTCCTCAACCAATCGAACTTATGAAAAATACTGAACATCAACTGAACTGGGGGCAGATGGACTGCATCTCCTGACCCTCGCCACGACTCCCCTAACGACCTCCGACCTCCGCCTTACGGACGGGCCCTGAGGCCAGGGGCTAAGCGATGCGCTCCCAGCCACGCGAGGACCGCTGCAGCTACGGTCCAAACTCCCCAAGGTCGTGGCAAAGCTGCCTTCATTCACTCAGCCAGCAGGTCCTGTGCACCAGCTACTATTCGCTGCCTTCAGGAAAACTGCGTCTTCATTGGGAGGGACAGACAGCCAGGTAAAGAAGTGAAATATACGGTATGACAGGTGGTGGTGAGCCTGAGGAGGAAAGGGGGGTACATGGTGATGGAAATAAAAAAATAAAATAAAATATATAAAATAAAAAATAAATTATAAAATAAGTAAAATAAAATAATAAAATAAAATAAAATAAAGAAGAAAAAAAGAGAAAGAAAACCCCATAATCTTGTCACTGTCTTACTCAGGGTAATCCCCTTCTATACTCCAATGAGAAACTGGATGAAGGATGTTTCCAACCTCACCCAACTGAAGAAACAACAAACATATTTTTGTGAAAATTAAAAAAAGGAACAAGAGACCAGGGAAGTAAAGAGGGTTAGGATATTCAGCTTCCTGTGCAGAGGGAACCTAAACTATTACAAAATGGGTTATTTTTATGCTTTTAAGAAAATCCGAAGAATAAATGTGTATGTAAATATTGGATAGATTTGAAGTGAATTATTTCTATTAAGCCCACTTGCCAGGAGGCTTGGAAGCCGTCTTGTTTTAGCCATAACCTGGTGTTTCCATTGATAACGTTTCCCTCGATATTTAACATAAATAAGAACTGGCCGTCGCAGCAGCACGCCGGGGGAACCAAGAGAGCGAGTGTAATTTTCGGTAATGATCAATACGAGCATCCTGGTGAGGAGCACCTACCTGCCAGGTGCATGGGAAAAAGCTGTCTCAGGAGATTTATCATGCTATTGGGTCCTCTTTATTTTTGTTCCTGTCCCTAATCCATCATATTGTAGCTGTGTGTGTGTGTGTGTGTGTGTGTGTGATATTTAGTCTTAGAGAGATGGGTTTTGATAAAAAAATAAATAAAATAAAAAAGAACAAACTAAACTCTATGTTGATTTAAAATCCATCAACCGCCTGGCCGGGCGTGGCTCAGCGGCTGAGCATCGACCTGAGATCCAGCGATCAGGGTTCGATTCCCGGTCAGGGCACATGCCCGGGTTGCGGGCTCAACCAATGACTCTCATCATTGATGCTTCTATCTCTCTCTCCCTCCTTTCCTCTCTCTGAAGTCAATAAAGATATATTTAAAAATAAATGAATAAAATAAAATCCATCAACCATGAAAAAAATAATAATAAAATCCATCAACCATGTACAAATTGTACATAATACTTTTGGCTTCAACACCCTCTGGAATGAGACAGACTCCTGCAAGTTTACACCCAGCTTAGGGGAGGCCCACCTCCCTGGGTAGCTAACGAGTGCTGTACATGGCAGGTTCCAGCTGGGACAAGCAAGAAAAGAGTTAAGTAATAAAATGTTCTCAATCATTAAAGTAGTAGTTGAGTGATGCTGTGAGTTGTAGAGAAATTGAGATCATTTTGTAAAAATTTCAATAATTTAGCACCAGTATTTACTTAGATGTTTGTCTGTATATATACGTGCAACAAGTGATTTTACATAAAACACACACACATCTAAGCAAATTTCAGTGCTAAGTGACTGAAATGCTTACAGAAGGATCTAAGTTCCTCTGTCCCTGGAGTTAACAAAAAGGGCAAAGTTCACCTTCAAAGGTGGCCTAAAACCAAAACAAAAACAAGAAAACAGATCTCTCAAGCCAATGCACTATAAAAAGTTATTTAGCTGACCACATTGGTACCAAAAAAAAATAATAATAACATTAAACTTGGACTTCCCATGTCTAAAATTGTTTTATTTTTTTTAAAATCTCAATGACAATGAACGAAAAGTAGTTATTCTTTGGAACAGCGAAGGCTGCTCTCATCATTTGGATTAATTGGTGTAAGTTGGGAGAAACAGAGAAAGAGGGGTTGGCTTGTATAGTCAAACAGCTTTGAGAAACAGATCTCTGAACGTGAAGCACATTTCTTTGTGGCGCAGTGGCGTGGACTAACACGCCGGTGTGCGCGGGAGTCACCACGGGGGCACGAGTCCATTACCTCCCAGCACGTGACCACAGGGCACTCGCCTCTTGTACCATCGGAGAGCACGCTTTAGGACTCACTGCTTTGAAATTTAATAAATATAAGATGATCAGAATTGGGGGAAAGAGCTATACTTTAAAAAATCTTATAAAAGTATAACAAAAGCAACTTGCGATCGATACCACGCTGGTGATACGGGTACAGCATTTATTTGGAAGTAACTAAACCTCTAACAAAATATGTTTTTCTACACTTTCCGAGTGCCTTAACACCAGGTCACTTAGAAAATAAAGCGACATCCAGATTCCATTGCTGTTGTTCTAAACCACTCTCTTTCCATCAGTGTACAGGTTTTGAACGTGAAAGGGTCAAACAACAACATTGGGGCACTTTAACAACATTCGGTGGTATTCACATTCCTTTTAGCCCCTCTGTCCTACTGAGTTCAAGTTCTTGTCTGATTTTGATCAAGATCCCATCTGAGGGGAGCAGAAGGACAACCGATGATGACTCAGCAAAGGAGAAATAATTCTGATAATAGTCCTCCTGCCCATCGTGCGGGGCTTTGCTGTGAGGATGACAAGAATAAAGAAAGAAAAGCCTTCCGGCCCCTCGGGTGACAGCGCTGGCCCTGAAACCTGCCGGCGCAGGGCTGTGATTTCTAACCCAGCTACTGTAGCTACAAGCCTTATTCATGCAACTGCGCTTTTTCAAACACTGTTCGCTGCAGTCATTTCTCTGCGTCAACTGAATTCCAGAGGATTACACAGTGGGTGGGGAGAGGAAAAAGGTATTTCCTTTTATCAAATGTAACTATGCTGCTCTCTCATTCCATCAGGGCCCTGTGTAATGAAAGACGACTCCAGGGTGGTCACTGGGAGCACCTGATGAACAGCTTCCCCTGAAGCTACTCATTAGGTGCGGAGCTCATTCCCCCTTCCAGGGGAAAGAGAGGGGAGGGAACCGCACCCGCACCAACTCGGGGAGGGAGCGTGTCCTCGGGAAACAGGCCCCGGGCCTCAGCTGCCCACCGGTGCTCAGGTTCTATACATTCTACTCTCCCCAAAAGGTCAGGAAAATTAAGTTGTCCGGGCGCCCGATGCGTCCACTAGGCAGAATCGCGGAAAATGACGGTCCCTGCTCTCAAACCTGTTTCCATCACACAAATAGGAACGTAAAACCTGCCTCAACCGACTCCGTGACGCTCCCTTGATTTGCCTGGTTTGATCTTTAAGTCATTTCTTCATGCTTTCATTAGCGATGTTTGAGAGGCAGGTGATTACTGAAACTACTTCAATCTTACACCACTTACCTCATATTGAGGGATTATCAGGCATCAGGGTAACCACTTAATAATGCATAACCATCAAAATCTCCTTTAATCTTCTTTTTAAAGCTAAACCTTCAAACAATTCACATTTAATAGCAAAGCCATGCAAAATATAAGCAGGCTCTATTTATCCAGGAAAGGGTCTGCCTTTATTTTCTAAATGCTAATGGAAGACAGAACAACCTCAAACTCATTCATCCACAGTCCAATTATCTCACTCTTGGTTTATGATCATGAATAATTCCACCATTATCATTCGTGCAAGTCCTGGGAAGAATTCCCTATAAATTTTTTGAAAAACAGCTAGAACAAATCTTGGATATGTTTTGATTTTCCTTCCTTCCCTCAAATCTCTCTGAGCATCCCCCAGAGACCAGGAGACCTCGTGCTACATGTGGTGACGTGATGGTGAACACATCGGACATGGTTCCTCTCTTATCTGACCTACTACACTGGCAAAGAATCTGGTCCTCAAAAAGGCATTGAGTACTTTTGCTCAGAATCTGCAGGGACGACCAGCAGAGCGAGGAACACAACTAGCATGCCTTCTGACTTCTGATCCAGTGTTCCCTTCCTGCCACGGTGTATTTCACTCCAAATTCCAACTATTGCTACTGTCATTTTCGGGCTTAATTTCCATCAAGCATTCCGTTGGCAAGTATTTATTAACCAAGCCTGCACTAGGCTAGATGCTGTATGTAAAACAAAGACAAATGCTAGAAAAGGGGTCTTTGCAAAGTGAACATGTGTTATGATTACAGAGTCATACATAACAGCACATTATATGAGACAGGTAACAGTAATAGTTCATAAAAATAAAACAATTAAAACAAAATACTTAGCCCTTACTATATGTCAAGCATCCTACTAATTAAGCCCAAATCACTGAGTGAATAATTTAATCCACACAACACTTCCACTAGGTAAATTCTACCATCATCCTAGTTTTACACAAGGGGAAACTGAGGCATGGGGCAAGTAAATGAGAGACATTCCCAAGGTTACACATGCAGAGATTCGAACCCTGGCAGCCTGAGACAAGTCTGTACTCACAATGACCACATTACATTGCATGATCATTTGGAGGAAATCGAAGCCATTGAGAAAGGTCTGATTAGAGGAGGGGAGGCTATGTGGAGGGTGAACAACTATAAATTGGAAGCAAGTCAGGAGGCCAGAAACACGCTGAAATTTCCAATCAGTATCAGGAAAATCGGCCTGCCTGGGACACAGCATATATGCTGTAAAAGCAATGATAAAACTAAAGAGGACATGTAGAATTAGGTTCTAATGGGTCTTGAAAGTCAGGCAAAAAGGGTTTTATGCATAAAGGAAGTTAATTTTAACTACCCAATCATTACAGAGTAGAACAGATATCCTATCTCTGAATCTCATTATATGTAATGTTTCAATAGAATAGCTTTCAAATATATTTATTACAGCATATTGTTTGTATTTAGAACAGTTATTCCTTTTTTTTCAGAGGCAAACCTGGAGACTTTATCTAAAATAAACCCTGGGTTCGGCCGGTGTGGCTCAGCGGTTGAGCCTCCACCTATGATACAGGAGATCGCGGTTCCATTCCCGGTCAGGGCACATGCCTAGGGTTATGGGTTTGATTCCTACAGGGGGCGTGCAGGAGGCAACCAATCAATGACTCTCTCTCATCATTGATGTTTCTATCTCTCTTACCCTCTCCCTTCCTCTCTCTCCGAAATCAATAAAAATATATTTTAAAAAAAATTTTTTAAATAAAACCTGGAATCTCTCTTTTTAACTTCTAGAGATTCCAAATAATTAATGTACACAATTTTAACACTGGCTTTCTCAGTATAACCTCACGTCACTGGCCTTCTTAGTATAAAAGCTAGGCATTTATCTGTTAAGTGAAGTTTCCTGTAATTTCCCTAAATGTTTATTCTTTAGGCATTTTGAATATTCATAGAATGTTTATGTTTCTCTAGCTCTTAGTATCTCCTACACACACGCGGTAGGCCTAGCATATTGGTCAGCATATGAATTATGCTATTTAGAAATATACTAGGTATCCGGTATGTTAAATAACCAGGTGGTGTTTCTCCTCTTTCTCCGTTTCTCTTTCATACTTTTAAACCTCTGAGCAGGGAAAGTTAGCGGAGAGGCAGCTTTGGGAAGAGAAAGGTCAACGTGGGTCAAAACAAAAAACGAGGGACGTTTTGGAGAAAAGCTGAAACTTGATAGAGTCAGGAGAGCGCATAACACTGTCCAAAGCGCCTACATAATGCTCGGCTGTATTTTGTAAATGAGAGTCTAATTCTCGGTTCAAAGCAGAGCTTTCTATGAAGAGATTCTAATAACATCCAATCCTGCCCGACTCCTTTACCAGGAATGATACAGAGAAGCAGGTTTTATCCTGAGGCATCTGAATTTAGACTTTAAAAAAAATTACACTTTTTGAGTAGTGTAAGTACTTAGAAAAACTGCACTGTAACGGCATGTTCATTTCTAGAAAAATTAAGGAAAATTTTACTCTAACGGCACATCTTCCGTAAATACTGTACTTTTCAGAGTTTCATATATCCAGTATGAAGTGGAATAAGCAGATAAAATGAGAGGAGTGACAGATATAAATTCTAACAATACTCGTAGAAAAATAAGTTGTTGCCGAGTGTGCAGCTGCCTTTGAAGGTACATATTAGATTTTCCAAATGTTAGTAACTGGCCTCAAGACCTTTTCTTTTTATGTAATTGTTTTAATGAAAGATCAAGAATAAATTAAGACATTTGATAACATCTAATCTGTACGTAATTGATGAAGTGAGTCTGAATTCTTATATTAATGGCATCATTCTTCCTATCTATATATAAACCTCTTTCATCATATAATAGTAACTGGTTCTAACTAAATAATCTTGAAAATATAATAATAATGTACATTTCTCCCCACAGAATTTCCTTGCCTACGATTACCTATATTTTAAGCCTGATTCTTAAAATGCTAACTCTAATGGTAGTTTAAAAAAGTAAAATTGTTATAATTAGTATTCTAAATGTATTAAACGTCTTAAGGTAAACTAATAGGCAATTTCAAATGTTTTACAGTAAAGTTTAGAACGTGAATGAAATATTATTCAAATGTTTACACAAAAATAAAGTGTTCAAGGCAGACTTATTTTTAATATATTAGTCCAAAAACCTTTAAAAATAAGCACATCAAATTTTAAATGTAATTTAAATTAATATTTCAGGAAAAAAGGGGTCAAGGTTAAACTGTTTGTCTTCCTTAAAAAGTTTATCATGTCCTTTGTGTCTCTCCTCACAAAAAGAAATCTCAATGAAACTTGGATATTAAAACCTCCCAGGATACCAACAATAAAAGCTGCTAAGAATTTCACAAGTTTTTCCCCCCCTCAGGTGTTAATTAAATGATCATTTAACACCGAAATGTAAACACACCATTTTCATCTCCTGACAGCACCGCCTATTAAAAGCCAGGGCAATAAAAGGCCGGGTGTTAATGCTCTGAAGCGAGTTCCCACAACACTCCAAGATGCCTGGTGGTGTCTAAGGTTAAGCATGGAGACCCAGAACAAAGCTCGCCCGCTCGACTTCCAGCCCAACTTTCCCACCGCCAGTGACCTAGGTAACACTCGGAGCAATAAAGAATAAATTTAATTTCTCCAGCATTTTGCGAGGATTAGGAACGATTGTGGGCTCGCAATGACTTCTTATCCTTGGGTTCTTTTTCCTCCCGAGCATTCCTCCCGGTCCCAAAAGACAATCCTGATGGTTTAAGACACAGAACAAACAGAACTTTAAATTAGGCTTTATGCGGGCAATTGGAACTGCTGGAGGGGAAGCGGTGGGCCTTTCTCCGCGGCTCCCAGCTATTCACGCACTCCAGGCTTTAATCTCTCCCCAGCAGAGGGAACCGATCCTGACCGGGCAACGCTATCTTTTCCCATTCTGCTTCCAGACGTATTTATTTCTCTTTTCTTTAAGTTTTTTTTTTTTTTTTTTTTTAAACACTGAATCAAGTTGCCATACTTAGCTGTGCACATTCATTTGGGGGACATTTCGAGAGGCACAGATGTTCTCTTAATAACACTTCACAGGGCCATGTCCTGCCCCAGACCCCGGGGGTTGCCACCCACAGGACTTTTTACTTTTGCTTCCTCCTGTAGAATTCAGGGTGGTGGTGGTTGTTGATTTTTAACTCCTGCCCAAAGCTTCTTATATCACAATGTATCAGATATTTCCTCTAAAAAATTCAGTGATTGCAATTAATTTGGTTATGGGTAACAGGTAATGAAGGGGACAAACACCACCTTCATCTGCAAAGCTCACGGACTTATTAAAAGTATTAATTAGAAAACAAAACTAAATGAAACTCACTTCTGGTTCAAACCTACTTTATCCTCAAATGTTGTTTAAACCCAAAGTGTTAAAAGGTCTGCAGTCTGCACTGCGGTTGTACATAATGTTTAGTCTAAAAGCATACTTCGGTCACGTGCCTTTATATGAAAGATCACAGAATGCTCTCAGATCTAATCATATTTGCATATTACAAGTTAAATTGATAAATTCTGTTACATTGTCTTAAAAAACTGAAATTTTAATCAGTGATAAAAATGTTCTTTAGCAACGTATGTACATCTCCTTAACTTTCAGAATAGCTTACCCAGACATGCTAACTAATTTGTATTTTTCCTTCAGTGTGTTGTTCGGGAAAACACATCATTAAAACCACAATCTAAATACATGGACTAACCTAAGCAGTTTCTGAGTCACGGTCTCTGTGTCCATCCCCGTTTCATTATATAGGAGTTTAAAAACTATATGAATCATCAACTGCAAGAGGGTAAGAGATGTTATTAAGAATATTCTGGCCTTAATATACCTCCTGAGGCCAAGTGAGGAGAAATAAAATGGTACAAAAGCACATTTTATGTTACTTTGTAGTGGTAAAAAAAGTGCGGCCCTGCTTATGTGTGTGTCATTATGCTGAGAATGAATGTAAGAAAGAGGTGATTTGCTGACTGCGGGCACCTTGCAAGGACATCTGTGTGACTGTTATTTTGCAATGACAGTAAGACAAACATAATTCCTATTGTACTTGAAAGCTGGCGATGTTCTTTTGAATTCAGAATCTAAATTCTCACTCGAAATATCCTCAGGAGGTAAATATGATCATTCACATTTTACAGATAAGGAAACCTGACTCCACAGGATCCGTCTTATTTCCAAGGACAGCCGAGCCACCAATAACTGAGTCGGAACTTAAACACTAACATTTTCCACCACCTCTCTCATAATAAAGTAACTGATCCCAGTGTCTTAAGACATAACGTAAACACATTAAAATAGAACTAAAACGCTACGGACGCTTATTCCCAAAATTAGTATTTATGTAAACTTCAGTCTCCAAATTATAATCATGAGATCACAGTGGCAATTTTATGATTTACAGTCAAATTTTAAAATACTCCCTGATGATGTGAGTCCAATGACATCTTTTTGATGTGAGAGCCACATACTTAAATTCATGTTTCAGAAAAACACAGTCACTCTCCGAGATGAACTCTCTCCGCTTTAATTTGCACATCACAGGTCAGAGGTCAGCCACGCGGAGGCCTACAGACACCACACACTACGCGGGGCCGCATGTCATGCCAGCTTTCCTTCCCAGCGTCGGTCACTGTGCCCTCCGGACTCAGGGGGGTGTGCCCCAGGTATTTGCTGGCAGAGACAGAAACATTTGCATTTGGGAAAGCAGCCGGTTAAACAAGTACACGGGAGTGCCCTTGACTTTCCTGCGCCATGAAGCACGCTGCGGATTTCGCACCTGGAGCCTACTCTGTGGTTGGCAAGAGCAGAAACCTGCCAAGTTCTGACTTTCTCCAGCAACGTCTTCTATGAGAGATCCCTTTGAAGTAAAAACTATCAACATGAGGCCTGGCCAAAATCTCAAATACAATCTTAATCTCCACTGGGTGTATAACTTCTAAATCATAGGATTACATGTTGATTTAAAAACAAAATCAAAAGTAAGTCCTATTCATTGGCTTGCCTGTGTTGTTTTTTTTCCACAGCAAGTGGGAATGGCTGCTGGGAAGTGCGTGCAGACACCCACATAGCAAGTCTTTTGTCTACCTTCTTAAAAACAAACCTTTGGCTGTGTAATCTCTTTAAATTAAATCCTCATATTTTTTTAAGTGGCAGGAACAAAGTCCCTTGGGCCCAAGAATACTGATTAATAAGTTAATAAATAATAAGGGACTTGGGTTTTTTATTCACGGACAGTTAACGCTTTTTTAAGTTTTCTCTCTCTTACCGGCTCTTTGTTTTCAGAGAGAAGGAGTCAGTCTGTTCCTCCCAGCAAAACATCAGCACTAACAGTACAAGTAGCATATCCTTGCACCGGAGGGTCGCACAGACACACCGCTCTGCACGGGACACTCCTGGGCAGCCCCGGCAATCACGGGCGCCGGCAGCTATCACAGCGGCTACTGGATGAGTAATGATGTCCATCTGGCTGGACAACGGTAACCGTGGCAACTGCAACCTGCAATCCCCGCCCCATGACTGTGGGGTTTATTGTGGCCGGGGCCACACAGGCCAAGAGCACAGGGCGCAGGGAACACCTCCGGGCGCCTGCACTCTAATCAGAGCTGGCAGAAACTAACCGGGGGCAAGGATCACGCGGTCCCCACTGTTGTATTCTGCTGTTCTAAGTATAAGAATCTTATGAGACTAAGGTGACATTGAAGAAGTGGGAGGTTACTTTTCTAAAAGTGTAGTATTATATTAAATTAGGGTATATAGTTTGCTTAGGTCAAAAATGGGTCATTTTGATATGGCTGTGTCTACCCAAACCTAAGGGGACTAAACATTTAATTAACCAAGATATCCTTTAAATTTAATTTGGTTCTCCATTATTTATAATGCCTTCCCAGGGTTACTATTTGCTCATGCAAGTTACAAACCCTGAGCCCGCAGAGATTTAATTCAATACATCAAACACTTACCGAGAGCCTCCTAAAGGTCAAGCCTTATACTAGACCTTGGGGATATAAAACAAAATGTTTTCATACTACATGTAGATGAGCACTTATATGCATAATCATGAAAAAAGAAAACTAAATTAATAATTGACAAGTATACTAGTGGTTATATCTGGGTGGTAAAATAGTGAACCATTTCTATTTCCTCTGTTTTATTTTTCTGAATTATCTAAACCTTTTAAACATGAGCACGCATTACTCTTATAACTATTAAAAAACAAAAACTAAGGCTCCTTCTCAAGGACTAAGCAAAAGGGAAATAAATATGCATAATTGTATATGTGTGTTTTGCTTTGCAGATTAATTTTTAACTTCATAAAACAAAAAGTGAAGTTTCCCTCTAAAAAAGCCCCGATCATTATTATCAAAACCAACTTTGAGAATCTAAGATCCTATATGATAGCAAATAAATTGACCTGACCAATCAAATTAAGTAGCCAAAATCTGTCTGTCTCAGGTAAGCAGTCACCGGGGCACAAAAGAGTCCTTGGATTTAAAATGACTGTTTTTAATGTTAGATAATTTCATGGCTCCAAAGCTCACTGTGGATCATAAAATGCCACTTGTGAGTAAGAAATAAAAAAGCTTTTATTCAAAGAAGTAAAGAAAATGAACCACTGGGACCTATGTATTTATTTTGGTTAGTTTTGTTTTGTTTTGGTAGATGCAAAGTGAAAAATGAGTTTGTGCTACATGCGTTGGATACTTAAGCTTATGTTAGAAGCCTGGGTAAATATAATAATACTCAAAGAAATAAACCGAAAACCACAAAGCAAATATTTATAACCAAATACTCCACCGCAGCCCTGCCAATGAAATTCCTCTCTAACGAGCCAGGCTCAGCAGTTGTAAACTCAAGCTGAAAAGTGTGAATCACTCACTGGTAAGTCACCTTTAAGGTTACATTTATCGGGAGGATTTGCATATGCTACTTATATATAGAATTGCTACTCACAAATTTCGATCAATCGTAATCGAGCGATTCAAAGAGCCACGGAAACGTGTCCGTTAACCAGCTCCAGGCTGCTCTGAAAAGACTCTTCTCCACTCCTGAACTGATAATAAAAACACCACCTCAGTTTGGAAGGAGGGGCAAAGGCCACAGTGAAGTATCTACCTATGGGAGGAAAACCACGGACGGTCTCCTTCAACCTACAACCTCGGGCCCTCCACTTTCCCTCCACTTACACTTTCCATCTGTCAACAAGTGCTTGTAATTTTATTACACTGTCCTGTAGTTTATGCAGAGTCGGTATTATTTTACAGAGTTCTGTTAATGGACTGGATAAATGGTAATGCTATTTAAACTAGTCTCCTGCTCCAACAAACACAGCTGCAACTGTACTACTATTTCTGAGCAAACACTGTGACCTGAACGTGGAGTGCTCTCCCGCCCCGTCCGAGGAGAAACTGGAGCAGACAGCAAAGGGAAAGCACACTTGGCCGCTAGCAGCAACCGACCGTGTCGAATGGTAACTCACATCCAGCGCGCCCCCCCCGCCTCATGTCGCATGGCGGGGCCACAGTGCAGCGTGTGGGCTCCTTCACCTGGCATCGCGTGTTCAGCCGACAGTCAAATGGGGACTATTCATTATGAACGTGCAGAAAAAATCCACATACCGGGGTGGGAAGAAGTAGGCTTACAGTGGTGAGTATGCGAAACAGAGTTTATTCTTATATTAGGACTGATTTGTTAATTATTGGGCTATTTATTATTACCCTACTTTTGCCCACTCCTGTATTGTCCAGCACATCACACTAGCTTTAATCGAAGCAAACAGAGATGAAAAGGAAACATCAGTGTAGGGACTATATATTAAACTGGTAAACTTTTTCACTGGTTATGTGTCAGGTAAAATAGTACTAAGTAAGGGTTAGATACAGTATGTTAGAAAAAGAGAGATGTGAATTAGCATCATGCATGCAACAATTTATAAGAGGAAAACAAATTCTAAGTGTGTTTCCTACAGGAATTCTAGATGTGCACGCCTTCATTAATATAGCAGGGCGATTATGGATCAGTTAGGAGGTACACGCGATAACCGGTTAAATATGTGCCCTGTCCCCAAATATTTTCCCTGTTACTTGTCAAAAATCCTATCTCCTCTGTTCTGTCCCTGTGAAAGGAAGACGCGTTTTGAAATGAGCATTTTAAAGGGCAGCTCTGCAGGCAGCTGTGAGCTCCTTTGCTGCGTGTTGGGACACTTGTTTCCATGAGCTGGGGAGCTGGGGAGCTGGGGGGCCGGGGAGCTGGGGGGTTGGGGGGCTGGGGAGCTGGGGGGCTGGCGGGCGCCTTATCAGCTGAAGAAAGTGGGAACTTTTGCCCTCCCTCCTGGAAATCACGCTGACCAGGCGGCCGGCTTCACCAGCTTCTGTTCCTTTATTTATTAACCGTTCTTCACGGTGGCTGTTTCATTTAACTAGTGGTTCCCATCCTAAAAAAGTGGTCGCTTGTGGCTTGCAGGTTACCCCTCACGAGAAAGATCCCTCACTGCTAACAGGCCACTGAATGGAGCTCAGGTGAGACACCGGCGCCTCTGCTCTGATGTGAGGCTGCCGGGAAACAGGGCACCTCGGGGTTCCTGCGTGTGTGCAGTGTCTGCGCCAGGTGTCGCATCGGTGCATGGTGAATACTGCGCCATCCAGCTCTCCTTTCAGGAACATCAAAGCAGTCAAGTCCCACTTGCGACCCGTCCCCTCCAACAAACACAACTTCGTCTTCATCACTCCCCAGGGGAAACCTTGGAGCTTCACAGGAGCATCAGAGCTCAGAACACATTCCCTAGCTACTCATGTTCCCATTTTAAAACACTTTTAAATAACTGAAAAATCTTGCCTTATAGTTTTATGGGCTCTCTTTCTTCAATTCACTTTTTTTTTTTTAATGTCTTTATTGATTTCAAAGAGAGGAAGGGAGGAGAAACACCAATGATGAGAGTCATTGATCGGCGGCCTCCTGCACGCCCCCTGCTGGGGATCGAGCCCAAAACCCGGGCCTGTGCCCTGACCGGGAATCGAACCCTGATCTCCTGAATCACAGGTCGTTGCTCAACTGCTCAGCCAGGCCTGCCGGGCTAATTCACTTTTTTAAGATTTTAAGTCTCCTTCGTTTATAGAGCAGTTTAAGTTAGGAAATTACAACAAACAGTAAAAGAAATCCATGGGACCACTATGTGATATTGTCAAAAAAATAATAATAGCAGAATACGTTTGGCTGGTAGAAGACTCCGAACTGGATTATACCACCTGAAACGAAGACTCCTAAAAAAATTAATTCAAGTACTTCTAAAAAATCAAACTTTCTTGTTTCTCAGAGATAGTGTTGAAGTTTCTTCACCTCTTCAGCTTAATAAGTTTAATGCTAGATGACGGTCATTCTGTTTAAATTATATTTTCACAGCTTCATAGAAAATGGACAATTTCCTGAGTAATGTGGACTGTTTCTAGAAGCATACAATTAGCTAAGTTGTGGTTTAACAGAGCTCATTGGTACCAGCCTGGAAGCCAATGCCTCCCAGCACCCTTAATCACCAAAAATTAAAGCAGAAAGCAGAATACTATTAAACCCATTTCTATGGCCCATCTTAGAAACCAAGCACAACCATTTAACTGTAAGTATCAATTTATATACATACATGTAATCTTTATAACAGCTTACATCCTATTTCCTTGGTAAAACTAGTCCCTAGATACTTATTGTTAAAAAGGCAGTCTCTGGGTTTCTTTATTTGATTTTTTTTTTTTTAATTTACTTAAATTGAGCCAATTAACCAGCAGGGAACACAAAGCAGAGAAATGCTGCTAGGTGACAGGCTCTCCTTGGAGGTACAGTTATCAGTAAAGTCAGACTCAAAGAAGACCAGGTATGTCAGCTGGCTACACCTCTGCCCACTGGGAGGTTCTCTCTATAGCGAGCTAAGGTACCAGGAGGACCACAGACATCCCGGCTGCCGTGGGCACAGGGCTGTGGAAGGACAGTCTTCCTACTTCTGGAATTGATAACAATACTGAACTGGCGGGCTGCGGAGCCTTGGCTACAGAATCAAGTTCAGAAAAAAGCAATCTGCTCACTTTCCCTCCACACATGAACATAGGACACATCCCACCATCCAGGTGGGGCCATGCTAAGCGGTTTATTCCGTATTATTCCGTATAGTTTTTCCACAACATCCACGAACACCAATAGTCATTGCTATTTATTTTCCCAACACTTTGTAGCCCATCTGCACAAAATCACTCACGTGGCTGAAAATCTAATTTTAAAAGCTTTCAAAAGTGTGTTTTCACTATTACACATTAGGTCAGCGAACAAGCATTTCAGGAGGAAAAGCTGATCCCGTCTAAAGCTCCTATTATGCTGCTTCCCAATGACTTCCGCCAACAGCCAACGACGTATCCGAAACCCTGACAGTCAGTCATGTTGCAGAGTCTAGGATTCTGGCCTTTAAAGGAAAAGGAACATATAAGGAGAAATTTACAGCCCTTTTTAACTACCTTATAATAATATTTCCAGACTAATAACTATACTCGAGCACAGGAACAATGCTTAAAAAGCTGACACTGAGAACCCCAACTCGACAAGAAAACAAGTCAACCGGCCCTGAGGAGTTACCGTGGTGGCAGTTTTCCCCTTCAGAACGTAATCAGAGTGGCCACAGAGAGTCAGGTGAGTCTCGCCAGCATCACACGGCCAACACAGAATAATCCAGAAAATGCTAACCAAATAAAACAACTGGCGTCACTGGAACACCAACCATAAATTTCCATTTTGAAAAAGGCAAACCCTTCATCCATGAATCTCGTGATGAAAAGTTCCAAGAAAGCACACGGGAACAAATCCACAATATATTCAATACAACACAAGGTACTACCCAAAGCAACGGTAACTGTATCGGTCTACTTACAGTCTGTACAGCTTCGAGGTCCCCAGGAACAGCAACTCAGGAAACAGCTGAAGGTGATTTCTGTTTAAACGCCTTTTGAGAGAGAGAGAGAGAAAAAAGTGTATGTTACATAGAAAATAGAAAACACCCAACAATGAGACTGTGGTTGGGCAGTCATGCCTCATCCTGTGTGGCAGGAAAGAAAGAAATGACATTCAAGGGAATTCAAGCATTGCGAATCAGAAGCCGGTTACACCTTTTGTTCCATGACTCTCTAAGGCAATTTTCCATTACGCTTACTCTGATGATGATTACCGCGGCCTAAACTCTACACTCACATCCCGCGCAACACCGGTCAGCCAGAGTGCACACGATGGGGAGGGATTTGACTCAGACTCTGGCGTCTGGGTAAGGAGACAGCTCAGTCTACAGCCGAAATATCACAGAAAGGCACCCTGAAATAACTCACATGCTGTCCCAACTGACCTACGTTTTCAGCCAAGGCACTGTGGGGAGACAAAAATTTCAATTTCATTACCTTTTCATTTGGTTGCCGAAAAAAACGTGCGTGCAAGTGTCAGCGCGATAGGTAAAAGCAAAAGCGAACCTGAAAGTTCAAACCTCAGCCCACAGTTCTTGACCCTTGACTGAATCTGAGACCGAGTCATTGCTAATTGGTGTCCAAAATGCTTAAATTATGTTTTTAAAATGTTTCACTAATATTGGAATGATTTAAATGTTTTAGAAAAGAATTCGACTGCAACTCTAACTCAATTGAAGTCCCGATGCTACGTAACTGTTCTTTTAAACTATCCATACTCGCTAAGGAGTGGGCCGGTTCTGGCCCGGATGTACCGATTCCCCAAACTCATTCATTTTAGGTGTGCAATTTAACATTTCAGTAAAAATAGATGTCCATCACTCACTATTCCCAAATTTAAATAAAATGACGACAAGCTGAGGCAAAATTCACACTGAAATGACTTATAAGCTGCTGCAGAGCTCTAGAAAAGTGTAAGGTCCCAAAACTAATGTCACACTGAAGAAACTGGAGGCATTTCTTCAGTCTTAAAGATAAATGTTGAGGGGACAGTAAAAGAGGCCACATCAATCAATTGCGACATATTTAAACGGTCACCAGGCGTAAGCGGAATTACACCTTTGGTCTCCAGAGGGCGGACATGGCCAAGGGATTATAACGCTTAAGAAAGCAGATTATAAGGAAGACCTTCCTAAGAATCACAGATATTAAAAAAATACAATGATCTGCCTTGAGAAGTCTCAACTCCGCATCCCACAGACATTCAAGCACAGGCTTTCCACCCCCCCCCCCCAAAAAAAAAAAGATGCAGTAAAAGAAATCGTGCGTTAGGGGAAAAGTTGGGCCTGGTGAGCTTCGGAACTTCCTCCAGCCCTAAAGGCCACGAGGCTGGGATGGCAACCTTCACTTTTGTTAGTAACTTACGATGTGAAGAAGTCGCTCATCTACAGAAACATTCTCAGCACTTAATAAAATAATACTCATTAAAGAACATGCCAAGATAAATAGGGGGGAAACAGTAAAATTAGTGCTGAAAGACACCGATTTCCCGCCTACCCTGATTGTTATGAATGAAGCTCAAGGTTACGGTTAAAGTGCGACAAAGGCCTCATTTATGTATTCCTCTCTGCTAGGCACGTGCTGAGGGAGGAATGCTCCCAGAGTCTACCACGACACGGTTGTAATAAAATACTATTGACTTATGACCCTCTTTTGGCTTTTTTTCCCTCCAAAAAGGTAGATTACAAATATCCACAAGAGTGGAATTTTTCTAGGGAAGCAACCAGCCTTGGAAAGACCTGCCTTGTTCAAGAGCCAATCCTGATTTCTAAAGGGCGGAGATGGGCTTTCCCCGTCGGAACCCAACCATGACACTGCGGCCACAAGCAGGGTCCCTCCAGCCCCGTCTCCGCAGGGGCAGCTTTCTCTGTTCTCCAAGTGGTACATCGTCTGTGAAACCCCGATTCCCCCACGCAGGCAGTCCCTTCCTTTGCCCCCAGGGCATTTGATAAGGAGTGAGTCATGCCCCTGCCTAGTGCAGTCACTCACGTCCTGGTCCCTTCCCACCAGGCTGTCGCTCTTCAAGCTGTAAAGGCCACGTCCTCGTCTTCTCTCCCTTCTTCCCCGCCACAGCGGACTCTCGGGGCCGAGAGCAGCCGCCCTTCCCGCACTGCGATAGTCAGCACAGCCCTAGCACGTCTTTCAGGCTCAGCCAGCTTCCCCCCGGAGGGCAGGCTCCCTGAGGATCCTGCCTCGGGTTTTAGGTCACTCTCCCCTGGACCCTGGTCCCACCGCCACCCGTTTTCATGTGCCCTACACAGCAACTGCCTCCTTCCCCTTCCCTCAACCTCCCTCCCCTCTGCCATTCTTTTTTTTTTTTTTTTAAATATATCTTTATTGATTTCAGAGAGAGGAAAGGAGAGGCAGAGAGAGAGAAACATCAATGATGAGAGAGTCATTGATCGGCTGCCTCCTGCACACCAGATTGGGGATCGAACCCCGATCGCCTGGATCCTAGGCCGATGCTCAACCGCGAAGCCATGCCCGGCCGGGCGCCCTCTGCCACTCTTAATACCATCTACAAGCTGGAAGGAATTCAATGTTTTTAAAAATTCAGATATGTAAGTGGTTGACAGCTGCTGGTAGATGTTCTGTTAACAGACCTACATCAGTATAATTTCAGGTAGTGTGAGAAAGCAGGTATTTCAGGTGGGGTGCAAGCAGTGTCTTCTATTTCATTTTTATTTTCGCATTCCCAGTGGTTCCTAATTCAGTCCAAAAGGAACAGCTAAATATCACATAAGCGTACCATGCTATGGTCAGTGTTCTGAGAGGTGCACATGAATTACCTCGTTCCCTCTTCAGAACAGCCCCAGGAGCGGATGCCTCGGTCACTGCCGCTCTGCGGGAGGCACCCAGCTCACAGCAAGCAGGGCTCGGGCGCGAACTCGGGGGGCGAGTCCAGAGCACATGCTCGGAGTCCCTCCCCTCGCAGAGACCGGTCCAACCATTCCGAAACAACAGTTCAAAATGAGGTAAAGCACAAATTTTCCTTTTCACCAGTCTTTCCTTGGGAAAAGCATGGCTTATATAGCCCCTTTCTTAAATATCAAGGAAGGAACCACCTGAAAATAAACCACCAAGTTCTACTTAAAAAATAAAAACGGGCTCTCTGTTCAGCTCACTGTCTTAAAGACCTATTTAAAATATCTACAGTTGAAACAAAATGAAAATACATATATTTTCTCTGAATTCAGGTCATTTGTCATTATTTCATGAAAACTATTACGGATGATCTTAATATGTCTAAACCAACCACGCGCACAAGACAAGGTAGTACCTTCAGAATAGAGCAGGTGAGTGATGCCGGTAACAGGCACAGAAAAGCAATGCGACCGTGCTTTTTAACAGAATATTAATACGCTTATGGTTCCCGTTCTTCTAGTCTTTCTGCCATCAATACTATGAATAAATGCAAATACAAACATTAAAATAAAAAGTGAAACTCTTCCAAAATAGTCCATCAAAGAAAAAATTTAAAATCAGGAATTCTTGTGTAATGGCCAGAAATTAAATCCTTACAGTAAAGAGGATTCTTAAAATCCAGAATTACTTTAAAAACCACTGAGGTACATAACAATGTCTCCACAGAGGTGGAGGAAAAGTAACCTAGCTCCTTCTAATTCCGCAGAATACTTCCCAGCAGCGTGACGATGAAAGTGTCACAATGATACGCTAATGTAAATAAATGTGTTAAAGAAGTTAAAACCTGATAGTCCCAGGACAGGAAAAGGGCATGCGGTGAATTAAGGGCATCTCAGAGGAGAGTTTACAGGAGCCAGCAAAAGTCAGCTCCATAAACAGACGAGGGGGGCGATTGCCTATTGTCCGGGGCAAGGATACTCAGCTGTGTAACAGATTTACCAGCGACCTGGGATCTGCCCACAGGACCTCGGGGCTGACGGAGGGCTCTCTGGATGGTAACTCATGGTTTCAGGGAGGTGTCCGATGAGTCTCCGAGATACTTTTCCTTAAGGCAAAAATGAGAGGGGTCCCAGTAACTGTTTCCTCTGTGCTGTGGGCTATTTCTAAGTGTGACCTTCAGTGGGGTAAGCGAGCTTTCTGTATTGCACAAAAGAGCACTGTCCTGGAAATGCTGATTCTTCACCACCTGGGTCTGAAGGGCGCCTGAGCACTATTGACAGGCATTGTTACACTGTATCTGTCAGCAGCCGATGGAGGTTACAGTGTCTTATTGTTCCAACTTGCACCTCAATTCAATTAAGATTGGCCACCTTCACCTCAATTAAAAACGTGAAGTGAAAACAGTTTTGCCAAAGGCAGAGAAAAACTCATGGCTCACGTTTACCTGTAATTGTCCATGTGAGGTACTTTAGCAGTGCGCCTGGTCTGTCACAAGTATTGGATAAATGCTGCCTTAAAGAGTCTATCATTTACAATCCCGTTTCATATAGATAAATGCCTTCTTCTCAGTTAAATTTTCACTTGTCTTTTAAAATTTATTATCTTTACATTTTTAAAGCAAAGGTTTTTAACATGAGCTATTATTAGATTAATAAAATAAAGCTTGTATTTTCAGCAGTGATGTTGATAATTTCATCTTTTATGTTTCATGGTGGAGAGACTGAAACTTATTAGTAAAAATGTAGCTTTCTCTTTGCTCCCCTTACTTCTTGGTATTTCTCTACATATTCAGAGAGATGGTGAGAAATACCCCAAAACAAAACTTGAAGAGGGTTTCGTATTTTCTTCGCATCTCTTCTACAGATCACACACTGCATGATATAAAAAGTCAGAATGAAAACGATGGTGAAGCTGACTGTTCCAAGTCAAATTTATTATATACACATTTTATTAGCTTCATAATATAAAATAGTTCTTAAACTGAGCTTTTGAAAAGCAATGTTGAAACACATAAAGAAATACATCGTTCTTTAAAAAAAAAAAACACGTAATTTTTGAAGTGCCAACCCTGTCCTGAGCATTCTGTAAAACTATGTACAGTACCTTCCTTAAACCACAGATGACGCCACTGTAAGATATAATTATCTCTGTCCTAAAGGTGAGGAAACTAAAGTTTTCAAAGAGAAAGCAATTAATCAAGACCTCACAGTGGAATTGAAGCCAAGGGTTCTCTGATGCCACTCTTATCTACTGTTTCTGATTTTAAAGGGGTGGGGGGAGTTTGTATTTGCTTAAAGGGCATAATCAGCAGGACAACCAATGAGTATTTGGCCTGTGCCACAGGACACCAGGCAACAGCAGATAAAATGAGCAGGTGCCTCGGCGGAGGGGAGTCTAGGTCGTCACACCCTGTGCGCCTGCTCTGCCAGCACCCAGAGCAGCAGCGCCCGCTGGAGAACCATCCACTGCACCCAGAGCACACGGACCCGGGGAAGAGGGCAATCCATACTTTTTGCAAATATAATCTTAAAGCAATGTCCCAGTTGTACTCATACCAAATCGGCCCTATTATTCTCAAACTTTCATCCTGACAGCATTTCCACCACTATTCCTTCCAGTCGGCAGATTAAAAACCACTTTGGAAAAAAAAAAGAGCCATGTAAGATCTATGCAGGAGGGTCTCTCACTCCGTGTAAAATCGCGAATTTCCATCCAGAAGGCATATTTCAAGCAGAAAGGTATCCAACAGGAATGAAAAACAATTCAGTGTAAAATATTTGACATTCACTGCTTCCACAAATACATCGTAACAGTGCAAACTAAACTACTCATTTCAGGAGAGGTATAAAAGACACAGCATGCAGCAAACACTGTCACAAAGGAGGAGCCCAAAACAGATGTGGGAAAAATAAACAGCCTCACTGCTTCAGCATTTATAAAACAGCCCGCAGAGAGCAAACAGGCCTTCTCACCACCGTTCAACTTCCAGGCCCATAAAAAACGACGCGAGAGAAACCCTCTGGGATGGACTCAGTGTTGGGCTAAACTTCTAACACTGCACGGGCCTTCAGGCCTTATGAGACCACAGTCCATAAATGTAATTTAAAATAGTCAGTACTGCCCGACCCCACCTGGCTCAGCGGTCAGGGCATCGGCCCTCCGACTGAAGGGTGCCGGGTTCGATTCTGCCCAGGGGCATGTACCTCGGTTGCAGCTCAGCCCCAGTCAGGGCAAGGGCGGGAGCAACTAAGACACACCGATGTTTCTCTCTCCCTCTCTCTTGGAAAAAATGTCCTTGGGTGAAGATTTAAAAAATAAAACAAAACAGTTCAGTACCACTTACATACAGGTGAGAACTGACACTTGATCGATGTCACAGATGAAGTGATACAATGTATCCCTGAACATGTTTATACCACGCACTGCACCTCTGCTACCAAGTTTCACATGCTCTTCAAAGAGCCTTTCCCAAGAAAATCACTGCACTGATTTTAAACTCGCGGGTGAAGTTGCCAGAGAACAATTCTTTTGAGATGAGCTTGCATTCTTTTCCAAGGAGATTAGAATGAGAGTTCGCCCTGACTTTAAGAAAAGGAATGTGTTACGTGTGGCCCATAAACGCGCAGGATTAGTCAGAAGAGGGACTCTGCACATCCTTGACGATCAGGGGATAAGCGGTGCCTTCCTTCAGACCTGTTCCACAGCATATTCTCGGCTTGAACTCATGTGTAATGACCTGTAACAAAACCTCCGGAGCCCCAGCCTCACACCCTGGCTGCCACATGCTTTTATATGAGGGGTGTGTGCACACAGAGAAACTAATTCAGCACCACCTTAAAAGATAGTAATAAATGGGTCTCTTACACATCCTTTCAGGACAGCGTGGTGTGGAGTCAAATTGAGGCTCCACTATAATGGGATTTAGACTTTTGTGAATTAAAATGAGGACTTTTATATCATCTTGATAGAAACTTTAAAATATTAAGTGAACAGGTTTAATTACATGGCTTTATTATAATATTTTCAGGACTCATTGTTCAAGGAAATGTAAAGATAAAATGACAAAGTTAGTAGGAGATCGGTACTGTCCAATCCAAAGAGTCAACGCAATACTGGTTTTAAAACCACACCTTCGCACAGGACTGGTAAGAAACGCATGACTGGTATGAAAAGAACAGTCCAAGCCCTTGCCTTTGACACTTCTGCAGTTTCCTTATCGTGAGGATATAAAATGACTGTCGGAGTTCATGAAAAGCCTAACAGCCAAGGCTTTCGATGGTATGTGATTGGCTGTGGTTAACATAATCCAGGCCCATAAGCATTTTATTTTGCATATAAGCATTTCCTTGCAAGCAGGACAAAAATGTCCTAAAATTCTTCTGAAAACCCTAAACAATTTCAGAAACATTCTAAGACATTATGCCCCAGCTAAGAAATACCTTAAACTGACTTTATCGCAGATATATACAGGTATCTTCTTTGAAATAAAAAAAAAGAACTGTGCTTCCTAAATGTTTCAGTTCTGTACTGTAGCTTATTTGTAGTTTGTTTCCTTAATTCATTTCCACTGAATTAACCAGTCACTTAAGTGCATTCGATTTCATCTGAACATTTTGATTAAGCAGTTTGAGGCCTGCTGATAGAATCTACATGGGCACCTTCTCAAGGATCATTTTAATCCTAGATATGCAGGCACCACCGGCAGCACAGGTCCAGGAAAACGCGCCCCGCCCGCCCAGCTCCGGGGGGCAGCGAGACACTGAATCGGAAGCAATGTGTGCTCACGCTGTGCAAGCACGAGCAAAACTTAGTTCTTCCACAAGGATTCCTAAGCATATTCCGATGATCACATCATCTGATGTTGTTTTCTACACAACAGAAAGAAGGGAAAAAAGAGGGAAGGGAAGGAGGGAGGGAGGGAAGGAAGATTTTAATATCTATCTACTTGACATTTTCAGTAATAACCTTACATTTCATCAATTTGAGGCAGGAAAAATATCGCTCTCTTCTAACTGTAATGCTTTGACTTATAAATAATGGCTTTCCCATCCTATACCCAGGTTAAATTCAACTTAGCAATATGACCCTGTTTCTTAGAGATTAAAAGTTGGATTTCTAAAAAGACACAGATGTTATCTTCTGTTTTCAGATCTGTCTTCTCTCTCTAGATCAAGTTAAAACTCTATTAACATGAAATAAAATGAATAAAACCTTATAATTTTAAAATACAAACATCATTTGGAACTGTTTTGGTTTTATCATTTTAAAATGAAAAAATAGCTTAAAACCATGAATTGTGCACAAATAAAATTAATTTTATTTATTTTTTCTTCTCACAAAGCTTGAAAATTAAGTTACTATAATTACTGTATAAATGGCATTTACGACATAAACCTGCATTTATACATTTTTTTATAACCTAGACTTTCAATTAAAAATTTCACATCTAAATTGTTTAAAACCATGTAGGCTCATACAACATATAATTAGTTAAAAGTTAATTCATTGATTACTTCCTTTCTCTTATATTGTCTCTTGGAGCTTTTGGGGGGTAAAATAAGGCAACTTTTGTGATATTAATGAATCCACCAACTAAAATAAAGGTATATGCCACAGGCCACAGAAATTTGATAATGGAACTTTCTGGGTAGCTTTCTTTATTTTTACTTTTCAATATAATATACTGAAAAAAGTTTTTAAATAGTTTGTTTCACAATAACTTGAATGCGTTCTTAAACAAAACTGCCTTGCCATTTAATGTATTTTAGAAAATAAATATTTGAAAAGTGTATCCACAATGTTCCTAAGAAATGGTTTTGAATTCCCGAGTCCCAAGGAGATGAATTGGCTGTCAGATAACAATGTGCTTCCATCAGATGGACTTGGCAGTTGTAAACAAAAGGAATTTTCTCAGCTTTTCCTCACAAATATGAAATATTTGCTCTCGGCCAACAGCTGGGGTGATTTAAAGAAGTCCTGCATATATATTAGTTTTCATTCAAAATTACAAATCCCCCTCCCACTCTGCAACATCTGACTGCTTCTTAGTAGAATAGAAAATTGTTCTGAGATGAAGTGACATTCCCAGGGGAAGTCAAAGTCAAAAACTAGAACCTACTTACAACTCTAATTGAATTTCAGATCATAAGGCATCTGGTTAATAATTTTTAGGAAAAGTTAATTTATTCAAGATGAAAGTTTAACTGATACCCTGGAGT
Organism: Miniopterus schreibersii; assembly: GCF_964146895.1. Classification (NCBI taxonomy): domain Eukaryota; kingdom Metazoa; phylum Chordata; class Mammalia; order Chiroptera; family Miniopteridae; genus Miniopterus; species Miniopterus schreibersii. Next base: position 9,970,943 of record NC_138101.1, on the reverse strand, counting down.
GGCTTGAAAAGTAATGAGAAAGTTCGATATGTTGTAATGTTTCTGAAAATATTTAACACTATTATACAACCAAAATAGAAACTGCATGAAAAGCCATCAGGTTTCCTTCGGTAATCTGGAAGTTGTTTAAGAATCAAAACATACAGGTTTCTATGTGGTGACTAGTTAAGTTATTCATGAAAAAAACTGATCATGTTTAAATGATAATTTTAAATTATGTAATCATCGTACTAAACAATAAGATTAAATTGATAGTTCTTTTTAAACGAATGAATTAAAAATGCCTTTGCAAGGTACTTACTAGATATTAGCTATTTCCTATCAAGGAAATCAAAGAATGAATATTTTCAGAGTACTTCAAAGTAGTGATTTTAAATTTACTTTTAATTCCACAGTAATATTCCCTATGTTGTAAGATTCATCATGGATAAAATTTTATAGTAAAATAAATTAGACATCTCTGTGTTTAATTTACTTGTAGTGATAAATACGTATCCTACATATTTACTAATACCTTAGAAATTGACAAGCACTTTTCTACTTAGAGACAATTACACAGAATTAACATCTGCCCCCAGGCCCAGTGAATGTGAGTGTACAATGCCTAAAATGAACTTCATATTTCATTATTTTAAATCATGTTTTATTTTTACCTAAAGTGCCTATTAAAGCAGGCATGGAAACTTATTAAAATAATCATTGTTACTTTTAAGAGAGCTGTATCTGCCCTTAAAATGCAAACCTACTAAACTAGAATTATCAAGACATATGAGACATGGAATTCATACATCAAATTACCAAGTGTGCAATCAATCCTAATTATTACAGTGGTTTTGTCTTTTGTAGATATACACTGTAGATATAAAGTAAGAATGGACCTCAGGTAATATATACCAATCCTTAATATTCTGTGTGTGAAAAAAAAAGTATTTTAAAGTCTAAAGTGCACAGTTGATCTTTTTGGAAAAAAGCATCAATGTTAAAATAACCACTGTTTGATAACATAATTCTTACTTCCCTTTCTACTAATCTTTAAATTATTTATCCAGCACAAATATATAGAAAACTACTATAAAACAATGAAATAAAACTGCGAATAGACATAATTAACAATATTCACCTTGTTAAATATCAGAAAGCAAATCTCTTTCATTAAGATTTTAAAATATTTCTTCAAACACCGCTAATGACACACAACAAAACAGAATGGAAATGAAAATCACCATTAGCAAAACTTTTCTTTTCCATAATGCCCCATAAATGCAAATAAAATTACTACCTTTCTTCCTACATAAGCAAATAAACTAGATGAACAGTAGGAAAACCATGTACATCTCAAAGTACAAAAGCAGTGGTTACCAAGGAAGGAAGTGTTTCAGGAAAGTAAGTCTGCATTTTTCAGCTTTATTTCAAGTTAGTCCTCTGTGTGCAAAAAAAAAAAAAAATCTATTTTTAAATTAGTCTGAAAGCGACTTATTCAACCTCTTGTTTCTATAAACTTTCAAAGACTAAGACGTGAAATTAAAGACATGGTCTTTGAAATTCAAGTATTTTTAAAAACACAGTCATGCCGTCATAAGTTTGGAATTGAAAATACTTACAGTCTCTCCAGTTCTTTAAGATCCTGGAATGCTCCTCTTTCAATGGTGCTGATCCTGTTCTCCATGAGCTGCCTGAAACGCAGAGCACAGCAGAGTCTGAAAGCTGCCCCTCACCGTCAGAGAAGTTTCAGTTCAGCCGCTCAAAACCTGGACCTCTTTCCCTTTGTAAAGTTAAATCTTGCTCCGGTTTTAGATTCAATATGCAATTTAATGATGACATATCTGAGAGAACTCGGGGAGGGAAAACAGCATGCATATCCCAAAACTTGCATTTATAAATCCTAACAGAGTTTGTCATGAAATTCACTGGTCAAAACTCTGAACCTTAAACTAGAGTATATTCTGGAAAACAGCCCATGGCACTGCAGCTCTGATGGGTGTTTTTTGGTAAACTGACTTTCAAATGAGATCTTAACTAAGAGAATCAATATACAGTAATGCATCATACACATATTTCAATTCACTTATGGATACACATCAGAAATTGGAAGAATTCATAATGGTCAAATGTGTCTTTTAAAATGAACATTGAACACACAGAGATCAAAAGTATATGTTCACTGTGATGTAAGTATTTACAAACCTGTGGGTAAAAGAATTTTACATAACGTTGAACCTCAAATGATGGTTCACTCAGAACTAATTTAACCCACCAATTAAAGAAGTGATCAAATTACAACAATTTCATAAAAGCTACAAAGATATAAAGTATAAGAAACAATTCAAAATATGACCAGTGTATTTTATGGGACACATTTCCCATCATAAACTCTGTGAAAAGCTGGACTGCTTGTTTTAATTTTAGAAATTATACCTAAGTGTTGTTTGCTGGAAGAGGCTGAACATTTCTACATTAGTAATAAAAATGCAGACCCACTTAAATTATTTCTAGTTCATCTCAAATCCTAAAAGTGCATCAGATGTCTCACATTACTTATTCATATTGTGAACACAATTATTCTATATTTTTATAAGCATAAGGCACTTAGGGTATGGTATTGAAAACACTTGAGGTCATTTCTATAGTACTGTTTCTATGGCCTGCATCCAACCTTAAAATAAAAGCCTACATTTTTATTAAAAGCTGTACTACAATGATAAACTAAAACAGACAGAAATCAAGATCTTTTAAATGTTTATGTTTATGTCACTGAGACAGTTTTTAAAAATGAGACCAGTAACAAATCAAAATCTGCAAGCTCAAAAAAAAAACACAAAAGAAAAGTCTTCAAAACACAGAAGAACATACTTACAGAACTCTTAGATGTCTAAGACCAGCAAAATCCGTTTTGGTAATCCGTGTGATGTTATTTCCATTCAAATCCCTGAGAAAAAACATGGAAGAAAATGAAAGTTCCATTTTAAGAAGATCTAGTCAAAAAATAAAGATATAAACTAAATAAGAACTTGAAGATTAAAGATCAGTTTCAGTGACTAAAGTAGTTTACAAAGTAAAAGAGAGAGGGAAAGGAGTAACCTTTTAAAGGAATTTTAAAAAATGATTCTCAACAAGTTTACGGAGTCCATGCTTGTTGGCATGTGACAAGAAAATGAAGCGATTGTCTTGTCACATGAAGTTCCCTTTTGGGCATGTATGGGAGTGCTTTCAACTTTTTTTTTTTTCATTTTTAATCATTTTTTAACTTTTCAGTTACAGTTGGCATACAGTATTATATTATTTTCAAGTGTACATCCCAGTGATTAGACATTATATAACTTATTATGTAGTCATCCTGATAAATCTCACAGCCATCAGACACCACATATAGTTATCAGAATATTATTGACTATTCTGTAACAACCAATTTGTACTTCTTTATCCCTTCACCTTTTTCATCCACCCCCAACCTTCCTCTCATCTGCAGCCATCAAAATGTTCTATCAGTCCGTTTCTTCTCTGCTTGTTCATTTATTTTGTTTGTCAGATTCAATGGTTGATGAATATGTATTTATTGCCATTTTATTGTTCATATATTTGATCTTTTTTTTCTTCTTAAAGAAGACCTTTAAACATTTCTTGTAACAATAGTTTGGTGACGATGGAACTCTGTTAGCTTTTTCTTATCTGGGAAGTAATTTATAGGTATTTGATTCTAAATGATAGCTTCCCTAATCCAGTAAAGGAAATAGACATACAAGTTCAGGAAGTGCAGAGAGTCCCAAACAAGATGAACCCAAAGAGGTCCACACCAAGGCAGATCATAATTAAATTGCAAAAGGTTAAAGACAGAGAATCTTAAAAGCAGCAAGAGAAAAGCAGTTAGTTACCTACAAGGGAGCTCCCATAAGACTGTCAGCTGATTTCTTAACAGGAACTTTGCAGGTCAGAAGGGAGTAACAAGAAATATTCAAAGTGATGGAAAGCAAGAACCTACAACCAAGATTACACTACCCAACTTTTGTTTTTATAAGGATGTGTACATTAACTGCATATGTATTCTGCTATCTACTATTATTGTTAGGCAGACCCCCAAAAAGTTCCCTTCAAAAAGTTAAGTGAACAATATTCTAATACTACTCCAGAAGAAATTTTTAAAAATCCAAAATCCTGTCCTGAGGTGGCAGGGTGGCTAAACTTCCTAAAGCAAAGAAAAAAAGAGTTCCATCAAAAGAACTGCAGTTCAAAGACTTGAGTTTATAGGCATTTACCTTCCAACAATTCTATGTTTGTATGAAAACTAAACTCTTCATTTGCAGCTCAGGGAATCCCCGCTGTGACAGTAAAGTGAAAACTACTGGCTGGGGCAATAATGCAAATAGTATTCAGGCCCTGACTTTTTTGCTCAGATTTCAGCACTGTGTTTCCTTCAAGAGTCACAACCCCTTTTCTGGCATCTTAGGTCAAGATCTAAACTTGCCCTGGTTCCAATCATTTCAAGTAAAACCAGGCTCTGCTGCGGTCTGAATGCTCTCCTTCACGGAAGTAAGTTTTCTCTTACCTAGACTTTAAAATACCGTGTTTGAAATCTGTATTTAATGTGGCAGTGATAGAATTTTAAAAGCCAGTACTGAGTAAACTATTTTCTGAAAACTCTTTATAGATCTCTTACAGGCATTTGTTTTTTTCAAGGACCTGAAACTCAACTGCTATTTTGCCCCTTTTTGTCGAGTAAGACATGTTAGTGCTTCAATTCTAAACTGTTCTGAGCAGCATGAAAGGGCAGGTGCCGAACAGAATTCTGCGTTGCTTTCTCCCCAACCCACTCTCCATGCTGAGCAAAGTACCATCAGATTGTTCCTACGACTGCTGGGGCCTTTCACAGGCTATCTGACATAACACGACCTCCTACCCCAGACGAATGCGGTGGGTCGCATCTTAACATCACACCCTCGGTGGGGCCCCAACCTGCCCAGCGCTGTGGGCCTGGGAAGGGGTGAGGCTGGGGCGGGGGAGCCGTTTGCAGAGAATCCAGGGCTCAACTCCCGCCTTTAAACTGGGGGTTAGACAAGATCAGCTCAGCAGGGGTCCTGCGGGTCCTGCCGTGCGGACTTGGGGGCTGGAGCGAGTTCCTCTCTGCGCCTCGCAACCTTCACCCCCCGGGGCCTGGAGGCCGGGAGCGGAGGCCGGGAGCGCTCGCCCCGCGCCCTAGCCCCGCACCCGCCGCGGCCGCAGGCCCAACGCCAGGGCGAGGGGAGCGCGCCCAGGGCGCCCGGGCGACCACGAGGAGACCCGCTCCACGCCCCGCACGGAGCGCGCGGGCCGTCAGCGCCGGCTGCGCGGTTACTTCTTCATTAGAGACTCGCGGAGACAGGGAGGCGGGGACGTCTGCGGGCAGCGGAGCGCGAACTGGGCAAGAAGCGGGAGCTGCTGCCGCGGGCGGGGGCGCGGAAACCGCCAGGAAGGTGGACGGGGCACCAGGGCTCCGCGGACCCGGCCGGCGGGGGGCGAGGGCTGCGGGGGCGGCCAGGCGGCCGGGCCCCCCTCGGCCGGGTCCGCAGGCAGAGGCGGCCCTAACTTCGCCTGGCGACGGCACAGGGCCCCCCTCTGCAGTCGCCCACCCGAACGGGTCCCCAGGGGCGCACCGCCGCCTGCTCTTCTGGGGGGGGGCAGGATATAGTCGCGGGGAATTGCACGCGGCCACCTAGAAGCTGCCGCCTTCCTGGGGCATCCTTCCCTCCGCGCGCGACCCGTGAGAAGCGCCCCCGCGTGGATCCAGACGCCCCACGACCCCCCTCCCCTCCCTCCGGACCCAGGAGGGCGGCACAAAGCCGGGGAGCGGAGCTCGCTCCTTTTAAGCACCCCCCCCCGCGGCCAGTCCCCCGCGCCACCCCGCGGCGACCGGAGTGGGGACTCGGCCCCGAAGCTGACCCGCGGGTCTTGGCAAGGGCAAGGTGACTCGGGTTACTGAGTCCGGGGCGCGGAGGCGCGTCTCCCTCGCCCCAGCGTCCGGAGGACCTGTCTCCCTCCTACCTCCCCGCCTCTCCAGCCCCCGGAGAGCTCGGCGCACGGACCGAGTGGCGGGACGGCGGGAAGCAGGGACTCACCGCGGCCGCCGGCGGGCCCGCCCCTCTTCGGGCAGCGGCCCCTCCTTGGGCAGCGCCCTCCTGTCCTTCGCCCTCCCAGAGCCTTCGACCCCGGGCTGCCCAGGCACCGGCACCCGCACCCGAGCCGCCGGTCCCTCCGGCCTCCATGCCCGGGGCGCGCGGCCCCGACGGGGGGGGGCATACTCACAGTCTCTCGGTGTTGCGGGGGATGTTCCTCGGCACGCTGCGCAGCGCCAACCCGTGACAGTCCACCGTGCTGCCCGAGCAGGAGCACTGCGCCGGACACGCTTGAGGCGCCACCGCGTTCAGCGTCGCCAGCACTAACCCCAGAGGCAGGGCCAGCGTCTGCCAGCCGACGCCGCGCATCTTCCCCGGCCGCCTCCCCGCTCGCCAGCGCCGGCGGTTTCTGCTCACGCTGCTCGGCGCGGGTCGCGCGGTGGCCGAGGCCCAGAGTCGGGTGCAGGGCTAGCAGCCCAGAGGGTCCGGGTGAACGTGCTGAGGCCAAACTGACACCGGTACACGTCTCCCACCTCCCTTCCGCCCTACTCCAGCAGGGCAGGCGCTCCTTGGGCAACTTTAGGTCCTGAAGATGAACTGGCCTGGCCAAGGCTGCAGGAAGACCCCAGAGCAGCCGGGAGGAGATCAAGCGTCCCAAAGATCAACTTGGCGGTAAAAGAACCGGGGCTCCCAAGAGCCGCGAAGATGCAGGAGCCAGTTGCGCGGGGGAGGGGGAAGGGGCCTGCTCGGATTCCACGACCCCTCTGCAAATCCGATTCCAGCGGGGAGGGTACGAGGCAGAAGAGGGAGGCTCACTAGGAATGGTGGCCTTGATTGGAGTGGGCTCTCTGAAGCTAGAAGGCGCCGGAGCCCCGTGGGCAGGGAGCTGAGCGCGCCGGGCGACTGGGCATGGCGCGCGGGGGCGCACGGGGCGGCGCGCGGCCAGCGGGGCGCGGGGAGGCGCTGCGCGGCGCCCAGCGCGGCTCCCTCACGCGGCTTCCCCCGGGCCTGAGGCTCCTGGGCGGCCGCGACCGGTCCTCGCCGTCTCCCGACAGCCGAGGGCGGTTGCAAATGCACATGCACTTCGCTGAAGGATGTCTCCGCAAACCCGCCTCCCGCCTGGCGTCCTTGGCGACGCTCCGCAGGGCGGGGGGGCTGCCCCGAGGTCAAACAGAAAAGACAAAAGGGCAACGGGGCGGCCGCAGCCGGCAGGAATATCCACTAGTCACGACCCTGGCAGAGCAAATCCAAAGGCCAAGTTGAGGGCGAGAGCTCCGCGCGGGGCTGAGAGGGAGGCCGGCCGGGCGTGCAAAGGCCAAGGTGGAGGTGTCCGCGTCCTGGATCCTGCCGGGGTGTCCCGGGGGGACGGCGAGGTGGCAGTTGGGCCGGGGGGCCCGTTCCTCTAAAGAGAGTCCGGGAGGCAGCTGAAGGGCGGTCGGGCGCGCGCGCGCCAGCCCCTCTCCGCTCTCGCCTGGCGGAGACGGCGCAGCCCCGCAGCAGACACCTGATGGCAAAGGTGGGAGAAACAAGAGCGGGCTCCTGGGCAGGCGCAGCCCCCGCGGCCGCCCCGGGACCGCGGCCCGCAAGCGGGTCCTCCTCCAAGTGCAGGAACTTTTCCCAGGCTTAGCCTCCCGTCCGCGCGGCCACGGCGGGGTCCCCCTGCGGACGCCGCGGCGCCCGGTTCCCGGCGCTGCACCTGCCTCGGCGGCCGCAGTCCCCGCAGCCCGTCTCCTCCCAGCGCCTTCTGCGCTCCCCGCCGCTTCCGCCGCTTCTCCGGGGAGGGAAGGAGGGGCGAGGGGAGGCGGCGACCGGGAGCGGGGACTCGGTGGCCCTGCTGACTCCGAGCTCCTGGCAAGTGTCTGAACAATAGGATGGACGCGGCAGCCCTCGCCTCGCTCGGCTGCGGGAAGGTGGGCTGCTGCTGGGACCCGAGTAGTTCGCTCGGGCCGCCTGGCGCGGAGCGCAGCCGAACAAAAAACCCGGCCGAGCCTCTGGAGCGGGCTGCGGGCCCCGGCCGCTCCCCCGGCCGCTCAGCACTCCCGCGGAGCCCGAGGAACTCCGCAGCTCCCGCCTGCGCCCCGCGGCCGCGACGCTCCCATCGCTCGCCGCCGCCGCCGCCTTTTTTGAACCACCGTCTGCGGCAGCCACCAGCCCGCGCCGTCCGCCGTCCGCGCGCTCCCCAAATAAATAACCCCAAGTCAGAAGTTAAGCCGGCGCGGGCCTTATATAGCCGGCCAGCCCCCGCCCCCGGCCCCGCCCCGCGCCGCCCGGCCCGCCCCCTGGCTGCGCCGGAGCCGCACCTCGCCAGGGAGGTGAGGCCGCGGCTGGGCGGCGGCGGCTGGCGCGCTCCCGCGCCCCCGGCTCGCGCCCCGGCTCCCACGCGCCGCAAACTTTTCCGGAGGAACGCGGCTCCCCCGGCCCCCGGCCCCCGCCCCCAGTTGCAGGGCCCCGGCGGTGGCCCGGGCCGGGGGCCGGTGGTTGGCGGCGGGGCGCGGGGCGCGGGCTTGGAGAGCGGCTGGTAAACAGCGCAGCCCGCGCGCCGGCGCCTGGGCTGCAGCTCCGGCCGCGATCCTGGGGGCTCGCGGCGCTCGCGGCGCAGCGCAGAGAGATTATGGCTTCAGTGTTTTTAAAAATCCTACCGAAATAGATCTCCCTGCGCTCGCAGACACACACACGTGTATTTTGGGGAGCTTCAAAGTTCAGAGTTTGTGCGAGTTGGAAGCGGCGTCGCTCAGCCTCCCCCGCGCAGCACCCCTTCCGTTTAACCCGTTCCTCGCGGCCGCGCGCTCGCAGCTCCGCGCTCCGTCGACATCTTGAATGTATAATAGGCTCGCACGACTCCGAGGGCTCCACTGTGCGTGTGATTTTCATTACGAGGGGGAAAAAATAAATTCCTAGCAACGCACGTTGTACCAGACGGTTTCCTTTATTTCAGGAAAGTTATGGGTATTTTTTCCCCACTATGTTTTGGAAGAGAATTTCCTTGTTTCTTTTTGCCTTTTTGATGGGATGTGTGTCTGGCAACGGCTCCCACTCTCCGGCCCCGCACTGCCCGGCAAAACCAATGTCACTGTAGGTCTGGGTGGACTTGTGTATCAGTCAACAGCTTCGCAAGAATTCAAATGCCTCCCCCAGCCCGCCGGCCCCGTGCCTCCGGGGCTGTCGCAGGACTTCGTGCGAGCCCCCAGCCTGATGCCAATCTCACAGGGCGATCATTATTTGTGCGATTACCTGTCACCCGCTTGAAGGAAACAGGACCTGTCCAAGTCCCCTGTTTATTTTCAACATGTAACAATATGCTGGATACGTAGTAGGAACTCTGAAACGGACGGATTTCTTTCACACAATAACACACTCACTCTGAAATTTCTCGAATATCCCCATTAACTTTTTTCTTAAATTTTTCAAAATGTTTCTTCATAGTGGCAACCTCTGCCTATGTCATTTTTGCCTGCCGTTGAAAACTTTAAGGCCATTTTGCATACATTTGCAAAGACGGGGTACTCTTAGGATATTCATTTTAATGTCATAGAGTTACTCTGCTCTGTTCTTTTTAAGACTTCAGAACATTTAACATTTATATTGACTCATTTGTCCTAGATTTTAGCTGAAAGTTCTGTTATGTAACTCCCTGAAGGAGAAAGAAGCAGCCATATTCGCGTTGTCTTCTAGGAAAATGAGATATAGAACAAGTACCTACCACTGATGAAGAATCCTTCCACCCCCCTCTCCCCCCAGGGAATTTTCTTTAGTCTGTACCATAAATCATGTGACTGAAATACCTTTACTACCACACCAATTCATTAACTTTACAATTTTGATACCTTGTTAGCAACAAGATGCATTTATGTTCAGCTTTATCCACCACATAGAACCATATCTCTATCTCTTATTCGCAAAAACGTAGCCTGTATTCCAATATTCATAAGTGGTGCTATTTTGTATCATTGTACAACGCAAGTCATAGACCTAAGTTCAAGTTCGACTCTTTCTCTGGCTCACTTTCCATTCTGTGTAAAACGGAAAAAAGAGCTGAAAATCGCATTCAGAGCAACGGGACTGTAGAAATATATTTTTAGAGGTGATGCAAATTTAAATAAGAAGGTATGTCCAATAGATTTCATTACGAAAAATGAAAAAAGGGAGAATGCAACTAATCCATGGGAGATATGGCACATTGATTTCTTTGTGTCATCAACTTTTCAGATAATAAAGGGAAATTTATTCATGAGTGACCGTGTTTCTCACTTTTACAAATATTACTGTATTATTTTTTCAGTATTATTGCAGTGTGTTCTTTGGAGGCTTCACATTAACTTCTAGGTCTTAATTCTATGTTGCTCTCAAATGAGTTCTGAGTTTCTCTTTGCCTCTTACACCCATCCTGAAGGAAGCCTTTTGTGGTGCCTCTTGTCACCACATGAGGTCTCCATAAATCCTGACCTGGATTAACCAGAAGTGGAATCCACTAGAGTCAACATGCAAGTCTCTTATTACATTGAGAAGAAAAAAAAAAAAAAAAATCCAATTTCTAAAATAACTTAGAAAACAATTTAGACACTTAAAATTTCATGCAGTTATTTTTTTAAAAATACAAAGCAAATATTTTCTCAATTTACATTTTCTTTGGAGAAAAAGAGTTTGTGAAATTGGGATATATGAGGGGAAAGGAAAAGAGAAGAGAATTGATGAAAAAGAGGTAAATATGCTTAAAAACAAAGGTAAGTTACAGTAATGGCATTGACTAAGTTTATGAAACTTACAGAATAATTCTGTCAATTTGCTTTCATGCTATGATCTTGCATTGCTGCAAAAGACGTTCATGTTAATTATCATTTTTTCACAATATCTCTGTATTGATAGATATGGAAGCCTAATATCATTGAAGATTAAGATTTAGCTAAAATGTGTTTCATTCCTCCTAAGTGCCAAGCTGTTTGATAGGTTAAAACCACAGTATAATTTTAGATGGTTGCTATTTTATTGGTGTTCAGGTGAGGATGTTGGTCTTCAGCCAGATCTGATTTAATGGCAGAGGTGAAACCAGAATCTGAGTTCTCTGACCTCAAATCTCAATTGGTTCCCCTACAGTACACCCTATTATAGAGCCTCTGGAACTCCCAGAGGTCAAGGTATCTACACTTGGTCAGGAACTGTCCCTTAGCAGAAGACGTTCACGTCCCTGCACACACTGTTTATGGTCCTCTAAAGGGTGCAGGGGAGAAAGAATATCCACGGGACCAGCATCCCAAGGATGTTGAAACCCACCCAGCTCCTGCAGTTCGCTTAAGTTTTGAGATGGTTCTCTAGGGCAGTGGTTCTCAGAGTGCGGTCCCTGGACCAGCAGCATCAGAAACACCAGGACTGTAGTTAGAAATGCAAATTTTCAGGCCCTACCTCAGACACACACAATCAGAAATTCTGGGGGTGGAGACCAGAAATCTGGGTTCTAACAAGCCCCCCAAGTGGTTTTAATAATCACTGAAGTCTGAGAGCCACTGCTCCCTGGAGCTTCTCTGTGGCTGTGTCTGAGCCACCTAAGTAGGAAGGATCAATGAACGTAGGTAGCACCTGCTGGACTAGCGGGCCTCAGCTTCTCCCTCCCTGGCATTGAACAGTGGCGTTCTCCTGATAACCTCTAGGGGGCACCAAAATATTTTCCTGTACAGCCCCACAGAGGCAAAAGAGCCTATTAGGCTCATTTTCCAAAGCCATGACCTTGAGAAGTGGGAAGAGCCTCCATCTCAGCAAGCTGCACTATTATTACTCAGCCAGTTAAAAGAAAGCATTATATATATTATCCAGTTTAATATTACCTATACACGGGAATAATGATACTTACTTCTCATGATTATTGTGAAGATTCAGATGACATCTCTCATATTAACAGCACAGTGTCTGGCCTAGAGCTAGGTACTCATTCAATAAAGGACAACATTATTATTTTATCATTACTGCTATTAATAAATGAACACTTCTAAAATATGCGTTTGCAATGTGAGTCTAGATTAGGTATGTCCATTCACTATTACTGTGACAAGTAGCTTCTTGTACTGAGCCCTGGGAAACCCTGGGAAGGGTGGGGCTGAAGCTATACTTTAAGAGTGGAAGATCAAGCCCCGCCCAGGCCTACAGTATTCCATGAACAAAGGAGTGGAAGCAGACTGATGAGTCTCAGAGGGAAGGCAGGAGTGGGTGGGTGGGAAGAGATTAACTAAAGAACTTAGATGCATATGTGCATAACGCATGGACACAAATAATAGTGTTGTGAAGTTGGGGGGCAGGGGGCCAGATTTGGGGTAGAAGGGGTCAATGGGGAAAAAAAAGGGCATCTCTAATACTTTCAACAATAAAGATAAATAAATAAAAACAACAACAACAAAGGAGTGGAAATGGATAGATTGGTTTCATGATAATGATGTCCCACAATACTTCTTTGAAGGGTTGAAGTTGGTTTTCCACTGCCATACAATAGCTTGTTGGGGGTTTAGTGAAATTAAAATGAAAAGTGTGAAACCTGGCTGTGTTGCAAAGTGGGAATTCCTGTGAAGCTATGAAGATATAGCACTTAGATTTTCTGGCTTTAGTTTTCCTCATGTATATAACGTTGGGATTAGACCAGTTGAACCATAAATCCTTCCCAGTTCTTAGGAATAATATAACTACAGTAATTAAAAGTCTGTGTTCCAAACACTGGACGATCACTTGTATATTTAAGCTCTTCTAATTCTCACAACAATCCTCTGACTCAGAGGTTATTTGTATCCCACACTTACAGTTAAGAAAGCTGGGGCTCACAGGAATTTATTCAATTGGTCATGTTCATACAGCTAGTAAGTGGCAAAGTAGGAATGAGTATTCTGGTCTGACACCAAATCCCATTTTATAAACATCGTAATAAACTGTGTCTCAAGTTCTGTGATTTGAGGGCCTGGTGCAGGACATGTTCTATAGCTAATTAAAAGTATATTGTGGAGGTGAAGGTGGAGTCAAGTGACATTTGAACATTAAATATGTAAGATTCTTGGGCAAGACCAAAAAAAAAAAAGGTAAAAGAAATAGTTAATACTCAATGATGCAGGTTAAAAAACTCATTAACATTTAAGAGCCCAAGGGAAAATACACAGTGAAAATGTTAATCGTTTTATGAGGTTAAAATAAATTTGCAAGAATTTAACCATGGAGGCAAAGGAAATACAGTTATAAATAGTTTTAAATTGCCTAATCTTTTGACTTACTAAGCCTAATAATGTGCCTCCTGACTTTGCACAGAAGGAAAATATATTTCTGTGTTATTTCAGAGGGAAGGGTCAGGAACCCCTCAAACCTTCTGCAGGCTCCTCCTGCTAATTTCAAAAAGGTTGGCCTTTCTCCTACAGGATCATAATATGTTAAAGTTATAAAGAAATTTGCTGTCATCTAACATAAACTCAAAATAAATATTTGTAAATCCCAAAGCTAAATAGTATTTATTTTAGATACAAATCAAATCTGATAAACAGAGGCAGTTCATAACCACTATTGAAAAAATATAGCTCACAGTAAACGCCTGCCTAAGGGCCAGAAAGCCACTTTCTCATCCAGAGTCACATTGGCGTCCAAGCCCAAGAGCTGGCAAACATTTTCCATAAAGGGCCAGATAGTAAGTTTTAGGCTTTATAGGCCACTAGTCAAAATCAAGGATGTTACATAGACTTAATATAATATAGAAAGGAAGCACATTTCCACAAATGTTTTACTGATATAACTAAAAACATAACAACTGATTACAATTTATTGTAGTCATACAGGCCTACTAATGAGAATTATGGAATTCTTTTTGAGGGGGTAACATTTCATTTGATTGGGTCCGAGGTGTTTCCTACTGTCAATGTGATCGCTAAGTTTAATAGGTAAAAACCACTTTTGGCTCCCTGATATTACACAAACATGTGGCAATTCCAACTTGGCCCTAGTCCAAAGTGGTGGTTATTCAATGTACAAGGTCACAGGTTCCTAAAAGGCTGTGTTAAAACTCGAAGGGACGTCGTAAAGATAAGAGCTCTGACCTCCAAAGTGGCCTTTCTGTGACAAAGCAATGGATATCTTCCTCAGGATTATCTACCGCTCTATTTCTTTTAAAAATTTTTTATTATTATTATTGATTTGAGAGAGAGAGGAGGGGAGAGGGAGAGACGTGAGAGAGGAACATCGATCAGTTGCCTTCCATACACGCCTTGACCTGGGAATCGGACAGGCTACCTGGGCGTGTGCCCTGACCAGGAATCGAACCTGCGACCCTTTGGTGCACAGGATGATGCTCCAGCCGAGTCACACAGACCCAGGCTACCCCTCTCTTTCTTTAACTCGGAAATGCAATTGTGAAAGAGCATAGAGAGAAAGTTTAAGCTTACTTCAGCTTAATATAAAATAAGTTAGTACAAGATATGCTGTATATCCATTTCCTGCGTGTGCTTTCCGTGGAACCAGGTGGTCCCCATGTATAGAATGAAGATAACAGTAACATTTATTATTTCCTGCATACAGGTATCGTTCCAAGTGTTTTGTTTATTTCTTCACCTAATCCTCTTTGAAAACTGCATCATCTTATAGATGACAAAGCTGAGGGACAAAAAGTTGAGTAACTTGCCTGCATTAACTTAGGGGTGAGGGGAATGAAGCTAAGAAAGGTTAAAGAACCTGCCCAAGGCACTCAGCCAGGACAGGCTAGAGCCAAGATCTCAATCCAACCAGCCAGGGTCCAAAGAACTAGACGTCTCACCAATTCATGAAGGAAGTTTATCATAATGAAATTAAAACTGTGCATATGAACTTATAACTGTAAAATCATGTATTAATGTTCCTATTTGCATTATGGTTATTATTTAAAATTGAGGACGATGAATGCAAAAGACAATATTAAAACATTTAGTAGAGAATCACTGGGGTGAATATAATCTGACTTGAGTCAACCCTTTTATCCCCTTTCCATATTAATAGGATTACCTCACTTCTCTTTCATGACTTAAGATACACTCTGTTTTCCCACCAAAACATTGTAGAAATTCTACAACATATGAGACATGAATAAAAAGCGAGTCTATGTAAAGTTAGGGGGAAAAACATTATATAAAGAAGAATCTGTAAGTATAAACAAAGAAGTTTAACTTTTCAATAAGCACAATGTCTGAGAACCTGGAAATATTACTTTAGGTCTTGCTAACTAGTGGTAGGTATCTTCTTCTGTAAGAAACAGCAACTCATAAAGCTGTGTTCTTAATCATGATCATAACACAGTGAGAAATATTCCCTTGTATGGTTTCCTAAGCCATGTAATGAAAAATAAAATGTGAATTCTAATGCCATTCACTAAAGTAACTTCCAAAACTGGTTCATTTATTCCAAATTGCTTTCTTTTGTGATTAAAGGAGGTACCATAGCTGTAAGTCTAGTGAGGCTCACAGTCCTAACTCTTTTTCCTGTGTTCGTGTGCACATACACATACGTGCACGTGTTTTACCTATATGTTCTTCTTCTGTGGTGCTCTTGCCAGGATCTTACTCATTTTTATTTGTCTTCTATAACCTATCATACATGGAAAATAAGGGACTGAGTAATATCCAACCTCAAAGATGTAGTGTAGATTAAATCAGTTACTATATAAAGCACTTGGAGACTTCCAGTTCTGGAACACGATGTCAGAGGCTCGCATATCCCCATGCCTCCCCTCTGAGTACAACTAAATGCCCTGGACGTAATTGAACAGACAATGATAAAAGGACTCCGAGAGCTGGAAAAAAGAATGTAGGCCGTCAATGGAGCTCAGGACCCGAGGAATGACAACACTCTGGTTTTCTTTCTATCTCACACTGTGGCGGGAGAGGGAAAGCGGAAGAAAGACCTACTGGAGAGCCCCAAGACCTGCTCCATAATCAGGATCTTTTCATTAACTTATAATGACAATATTTCATGTAATTATCTGCTTGATAACCCTATAAATACAATCTAATATTATTAAAATTTACATAGGTAAGAGATATGATACTACTGATATTTTACTTTCCTTCAACTGTTACATAAAGACTTTTATTTTTATTTATGGCTGTAGATGAAAAGTTATTAACCCTATCTACTCAGGTAAGAAAAGTGGAGAAGTCATAGTTTAGAAAAGCCTTTCGAAAAAAACAACAACTTCTTTTTAATCACCTGTTAGATGGATTCATAAATCGAAACCTACTTAATTGGCAGTTAAAAGCTGTAGGACAATGTTGTCTCTCTGTATTTGAAGTTCGAGCCGTTTTGAGAAAGTAACCAGAAGATTGAGAGAATCTGCCAAGTATCCCGGGGAGCGACGGGGAGTAAAACGCCGCACTAGCTCCCTTATTTCCAAGTCATTGTGCCGCTAGTCGTAGCTGTAAATACCGCAAGCGGAGGGCAGGATCTCCAACCTAAAAGCCAGCTGCTCCGCACGAGGAAACGAATCACACTTCGCCATAGGACCAACGAATGTCAAAAATGCCCTTGAGATAATAGTCTCGATTCATAACTTTTCCTCAGCAGTGTGACCATCAAATGTTCAACCATTTAATTTGGAAAATGCTTCGTTTTTATTAAAGAAGCCGTTGCGTTCAACGTCACAATAACCGTAAGGAAAGTCCGCATCATCAGGCAATAAACGATTCCCCTCCCTTAATGGCTCCTGACAACACATTACCTCTCACTGGTCTTCCTGCGTGTTGGGGGCTGGTGTGAGCTTTGCTTCGGGGCTACCTCTTTGGACTGAGGCTGATGGAGCAGCCACTATCCCAAACCTTGCTGGTCACCACTGCGTCTTCCACCACAATGACAAGCTCCATCCTGAAAATGCCATCCCTCTCCCATCGTAGCCCACTGGGCAGGATCGGTCGCATAATTCCCCCGAGTGGGAGAGGGTGCATAATCATCCACACACCCAGGAGGCCGAAAGCTGGAGATATTTGGTGAACAACCTTACGAGCCTTCCCTGTCTGTCCTTCAGGTTACCAGATATTCGACTCACTCTGCCTCCCACAGGCACCACATACTTGACCCTTCCTCAAAGAAGCCAGCCCAAATGCCCCATTTTGCCATGGCATCAAGGTCAAAGCCTAGGCTCTCTGGGTACAATACAGCAGATTCCACATCAAATCTGCTGTGGATTTCTCTTGCTGTGGACGCTCAGGGACTCAGCTACTGTTCTATGCTCTCTACACAGTAGCAGATCAGGACAAGAGTCACTGCACTGAACACCCCCAGTGTGAACAGGAAGGGTAAACGAAACCTGGCAGACACCAACCTGATTCGGAGTATCCTGAAATCCCACCAAGCGGAGCTGGTGAGGACCTTCTCCTTGGGAGGTGAGAAGGGATGGGATCGTTCCTTAATTAGACCCCGACTTTGCTGCCTGGCAGGGGAGCCTCAAGCCCATTACTTTTCTCCACGATCCTTGGCCCTGCCCTATCTGCCATCTGCGGTGGGCATTTCATAAGACTGTGTCTTCTTGTGGGATGCACAGTGTTTGCACTCTGCTGCATGCCTACTTAGGGGGAACCGAGCGTCACAAGTGTCACGTTAAGCCTTTAACAGTCTTGGACATTTCCAATTGGGGCTTATGTTTTCTCTAGTTGTACATTTTCTTACTCATGCTCTAGGGTTTTTAATCCATATCAACATGTGGTTGAGATAGCTGCCTACACTTTTTCTCCAGATAGACTTTGAGATTAGCTATATTTTTCTGCTTCCTCACACCCATGACTCTCCCTCTCAACACAATTAGGGGTATCAAGCTTGGTCCTTCCTGGACTAGGGGACTCATATCTATCCTCTCTTCACTGATTCATTTTGTGCAATTATAAAACATGTACCATCATAACCCATTTGCAAATTTTTAACACTAAGCATGACCGGGCCAGCCTAGCAGAGGAGAACAAATGAGTGTGCATAAATATTTAAAAAGTGTAAGTGAACAAACTGATAAATAAATATACCATATTCTCTTATCTTGGCCTTGACATGAATACAGGAAAATAAAAAAACATGTATAAAGCTGTGGTTTTTATTTGACTGAAAGAAGGAAAAATATCAAAGGCAACTGCATTAATTATTATGGATCATAGTTGAGTGTTTTGTTGATGAGCTGGAAATGTTTATATTAGCAATAAAATATATAATTCGTAAAGTACTATATATTTGGAGAGAAAAATTTTCCCATAACTAATGTTGTTATGATAAAAAGTTTTCACATAATTTGTTTTTTGCTGACAGTAATACCAAATTAAATTACTTTATAAGGTTTAGATAGTTTTGTGTCTGTATAAATTTCAACTTTGAAAAATTTTGCTCTATAGAAGCAGTAGGAACTGAAATTGGCAACAAATTTTGTAAAGCAATCCTTAAATTTAGAAATGAAATATGGATATTATATATTGTATTCAAACAATGTAAAAGGGTCCCATAGAAAAATTATCAGATCATTAAAAAATATGTAATTAATGCAAATTAAAACGACCATGAGGTATCACCTCACACCTGCCAGAATGGCTCCATCAACAAATCAACAAAGGACAAGTGCTGGTGAGGATGTGAAGAAAGGGGAACCCTAGTGCCCTGTCTGTGGGAATGCAGACTGGGGCAGCCACTATGGAAAACAGTATGGAGTTTTCTCAAAAAAATTAAAAATGGAACTGCCATTTGACCCAGTGATCCCACTTCTAGGAACATATCCTAAGCATCCAGAAACACCAATCAGAAAGAACTTATGCATCCCTATGTTCATAGCAGTGTTATATACAATAGGTAAGATCTGGAAACAGCCCAGGTGCCCATCAGTAGATGAGTGGATAAAAAAAGCTGGGGGACATTTACACCATGGAATACTACACAGCTGTAAAGAAGAAGGATTTCATACCCTTTGGGACAACATAGATGGATCTGGAGAATATTATGCTAAGTGAAATAAGCCAGGCAGAGAAAAACAAATACCACATGATCTCACTCATATGTGGAATCTAATGAACAAAATAATATGATGAGCCCTAGCCAGTTTTGCTCAGTGGTTAGAACCTCAGCCCACAGACTGAAGGGTCCAGGGTTCGATTCCAGCCACAGGCACAAACCTAGGTTGCAGGTTTACTCCCTGCCCCTAGTTGGGGCATGTGCGGGAATCAACCTGTTGTGTCTCTCCCACACTGACGTTTCTCTCTCTCCCCACCCCCTTCCCTCCCTTCCACTTTCTCTGAAAAGCTATGGAAAAAAATATCCTCAGGTGAGTATTAGCAACAACAACAACAACAACTTGGAGAATAGATATATATTCAACTTGGAGAAAGCAGCTAGAAGAGACTTAAAATGTTTTTAAAATGTGTTTATAGAAGCATTTGGAGGAGTTAATCAGATTATTTCCATATGCCTACTGGTTAGACTATTTGCAATGTTTAGTGAGTTCTCAACCTCTGAACTGTAAAAATTTCAAACCAAACCAGTATTTCTTTCTTAAGAAAGGAAGTTTGGTAATTTATTAAAGATATCTATAGGAGTGCATAGATCAGAACACTGTTAGAGAGCACAGACTCCCTCAGGAGGAAATTCATACCTGCACCGGCTGGTACTGGCTCCACCGGTGTTACCAGGGTACCCCTTACGACGCCTGACAGAGCAGCACGGCATGGCCTTCTACTAGAGCAACCTATACTTCATGGTATCCCACCTGCATTCTTATTTATAAACTATAAGGAAATGTAGTAACTCTGTACTACTCATTTTCAGAAGGGACTAAGTGACATGGGTAATGCAAGTCAATGCACAACTATTTCTGTTTGGATTCAGAGTTCATGGAGTTGGACAAACATGTTCCGGAATAGACGTGAAATGGGCTCTCAACTCTGCTATTTTTGTTCATGTGTTTTGTAGGCAGCAGTGAGAGTACTAATGAGTAACCAGAGATGATTCAGTAAATATTTACCAACCCACAGTTCCATATTTATCTACTTATGTGTTTATTCTACTTGAAAAATTAAAGCCTAAAATTAGATCTGATACCCCCTCCCAGAGAAAGCAGATCATTGCTGAGCCTCAGAGAGGGGTTCAGAGTGGCCTTCAAATGGTTCTGTGTCCAGTAGGTCCAAAGAGATGGTCATTGCTGGATACTTTCTAATATGCTTACTATGATTGTTCTCAATTTTTTTTTTTTAAATGATTGCAGTACTCAGAGTAGGACTGTAGTAATTTCCTGTTGCTGCTGTAACAAATCACCACAAGCTTGGTCACTTTAAAAAAGACAATTTATTATCTTATAGGTCTGGGGGTCAGAAGTCCTAAAATAAGTTGTAGATAGGACTGCATGCCTTCTGGATGCTCTAGGAGAAATGTAACTCATGAAATCATAAAAATTCTAGAAGAAAACATATGCAGTAAAATCTCAGGTATCTCTCGGAGCAATAATTTTGCCAATATGTCTCTGAGGGCAAGGGAAATACAGGGGGGAAAATCAACAAATGGGACTGCATCAAACTAAAAAGCTTCTGCACAGCAAAAGAAACCATCAACAAAATGAAAAGGGAGCCCACTATATGGGAGAACATATTCACCAATGATTCATCAGATAAGGGATTAATTTCCAAAATATATAAAGAGCTTATACAACTCAACACCAGGAAGACAAACAATCCAGTTAAAAAATGGGCCAAGGACCTAAATAGACACTTCTCCCAAGAGGACATACAAATGGCCAATCAACAAGTGAAAACATGCTCAAGGTCACTAGTCACCAGGGGGATACAAATTAAAATGACAATGAGGTATCACCTCAACCTGTCAGAATGGCTCCATCAACAACTCAACAAACAAGTGCTGGTGAGGGTGTGGAGAAAGGGGAGCCCTAGTGCACTGTTTGTGGGATTGCAGACTGAAGCAGCCACTATGGAAAGCAGTATGGAGGTTCCTCAAAAAAATTAAAAATGGAGCTGCCTTTTTACCTAGTGATCGCACCTCTGGGAATATATCCTAAGAATCCTGCAACACCAATCAGAAAGAATCTATGCACTCCTATGTTCCTAGCAGTATTATTTAGAACAGCCAAGATCTGGAAACAGCCCAGGTGCCCATTAGAAGATGAGGAGATAAAAAAGCTTTGGTATGTTTATACAATGGAATACTATGCAGCTGTAAAAAATAATTGGAACTCTTACCCTTTGTGACAGCATGGATGGGCCTGGAGATTACTATGCTAAGCGAAAGGAGCCAGTCAGAGAAAGACAAGTACCATGTGATCTCACTGTTATGTGGAATCTTACAAATAAAATAAACTGAGGAATGAAATAGAACCAGAGGCATGGATGCATGAAACAGGCTGAGGGATGTGAGAGGGAAGGTGGTGAAGGGAAGTGGATAGAGGAAGATGAAGGGATTAGCTAAAGAACATATATGCATAGCCCCTGGGCACAGACAACTGTGTGGCGAGGGCCAAGGGAGGGGGCAGGGGTAGGGAGGAGGTGGACAAAGGGCTGGGGGGGAATGAGGGACATCTGCAATAGTGTCAACAATAAGAAATTTCAATAAAAAGGAAATATTCTTATTATCTGTGTGTATGAGCAGCAGAAGCTCAGAAACTTTATCAAGAATTTCCCAGAAGCCACGTTTCTTAGTATAAGATCACATTAGAATATCTCAGAAAACTCTTTGGAATGAGCTAATTCTAATTCTAAGACTGCAAAACTCAAATTTAATAACTTGCTCAGTGGGTTACTAATAACTAGCCCTTAGTTGTACGCAAATATCGAATGTGGGCCATTCGCACATAGAAACAAAATTTTGCCTTTTTGAGAATAGGCTCAGCCCACCATGAGGATGCTTGAGCCTTCCAGTGTCACTGTTTTAAGAATCATTACTTTAGATGTCACCTTGTCTCCTCCTGTCATTCCCTTCCTGTCCCCGTCAAACATCCTCCATCTGCCTAATAACCCCTTCCCATCCATAAGAAAGCAGCTGAGGCACTGCTGGGTGTTTATTGCCTTGGGGCCCCCGAGCACCCAACTTACTCCCCTCTCTTGGCACTGACGACAATGTGAGTTTGTCAGAGGCAGAGAACCTGTGTTATTTACCCTCGTAGCCCCGTAGCATTCATAGTCCCCAAACGTGGTAGAAGTTTAACAAACTATAAAGAAGGAAAGGCACCAAGGAGGGGTTATAACATCAATAGTTAACATTCACAGAATGTTTCCTAGATGCTAAGTACTCTTCCAACTGCTTTACATGCATTTTATAGCAAAAACAGAAAAATAGTTTATCCTTTCAACAATATAATGAGCAGAGTTCTATTTTAAAGATGAGGAAACTGAAGCACAGAGAGATTAAACAACTTGTTTAAGGCCATTTAGAGGTAGAAAAAAAATACAGAAATAAAGAAAGAAACGGAGGCAGCCAAAGAAGAGAAAGGGTGAGAGGTTTCAGCGGTGCATTCACCCCCCGGACCCTCCAAGGCACTGCCCACGATTCCACTCTTCTTCCCACCCTCGCCTTCCTCGGCACCTGCATTAAGTTCAGGACCGTCGCTTGAATCATGCACGCACAACTTTCTCACGGTGTCTCCTGCTTGCTTAGCAAGGCCCAAAGTTGATTAAATCTAATTTTTTGCCTACTTCACATCTGTATCTGTAGTTAGAAAAAGTGAACATTCTAGGAAAAACAACAACTGTGTTTAGTGGGGCATCACTTTAAGTTTATGACCACTACTCCCAAGTGACCCTACTCTATCTCTGTCCTTTACTGTCTCTCTTTCTTCTAGATGACTATTTTACAGATTTTATTATCTCTTCAACCCCCAACAACCCTCTCCCCCATTTCTCACTCCAAGGTGATGATCTTGTTCCAATTACATTGAAAAAAATAAAGAGTCAGAGAGGACTGCCACACAACCTGAGACCATGCCTACCCAACTTCCCGCTGCATCCACACAATCTGTTTCCTGGTCTGGGCCATGCAAGAACTGCTTTTAAGGAAGGCCAGTTCCTCTGCTTATACTCCAGTCACCGTCTTTTTCACCTACTCAAGAACAGAGCTCCAGCAATCTCCCTCTCTTTCCAGCATTATCATTTTATTTTATTTTATTTTAACTGGAGTATTGCCACCAGCACACAAACATGTCATTTCTCTCATCTAAACAAATACAAATAAACTAAAAAATAACCCTGGTTGACTTCATATCGCTTTCCAGCTGTTCCCCTTTAAAGCAAAACATCTTGAAAGATTAGCCTAGGCTCTCTGCCTTCAGTTCCTCTCCTCCTATTTTCTCTCAAACACAGCTCAGTCAGGTTTTCCCCCCAAACAATTCTCCCAAATGAGCTTTTGCTGAGGTTGCCTATGATCCCTGGTTGCTATATCCAGTGGTGAGTTCTCAGTCTTCATCTTATCTAAACTCTCGGTGCATTGATCAGAGCTGACCATGCCCTCCTCAGAGAAACACCTTTCATACTCTGCTTCCAGGTCTGCTTCTGTTTCACTGGCAGCTCAGTGTCAGGATCCTTTGCTGTGCTTCCTTGTAGCCCGAAACCAGTGGCCTTCAAACTTTTAATCTGTGCCCTTGTTGCCTATTTTTTTTTAGTTAACAACTAAATATCTTCATCTTAAGGTTAAATAGTTGCACAGTTATAAGTGTCAACATATTTTAAATGCAATCATTTCACGTAAAAACTATGACATAGCACTTATAAATGTATCTAGTGAAATCATTGAACGACAGCAGATTGATGCATAGCTTTACCCATGCACAGGCCATGAACACGGTTTTCTTCAGCAGTAGGGAATTATCAGCTACTCTCTTTATCCGAGTGTCATTTTAAGCCATTATATTGTGAAATACACCTTTAGAAAAATTCACCAAAGATGTACAACTTCATAATTTACCACAATGCAGACTAGTGTAACCACCATCACAGCCATATGGAAGCTTCTCCTTTCCCATCCCAACCTTTGCCTCCCTCTCCAACATAACCACTTGCATTTTTTATGCTTTGTATGGAGCTTACTTTTTTTAGGTCATGTATCCATCCATGAATATTATGAATTATTGCTCTATTTCATGTATATACCTCTTTTTCATTGTTATGTGTGTGCTCCCTGAGGAACTCCATTCACACAGGTGAGGAGAGGTTTCCTTATAAAAGTGAAACTTGGTTCTTCAATCATCTTTCATACTATCTGCCCTCAAATTAAATGATTCATCATCACAAATTACTTGTCATAATGTTTTAGGTAATAACTGTACTAAAGTCTCACCCAATGTTGTGGTGATAGAAGAACTGGAAACCATGTCATGTTGTACAAAAAATCTGTTCTCAGTCCTCAGATTCCAATTAGACATTTATACTCTCACATTTCTCTTTGTTTGAAATCCAAAATTATTAACCCCTGGGCAAAGCAACATAGGAAGATTCATAATGTGTGAAAAGTATATCATTTGTTCATAAAGTGCATAAAGGTAAAGTATCTTGAAAGGAAAGATAGGCAATAAAAATATGTAGGAGTGCGACTGAAGTCTCTGGTTTATCAATTCTAGTCATAATTGCTTGCATCCATGTTGAGAACATGGAAATTGATTTTGCCCAAACTATCCCAGCTTGAATAGTCCTTAGAAAGTCTTACGGGCATTCCCAGGATACACATAGTCCAGTTAGAAAACCCTAGTTTACACAGTTTCCTAGATTTGCCCTTGGACCATTTCTCTTTCTTTTTATTATTATATTCACTTATCCAATCTCATGACATGACTTTAAGTCTCTCTCTCTCTCCCTCTCTCTCTCTCTCTCTCTCTCTCTCTCTCACACACACACACACACACACACGCACACAGAGTGGGGTATCCCATGTCTATATCTCCAGCCCAGACATCTCCCTTGACAACAGGTGGATATATGCAATCTGATATTTGATATATCCGTTTGGATGTCTGATAGACATCTCAAGATTAATACTTCCAAACCTGAAATCCTGATGCGCATTCCCAACCTGAACCCTCCCCCCTTTAGTCGTCATTCTCTCAGCAAGGAGAAAATCCATCATTTCAGTGACTCAGGCTAAACATTTCTTGCTGTTCCTTGAACACACCAAGCACTTTTCTCCTGCTGAGTCTTCGTATTTGTGTCCTGAGTACAGAACCCTCTTTCTCCAGAGACCTGCGCACTCTGTTTCTTCGCTTCTTCCCAGGCTTTGCTCGAATTCCACTGTATTTCTGATGCTTTTGTTAACCACCTTCAATATGGCAAGTCCCCTCTCACCTACCGCTGCACGCTCTCTCCCTCCTTGACTTTAGTGCTCTCTAGAGCACTTATCATTTGACATGCTATAAATTTTACGTTTTATTGTATATCTCTTCCCACTCAAATGTAAGCTTCATGAGACCTGGAATTCTGGTTGGTACGTTCTACTCCATAAGCCCAGCACCTAGAAGAGCGTCTTCGACACGGTAGCCACTCAGAAAATATTTACTGAGTTTAAGAATGTATAAGTTAATCATGGAGCAGACATTGACAAAATAACTCAAGTTCTCTACACTAAGCTCATGGGATGACTTGAGGGTCAAGCCAAGCGTAAGGCTGATGAAAAGGCTGTGAGTAGTTAAACAGAAAGGGACCTTATATTACAAGAACTACCTGCCAAAAAGAGAAACTGATATACAGCTGCATAGAAAGACGTGGGCATCAAATCCATTTGAGTTACTACTGACTGGGAAAAGGTAAATATTCATGGAACATTGGCAGCAGGGTTTGTACCACTGACTACATCCAGGGGAGCAGCAGTGAACTTCGCAGTATTGAACGTGTAAATTCTTGACTTTCAGATTTGCCATCACTGATTAGCAACATCTCATATATGAGCAATCAAGTAAGAAAAGTTTAACTGGTAGCAATGTTGAAATATACTTATCTCTATTTTTTTTTCAAATTTCAGGGTTAATTCTGGTTTTCTAAATATGAGCAATGATGCAAATTATTGTAGGAAAGAACACAGTGCCAAAGATGGAATATCTATCCTTCAATTTGAAAAAGAACTGGCATGAAAATTTATTTCAAATGTGGAAATTAGACTGCCTGAACTTTTGGAGTAAGAGCCCTTCAGAGAAATTACTTTATTGCATTGCAAACTTCCACGTCATTCTTCATGTCAACGACACTGGCATTTGAATATTTGATTAGTAAGAGAACTTGGTATATTTTGGAATCAAGCATTTTCTTTTATTGTGCAGTTTCTTGGTGCAGACTTTGAAGTACTGGAATTTTTCTTTGTGTGTGTTTGGATCATGGTGACAACCTTCTTTTATCTAGTTTCAGTGGTGCATTACAGGGCTTGGACTCAATAAAAGCTGCACTCTCTTCCCATCAAGATGCAGCCATAGAATCAATGTACAAATGGTGAGTCACTCCCATAAGTGGGGCAGGATTTCATAATTTTACACAGATTTCCGTAGAAAATCACTCATGCTTTATTGTGTGTATAATCAATTGCTATGAAGTTGGCACAGAACGTCCCTTCCCCCACCAAGCTGCCTGGTACTATATATCTGAGCGTTGGCTGTGTTCCATACCTCTAAACATGCAAGCAATTTGTAGCATGTTCATCATGCTAATGTGAAAGGTCAATAAATAGAGTCACCTCCTTAAAACTGATTATCACAGTGCTTTGCATACACAAGGTCTTCAAACACATTGGTGCCCTTTGTGTAAATAGGAGAGCTAGAAATTTGTCGATCTTTCGAAGATTGTTTATTGTATATCTCTTCTCACTAGAATGTAAGCTTCATAAACTCTCAACTTCTCCTTTGTTCATTTTATTCTATATTCTCAGCTCCTAGAAGGGTGCCTCAGATATGGTTAAAATTACCTAATCCTTTGGTTAAGGTGAAATTTTCAGACTTTGTGTAAATATATGGAGTAGATAATTTTAGTGTCTATGGTTCACCTATGGTCCAGTTTTAATTTTTTTAAAATGTGTTTTTATTGATTTCAGAGAGAGGAAGGGAGAAGGAGAGAGAGAGATAGTAATATCTATGAGAAAGAAACATCAATTGGCCACCTCCTGTACGCCCCCTACTGGGGATCTAGCCCAAATTCCGGGCATGTGCCCTAATCTGGAATCGAACCGGCAACCTCCTGGTGCATGGGATGATCCTCAGCCAACTGAGCCACACCGGCCAGGCCAAGCTAATTTTATATATTCAAAAGAGGAGTGATTTTTTGCAACACCAAAGAACCATTAAATACATTATTGTATAATCTCAAAGTGGCCTGCTGAAAATTGACTCTATTTAAAGTTTGGTATTCTGAGGATCTAACTTAGAAAAATCTATGGTTTTCTTCTTCACATGAAAATTCTTTTTAAAAAATAGCATTATAAATAAAGTCAAATATCCTTGTTTAAAATTGTGTTTACTAAGCCAATATGGCTTTGGTGAATTATGTTTCATTCTAGCTTAGGGAAAACTTACATAACATCCATGAAATTGGATGGGCTATTTTGTTGAAGAATGTTTATCTTGATTCTGAAAACATTTAACAAATAGCTATCCCACCCAACGTTCAACAAATAAATCACTGTCACTACTGAGTATTCAAACAAGAGTAATAATTCATTTGCTAATTGCCTTTCGCAATTGGGGTTCTTGTTACTTTTCAAGGGTTCTCTGGAAATCACCATTTTCTCTTTCCTGTGGTCTTACTTTTAATAAATAAGCATGACCTATTTTAATAAATTTGATGACACTTGATCTTACCTTTTGTATGTGTGTGTACAAGCAATATCAAACAGTAAACAAGGCAAAAAACTTCTTTCATGTGTATAGATATCCATCCATCCTTACATTAAAATATTTTTGATTAATTGCTTAGTTTTAAAAAACTAATATCATATTGAGATACTCACTGGGTTGAATTCTCCTACAATTTAAATTATTTTTTTACATTAAATATAAAATTTTTATCCTGACAATATAACAGATGAAATATTCTAAAATCTCCTCCAACTATAAAACATATAATACCAGTAGGGATTCATTAACAAGATGGTTTAAACCTATCTGAGTGACCCACACAGCTCTGAAGGTTTTAGCTTCTCCAGGCTTCAGCAAGAGAGCACAGCAAGGTCTCTCTTTTGAGTTCACAGCCCTGTATGAGGCTCTTCTCTGACTGCAGTGTGGGGTAACCCTTCCCCCATGCCCCCCCCCCCCCGGGGGCAGAGTTCTCATCACACTCTGAACATTGCAGTGCCTCAATCCTAGCCCACACCTAGGAAATCTTTGCTACCTACTTTATTTTTTATTGATCTTAGAGAGAGGAAGGGAGAGAGCCAGAGAAACATCAATATGAGAGAGAAACATCATCAGTTGCCCTTGGTTGTCCCCCTTCCCCCGCTGCCCTGGTTTGAGTAAGCTTCTTTCAAAGAGTCTGAAAAATATTCACAAAGGCTATCTTGTGTTTAAGATGAAAAAATAAGGCTAGGAGAAAACATCCCCTTGCCTGAAGATCTCTCCTTTGGCATGGTCATGAGTGCCTCCCTTGGCTCTTGGTCTGTGGTGGCTAAAGGGTTCCAAGAAATCTTCTGGAGTGTATGCTCCGGGGCCCAGCCTAGACTCCTGTTAGGACTGAGGTGCTTGTACCCCAGCCGGTGGGTGCCTTGCTTGCTGCAGACTCACAGCACAGGCCTCCCTAGGAGTTGCCCTAGGCCAAAAGTAGCCCATACCTCTTACTCCTTCATAGATAGTTCCCTCTGCAAAGACAGCCCATACATACTCAGTGTCTGCTTTGTGATTTCTGAAGGATCATACCAGGTTCAAAGCTTCGCATGACATATCCTAAAACCCTTGTTGCAGCTGCTTTGAATTTCAGCTTCTCCTTCTGCCCAGTCCTACTGCTCTCATTCCCTCACGGGGCACAACTAGTGCAGGTAAGCCTCCACTGCCTGACCTGAGTCCCGTCTCTCTAACGGACCACTACACCTTCAAAATCCACACTTCCAGATTGTTAGTGATAACTGTCATGATCTCAAAACCCAGCGAGATACTCCTACGTGTCTGAGTTTGCTCAGCATTACCTATTTCACCCTCACCTCCTCATGAGGTGGGCACTACTATCGCTCCCAATGCACAGGTGAGGCGACAGGGACTCACAGAGGATACATCGCTTTCCCACACTACATCCATGCTGGTCTTCAATTGAGAGATACGTCAAAAGAAAGAAGTGCAGTCCCCGGCATTCGTTCCTCAACTATTTCAAAAAGCCCACAGATGCTGCATCTGATTATGTTTAATCCAGCGCAAATAAAGGAACCCCAAGTAGAAGTCCTCATTACTCACGCAGAAAACGCTCGACTGTAAACCTTGTCTCTGAAACAGAGAGGGCTATGATGTTATGCCAGAATTTTTTAATACTTCCTGACATTCTGCATCATTTTCTTGGACAGAGTCGTATGAGTCTGTCTTTCAATCTGTCTCCATCTGTAACACACTAGTCAAAAATCCTTGACATTTGTGTCTGATGCTGTTGCTCCGTTTCACTGCTGATTAAAATGTCCTACACCTTGACTGTCTTTGATTGCTTTGTTTAGTTTCTCCAGAGGGTGACATATGGTTTGAAGCTGGCATTTAAGCTTTCATATTTTTAAGCTACCTGGCTTTCATCACATCATGAAAATTTCCAAGCTTTTTCTCCTAGCCTTAGCTATTATTTGAAAATAAAATTCCTATACGAATTAATTAGTCTTGCCCTATTGGTGAACAAGGGTTGTGATTTTCTTTTTTAATATTTTAGTGATATGGTGCAAATAATTACAGATGTATTTAATTTCCATCTCTTTTAATTGTTACTTAGATCAAGGTACTGCAAATGGGATTATTGCATTAAAAGTTATGAATCCTTTGACAACTTTGATAAATAATATTAAAATTTTCAGGTTTTTTTTCTTTTTGCTAATTTAAATTTATTTTTACCAGCAATACATAGAAACAGCTTCGCTAGAAATAATATGTCAATTTGACATTTTCAAATGTTATATTTAAAAATTTCTATTTAGTGTTTGATTCTTCTTATTGGCCTTTCAGGGCTTTCAATCATTAATAATATGTATATTGTATGTGTCATTCTTGTGTTCAATTTGTTTTCTGCTTTGCAGTTTGCCTTTGGTGTGGATTTTGATGAGAATTTTTATATCTGATTTGTTTCATTGAACCAAATTTGGTTCTTGTGCAGTGATATACTTTCTGATCATTATAATTTTACAGGACATTTTAATATGTCGGAGATAAATTGACACTCATCTTAAATTATTGACAATTCTCTACATTTTAAACTTTGAGATAAGCTTCACATTTTTATTATTTGGCAAATTATAAATAACCAAGTTGGGATTTAAATGTCAGCATATTTATAAGTCTATGCACCATATCATTAATAAAATAAAAAGAAACTGACAAATCTTTGTTACCATCAACAAGGGATATTAATTAATTCATTAGGGGAATATTAATTAATTAATGTATGAAGACATTTTTTAAAGAGGTACATTGAAAGTAATTAGTATAAGGTTTTTACAGGTCAGTGAAGAGAAAACCTGACGAGTGCAGGTGGCCTGTATTTGTAGAGAGTAAGGGATTAGACAGGAAGGGCAAGAACTGATCATGGATTCCCCTGAAAGGCAGAGGAAAGTTCGATTTGAAGATTATGGGAAGCCATGAAAGACTTGGAACAGGTGACGTCTGTGTTGAAATTAACATTTAATAATGATAAGAACTAACATTGGAGGAGATCCAAGATAGCAGTGGACTGAGTGGAAGCTACACTGACACTCTCCCGGGGCCAATCTGGAATTACAACTAAAACATAGAAAAACCATCCTGAAAACCAGCTGAAGACGAGCTGGAGAGCAGCACCCTCATGACCAAGGAGGAAAAGGGCAAACCACACAGAGGCTGGTAGGAAGTACAAATGCCAGAGGGCTGGCTGGGCTCCCACAGGCCACAGCTGAAGGTCCTGAGGGATATCTCAGCTGTGGAGGGCTCCCACTGAGGACTCTGGGGCCTAAACCCCAGGCTGGGCTTCCCAGCCAAGAGCACCAAAACTGAGAAAGGTATCCACATAACATATGGCTGTGAAAAGCATCTGGGTTTCTGTCTGCCAAGGAGAGGCGGCTAGAACTGCAGGCACCCTCTTAAACAGCCAACACACAAAGTTTCTTATGCAGCCACTCACCTTGGGTTTCGGTGGAGGGGGAGTGGGGTGGACTGGAGCTGTGTGGGGAGTGTCTGGGGTTGTGGGCTCTGGAGAGTGAAATCAGGGGACACACGTCTGGATTCCTGTGCCGAGTCATTCACCCAGACCCTAGGGGACATCTTTCTGGGGCTGAATTTTCGGCTATTACCTGAGGGGCAAGCAATTGCTCCAGCCTGCTGGAAAGCCTCTCACACTGCCCAGAGGAGTTTCTACAGCCTGAGGCTTGTTAAGAGACTGATAACAACCAGCAGCCCCACCCTGTGGAGCTTCTATAGTCTGAGGCTCATTAAGAGAATCAGATTAATCAGTCTGCAGGCAGAGGCAGACCTCAGAGTGCTTTGAGTCTTTGCCTGACCTGCTTTGGGACCCAGGCCTTGGAAAAGCAGACTTTGGTGTGCATCTTGGTCCTGTCCAAATGCACCCAGCCCCAGCAGTGGAGACTTCAAGCCTGCGGTTGTTGAAAGCTCCAAACTGGGTACTCAGGACCAGTCACAAACTGCATCTGACATTGGCCTGTACCAGAGACCCTTCAAAAAGATTGAGAGTCCTAGAAGATGTACCTAACATTTAAAAACAAACCTAAAAAAGTAGCCAAAATGGGGAGACCAAAAAACAATCCCCAAATGAAAGAACAAGAGAAGTCTGCAGAAAAAGAGCTAAATGAAATGGAGGTAAGCATTCTCTCAGATATAGAGTTCAGAATACTTATTGGAAGGATGCTCAACAGCATGAAAAAAGATATGGAAACTATGAAAAATCACCAGCCAGAAATGAAGAATGATACAGCAGAAATAAAGAATACTTTGGAAGGAATAAACAGCAGATTAGAGGAAGCTGAGGATCAGATCAGTGAATTAGAAGACAGGGTAGAAAAAAATCAATCAGAGACCCAAAAACAAAAAACAATTAAAAAACAGGAGGAAAGTCTAAGGGAGTTGTGGGACAGCATGAAACTTAACAATATTCATATTATAGGAGTGCCAGGGGAGGTCCAAAGTAAGCAGGGGTTAGACAACCTGTTTGATGAACTAAATGCAGAAAACTTCCCTAAGGAAAGTCACACAAAGGTCAAGGAAAAAGTCACACAAGTTCAGGAGGCACAGAGAGTCCCAAGCAAGAAGAATCCAAAGAGGCCCACACCCAGACACATTATAATTAAAATGCCAAGAATCCAAGACAAAGAGAGAATCTTTAAGGGAGCTAGAGAAAAGCAATCTGTTACCTACAAAGGAACCCCCATAAGGCTGTCATCTGACTTCTCATCAGAAACTCTACAGGCCAGAAGGAAATGGCATGAAGTATTCAAGGTAATGCAAAGCAAAGATTTGAAACCAAGACTACTCTATCTAGCAAGATTATCAATCAAGATAGATGGTGAAATAAAGAGCTTCCCAGACAAAAAAAAAAAAGGCTAAAAGACTTTATTGCTACAAAACAAGCATTACTGAAAATGTGAAAGGGACTGCTATAACTAGAAGTAGAAATAAAGAGAATGAGAAACATAGGCTTAAAGAAACAAAATGGCAGTAGATAAGTATCTTTCAATAATAACCTTTAATGTAAATGGATAAAATGCCTCAATAAATAGATATAGGGTGGCTGAACTGATAAGAAAACATGACCCAAATATATGCTGTGTACAAGAAACCCACTTCAGAACAAAAGACTCACACAAGATGAGAGTGAAGGGATGGAAAAAAATTTTTTATGCCAATGGAAATGAAAAAAAAAGCTGGGGTAGCAATACTCATATCAGACAAAATAGACTTCAAAATGAAGACCATAATGAGAGACAAGAAAGGTCATTACATAATACTAAAGGGATCAATCCAACAAGAGGATATAACCCTGATTAAACATATATGCACCCATTATAGGAGCACCTAAGTTTATAAAACAACTTCTAGAGGACTTTAAGGGAGAGATTAACAGCAATACAGTCATACTAGGGGACTTTAACACCCCACTTTCTTCACTGGATAGGTCTTCCAGATAAAAAATCAACAAGGAAACAGTGACCCTAAATGACACACTAGATCAGAGGGATTTAATTGACATTTACAGAATATTCTACCCCAAAGCTGCAGAATATCCATTCTTCTCAAGTGTACATGGGGCATTCTCAAAGACAGACCACATGTTAGGACACAAAACAGGTCTCTACAAAGTTCAAGAAGATTGAAATCATATCAAGCATCTCTTCGGACCACAGTGGCATGAAATTAGAAATCTATTAAAATAAAAACATTAAAAAACATTTAAACACATGGAGGCTGAAAAGCACGTTTTAAAACAATGAATGCATTACCACAGAGATCAAGAAATAAAAAAAAAAAAATTCCTGGAAACAAATGAAAATGAACACACAACTCCAAATCTATGGGACACAATGAAAGCTGTCCTGAGAGGGAAGTTCATAGCACTACAAGCCTACCTCAAAAAAACAAGAAAAACTTCTAATAGACTCTCTAACCCTACAACTTAAAAACTTAGAAAGAGAACAACAAGAAAAGCTCAGAGTAAGTAGAAGGAAAGAAATAATAAAGATCAGAGCAGAAATAAATGGCATAGAGACTAAAAAAACAATCAAAAGATCAATGAAACCAAGAGCTGGTTCTTTGAAAAGATAAGATTGATGAACCTTTAGCCAGAGTCATCAAGAAACAAAGAGAGAAGACCCAAATGAACAAAATCTGAAACAAAAGAGGTGAAATAACAACTGACCCCACAGAAATACAAAGGAGTGTAAGAAAATACTGTGAACAACTATATGCCACCAAGCTGGACAACATGGATGAAATGGATAAACTCCTAGTAAAATACAACCTTCCAAAACTCAATCAGGAAGAGTCAGAAAGTCTAAATAGGCTGATAACTGCTGATGAAGTTGAAGCAGTAATCAAAGGGCTCCCAGCACACAAAAACCCTGACCCGGATGGCATCACAGGGGAGTTTTACCAAACATTCAAAGAAGAATGAACACCTATCCTCCTCAAACTATTTCAAAAAACC
Source organism: Miniopterus schreibersii (assembly GCF_964146895.1). NCBI lineage: Eukaryota > Metazoa > Chordata > Mammalia > Chiroptera > Miniopteridae > Miniopterus > Miniopterus schreibersii. The sequence continues at coordinate 9,936,601 of NC_138101.1, read as the reverse complement.
CAAGAGGAAGGAACACTTCCAAACTCTTTTTATGAGGCCAGCATTAGCCTAATTCCAAAACCAGATAAAGATATACAAAGAAAGAGAATTATCGGCCAATATCCCTGATGAACATAGATGCTAAAATCCTCAACAAAATATTAGCAAATCAGATCCAGCAATATATTAAAAAGATCATACACCATGACCAAGTGGGATTTATTCCAGGGATGCAAGGCTGGTACAATATTCACAAATCAATAAACATGATACATCACATAAACAGATTGAAAGACAAAAATCACATGATCATATCAATGGATGCAGAAAAAGCATTTGATAAAATCCAACACCCATTTTTGATAAAAACTCTCAGCAAAGTGGGAATAGAGGGATCATACCTCAACATAATAAAGGCCACATATGACAAACCTACAGCCAACATCATACTCAATTGGCAAAAACCAAAACCATTTCCCCTAAGAACAGGAACAAGACAGGAGTGTCCACTTTCACCACTCTTATTCAGTATAGTACCAGAAGTCCTAGCCACAGCAATCACACAAGAAGAAAACATAAAAGGCATCCAAATTAGAAAGGAGGAAACAAAACTGTAATTATTTGCAGAGGACATGATATTATACATAGAGAATCTTAAAAACTCCACCAAAAAATTACTAGATTTAATAAATGAATTCAGCAAGGTAGCAGGATACAAAATTAACACCCAGAAATTGATGGCATTTTTATACACCAATAATGAACTCTCCGAAAGAGAAGCTAAAAAAAAATCCCATTTACTATTGCAACTAAAAAAGTAAGATACCTAGGAATAAACTTAACCAATGATATAAAATACCTTTACTTGGAAAACTGCAGAACACTGAAAAAAGAAATAGAGGAAGATATAAACAAATGGAAAAAATATACCATGTTCATGGATTGGAAGAATTAACATCATTAAAATGTCCATACTACACAAAGTGATCTATAAATTCAATGCAATTTTATTAAAATACCAACAGCATATTTCACAGATTTAGAACAAACACTTTGAAAATTTATATGGAACCAAAAAAGACCCTGAATAAGCACAGCAATCTTAAGAAGAACAAAGTTGGAGGGATCACAATACCAGATATCAAGTTATACTACAAAGCCATGTAATCAAAACAGCCTGGTGCTGGCACAAGAACAGACATATAGATCAGTGGAACAGAACAGAGAACCCAGAAATTGACCCATGCCATTATGGTCAACTAATATTTGACTAAGGAGGCAAGAACATACAACGGAGTAAAGACAGTCTTTTCAATAAATGGTGTTGGGAAAACTGGACAGGTACATGCAAAAAAATGAAACTAGATCATCAACTTACACCATACACAAAAGTAAACTCAAAATGGATAAAAGATTTAAATGTAAGACATGAAACCATAAAAATTCTAGAAGAAAACATAGGCAGCAAAATCTCAGACATCTCTCGTAGCAATATGTTTGCTGATACATCTCCTAGGGCAAGAGAAACGAAGGAGAAAATAAACACATGGGACAGCATCAAAATAAAAAGCTTCTGCACAGCAAAAGAAACCATCAACAAAATGAAAAAGGAGCCCACTGTATGGGAGAACATATTTGCCAACAACACATCAGATAAAAGGTTAATATCCAAAATATATAAGGAACTCATACAACTTAACAAAAGGAAGACAAACAATCCAATTAAAAAATGGGCAAAGGACCTAAACAGACACTTCTCCAAAGAGGACATACGGATGGCCAAGAGACACATGAAAAAACGTTCAGGGTCGCTAACCTTCATTGAAATGCAAATTAAAACCACAATGAGGTATCCCTTCGCACCTGTCAGAATGGCTCCATCAACAAATCAACATAGAACAAGTGCTGGCAAGGGTGTGGAGAAAGGGGAACCCTAGTACACTGCTGGTGGGAATGCAGACTGGTGCAGCCACTGGGGAAAGCAGTATGGAGGTTCCTCAAAAAATTAAAAATTGACCTACCATTTGACCCAGTGATCCCAAGTCTAGGAATATATCCTAAGGAACCCGAAACACCAATCACAAAGAACTTATGCACCCCTATGTTCATAGCACAATTTATAATAGCTAAGATCTGGAAACAGTCCAAGCTCCCACCAGTAGATGAGTGGATAAAAAAGCTGTGGGACATTTACACCATGGAAATCTATGCAGCTGTGAAGAGGAAGGATCTTTTATCCTTTGGCACAGCATGGAGGGAACTAGAGAATATTATGCTAAGTGAAATAAGCCAGTTAAAGGAAGACAAATACCACATGATCTCACTCATGTGGAATATAATAAACAAAATAAACTGATGAAGAAAATGGATCCAGAGACATAGAAGCATGGAACAGACTGAGAGATCTCAGAGGGAAGGCAGGGATGGGGGAGTGATGGGCAGAGATTAATCAAAGAACTTATATGTTTATAAGCATAACCCATGGACACAGACATTGGTATGGGGAAAGCCTGGGCGTGGGATGGATGCAGGGTGGAGGGGATCAATAGGGATAAAAAGTGGACATCTGTAATATTTCCAACAATAAAGATAAAGAAAGTTAAGTAAGTAAGTAAATAAATAAATAAATAAAATCACCAAATTAAGCCTAAAAAAACAAAATAGAACTAACATAGATTATGTCCTTGTACTATGCCAGGAACTCTTCTAACTTCTTTACAATCCATTCAACCCATGCAAAAACTTCATGCAGTCGGTATTACTCTTACTCTCATTCTACAAATGGGAAAATGGAAAATAAGAATCAGGTAACATTTTCACGGTTACATAGCTGAAAAGTAGCAATGTGGCTGCAGAGTTCACACTGTCCATCATTAATGTACATTTACAGTTGCACAGACTTCTTTTCTTTTCTGTCACTCCCCACCAACACCAAAAACAACAAAAAACAGCCAGACAGGTCTGTTACCATAATAGTTTTCTAATACTTTTCCCCCCAAGATCATTTACTTCTCAAGAATTTCCATAGAGTCCCTGGCCCGGTACCTCAGTTGGTTAGAGCATCGTCCCCATACACCAAGGTTGTGGATTTGGTCCTAGTCAGGGCACATACAAAAATGAACCAATAAATGCATAAATAAGTGGAACAAAAAATCAATGTCTCTCTCTCACTAAAAATCAATAAATAAAAAATTTTAAAAAGACAATTTGCATTGACTAGAGCAGGGACAGCCTAGGTGTGAAAGCTCATTTGAGAAATCATTAGTCAGAGAAGCTTACATTGTCACAGCTATGTTTAAAAGGAGAAAAAAATAAAAGAAACAAACCCATACTGTTCAATTTTGTGTGTTGCAAGGTAGAGCTTCCAACACTATAGCCAGTGCTCAAGTTAAACCATTTCATGGGTGTATCTATAGTCACTCTTGTTTCTTAACAGAGCAGCTGTGTACTTATAAATAAAGCTCTAAGAACAGGCTTTATCGAATTTTTTAAAGTGGTCCTGAAAAGTTTTACTTTGTCATGACTGTTTCTTAGAGAGGGTCTATGTTTTATATTATATATAATTTATATTACTATTATTACTTAAATGCTGTTTGTCTTGGTGAAATCTCTCAAAAGGCAAATCATGCTTTGAAAATGTGTCAACTAAAAGAAGATTTCCAGGGAAAAAAAATAGCTACCGTCAAGAGCTTTGTAAAACTAATAATGCGGAGTGGGGAGGCAAGTTTATCCTTAGAGCAATTGACTTCTAAATCTGTATTCTGCGTAATTAGTAATGCTGATTTTTGTTTGGAGTAGAAAGCAGCAATAAAATGAAATTGCTGAACTCTCAATGATCAATAAACAGCGTTGTCATAAAAGAGCACAGATGAGGTCTACCCGGGAGAGCCATACGACTCTGCGTATCAGCCCAATAATAAGATATGAAAATAATGTTTCAGAGGGATTTACAAATTACACACTCTTTCTAGTCATGCAAAGGGGTGATGTGAGAAAGTTTTGCGAAGCTCATTTGGAGAATACAATTGACACAGTCTTTGAATCTGAGGGGTCTCACAGCATTTTCAAAACACTCTCGGCATTACGTTCCCAATTCCACAGGTCGCGTTCTTAGAATTGGTGTCAACTCCTCTTCGGGTTCCCACCCTGGTGACTCAGCCAGGCTGCTGCTTCCTCGCTGTCCCGCAGATGCACTCTTCCGACCTTTTTCCATCATCATTCTCACCCGTGATCAAAACTCCTGATTGCCGCCCCATATCTACAGATGGCCTTTCTTTTTTCAAATACACAAAACCAACTGTTGACATTAACTCGTTGGCCTGTTGGGCTGTCTGTCCACCCATCCCTTTGACGACTATGTAGAGGCAGCTATGGCATCAAGAGCACAAAGTTGGAAGTCAGACTGCGTAGGTCCCCTTCCTGACTCTGTTACTAATTATCTCTTTAAGCCTGAGCAATTTATTTAGCCTCTTTAGTCTTCAGTTTCCTCATTGATAGAACATAACAATCACGACGCCACCTTCGTGGAGTTATTTTGAGAATTAAAGGGGATCATTTAGAGCAATGGCGGTAAGTGCTTCAAGAGAAAATAAGTGGTGCCTTGAGAGCTCGGAACAGGGACTTAACCTGGTTGGGTAAGTCAGGGGAGGATGCCATGGGAGCTGCTGTTTCAGAGGAAAGCCAACGGATGAGTTCATATTAACTTGGTCAAAAAGGAGAGAACATTAAAAACCCAGGCCATGGGTTGAGTGGAATCAGGATGAGCACAAATAGAGATGGGAGGTCAGTGAGCCTAGAGCAAAGAGAGCAAGGTGAGGCTGAAGAGACAGAGGGGGGACAGCTGATAAGGGCTTCACAGGACAATATGTGGAGGATGCGAGCAGCTGGCCACGTTATCAGATGTAATGTGATATTGCATTGCAGAGGGGCCTGGATGGCTGACAGTAGACACATTAGGCTATTCTAATAATCTCATCCAGGAGAAAGGCAATGGGAACTTTCATTAGGACTGCTATAGAGAGAAGGGAAGTGAATGGTTTTAAGAGACATCTCAGAAATAAAATAGCCAGAACTTGGAATGAATTGTATTGGGGGAGGCAGGGAGGAAGGGGGAGCAGTATGGATGATGAAGGTTCCTAGTTTGTGAAACTAAGAGACAGCTGACCCGAAGGATGAAAGGTCACATTTTGATTTGGGAAATTTTGAATTTCAGGCACCCAAAAGACAAAATTTTAAGGAGTCCTTTTGTTAATTGAATGAGCATGAGAATTGGGCCCAGACAGCTTGGATATATCACTTAAACTCCCTGAGTCAGAATCACCTCATTTTAAAAATGGGAATATTAATATCTAATCTACATACTCATTCACAGTGTAATCTGTCACTTCAGAGCCTAGCTTCGTTATATTTCCATATATAAGCTAGTAACCTATGTAGGTACATTCACAATCTAAATACACATTTCTGATTGAACGGCACACTGTTTCCTCATACAATTATGTGCAGAAAGCAAAATTCTAGAGTTTAACTTGAAGATGTGGAGAGAGAACACTAAACTACAATAACAGTTTCAAAATCTTCTACGCAGGTCAGATAGACACAGTCAATGCCAGAATATTCTAGAGCAGGAAAGCGACACATACATTAGAACACCCACAGAGAAACCTGTTTTCACTTTGGAGTAAATATTTTTTTCTCACAAAAAGATTGCTGCATTGAATGGTAGAAAACTGCCAAATTTAGAGGAAGTTAAGCAATATCTGGGTTCAATTAAAAATAAATTAGTCATAGCTGTGATCAAGGGGATTTCCGAACTAACTGCATTTGAGAAGATCAGAAAAATTAACACTAAAGTGTCATTAGAAAGTAAAAATTACTTATATAACTTCAAATAAGAACTTAAAAATTCAGTGAAGAGCCCTGGCTGGCATGGCTCAGTGGTTATAGCATCGGCCCAAGGGCCACAGGGTCATGGGTTCTATTCCTGGTCAAGGCCATGTACCTGGGTTACAGATTTGATCCCTGCCCCTGGTTGGGGACTTGGGAGGCAACCAATCAATGTGTCTCTCTCACATCGATGTTTCTCTTTCTCTCCCCCTCCCTTCTTTCCACTCTAAAATATCAATGGAAAAAAACACCTTCAGTGGGGGTTAACAACAAAAAAATTCAGTGAAGATATGGAATGATGTTTACTCTTTTTTAATATGTCCCTTCCCTTCAACTTATACCAAATTAACTAATTCATAAATCAAAAATTCCATATTCAGATTACAGAATCACCCAAACTAGAAAGTCTAGAATATTTTAAAGTAACTATAACAGCAAGGTCACCAAGGTTTTAATGTTTTACTGACAAGACAATGAAACAATCCATACAGAATTTCTTTAATGCCACAAGAAGCAATTTCCCCATATACTATTGCATTAATATTGTTTTTCAAATGTAGTATAGCCCTAAGGAAAATGTTAAAGGGAGAGAACTGGGTTTTAATTTGGAAAAATGGCTGAGATTTATCAATGGGAAAATTTTGTTGAAACCCAAGAGATCTTATTTTATTTTATTATTATTATTATTTTTAAATATATCTTTATTGATTTCAGAGGAGGAAAGGAGAGGGAGAGAGAGAGATAGAAACATCAATGATGAGAGAGTCATTGATCAAGCCCACAACCCGGGCATGTGCCCTGACCAGGAATCGAACCCGGACACCTGGATCCTAGGTCGACGCTCAACCTCTGAGCCACGCCCGGCCGGGCAAAACCCAAGAGATTTTAAAGGAGCTCCTCCTGTGGACTTTTCTCTAATATTCAGTAAGGTGGTTTTGTGTTTTATCTGGAGACGGGAGTTGATGGAAAGTTGGCAGGCACCCTGATCCCATAGTTACCAGGAGTGCCGGTCAGGCCTGTCCTTCTTGGCTGCCAGGCTTCTCCTGAAGCCACATCACCTGGGGGGCGGGTGTCCTGGGAAGTTCGCTCATTGAGGCTCCAGTGCTGCCCAGCCCCCAAGGCAATGCTGGGGGGCCGGCTGCCACTCAGCTCATTGTCTCGGTACCTGTCTCTGCACCTCGCTGCCCTGCAGGGCTGTCTGCACCTCTGTGCTTCAGGGCCTTCACCCAGGAGGGCCACAGGCTGCTGCTGGAGACCTGTGGGGTCACTGTCAAGACCTCAGGGTTGAAGCCTGAGTGTGTCAGTTCGCATCCTGGTCCCACCGCCTTCTTTTATTTGAACCTTGGGAATCGCTGACTCGAACTGAGCCTCAGTTTATCTCACCTGGTAAACAGGCAAGTGACAGGGAGAGGACCACAACTGCAGGGCAGTGAGGAGGAGAGTTTAATGCAGGTGGTGTGAGCTTAATCCATGGCAGACGATGGACATCTACTAGGTGCATTCTTCAAGGGTTCCTTGTTTTCTTGATCTTGTTACTTATCTCCTCCCCTAAGTGTACTTGTGCTGAGTGAGTATCATTTCCTCTGGCTCTCTCAGCCTAATAAAATAACTGAAACTAAGGTATTATCATGTTTCCTTTAACATTTCACTTGAAAACTCCATCTCAGCTCAAATGTAGCCTACCCTTTGAGGACTCCCCAAGCCAATTTAGGAATATTTCTGCCCTTATCTGGTTATCCCTTCTTTTACTGTTGTCTACACCAGCGATTTTCAAATTTTTCATCTCATGGCATACATAAACTAATTACTAAAATTCTGCAGCACACCAAATATATATATTTTTCAGATCCAACAAAAAAATAGGTATAATGTTGATTCAGTCACACCAGATGGCTATTGTTGTCATTTTAAAATTTTATTTGACAATCTAAGGGAAAAGAGGTAAGTGCCCTTGACTAAGTAGCCAGGCATTGTATGTTTTAAAAATTCTTGTGGCACACAGGTTGAAAATCACTGGCCTACACTGTGTATTTCTCATCAAATGCTGATACATAATTGTCTTTCTCCCAAATAACTAGTAACTCACAGGCAATGAGTTTTTCTTCAGCTCTATCATCAGGGCCAAAACTAAAAAGACAATATTATCTATTAACTAAAGATGTGAATATTAGACTAGATTAATAGCTAAATTTTAGTAAAATCACATTAAAGTGTTAACTCAAATAGATAAGAATTATTATATAGATTTCAGAGCTGGATGGCATGATATTTTTGGGCAGGAACAGATTCTAAGAGCCTGGTAAATTATACAATATTATTTATATGTGTGGGAAAGTCTCTGCCTGAAAAATCTTTCCTAAGACTTGGTGGTAAGGGGTATTTGGGACCCTTTTAGAGAACCACAGTTGGCACTCCTCTCCCTCATCTCCCAGACGTGGGACAAGTGGAACCTACAGTATTTATCACAGAAGAGCCTTCTGTGGGAGACTGTGTTTAGTATCTGTGGCTAGTGGACTTCCTAACCCTGAGCCCCCGAAGAGGACAGACCACACGCCTCGCCACAGATGCCATTACCATTTTGAGACCGCAAGGCAGCCTTAATTACTGTGACCTGGAAACACAGTCACATCTCCAAAAGTAAATATTTGATGGCTGGGTCAAGGATAAATGAAGTTAGTTACTATGCGAGGAACAGAGGGATTCTGCCGTGAGTGCCAGGAGGGTTACCGTTGGAAGGAGGAGAGGACAGAGAAGAGGCGGTGGCCGGGGACAGCAGGGAACCAGGACAGGTGCCTCTTTCCCCTTCTCTTCCATGCTAAACGGGACTTACTAAGTGTGTGTTTATGCTGATGGATAACCCAGGAGAGAGAGAGACAGACAGAGAGACAGAGAGGCAGAGACAGAGAGAGAGACAGAGAGAGAGACAGAGATAGAGACAGAGAAAGATAGAGAGACAGAGACAGAGAGAGACAGAGAGATCAGAGAGGGATAGAGAGACAGAGAGAGAGAGACAGAAAGACAGAGAGAGAGAGACAGAGAGACAGAGAGACAGAGAGAGAGAAACATACAAGAAGTAGAGGAATAACCAAAGAGATTAAAACCTTGGAGAAGACAATAGAAAAGTTGATTAAAACTTGAGCTTCCGAGGGATTGGTGTTTGAAAGCTGGAGGGACATTTTCTTCACTGACATCAGAAGGAGAAGGGGAGCTGGCATGGGGAAACCAGGGAGGATCTAGATGACCCCTGGAAGGGCTTCCTTTCGGTTTTCACCCTCAAGCATGAGAGAAAGTTTCGGTTAGGAGCTGGGAGGGGAGAGGGGTGCTGAGGAGAGGAGGTGGGAGATTGTACGGGAAAGATGTGGGATATTGTGAGCCACAGGAGAAATGAGAGCACAGGGGAAATATAATAGGCTGCAGGGGAGATTTGAAGACTCCATCAAACACTGGCTAATTTCTCAGCAAAAGATCCACATACCTAGAAAATTAAAAGTTGGCTGTTGTCTAAATTTACTGGTAATTATATCTACTTAAGCATTAATTGCAAGCTCTTTTATTGAAACTTGCAATTTTTACTTTAGCAGACCAAGTCAAGGGGAATAGAGAAAGCAAGTCAGGAGTATACTAATGTCACTTTTACACTGATGTCAGGGCTCATCCTGAGGAGTTCCTGTAAGATGTCTGAAAATTTTTGAGTAAAATACTAAACTTTCCAATGTCTAAAACAAATAAACAAATAAACAAACAACAACAGAAAACTGGGGATATGACTGTAAAGTGAACTTACCTGTCTGGCCTGTAAGAAGTTGGCATCATGTATAAAAACCTTTTTCAGGGCTACAGACGCAGGTCAGGGAGAGAAAACCTTTACCCCGGAACTCACTAGCAACTACCAAGGGTATTTTGCAGTTTTCTAGGAGTGTTGCACCTACAGCATAAACACAACAGGGGCAGCTAAGAAAATGTTCACTGACTCCTTTCTCTTCTTTGGCCCTAGCACAGTTCAGGATACATGATCTTTCACCCATAATATTACACAGGTCTCCAGATTTTAAAGTCAATATCTCCAATCCAGTCTACCTCAAATGATTCAATAGCCTTTCATTGCACTAAAAATAAAGATGAAAATCCATACCACTGCCTTAAGGTCCTGAATATCTGGCTTCTGCTTTTCTTTTCAGGCTCAACTCATACCACTGACTCTTCACTCTACCACAGTGGGCTTTTCTCACAGTCTTGAATAATCTGTTCTCTCTTGATGGTCTCAGGGCCTTTGTCCTGCTGTATTACTCAGAGTTCCCCAAAGACATAGAACCAATAGGGTGTGTGTGTGTGTGTGTGTGTGTGTGTGTGTGTGTGTGTGTGAGAGAGAGAGAGAGAGAGAGAGAGAGAGAGAGAGAGAGAGATTGAGATTTTAAAGAACTTCCTCATGTAGAGGCTGGAAAGTCTGAAACTTGCAGTGCAGGGCAGCAGGCTGGAGACCCCCCAAGTCCAAAGGACATTTGTGGAGGCAAATGTCCTTCTTTCTCAAGAGAACTTAGTCTTCTCTCAAGCCTTCATCTGATTGCATGAGGCCCACCTATATTGTGGAAGGTAATCTACTTTGCTCAAAGTCTACTGATTTAAGTGTTAATCTTATCTAAAAAATACCTTCACAGTAACATATAGACTGGTTTTTGACGAAAAACCAGGTATCTTGGCCTATCAACTAACAAAAAATTAACCATCACATTCAGGCAGCCCATGACGCTCTCTTGACTAAGTTATTACCTCTCTGACCTTGATAATCTCTTCCCAAGACTAGGTCATATCCTTCCCTAACATGCTCCCAGGAAGGCCTGTATTTCTTCATCACAGTCATGACTGAATTCATAATCATGTTCTGGATCTGTGTTTGACTCTGTCTTCTCATGAGGGCAGAACCATATCTAATTGTTTACCACTGTGATAACTGGCCCCAGGCACTGTCTTGCACCAAATTAATGTTCAATCAAAACCAGTGAATTAATGAAAACTTTATGAATACAATAAACCATTATATGTCTATTGAGTGGTTATTTATGATGCATTTATAATATCACTCCCTTGTTTCAAATGTTTTGTCTATAATAATTATAAGTAATAGATCGATACCACTTATTGGATGCTTTCAATATGATGGGCATGTTTCCAGGCACTCAATATTAACTTTTTGTATCACACGTCTGTCTTTTGTACCATGTCAGATCCTCATAGACTCATGGTCTCCGAGGCTCTTGGCCAAACCTTCCATTCTAATCCTGGTCCCTGAAAAACCAATCTCTCTGGAGCAAAGTGGGCCACACCTTGCCTCATGCCTGACTCTTACATTTTCCCCCTCCAGCTCCAGGGTTTCTTTCTCTGTGGCTGCTGAGATATAATCATTTCAGGACCCATGCTGTTCCCATACTTGCCCAACCTGGAAGTGTCGGGGAAATAAAGTGCTGAGGAAGAGAACTTCGACCAATACGAAGAGACAGAAATAAAGTCTTCTCACCTCCACCCCCCCCACCATCCATAGACTATCCTGAGATGTGATAGTTCACTGGGCCCCTTGGGAACTGGTCCCATGAAATGGAGCAGTTAGCTGACATGATACCTAGGATGATCCAGGGGCCCGTTACATCTCTCCTCCCATTCCCTTACTCCTTCCCTGCATCATTCCCCTGGCCCCTCACTCCGGCCTTCCTGGCATTGGACTCCTCTCTATAGTCTTGCACATAAGCCTTGCCTTAGGCTCTGTTTTTTAGAGCACCTGGGATTAGGCATTTATTTAATCCTCAGGATGGGATGATAAGATCCAGTTTGTATCTTAAATGTTCATCTTGGCTGCAGTGTGCTAACAGATAGAAGAGGGAGAAGAGAGGAACTGGGTGGCCTACTTAGGAGTTTATAGCGATGGTCCAATGAAAGGCGATGATGGTTTGGAAAAGAATGCCAGCTGTGGAAATGAAAATAAGTGAAAAAGTTGGAGATCTAGCTGCCTCTTCCCTTCTAGTCCCTTTCAGGTGCACTATCATTGTTTGTTTATACGCTTGCTTATCTAACGTTGAGTGCTCTGTCTACAGGAATTGCCAGCATGCTTGAGAAGTGTAGTATGTTTCTGCTGTATGAATGAGGCAGAATGACAACCCCAGATGTCCGGAAAACTATGCCAGTAGTTTACTCAGAAGATTACAATGGACTAACCCTAGGAAGGGAGACAGATAGCTACTCGGAGATAGAGGTTTTGATATATTTCAAGATATTTTGGAGAAAAAGGGCATGCTATTCACTGTTGTTCCAGGACTAGCACAGGAATAAATCAAAACTGTCTCAGGAAAAAGCTGGAGGTATGTTCACACTAAGTACATATCCACTGCATGTAGTTTGCTACCAACTTAAAAAGTACAGCAGCCCAATAATTTCTACTTATGAATTTCTACCTCTGACAGGATCTGTGCTTGGAAAGAGTTTATTAGCTATTAGTTTTCATCACTGCATACAAAATAACATGAGAGTTCTATTAAATTATTTTATTATCCATTAGAAAAAGGAAACGTAAACATCATAGGGTAACGTTTCTAAGGACTCCTGGCTAAACTCAGTGATCTGGAGAGCACTGGAGACTAGCTTTTAAGAGCTCCAGTCAAGCAGAACCTACTTTTAAATGTCTTCCTCCGTTGACTTCTTGCTTAACCATTTAAGGCTTAATTTCTGTATCATAAAAACTAACATAATGCTCTAACGGTTACAATACTTTTAGCTGTGACAGAATGTTTACTCCTGGATTAAGCCAAAATAACAAGAAAGGGATTTATTGGCTCATTTATTCCTTCATTCAGCTAATAATTGCTGAGCACCCACTATGCGATAGGCACAGTTCTTGATGTTGGGACGCAGCTGTGAGAAAGCAGCCAAACCTACTGCCCGAGTGATGCTCATATCCCTGTGGAGGAGGCAGAGAAGCCACACACACACATGAACACACACATGCACACATGCACACACACTCACACGCATACGCACAGCTATATTATAAAATGGCAGATGCTGTGCAGGGAGGGAACTTAGGCAGGTGAAAGAGGTGGCAAATGGCCAGATGCACTTCTTAGAAAAGTGTCAGGTGGGGCTTCTCTTAGGAACTGTATTTGAGCCAAGACTGAAGAGAGTAAAGCAGGGAGTAATAAGAATAGCTGTCTGTGGAGGCGGCACTCCAGGCAGAGGGAACAGAAAATGCAGTGGCCCGAGTGTGAATTAGTTTGGCCTCCTTAAAACAAATGGATTGCTGCAGAGGAGTGAGCGAGGGAGAAAGAGGCGTGAGGCGGCTGGGAAGAATGATCTGAGAAGTCCACGGGTAGGAATGGCTTCAGGAAAGACTTGGTTCAGAATTTAAATGATATCACTAAACTTGTTTCTCTACCTCTGTCTTTTGGCTCTACTTCCTTCTTTCTGATCCATTCTCCTGCAAACGTATTCCTCATGGCATGGTCCTGACCCTTCTGCAGCTTGAGGCATCCTGGATTCATTGGAAAGGGAGTCACCCTCTTCCTAATATCTCTGGAAGAACCCCTAGATTCTCTGTAATTTGACTAACTTACATCTACATCCCTACAAAAATCACAACCAGTAATTGGTTCTGTGGCCTGGATTTTGGTCATGCAACCTGTATCTGGGACTAGGGAGTGGGCTAAGTTTAAGGCAGGGATGCCCAAGCACAATAGGGTAGGGGTGCTCAAACGAAAATCCAGAGCTGTTAAAAGACATAGGGTGAATGGATGCTGAAAGGAAAATGAAATTCAATACAGAGGAGCACCCATAACTTCTGTCATCATCACCATCACACCATCGTCATCCTATTCACCATCATCACCATCATCACCACCATTACCACCATCATCACCACCATCACCACCATCATCACCACCATCACCACCATCATCACCACCATCACCATCATCACCACCATCACCACCATCATCACCATCATCACCACCATCACCACCATCACCATCATCACCACCATCACCACCATCACCACCATCACCATCATCACCACCATCACCACCATCACCACCATCATCACCATCATCATCACCACCATCACCACCATCACCACCATCACCATCATCACCACCATCACCACCACCATCACCATCATCATCACCATCATCACCACCATCACCACCATCATCACCATCATCATCACCATCATCATCACCATCATCGCCACCACCGTCATCCTATTCACCCCGACCACCACCACCACCATCACCATCATCACTATTACTATTACCAATGGTAAGAGAAAGGCATTGTAATTACCATTATATAGCACAACCCTTTGAGTTTATTTTTATTCTAGGTTACTAATTTTCGCAAACTTCATCTATGAAGTTCTTTTTAAAATATGGGTTAGGGAGGGGAAGATGGAGGCCCTGTGAGCAGCAGAGGCCCCAGCTCCCAGCCACGGATTCGATTTCCTCCTAAAATCCTACGGAGCCAGCTTGGAAAAGCCAGAGAAACATACCTGAGTGGACGGAGTGCGTGGGGAGCACTGAAGCAACATCGCGGAGTCCGGTAAGAGAGGGGGCGTAGGAAGGGGGAGCCCCCCTGAAGCCTGTGCTGGGCTCCGAGCCTGGAGGCTTGGAAGCTGCAAAGCTCCCTCCCCTCAGGAGTGTGGACGGCATCCAGAAGCGGGGATCCCACACCCGGAGCGGAGAGGGGAAGGAGCACCCCACGCACAGGGCAGAGGGGCCCAGGGACGGCGCCTTCCTGGGAAACAGCCTCTGATGGCGGCCGGCGCCTTCCTGGGAAACAGAGCCTGTAGTGGCGGCTGGCGCCTTCCTGGGAAACAGAGCCTGTAGTGGCGGCTGGCGCCTTCCTGGGAAACAGAGCCTGTAGTGGCGGCTGGCGCCTTCCTGGGAAACAGAGCCTGTAGTGGCGGCTGGCGCCTTCCTGGGAAACAAGGCCTCTGATGGCGGCCGGCGCCTTCCTGGGAAACAAGGCCTCTGATGGCGGCCGGCGCCTTCCCGGGAAACAGAGCCTCTGATGGCGGCCGGCGCCTTCCTGGGAAACAAGGCCTCTGATGGCGGCCGGCGCCTTCCTGGGAAACAAGGCCTCTGATGGCGGCCGGCGCCTTCCTGGGAAACAGAGCCTGTAGTGGCGGCCGGTGCCTTCCTGGGAAACAAAGCTCCTAGTGGCGGCTGTGACCAGCGTCTAGTGATCGGGGTACTGACCACAGGGAAGGCTGTCCCAAGGCCTGTGGCACCTGGGTAGAAAGGGACCAGAGGACTGCGCTGAGCACCCGCACACGGGGACCCTCTGCCTCCTTGAGGGACACTATGTTGAGCCCCAGAAAGAACTGAATCTGCGTGGCGCGGGGGAGGGGAGGAGCCCTCCCGCCATGACCTCCCGGCAAGGAGAGGCTGGGATCGGTGACCAGCCCTGAGGGTGGCCTCCCGCCATGACCTCCCTGCGAGGAGAGGCTGGGATCGGTGACCAGCCCTGAGGGTGGCCTCCCGCCATGACCTCCCTGCGAGGAGAGGCTGGGATCGGTGACCAGCCCTGAGGGTGGCCTCCCGCCATGACCTCCCTGCGAGGAGAGGCTGGGATCGGTGACCAGCCCTGAGGGTGGCCTCCCGCCATGACCTCCCTGCGAGGAGAGGCTGGGATCGGTGACCAGCCCTGAGGGCGCCGTGGTGGCGCGTGGAGCCGCCCCAGCTTTCTGAGACCAGCAGTGCAGGGAGCTGCGTGGAGCTGACTTTGGGTCCCCTCCGCTGGGGGCCTTGGTGCGCGGGTGGCAGGACCTTGCAGGGCTGACTCTCTGCCTGTGTGTCGCTTTGTGCGTTTGTGAGTCTGATCGTGGAACTGGCCCCCACCTTCCCGGCGTGCACTGGGGGACAGACCAGCAGAGGCTGGGGTTGGGGTCTGCGCAGTAGACGGTCTGAGGGGTGGGCCTGGTGCGACCAGCCAACCAGAGCTGAGCAGGGAGGGGGGAGCCCGCCGGCCTCTCCTGCCGCCGGGAGCACCGCCCCCAACAGGAGAGGGGTGGGCCCAGCTCACTGAGGCCCCAGACACCCCGCAGGGCACAGTCCTGAGGGGGAAGGAGGGCAACTCACAGGAGGACTCTGCAAGAACAAGACTCAGGGACTGTGGTTTGGGAGCTGGAGGAAACGCTGAAACCCCTGCTGGGGGCTGGGCAGGCAAAGGGCTCACCAGGATGTGTTTTAATCGAACCCCCTGAGCCCAGGCTGCCGAAACGGCCCAGACAGAAAAGGCAACAGGCTGAAGTCAATCTGAAGCTGCAGCAGACAGAGCCTGGGGGACTACACTCGGAGGACAGGGTGGGGACTGAGGAGCTGGCGGTGGAGCAGAGACTGACTCCCGCAGAGTGAATGCCTGACAGCGACACCTCTAGGGGGAGTGACACCCTGGGCTACACGAGCCACCCTGCACCCTAAAGACTCCACAGAAGACTCTGGAGCAAGACCAGACAACCACAAGGCTGCAAAACAGCTGACAAGAGGAGGTGGCCCACGGAGAGCCTCAGGTCAGCCATCTACCTGAGGGCACCAGAGCCAGACCTGGACGCTCCTCACAGTGGGTGACACACCAGCACCTCCCAGGAGAACGGAAACCAGCCCACAGAACAGTGACCCTCAGACAACACAAGCTGCCCAGAAGAAACGCACCTGATCGGCTGACTTTTTTTCTTCTGTTTTTTTTTTTTTGTTTTGTTTTGTTTTTGTTTGCTTTTTGTTTGTTTTTTCTCTTTTTTCCTTAGGAAGAAGAAATGGGAGAAAATTTGTTTTTTCTTCTTTTTTAAATTTTACAATAATTTAAAAAAAAAATTTTTTTTAATTAAATTTTTCTCTCTTTTTTATAAAAGAATTTTGTCTTGCTTAGCTTGTTTTTAGTTTAGTTTTGGTTATTTGCTTTGTTTTGTTGTATCCTTGCTTCTAATATCAAGACTTTCTTGATATCCCTGCTTAACGACTGGGACTTTATCATTATAACCGAGTTTACAGCTTCCTCTATAGTTTCCCCCAATCGCTTACCGGACGCCCTCCCTGCCTGGGCTTCATCTCTCTCCTCTCGATCCACTGGCATAACTTTTTTTCTTTTTCTTTTTTCTTTTTCTGCTTTTCTTTTGTTCTTTTGTTATCCTCCCTTCTGTCTTCCTGTTCGATTCTTAGTTTCTCTTATTCTCTTTATTGTATTTTTTTTTTCCCTCATTTTCAACTATTATCCTATTCCTACTCTCTCCCTTAATTTTTTGCTGGCCCTTCTTTCAGAATCTTTTCTCTGCTTCTGTTATCTCCCAGTAGCTTCTCTATTTTTTACATTTTAGTTTATTATTATTTTCTAAATTTTCACCAGTATTAACAATATACATCTCTCTCTCTAAGCGTTATTTTCTTTCTCTCTTTCTTTTTTTTAAGCTTTTTTTTTTTTATGTGTGTGTATGTATTCTCCTTTCACTCTCCCAGTTCTATTTTCACGTGGGTTGTTTTCATTGTGACTGTCAAGATATTTTGTAAGATACCTCTTGTTTCCTGGCAGTTTAGTTGTGTATTGTCCTGCCTGGCCAGCACCCGTACAACAGCTTACACGTCGAGGGTGGGGCTGAGACACAGTTAGCCAACCTGAGAGGAGGGTCCTCCCAAGGACTGACCAACGGCAAGCTAGACCCAACCACAACAGGAGAACATAAAGAAACCACAAAAGGGGCACCCACAAGAGGGACACGCCCAGAGCAAAGAGCTCAGAGGTGTAAGGAAAATACACCTCTGGGCTCCACGGGACCCACAAGACAAAATCCCATCCCACAAGACTGGGGGACAGCAAATATATCTAATATATAGATACAAACACTAAGACCCACCAAAATGGAAAGACAAAGAAACAACCCCCAAATTAAAGAAAAGGAAAAATCGCCAGAAAAAGACTTTGATGAGATGGAGTTAAGCAAGTTATCAGAAACGGAGTTCAGAGTATTGATGATGAAGATGTTCAAGGAACTTAAGAAGACACTAGATGATAAGATCGAGGACCTTAGTGAAAACATGAAAAAAGAGACACAGGCCATAAACGAAACTCAGGCAGAGATAAAGAATGCTGTATCTGATGTCAAGAATGCACTGGAAGGTCAGAAAGAATATATGTACCCCGATATTCATAGCAGCACAGTTTACAATAGCTAAGATCTGGAAACAGCCCAAGTACCCATCAGGAGATGAGTGGATAAAAAGCTGTGGCACATTCACACCATGGAATACTATGCAGCTGTAAAGAAGAAGAAGCTCGTACCCTTTGGGACAGTATGGATGGGCCTGGAGAATACTATGCTAAGTGAAATAAGCCAGGCAGAGAAAAACAAATATCACATGATCTCACTTATACATGGAATCTAAAGACTTAATAAACTGATGAACAGAATAGACTCAATGACATGGAAGCATAGATGAGACTGATGAATGTCAGAGGGATGGAGGAGGGCCAGTGGGTGGAGGGGGGGAGATTAACCAAGGAATTTATATGCATATATGCACAACCCAAGGACACGGACAATGGTGGGGAGAGAGACTGGGGAGGGGGATGGGACAGGGTGGAATGGGTCATTGGGGAGAAAAAGGGACATCTGTAATATTTTAAACAAAAATAAAATTTAAAAATATAAAAATAAATAAATAAATAAAATATGGTTTAAATTATTCAGAATAAATCCTTTAAAAATAATTTTTAACTTTTTGGAAGTTTCAAATGAAAAAGTCTTGTCTTTTATTGCTTACTAGAAGCAGAAGGATGCACCCAATGACTGCAGATAGGATTCTGGTGGCCAGATTTGGCAGGTTTCAGCAGCTCCCACTGGTTATAAGAGAAGACAGCAGGTGGGATTTACCTCTGTAAGAGCATGTGACATATTACAGTTATGGAAAATTATGAGCATGGACTTAATATTTTTTTCTTAAAAAAAAACACTTGTTATGATATGATTAATTAAGTTAACCAGATAAATATGGTTTTTAATCTGTCAAGTTGATATTACCAACATTTAATTAAAGATAGAAGTTTCCCCCACAGGCCTTAAAGTCTGGGAGACCGCTGACATTTTTAGTGCCTGGTTTAGTTGAATTTAGATACACCGTGGAAAAAATATCAACGACACAATTTTGTTATGCAAAACCTGAAATATTAGAGTTGTATCCTCTTAATCAATTTAGCCCTCCCTAAATTTTACTAAACATGGTTCTTACATAAAGTTAACATGTTTTCAGCTTTATAACATTCATGCATGTATAAGATTTAACAACATTAAAAATGAAAGCAATTTTATTTCTCTCAAAATAATGAAAATATTTTACCCTACAGAAGCACATACTGTGATCAGTGCAAACATTTTAAACCATAGTTGTAGTTTGGAAAATTGGCCTTTATACGATGGTGTGGCTCAAAACGCACATTTTTCAGATTTCAGTTTCAAAGTGGCTATTTGTGCTCATGCATTTACTTCTTCCCAAATATCATTACACAAGGGGTCTAAAAATAAGAATGTATTTATCATGACTTGGAAGCATAGGATTTCCATCAAAGGTTGAGGCTCTTTGAATAATTGTTGTCAAGTATCAAGCAGATGGAGGCACAGGAGAGGTCTGTCTATCAGGTAGGTGGGTAGCTTTTCTCACCACAAGGCTTGGAAAATTAAAAACCTAAGCTTGGAATAATGAGGAATGGAGGTGATAGCTAGCTAGCTAGATACCATGGAGGTGAATACTATATGTCAGCGTTCTTTGTACTCAAATGACCAGTCACAGCAGATTTCTTCAAACCTCTCTTATACCACAAATGGAGAAACGACAACTGCCATTTGAAATAGTAAGGAATTTTCCTGAAGGCTTAGCTTCATAATAACTTTGACTTTTCCACTTGAAAATGCAATTCAGAACTAATTCTTGGTTACCTTACAGGCTAGAGCGGGCCAGAAATCAGTCACTGCTTTGGTGGCTGGATGGACCTGCTGGACAGGCAGAAACACATCGTCTGTCCCCTCTGTCTCGTGGCCACCTGGGTCCACAGGTTATCATAATCGAACCACAGGAAATAGAACTACCCTCCCCCTGGTTTGCAGGGGATGAAAACCTAAACACAGCCCCTGAAAAATAAGCCACAAGTCCTATTACCAGGCAAACACACACCTCTTGTGCAAGAGCGAGCAGAGAGAAACCGCAGGGCGTGTGAAAGGACTCGGTGGCCTAGCGGACGCAGTGCAGGGGAACAGGACAGACAGACGCAGTCCTGCGAGACGGACGTCATAAAAGAGGAGAGAAAGCCCCAGTTCTTCCATCTCGCACTCACGAGAACAACTGAGACACTGCACGCTCAGCGTGGAGCAATGCGAGGTCAGGAGCTTATTCCTGGGGAGAATGTCATTACTAAGTTTAAAAAGCAAACCTCAGACAAACGAGGACATGGGCTGTAAGTGACGATCTCAATTAGGGACTTAGGAAATAGGCCGAAGCGAGTCTCCCAGAAGTAAATGAAAAAGATAAGGGAGAAAAGATAAGTTGCTGAGGGTAGAGCTCTAAGAAAGTTAGTATATTAATAACACAAATGCCAGAGAATAAAATCAGAGTAAAGGAAACAAAAATAAAAAAAGTAATAGAAAAAAAAGAAACTTTTCTGAGAGGAAAAAAAATACTATAATTTTAACACTTAAAGGGACCACTGAATACTAAATTGATGAAAAAAATGTATATATACATATATGTTTGTGTTTTTCTTTATAATTTCAAAGATAAAGAACGAATTCAACAAGCATCCATTGTGGAGCAGCAGAGAAAAGGTATTACCCAGAAAAGAGAAAACTTGGATGACTTCAATTTTTAAACTAGCCAAAGAGGCAATAGAGCAATGTTGACAGAGATTTCAGAAAGAATATTTGTAAACCCCAAACAGTACATGTTCATTAAAGATACTGCTCAAATGTGTGACCAGAACTTGTAGGTGCCTTCAGGTTTCCATTCTTTCCTTGAATTGGTGTCAGGCACATTAAAAACATTTTTTTTTTTCCTTGCAATTCTGTGAGTCCACATGACTTGCTTCCTATTGACCCAATGAGATGTGACTGACGCTGTGTAAACGCCCAGGGATTGTCCTCGAAAGGGAGGCACAACATCACTTTCACATCCCCTTTTCCCTCGCTCTCCCGCTTAGACAGTGGATGCGACACCTGGCACTGGAGCAACCATCCTGAATCGTGAACACGGTGACCGCGCCTGGGATGGAAAAGCGTAAAAGTGGATCAGCAACGACGTTCACGGCCTATGAGAGGAAGCCTGGACTTCCTACGCTCAGATTCTTTTATGTGGGAAGTAAATTTTAGTATATTTTAAGCCATTTTTTTCATTTGGGTTTTATTTCTTAGATAAAACCAAATTGTGATTCGAACCAATATGACATACAAAAGGGACAACACTATCCACATGCTTCTAAGGAATCATGATATAAAGAACCTAAATATCTTTTCTAAAAAAAAAATATTAAAAAAATACTCAGGCCATCTGAGAACTGAATAAACATAATGACTCAGATATGATGAAAACATGTGGCCGTAGGAACAGTAAGATTTGAGAGTTGATTTCCAAACAATTGCTAAAATGGACATAAACAGATGTTAAATGCATAATGTAGCAATTAAATTAATACTAATCATCTGGCTGTAAAACTCAAGATTATTCTGCAAAATGTGAGAGTTGTGGGATGGGAAGGGAAGGAAATACACCATGCAAATTGCTTATCCCAAGGGGCAGAATCGACGATTCATTCTAAAATGAATGATTACATTGCAAGATAAATAGATGTTCAAAGTTTTAAACCTATAGGCATCCATTAATAGAATAAAAATTAAGGGAAGTTTTTATCACTTTGGAGAGAAAACATAGAGCCATAGGATCATTAGATATATAGCAAAAGATAAAAAAAGAAAACAGAAAACAGCTGGGCTGTATAAATAGCCAAAAGTCTATCCAAAGGCAATAGACGTAAGATTTCATTAGTTGGAATTAGTTGGGGTGAAAGTGAGACTAATTTGACTCTAAGTTCAGAAACACAGTTAAGACTTGAAGCCGCTCTTGAGTCACCCTGGTGCTCGCCTCTTGTGGCGAGTGAGCCAGACACAGCCCCTGCCCACCCTGCTCTCGGGTACGTGCCTCTCCTCCCCTCAAGGAGCCCGCGGAGGTGCACCATGGACAGGAGGGGGCGGGGGCTTCTGCCTTCCGGGCAGAAACTGCCCAGTTCATGCCTCTCATCCTCAATATCTCCTATTCCAACAAGGACATTTTCCCTGGGGAGTTGATCAGTAATACTTCTAACACCTTGGATAAGATGCAATATGAGAACCCGACGAACCCTTCCGAGCTGGACTGCAGTAAAGAGCCGAAAAGTGACATCCCCAACCATCAGGGATGCACCGTGACTCTGGTGGACACCGGCATTGGAGAGGCCAAAGCTGACCTCACAAATAACCTGGGAACCGCTGCCAGGTGGCACTAAGCCTTTACGGAGGGTCTTCAGGCTGGTGAGAATCTCCGTAATTGGACAGCTCTGGCTTGGCTTCCATTCTGACTGTCTGGTGGCAGAGGGAGTGGCTGCGATCGCAAAGCACCGTGACGAGCGGTGTGCCTGGAAGATTCCACTGGGGGATCTTCACTGTCCAGCCTGGTCACGGCGAGCCCACTGGCCGGGGCGCCAACGCCACCCTCCACCTTAAAGGCCCGACAGAGCATTTAACGGAGGTCACCCTTGATTTGGAGAAGGGACAAGGGAAAGATGCCGAGATGCTGAAGCAGAGGGAGAGAAAGGCGAGACCCTAGGGAGAGAAAGATCATGAGGAAAAGCCCAAGACTGAAGGCGTGGGCTCGGCTGCGGGGAGAACCGTGTGAAAAATAAGCAAAAGAAAACATGAGGAAGGTTGGTGGGAAACCAGGCCTTTGTTATTCACCCTCCCGAGGCTCCTTTAACTCCTCGGGGACAGCAGAGCATAGACTCCACGCCCGCCGCGTGTTCACCCTGGGCAGCGGGAGTGCCTGGGCCTCACGCGTGGCCTGGCTGACCCTCAGGGCCTGCGCCTGGCCTCCCGAGAAACGCTCCAGCAGGGCGCGCTCCTGAAGGCCACTCATGAGATCATGGTCCCCACAGTCGTGGCCTGTCTGAGCTGGCGCAAGGCAAGGAGAACCACAAGAAATCCCATGAGGCGTTTTCTCCAAACCCAAAGCTTGGAAACCTTGAGGACTCTGCCAGTCGGTGACACCCGTCTGAGCCTCTGACTCCGACGGCTCCCAGGCTGGAAGTGAAATGAACTCTCTTTAAGAATGTGTGTCTCCCACAAAGGACGCCCAGTGGCCTCCCTATAGAATAGGTCCCATCGTCTTAGCCTATCCCTCCACGCTGGAGGTGGGGCAATGAGAACAAACTCGGGCTCATCAAAGCCACAAAGCAGGTTGTAAACCACTCTGCACCGGCTTGGTGATAAACTCTAATTGATGACTTTAATGTGCGGCACATCCATCTGAGATGTGTTTTCTCCATAACCCGATAGAGAGGTTGTGACAAAGTCGCTAACTCACACATGTCGAACTGCTACAGTGGATATTATATATCTCAAAGAACAAAAGGCAGTTTTGCAGGACCAAATGGGCTCCTCAAGTCACCGTGCAGCTCTGCATGTCTGATGTGAGAGTAAGGAAGTTTCCCACGCGAGCGCTCCGGACAAGAACTGGCACAGAGTCAGGGCAGGAACGGTTGCTACTATTAGGCTAATGTGGTCTGGAGCCAGAACAAGCCATATGCCTCCTGCTTCCTCTTACACATGCCGGAGAGTCGGATTCTACCACCAACTGCAGAAAAAGCCTGTTCTTTTTTCAGAAAGAACACAGGAGTTTGTGCCAATGCGTAGGCAAAGATGGTCCCAGGCACCCACCCATCTCTGGGCCTTCTTAGGGCACATGTGGTGCCTATGGGCATTTCTTACATTCTAATAAATTCAGAAGGCAGAGAATTCTCAGAATAGAAAAGGCAGGAGCCAGAGAGAGGTTTTATTTCTCCAGCTCTGAGAAACCACCAAGTCCTACAGGTTCCACAAAACGCCCAGTGAATTCACGAGCCTCTGGAACTTAGGCCCATAAAACGCTGTGGAATTTAACCAACCCCCATGTCTTCAAAGTGTGTGGCTCAGGGAGAGGGAGGGGGTGTTCAACTTCCTTCTCCAAACCCAAAAAAAGGGCACTGAAATGGTTTGCATGCTCCATACTCCAAATAGTGGCTTGACTCATGTGATGCATTATATTACATATACAGGGTGTTCCCAAAAATGTATACATACTTTAACAGCTGATAGTGCGATTTTGAAAATGAAATGTGTTTTGATGAACTCTGCTTTTATAATTATTCAAAATGTGTGTATACATTTTGGGGACACCATATATATGTATATAACTTATGTATATATACATAGAATTTATATACATATATACATATAAATTATATATATCGTATATATAAATATTTACATATCATGAATATACATCTATGTACATAAATATCATGTAAAATATATGGATATATGAAAAGATAGACACTGAAATGTGATTGCTCAATTTGTGATTTAATTATTTTATTTCTATCTGTATTTTCCCAATGGACATAATATAATTAAAATGGTGACAGTAAGTCCACAAATAAAATTAGTTTCTATGTATTGTGTTCCCTTTCTTGCCTTTTTAAAAACAAACAAACAAACAAACAAAAACAACTAAAGCATTCTCCCGAGAAGGCCAAATTAAGGACAGAGCAAGGCTGTCTGAATGTGTTTGTCCAAATAGTATCGTTTTATACCATACAGTTAGTAGCAATTAATGTGATCTGTGGTTGGCTATGCCCTGGGAGTCCAGAGGTGGGGGCAGAATATCTCAGGAAAAGGAGACAAACTATCAAACAAAGGGATCCTCCCTCGGTTCAAATCTGGCTCGGTACAGGGCTGTCTAGGCCAGCTGGGAGAACTGTGATAGGCTCAGTTTTATTTATTTTTAAAGTTTAACCTCGAGTCATTTTACCTAAACCAAGCATCTTCTTGTAGGGTCAGATCATGTGTGCTTTTCATAAGCAGCAGAGGTATTGCATATCTGCTCCAAGTCAAATTTTGGAAGCAGTTCTTCTTGAAAGTTGTTTTGTTCCCTGTGGCATTTCATGGAAAACACTTGCGCCAGCCAACAAGTTATGGGTATGTTTTGTTAGACTGAAAAGATTCTTAATATGAATAAACTAATTAAAGCCTTGGGAATAAGTGCAATTGAACAATTTTGGTTTATAATACAATCATGTATGTGGAAAAAATCTTGAAAAGTCACCTACTTCAACTATTGTATTTAAGATAAAGGATACCACCAACCTTCCCTTTATTATCCCCTCCAATAAATGGGTATCTGCCCTGTTTTCAAAACAATTTAAGAAATATAATACAAGCCCACTAGGTCAATTTTGCCCTCTGGTAGTTCTTAGAATTGTAGAATTATTTGAATATGTTTTTGTTGCAAATTAAACTATAAAACTATAAAAATATAAGCCATTTTATTACTTGTATATTATTATTTTTGATCTGATTCTGGGGCCTCCATACATCTTGTCTGCTATCTTGCATTTTGTAGTTTCCATGTCTCTGCTGCATAAGTTAGGGATTTGTTGTTGTTACAAGCAACAAAGGCTCATCTGTGTTAGTGCCACAATGTAATGAGTGGCTTTGCAACGTGTCAGTGTGGCTAGGCTGGACTGTTTCCCAGGATGCCCTTTAATGGTCTGTCTCATTAGGGTCAGAAAGAAGAAGATTCTCTCCAGAGCTGGAGAGGGGAAGGAAGGCAGCAGCTGATTTGCAGGATACCTCAGCTGCTGCTGATCTGCTGACTTACCTCCTTCACGCCCGCATCTTGCCACTTGCCTTCCTTGTGGTGCATGTGCCTGAACACAGGTGCAACAGCTTCAGGAAGCGTCCGGCTTCTGCCAGATACTCATGCCAAGGTCAGAGGCAACGAGAGTGGATGCAGGCTTCAGTCCACCCCTGTGGAATTCCCGCTCTTCTCTTGGGGTCCACTCTGCTGCTGGTCTCCTCTTGCTGTTTGCCCTGGCAGCTTAGGGCTCTGGCCTGTTAGACGTCAAGGCAGCCAGCGCTGACTCCTCAGCCAGCACCCATAATGGGGTCAACAAATCCTCCGGAATCAATTCCTTGATATGTGCCTACATATTGTTGACCTTTACAAGATAGACAGCCGGACGAAATGGGTTTACTGGGGGACAACAGAGAATTGCATCAGGCCAGGAAAGGGTGAACTCTGCAGAAGCCCGACAAACATGGGAGACAAAAGCTCTTTTATGGAGGGGCTTCAGTAAACAAAGAGTCCATTGGAGGAAACAAAACTCGAAGTGCAGGGGCTTCCCATTGGCTGAGCTGCGGCGGCTCCGGGGCCTGGGCTCTTAGGGGGCCAGGAGGACTCTCCTGGTCCTCCTGCCGGGGTAGCAGAGGGGCCACGTCCAGTCGAGATGCCAGGTGCACTTTCCCTGCGCTGAGTGACACGTGAGTGACAGGCCTCTCTTCCAGCCTCCAGACTCCACTTTAAATGAGGTTTCTGTTTACTTGGCTTCCCAGTGCCCCACGGGTTCTGCGCCTCCGGTTGAGCCTGCCTGCAGGAGACAGAACTGGGGGCAAGGTTAGGGTGGGAAATCGAGGCTTCTCCTCATGCGCGCCCCTCCCCAGTCCAGCTTCCAGCCTCTTCTTTCTCTTTACACAGTTTTCCTGTGCACGTCGGGAAAACACGCCGGAAAATACAGGCCAGTGAGTTAGAATCACTTAAATGTCCAACGACGTGAAGAGACACGGATTCCCTTATTTGGTATTTATCTCCTGCTCAGGATAAATTCTAAATCCCAGCAAACAGACTGTGTCGAACACATTTGAGTGGCTACCGTGGCCATGAGCCAGCGCTGTTCCTGGGGACAGGCTCCAGGAGGGAAGGTGGCCCCTCTGGCGCCCACCGGTAGGTCGGATGCAGCAGGGGCAGGCTGAGTGAGCTCATGGAAATGGGAGGAAATTCGGGCCTGGCCGGGGCGGATGCGGACCAGGCTGTGATGGTTGTTTCTGGCTGACGCCTGTTCTGATCAGCTGGTGCCAAATGTTTTGTAAGTTACACAGTTTCAATATCACCCCTCCCCACGATTTCAACTCAAAATGCTCATTCATTCATGCAAAACATGTTCTTGGAGTTTGTCATAGGCTGTAAACACTGTATTGATGTCAGGGAAAGCAAAGACGAGTCGGGAGGCCAGGCTGTAGTCTAAGTGTGTGACTTAGAGGGAGAGACAGACCCTTGCAGCTTCTAGTGATGAAAGCCTTGGCCCCAGGGTGACGTATGTTAGATTAATTCTTTGCTTTGCCATTTATTATTGTTTTAGCCATGTAATTTTATGGCACAGTAAGTCTGTAAGGCAGTAGACTACCTACATTCTAACTTCATCATTAAATAAACCTGTATGACCTTGGGTCTGTTATTTAATCTTTCCAGAGTCAAGTTTTTATGCCTAAAAGTAAGGGTAGGATTGTTACAGAAATAAAATGATAGTATGTGAAAGAATGTATCCTAAGAGTGGCCTGTGTCCTTTCATTTTTAATTTCATTGGAGCTTTTTGTTTAATCGAGATTTAAAAAAAAAAAAATGCTGAATTTTTCAAATTCCTTTTCAGCAGCTAGAATATACCGATAATTTTAAAGTGTGGCTATTAATCTGATCAATTATATAAATAGGAGTTTGAAATGTTTAGCCATTCTTGTATTTGCAGCATTAACCCTGCTTGATTTTTCTACCCTTCTCCTGGGTTTGATTAACCTGAAATGTGCTTAAGATTTTAAAAAATCTATATGCAGTGCATGATCTCGAGGCACAAATAAAGAAGTATCACAGTTCTTATTACCTTTAATTCCAACTTCAAGTACATATGCCCCTAGGTTGGCAGGAAATTCAGGGTCAGTTATTCGTGAGTCTCTTTCCTATTACGAAGGCAGCACAGTTTCCAGGGTCTTACAAAGTACCAGGCATCGGAGGGAGCCCTTGTCATCGGTCACCCCTGCTCCTCAGGGGCTCCCAAGCCGCCTATTGTTCAGTCCCAGGTCCCCAAGCTGCCGTTTTCTCCGCGGTTTGACTGCTCCTGGGACCATGCCAGAGCAGAGGGCAGGCCCCGGGGTTTTAGGGAATTATAGGTCTCTCCTTTCTCACCGGTTTGAGGAATTTCTTCCCTCTCGGTAAAAACCGATCTCCATCCTGAAAATACTTAACCTAACCTCTTCAGTGGCCCGTTTGCCAAAGAGAGCAAATCGGGCAACAAAGGGAAAGCTCCTAACGGCTTGGGGCTGAGGAGGGGCGTGAATCTGAAGAACAGCAGCATGAATTGTGACTCCTTCCATTTCTTCCAGGCTTTCTAACAATTTTAACAGTCAAAAATATCAGTTCCTTCTCGGGGTGTGGAAGAATTTCTTGCTAAAACCATCTGAGCTTCATGCCTTTTCAGAGACGAGCTGTTTTATATTTCCATTTGAAAAATGGTTATTGGCATATTTAGATTTTCTACCTTTATTAAGTCAATTGTGGCAGTCTCAACTTTTCTAGAAAAACTATCCATTTTATTGGGATGATGATGTGTTCAGAGAATTATGCATAGTATTGTAATTTTAAAAATCTCACCTGTTCCTGGGGTTGTATATATATTTTATTTCTAAATGATAATTTCTTTACTTTTTACTGAAATAGATTACTTAGAAGAGTTGTGTACTTTACTGTTATTTTCCAAAACTTCAGCTCTTGGGTTTATTTATTAATTCTAGTTTAAGTTTTCCAGTTTTAAGTTTATTAATTTCTGCCTTGTCTTTCAACTTCTTTCTCTAGGTTTGTTTCATTTTTGTTTTCTAACTTCTTGGGTTCAGTGCTTCCTTCATTTGTTTCCAAGCGACCTGTTTAATAAGAAATACACTCAATGTTGCATTTGCCTCTGATCCTGGTAATGGTCATGCCTTAGTTTTGATGTTGCTTGTTAGTATTGTAATTATTTTGTAACCTTCTAATAACAGTTTTGCTTCCATTCACCAAAGGTTTATTTAATTGTTTTATACACCCCCCCCCCCCCACACACACACATTATCCCCTAGTTTTATTGAGGTGTGATCTGCAAACATTTTTTCTGAAATTTCAGTTTTGAAGAGCTTATATTAATTATCTTATGGTTTTAATATTAATACCGTATAATAATCTCCACTGTCTCCTTGTTCGAGAACATTCAGCAGTGAGGCTGAGTCTGAAGGCAGTTCTAGAACTTTCCCATGTGCCTCGCACTAAATTTGTTCTAACCACGGCTGCGTCTTGCTTCAGGAACTTAGTTGATGGTCATTCAGTGTCCTCTTATGCTCCGGTGGAAGGTGGAAGGTGGAAGGTGGGAGGTGGGAGGCGGGAGGCGGGAGGCGGGAGGCGGGAGGCGGGAGGTAGAAGATGGTAGAAGGTAGAAGGTAGAAGATTCGAAGGTAGAAGGTGGAAGGCAGAAGGTGGAAGGTTGGTCTCATTCTTTCGTGATGCATTCTCTACCCTGGCCTCATAAACCCTTGACTTTAGTTCACTTTTTACCTTCTTAACTGTAATTTCTCAGACATTTTATTAGCTGCCCTTTCTCTGTGTATCCCTTTATTGTAATTCTCACCAGAATTTTTATCTTTGGTTCTCTGTGTCTCTCTCTTTTGCAAGTCAGATTGTGTTGAACAAGTTCCTTTATTCCTGTAATATCAGCTATTTATTTTATATTTTCTTTTCAGTACCCTGAGCACATCTTTCATTCTAACAACTGCCCACTCAGCATAATCACCAGAACATTATTTTGTCTCTTTGAAATTAATATAGTACAAAATATAAGATAATAAAAAATGATTTCTGCTACAATGGAGTTAAAATATTTTTGAAGATGTCAGTGATAAGTGCATGAAAAGTTTCTTGATTAATACAATATAACTATAATGAAAGAATAGAATCAGTATTTCACGTAATAAGTGTAATAAAAATTCAAAGAAAAGATGACCTTGAATTCATTTAGATGTATTTCCCATTACTCTCTCTAACCTATCTTTCTAGTTTTCTCATTTAAGTGTTTTTTCCCCCTGAATTTCTCTCTGTCAAATCTCATTATCATCATTAAACCCAGTTTATCCAGTTACAGAGAATTCTGGGATTGTTTGAAGATATGCTCTAGATTATGAATAAAAGATATAGCCCGGCTGGTGTGGCTCAGTGGTTGAGTGTCCACCCGGGAACCTGGAGGTCGGGTTCGATTCCCGGTCAGGGCACCTGCCCGGGCTGCCAGCTCCACCCCGGTCGGGGGCGAGCAGGAGGCAGCCGGTCAATGACTCTCCCTCATCATTGATGTTTCTCTCTCTCTCCCTCTCCCGTCCTCTCTCTGAAATTAGTAAATATATATTTTAAAAAAGATATAAATGCAACCAAGATTTCAACACCAGCTTCTATGAAACCCTGTCAGTTGTCTCTTCTATCTCTAAGCCAATGATGAGGAAAATTTGTGAACATTATGAGTCAACCAATTATGTATTATCCTCATGGGTATACGATATCCAGGCCAGATTTTCCTCATTAATTAGTATATATCATGTGGCACACAATGTTGTGGGACAAAATAAAATGTCTTTTAAAATCAAGGTATTTTAAATCAGTTTTCTTTTCCCAGATCTTTCACGCATATCAATCTTGAACTTTGTTAGATTAGATTAGTCAGACACAAGTGTTCTTTATCAAGCCGCGCTGGCGTTTATCTAGTTCCCAAGTTCCTTTCGATGTTGTCAAATTTACTTTAAAGAGCATTATAATCTGAATGTTTTTTGGACTCCAGAGCTCTTTTTCCATGTGAATAAAAGCTAAACATGCACTTTTTGACTAAGTAAATGGATAATATTAAGTGTGCTGATGTGGCTAATTAATGGGTTATTTATAGGACAAACATGAATTATTCTTAAAATAAATCACTCTTGACTCCCAGTTTCTCCTCTCATCCTCTTTGCTTTCTGGCCAAATAAATTCACAGTCACATTCAATATTTGACAACTTGGAAGAAAAAGCTACATT
This sequence comes from Miniopterus schreibersii, assembly GCF_964146895.1. Taxonomy (NCBI): domain Eukaryota; kingdom Metazoa; phylum Chordata; class Mammalia; order Chiroptera; family Miniopteridae; genus Miniopterus; species Miniopterus schreibersii. The sequence goes on along the minus strand of NC_138101.1, from coordinate 9,905,531 downwards.
AAAAAAATGTAGCTGGGTCTGTTGAAAACTTTGATGATAGTTTATTACCATAAACTTAGGACCATTGCAACAATGGAATTCGATATGACATAACCTCTGTATTAACATTGCACATCTGCTTATTAAAAGCATCATTTTATTATGTGCTCTTTTGCTCACTTGCCAAATGACCAACTTTCTATTTACCATTTTAATCTTAAGTGAAGTTGAGATATCCAAACCAGGAATTTCCTCCCCCGCCTCCTTGCCTTTACTTTGGAAATCTTTTGTAAGTCCCCCATTTATATTACATAGCTGTGGGTCATATAGAAATGATAGTGGCAGCCAGCCTTGGTTCATACTCGTCCAGAAAGAAAAATGATTTTCAAGTAATGATTTCAAAGAGAGAACATTCAGATTTCTCAAACATCAGTTAGTGGCTTATTTTTGTTTGCATTTTATTACCTAATTCTCCCGTGGATGGTCGCTGGCTGAGGCGAGGGGAAGGTGCTCATTGCTCCAATCCTAACGAGATGACTAGTTGGGAAGATTCAGTACATGGTGTCCTGAAACAATGTAAGATCAACGGCCAGGAGAATATTTAATCAAAGGGAATAGAAGAGTTGATTCATTTTTTCATTCTTGTTCCAATATGCTTAAGGGGACAACATTCACAGAGGGATTTTTAGGGCAGTGAAAATGCTCTGTATGAATCATAATGATGGATACATGTCAGTGTTCGTTCATCCAAACCCACAGACTCTGCAACACCAGGAGTGAACCATAATGTAATCTATGGACTTTGGGTAATTACGACGAGTCAGTGGCGGTTCATCAGCGGCAACAAACGCACCGCTCTGGTGGGGGATGTTGATGGGGCGGCTCTACATGTGTAGCCACAGGGAGTACTGGGTGAATCTCTGCATCTTCTGCTCAATTTTGCTTTCAATCTTAAACTGCCCTAAAAATAGTCTTAAAATTAATAATAAATTTCAAAAAACTTGCTGGAGCGTGGATATACCTGGGTGATATTTGCGGTGCTCCTTGTGGTTCTCAGTAGACTATTTAGACCTAAATGGGTGTAGTGGGCTCTTCCATTGGTGCACCCAGGGGACTGTGCCTGCCAGTGTGGAGTCGGTCCCCTCGCACAGTGGGTCTGGGTCACCCACGTGGCATTAGCAAACGCAGTGCAGCAGTCTCGATACACACTTCTGTACTGGGGCTTTTCTGGTTGAAATACTCGCTTAGAACCCAGCACCCGGCTTAAAGATGTCCCAGCTACCCTGGCGAAGAAAAAAACTGGAGAAGAGGTTCTTCAGGATACATAGCACAGGAAGAGACATCCCACATGGAAGAGGCCCGGGGGCCCCCTGAGCTCCTAGATTCGTGAGTGAACCCTCCTCCAGTACGATATGAAGCAGAGGGAGCTCCCAGTCAACCCACAAAAGCTTGAGACATAATAAACTAGTTGTAAGCCACTGAGTGTTAAGGTGCTATGCTACCCAACTGAATTATGTGATAGCTCTCTACTTATGTTCAGCTCCTTCTGTGATGACCTCATCAAGTGTCACTCTAGTCTACGCACTCCCACATGCATTAAAAAAAAAAGTATCTTTATTGTTGAAAGGATTACAGATGCCCCCCTTTTCCCCCCACTGACGCCCTCCAGCCGGCTCCCGCCCCCTCCCCAGGCCTTCACTGCACTGGTGTCTGTGTCCACGGGTTGTGCGTATATGCATGGAAGTTCTTAGGTTAGTACTCCCCTTCCCTGTGAAATCCATCAGTCTGTTGCAGGCTTCAGTGTCTCTGGATCTATTTTTTTCATCAGTTTCTTTTGTTCATTAGATGCCGCATGTACACTCTTTTGATTCTCCAAATTTCCCGCCCCTCTACTTCGATCTTTAATACTTGTCAATCTTTCTCTCCCCTGTCCTAGCTCTGCTTTGTACCTTAATTCTTACCTCTCATCTCCTGAGAGTTGGGGTGGGGAGTGTTCAGACAGGTCAGGAAAGGATCATATTAGGTTCATTTGGGATATTTTTTCATCAACATTCAAAGAACTTCAGTTAAATGTTCCTATTACCCCAACTCATCTCTTCATGTGAAATTATTTGCTTAGTGAGACCCTGGCCCCGAATGGAATGAGTATAGCCCTCTTCCTAAGTATATTATAACAGGAATCAAACCTGAAAATAAACCTACTATCCCCTTTTAATGAGTATTTTCTTGGCTATTGATCTTACTCTCTTTTGGGATATCACGTATTGAATCTGTCGCCCTGGGCGTTTTATTAGGATTGAAACAGTGAGCATCTCTTCCTGGCTTCAACCAGCAGCTATCCAAGGGAATTAAATAATAAAAACAAAACACACACACACATACAAATAAGCCATTAACTGAAGTTTGCAGAATCTGAATGTTCTTATTAAAATATTTGCTCAAGCCACTGGCAACCACCTAATTCTTCATCGTCTCCATAGGTTTGCATCACCACCGTGTGATGTAGTTGGAATCACACAGTCCACAGCCTTTTCATATTGGCTCCTTTCACTTAGGAATACGCATTTAATTTCCCTCCACATCTTTTCATGGCTTGATAGTGATGGGTAATATTCCACTTTATCCATTCTTCTACTGAAGGGCATCTTGGTTGCTTCCAGGGTTTGGCAGTTATGAGTAAAGCTATGAATACCCATGTGAAGTTTTTTGTGTGGACAGACGTTTCCAACTGCATTGGGCAACTACCAAGGACTGTGATTGTGGGACTTAAGGATAAGACTATCCTCAGTTTTCAAAAAAACTGCCCAACTGTCTTCCAAAGTGACTATGCCATTTTCATTCCCACCAGAAATATATGAGCTTTCCTGTTGGTCCACATCTTTGTCAACACTTGATGTTGTCAGTGTTCTGGGTTTTGGCAGCGTCAATAGGTTTGTAATGATATTTCATTGCTGTTTTAATTTGTGTTTTCCTGGTGGCACACAATATGGAGCATCTTTTCATAAACTTACTTTCCATCTGTACATCTTCTTTGGTGAAGTATCTGTTAAAGTCTTTAGCCTATTTTTAAATTGTGTTTTTTATTTTCTTATTGTTGAGTTTTCAGAGTTCTTTTTATATTTCAGATAACAGTCCTTTAGCAGATATGTCTTTGCAAATATTTTATCTCAGCCTGTGGCTTATCTGCTCATTCTGTTGACATTGTCTTTTGCACAGCAGAGGTTTTTAATTTTAATGAAGTTTCTCAATAATTTCTATTACGGGTCATGCCTTTGGTTTGTATCTAAAAGGTCACAGGCCATACCCAAGGTCATCTGTTGTTTCTCCTATGTTATTTTCTGGAAGTCTTATTGTTCTGTAGTTTTGAATTTCACATTTAGATTTGTGACTAATTTTGTGTTAATTTTTTTAAAGGGTGTAAGTTCTGTGATTTGATTTCATTCATCATAGTTTTGTAGCTTTCCTTATCTAGATCTTGTACATATTTTGTTGGATTTATAATCAACTATTTCATTTTGTGGGGTATTAATGTAAATGGTATTGTGTTTTTAATTTCAAATTCCACTTGCTCATTGCTAGGATGTAGAAAAGCAATGGACTTTTGTATATTTACCTTGTATCCTGCAATCTTGGTCAATTGCCCGTGAATTCCAGAGGTTTTGTGGTTTTTTTTTTGGTTTTTTAATCAGTTCTTTTGGATTTTCTACATAAATGATCGTGTCCTTTGCAAGCAAAACAGTTTTATTTTTTCTTCCTAGTTTATATACCTTTTCTTATCTTGTCTTGTCTTACTGCATTACCTAGACCTTTCAGTACAATGTTAAAAAGGAGTGGTGAGAGGGGACATCCTTTCCTTATACCTGATCTTAGTGGGCAAGCTTCAAGTTTTGTCACCAAACGTGAGGTATGATATTAGCTGTAGGTTTTTTTGTAGAAAATCTTTATTAACTTAAAGAAGTTTCCCTCCATTTCTAGTTTTCTGAGAGTTTTTATCATGAATTTTGTTAAATGCTTTTTCTGCATCTATTGATATGTTCATGTGATCTTTCTTGTTTAGTCCATTGAAGTGATATTAATTGGTTTTCAAATGTTGAACTAGAATTGCATACTTGGGATAAATGCTACTTGTTTGTGGTGTATATATTTCTTATATATTGTTGGATTCAATTTGCTAATACTTTGCTGAGGAGTTTTGCATCTATGTTTATGAGAGAGATTGCTCTGTATTTTTCTTTTCTCATAAATAGTGGTATGGTTGTAGTATTAGGGTACGTTGGCCTCATGGAATGAGTTAGGAAATATTTTTTATGCTTCTATTCTCTGCATAAGATTTTAGAAAACTGGTATAATTTCTTTTTTACATGTTTGATAGAATTCACCAGTAAGCCCATCTGGGCCTGCTGCTTTTTGGTTTGGAAGGTTATTAATTATGAATTCAATTTCTTTAATGAATTCTTTATTTCTAAATGTAGGCCTATTCAGATGGTCTATTTCTTCTTGTGTGAGTTTTGGCTAATAGTATGTTTCAAGGGATTGGTCCCTTTCATTCGTTTATCAAATTTGTGGGTATAGAGTTGTTCACAGTTTTCCTTTATTATCCTTGCAATGTCCATAGGATATGTAATGATGTCTCCTGCTCCATGTCTGATATTAGTAATTTGTAGCCTCTCTCTCCTTTCCTTATTTACCCTTCCTAAGGCTCATTCATTTTGTTGATCTTTTCAAAGAACTAGCTTTGTTTCATTGGTTTTCCAGGATGGTTTTCATTTAGGAAATGTCACTGCCATCTTTTTATAGCGTATGACTCATCTGTGTTGTATCTGCTCCACTCCCAGTGTGACAGAGATAACAAGAAATTATGGGGATTAGTTTTGCACATCTGATTCTTCCTCAGAGCTCTAAGGAATCTAAAATGTGTTCTTGGTCTGTAATACATTTACCTGAAGTAGCACAAACAGATGTTCTTCCATTTTGCACAGCATTAGTAACATTTCTGCCTCAGAGTAAATCTTGTTGGGGCATGGAGCTTATTGTCCTGAAAAGTGCTGCTGTGAATCTGGCCTAGTTGACTTGTTTTTTCAATAGGACTGAATGTTTGTTTCCCCTTAAAACTCAAAGCAGAAGCCTGATCTCCCACCGGATGGTATTTGGAGATGGGGTCTCTGGGATGCATTTAGGTCATGCAGATAAAACCCTGATGAATGGGATTCACTTTCTTGTATAAGAAACCTCAGCGAGCTCTCTTGTTCCCCACAGGCCTTGTAAGGACGCAGGGAAAGATGGTCCTCTATGAATCACGGAGAGGGCTCTCACCAGCCACCAGATCTGCGGGCATCTTGATTTTAGGCTTCCCAGCCTCCAGAACTGTGAGTAATAAATGCTTGTTATTTAAGCCACCTACTCTACAGTATTGTTGTTATAATGGCCAAAACAGAGTAAGAAAGATACCATAAGAAAGTATTTTTCCAATCTATTCATAAATACCTCATTAGCCTAAGGGTGAAAAAACCTAATTGCTTTGATTCTGCTTCCCAGAACATGATTTATTCTGCTTTCTTTTTTTTGCAACAGATCCTTTAATGTCATAAAGTTCCATCTCATCTGTTTCCAACATACCTGGCAGATATTACTAGTTGTTCCTTTGAACAAGACTGTGAAATAAGTTACTATGTCTTTTAGATGAAGGAGGTGAGATTTGAGAGATTGCCCAAGGTTTTATAATACATTAATGATAGATACGAGGTTAGTACTCTTGGTCTTCAGTGTCTCCGCCTTCATAAAATCAGATGGATCTGGGCTAAACGGTGCCTTAAAGAACAGAGGTTTCAAGGCAGGGGCATGTGGTTCCAGGCTGAGGAATGGCAACTTAGCAATTTAGTGGATGTGATTGTAAGAATACATTTGTTTCCCATTCGAAAGTGGATTTCTTTATCATTCCTCCCAATTTCCTTTGTGATCTTACCAAGAAGAGATCTAATGCTGGGTGTAAGAGATGCCAATAGCCTGATATGAGAAGTAGGCTGCTTCTTGTATGTAAAAACTTAGTGAAATAAGGAAGCACTGGAAATTGTGGTGTATTTAATGCACTTCTCACTTCAGTTTTTTAAAAATTTACCTTTATTTTTGATAGTATTACAGATGTCCCCCATTGATCCCCTCCACCTGGCATCCTCCCCTACTCCCCCCCAGTCCTTCATTTCAATTTTTGATAGCAACAGACGCCATTTCCCCAAATAAATTACACAGTTATCTCTCTTGAGTATTATATGGAGTGCATATTAAATTACCACTGCTAATGTATATTTGGTTATATATAGAACTCATTAAAGATATCAGTTTACTACATTAATTTCTACTTGTTTTGGGCAGATGTAGGAAGCATAGTATCAAAGAAAAGAGAACACTACTAGCATCTGTACTTCTATTTTTGCTCAGTGCTTTGTTTATTTTCAAAAATTCATTTTAGTAATGTGCACTAAATTAATTAGCTGCAACAAAAACTTTGAGTAATTCAAAGAGGCACTTTAGGGAAAATTGCATTTTTTTCCAATTGGCTACATCATAAGTTTGTTATGATGAATAATAGCGAGGCAGCTGTTTGGGTTGATTTATAGTTCTTACATAAAAAAACTCATATTATAATTTTTAGCAGAAATGAGGTTATTTATGGTAATTACCTTTTTCAAAGGCATCAACGCAGAGATGTAAGGGAATCCACAGGAGTAGTCATTGTTCTGAACCTTAAAAGATAACATGTCCTACAGGATCAAGAGGAAGCAAGAATCAAAGCTACACTACTCAACCCAGCTTCTTGGAACTGTTAAAATAATGTTAGATCCAAGAACATTTTTTATATTCTTGTTTTACAATGATTTTTGACTCAAAGCATTTTTTTTTTTTTTTTGGACAAATGTTAATTTTTTTAATGTACTTCCATTCAGTCTTTTGTTTTCAATTTTGCTCATTAACAAAATCAGTTGAAAATGATTCCTTGGTGTACTGGGTTTTATGTTTGCCCTCCCCTCACCCACCTCATCCCATCTGTCCATCCCAACCACATATTCTCCAGATCTCTCCGCTCTGCTGGTCTGTGCCCTGGAATTGTGACTTTCTAGACTGTATCACTTGATCCTTTGGCCCTTTGGGCTCTGGTGGTATTTGGCTGAGGCACAACATGACATGGAAAGGTGATTTAAGGCATTCAGCCTCCATTCTCCCCCTGGCACCCATTGCCTTCAGTGTCCTGGCTTGGTCAGTTCCTGTGTCTCACGGGGGCGTCTCCTAGTGGCTTGGCCCCTCTTCCATGGACCCAGCTCTCAGGGAGCGCTGCTTCTATGATTTCTCCCCTTTAGCCCTAGGGGTAATAGCGGCTTGCCATTGCTGCTAATGTCTGGTCATTTCTCCATTCCTTACTGGTTTTGTAATTTCTGCCCACATCTCTGTAAGTAGCCCTGCCGTTGTACTTCAGCTGAGACCTTTTGCACGGGACGTCTGTTTTCCCTGGGACACTGAATGATAAAATTGGTTTACATGAAAATGAATCTATCTCCTATAAAGAGAGAAAAAGGAAAACCCCTTTTACTATATCAGCCTGTTCCTAAATGCCTTTCATGCTTTGCGGTTTTCATCTTCCTCAGCGAACGCCAGCGCTCGCCCTCCGCCTTCTGATCTTGTGCCTGTGGCTGACCGGTTCCCGACAGCCAGGGCGTGAGGGAGTCTGTGGACGCCGGGCGGGACGCGGATCAAGGCTGAGAGGGCAGAGGGTGCGCCCGAAGGGACCAAGGCAGCATTGCTTTCGACTTGCTTTCTTGGCAGTGAAAGCAGTTTTAGAAGCTTCCACTTGCTTTATACTGTCATTATAATCCAAGATAACCCATAGGATAAGTCAGTGGTCCTATTAGGCTCTGAGATGCATCAAGATTCCATCTATCACCTGACTTCAATAAATGCCAGTTCTTCATGGACCAGGCTACATTTAGACTCTAGTGATCAGTGGCAGCTCAGAGAACTTTACTTAATGATCTCCCTGAAGTTCTGAGTATTTCCTTTTTGCCAGTGCAGAGCTCTCCTGGTAGCTGGCTATAGGTCACACAGAGGTCTAGGAAATATACCCAGTGTTCATCAATGGCTATGTTGCAGATCCCATCTCAGTGGGAACCAACCTCCCCTTCAATGGAAAGCTTCCAGGCCTATTGCATTCATTTAGGCCTTAGAACTAGATAAGAGGCTATGAATCCCCATTATGATGACTTGAATTAGATTTTTAACACGAGACTTAGAAATTTTCTGCTTTATTAAGCCACACCTCAGTAGGCTGCTCATCTATTTCATTCCGAGGGACTTAGTGACCAGGAGGTCGCTGACACAGGCCAGTGCAGGTCAGCACACTGTTGCCATTTCAACCCTTGCAATACCAATGTGATTTTAAGTGCCTTTTTGATGGTTATGACCCTTGATCTGGCTTCGACTTCTCTGGCATACCATTATTTCCACTGAAATGCAGAGCCATTTCTACCGAAGCGTCTCCCACCATCACTCATCTTTGGCCTATAGGTGACATTTACCACAGTGATTTTCAAAGATGCTTTAGTGGGGGAGTGTCCTACAGGTCCTTTCAGGGTGACTGGTAGAAGGGAGCTTAGCAGGCTGCACATAATAAATCTACTCTAATATTCCCACATCCCTAAACCTTCAGATTTCTTCTTTATCATCAGTGGTTCTCAACTCAGGGTGCACCTGGGGAGCTTCAGAAAACCCATTGCCCAAGATGTACCCCAGGAATGTTAAAATTGGACTGTGGGGGTGGGACCTACACGTTAATTTTTGTTTTAAGCTTCTTGGTGATTCCAGTGTACAGCCAAGGTTGAGAAGCCACTGCGCTATGCCAGAGAATTTTTATCATTTCTTTCTTATTGCTTGTAAACCATCGTTGAGCCCAAAATTCAACGATCTAGTCTTTTGTGTCAACTTCATTCCTTGGGTACTTAAGCCCACTTTATTACCTTTCAAATCTCATGTGAATACACTTAGAATTTGGAAATTCATAATTCTTATCCTTTCCCTTGTCTTCCCGATTGTCTTGGGGTCCCATTCTTCTTCCCTCAGTGCCCATGTCTTAGCATGAGATACGTGGCTGGTTTTTTCATTTAGTTGGTTTACAACCGTTCAGTTAAATTCAGTCCTTAGACTTGATTTTCATTCATACTTGTCCTGTGGCTCTTGGAGATAAGCTTTCTGATTTTTCGTTCATGTTCTGAAGCAGACCTTCCATTTTCTCTTCTTTTGCCACAATCTTTGTAGTAACTATTGTTGCCATAGTGACTAAGTGCCATGGTCACGTGATCTCACATTGCCTTTGTAGCATCTGCACTTCATCCTGTGCCACCACCAGTGATTATTTGCCTAATCGCAACGTTACAGCATGCCAGAGATTATCAGTGTCCCACTTCCTGAAGCCGAGAAGCTGCGAGCCTCTCAAATATGCTAGCCACCCAATCCCAGAAACCTATTGTGAGGGTGTTTCCTGGGGCCACTTCTCGCGCCCATTACTGAATTACACAAGCTGCTGACAGGAAACAGATGGTACATTCAAATAGGCCAATTAAGGAAAGTTTAATAGAGGAGTGTTTACAGATGCGTGTATAGGAACAGGAGAACCCAAAACTCAAAAAGAGATGGTGTGGCACCCTGGGGTTAGCAAAACCTGGGAGCTTTTACCACCCCTGGACAGGAACTTTACTCCCCTTCCATCCCCTGATCTTCTTCCAGTACTTTCACATGAACAAATCAAGATAACCCTGCCCAGAGGTCAATAGGTAGAGTTGATGACTCTCATAAATAATAACCTCCTTCGGACATACAGACAGAAGAGAAGGACCTGGGGTACATCTAGGCACAAATGGACAAAGTTCAGCAGGATGTCCAAATTGGTTTCTCCTCTGAGCTCCAACATGTATATGACACTCTCACTTGACACCGTCAATGGGGTGTCTGAAGGACATCTCAGGCCCAATACACTGAAGCTCATAACCATCGCCACCCATCTAAATGCTCTCTGCTCGCTGTTGGGGAGGAAATCTGCCTGACAGCAAGAAACCAAAAAGTAACAACACTCTTTTGCCTTTCAACCAACTTCCAATTCTCTTCGGATTTTAACTTCTTAAATAGTCCATGTATCTTTTTACTTGTTTTTATCACTATTAGAACACTGTCGCTATTGTAATACTCCTAACTATTGTTATTCTTTTTTATCATGGATAGAAATACATGTATTGTTATTTAAAAAAAATTATTTAGACTTTTTATTTTGAAGTAGAACATAGATCCAGAAAAGTGCCTAAGTCCTGAGTGTGCACCTCAAAGCCTGATAATCCAGGGAACACCCCTGAAACCCCACTCGGCCAAGAAGCAGGACCTGGTCCATACAACAGTGCTTCCCTTGAGTCCCTTCCAGCGACTCTTTTCTCTCTTCTCCCTAAGGGAGGCCTGTTCTCATGACCACTATATATTAGTTTACTTTTCTCAGGCAGACTTTTCTTTTTAACAGGTTTGCTGAGATGTAAGTGACTTATTTTAGAATACTTTTATTGCCCCCAAAAGGAACTCTATACCCATGAGCAGTCACTCCCCACTTTTTCCAGACTCCCCACCCCAGAGTCCTAGGCAAACAGTAATCTACTTTCTGTCTCTATTGGTTTACATTTTCTGGATATTTTATAAAATAGAATCACAGAACATGGTCTTTGGGGACTGCTTCTTTTGCTTAGCACAGTGTTTTCAAGGTTCATCTACACCGCAGCATGTATTATTATGACACTCTTTCTTTTCTTTTTTTTAAATTTTATTTTTGTTTAAAATATTACAGATGTCCCTTCTCCCCAATGACCCGTTCCACCCTGCCCCACCCCCCTCCCCAGTCCCTCTCCCCACCATTGTCCGTGTCCATGGGTTGTGCATATATGCACATAAATTCTTTACTCTCTCCCCCTCCACCCACCCACCCTCCTCCATCCCTCTGACATTCCTCAGTCTCATCTATGCTTCCATGTCATTGAATCTATTCTGTTCATCAGTTTATTAAGTTCTTTAGATTCCACGTATAAGCGAGATCATGTGATGTTTGTCTTTCTCTGCCTGGCTTATTTCACTTAGCATAATATTCTCCAGGCCCATCCATACTGTCCCAAAGGGTACAAGATTCTTCTTTACAGCTGCGGAGACACTCTTTTCTTATTGCCTAAAAATATTGCATTGTATGGATATGTCACCTTTTATTTATTAATTTATCAGTTGATGGAAATTTGTATTATTTTCACTTTTGGCTGTTATGAATAATATAAATAATGCTGCAATGAACATTTGTATACAAATTATATTGTGTGTGGCATAGTTATTATTTAATGTAGATCATATTGAAAGAATGATTTAACAGACAGGAGTAGGGAAAATAATGGCTCTACAAATATGTCTATACCCTAAGCCCCAGAATCTGTAAATATGTCACCATACATGGTACAAAGGACTTTATAGATGCAACTAAGGTTATGGATTTTGAGGTGGAGAGGATATTCAGTATTAACAGGTGGGCCTAATCTAATCTGATCTCTCAATACCTCCGTTTCTTTCTTTTGATCTACCCTGTACTCTACCTCTAATTCTGTTTTCCAGGGAGGCTGTCCTTTGTGGGATGCACCAGCTGTGCTCTTGACTTCTGGGTGGTTGTTCTGGTTAGGTCTGAGGTACCATAATGTACCAACGGTACTAGCAGGTGCAGGGAGAGTAAAGTTGGATTATTTATTCTGCTGCTTTCCTTTCTTTCTGGCTGTGGGTTTGCCGTGGTGCCATTCTTCTGGTGCCTTCTTCTAGGGCACCTTGTGAAAGGGATATGCCTTCCCCATTGAACTATTTCAGCACCACTGTGGAAAATGAATTGGCCATAAATTTATTTCTGGGCTTTTGACTCAGTTCCATTTATCTATATGTCTATCCTCATGCAAACACCCCAATGCCTTGATTACTGAATTGTTCTAGTAACTTTGAAATCAGGAAGAATGACTTCTTCAACTTTGTTCTTCCTTCCCAAGATTGTTTAGTTATTATAGACCCCGTGTATTTCCTTGTGAATTTTAGGGTCAGCTTGTTGTTTTCTGCAAAGGTGGCAGATGGGTTTTGACAAGGATTGCACCGAATTTATAAATTGATTTTGAGAGTATTGCCATCTTAGAAATTTTAAGTCTTTTGATCTGTAATTACTACAGGTTGTCTTTCTACTTATTTGGGTTTTCTTTTCCTTGAATCTAAGTTCTTTCAATAATGTTTTGCAGTTTTCAAGGCAAATTTATGCTCTTTTGTTAGATTTATTCCTAATAATTTTATTATTATTGATTATATTACAAATGGAGTTCTTTTCATAATTCTATTTTTTCATTGTTCATTACTAATGTGTAGAAACACAATTGATTTTTGTGTATCGATCTTCTGTTCTGCAACCTGGCTTTACTACTTTATTTGTTTTCATGCCATTTTTTTATGGATTCCTCAAGATTTTCTGTATACATGTCATCTGCCAATAGAGATAGTTTGCACTTTTCTTTTCCAATATGGATATCTTTTATTTTTTATTTAATTTTGCTTAATTGTCTTGGCTAGAATCTCCAATAGGGTGTTGAATAGATGTGGCAAGAGTAAATGTCCTAATCTTGTTCCTGATCTCAAAGAGAAAGCATTCTGTTATTTCCCAGTAATTGTGCTGTTAGCTCTTGTGGTGTTTTTTTTTAAAAAAACATGTCTTTATTGATTTCAGAGAGAGGAAGGGTAAGGGAGAGAGACAGAAACATCAGTGATGAGAGAATCATTGATCAGCTGCCTCCTGCATGCCCCCTACTGGAGACCGAGCCCCCAACCCGAGCATGTGCCTTGACTGGGAATTGATCGGCAACCTCCTGGATCCTAGGTTGATGCTCATCTGCTGAGCCACGCCGACTGGGCAGCTCTTGGTCTTTTGTATGTCAACTTTTTATTAGGTTAGGGAGTTCCCTTCTATTACTGGTTTTGTTGGGCCTTTTTATGATAAAAATTCTTTCATCAAATGCTTTTTTTGGCATTTTTTGATTGTGTGTTCTTTATCCTTTGTTTTATGAATGAAATGTATCATTAATTTTTTAAAAATTACTTAATTTTAAGTGAGAAAAGCTCTTTGTGCCATTGGACAAAAAAGAAACCCCCTTTTTTTTTCCTGGAATGGTATTGCAAACTCATGTTTGCGTCAAGATAAACCATTACCCATGAGACACAGGAAGAAAGGATGCAAAGATTTAAGGATACTTATTTCTCTTGAACTTAGTGACAGAAAGAGGACTGTTCTCATAAAGGTCCTGACGGTACTCAAGCCACAGGATGCTGGGGAGTCTGGGAATCTGATGCACGTTAATTTTTTATTTAAGACTTTGCATTACTGGGTTACGTTCCATTTGCTGATGGTACACAACCCTGTTTTAGTATGTTGCCAGATTTAGTTTTCTAGTATTTTGTTGAAGATTTTATGTCTAATCATAAGGGTACTGGTTTGTATTTTTCTTTTCTTCTAATGCCATTGTCTGGCTGTGGCATCACAGTATACTGCCATCAAACAATAAATTGGGAAATATTTCCTCTTCTGTTTTGGAAGAGGAGTTTGTGATGAATTAGTGTTCCTTCTTCTTTCAATATTTCATACAATTCACCGGTTGATGAATCTATAGGAGCCTCAGCTCTTTATTTGCTGAAAGTTTCTAAATTGTTAAGTCAATGTATTTGCTTGCCGTAGGTCTATTCAGGTTATCTGTTTCTTCTTGGGTCAGTTTTGCTATGTCTTTCTAGGAATTTCCCATTTTGTATAAACTACCAATTTGCTGACATATTCTTTTACTCTTAACCTGTGTGTGTCTTTTATACATAAAGTAGGTTTTTTGTGGGAAATATACAGTATCTAGTTGGGTCTTTCTTCTATGTTAGATTTGGAATACTTTGCCTTTTAATTGAGGTGTTCAGATCATATATTTATATTTTCCTCATCCAAGGACATTTTTATTTTATTATTTTATTTTATTTTTTTAGAGAGAGGAAGGGAGAGAGAAACATTGATGCACGAGAGAAACATTGATCAATTGCCTCCAGTATGTACCCTGACTGGGGATTGAACCTGCAACCTAGGCAGGTACCCTGACCAGGAATCAAACCCACCACCTTTCTGATGCATGGACAACACTGCAACCGGCTGAACCACCCGACCGGGGCCAGCCATTTATATTTAATGCGATGACTGCTATGTTTACGTATAAATTTATTATATTTCCATTTGTTTTCCTTTTGTCATGTGTGTTCTTTTTGCTCCTCTTTTTTTTTTTTTTGCCTTCTTTGCAATTAATTATATATTTTGTATGATTTGCTTCTGTTTAATTTGTGTCCTTGGTGTTTGCTCTAGTGCTTTTAGTATATATATCTTTAGCTTATAAACAGTAAGTTGTAGTTTATAGTTTACCTCCAAGGGATATTAATATTTTACACAGAGGAAAAGAATATTTCACCAGGGTACTTCTATTTCTCTTCTCTTGGCCTTTGTGCTGTTGTTTACATACATTTTATTCCTGCATGGGGTGTAACCCTCAGAATGCACTGATATTCACTTTGCTTTAAACAGCCAAATAGCTTTAAAAGGTATTTGAATTATAAAAAATATTTTACATACAACCACATAGCTATCATTTCTGAGTCTCTCCGGTTCTTTGTATAAATCCATATTTCAATCTGATATAATATTCTTTCTTTCTGAAGGATTTTCTTTCACATCTCATATAGTGCAGATCTACTGGTTATAAATTCTTTCAGCTTTTCTATGCCTGAAAAAAATCTTTATTTTGCTCCTATTGTTGAGAGATGTTTGAGAGGCATGGATTTCTAGGTTACAAGCTTTTATTTTAGTATTTCAAAAGTGTTGCCCCTTGCATTTTTTTTTCTCATGAGAAGTCTTGTCATTCTTATCTCTGTTTTCCTCTAAGGGATGTATCTTTTTTCACAGGCTGAATATAAAGTTCTCTCTTTGTTATAGCTTTATAGCAGCTTAATTATGATGCAACTTAATGTAGTTTACTCTGTGTTTTGTATGTTAACGTTCCATTGGGATTCATAGACCTGGCGTTCATATTTTTCATTAAATGTAGACAATTTGAACTTTTTTGCCTCTCACTTCTCTTTCCACCTCAGGGACTTTAATTAAATGTACATTAGGCTGCTTCAAGTGTCCTTGCAGCTTACTGATGCTTTTGTTCCTTTTTTCAACATTTTTCTTTATGCATTTTATTTTAGACAGTTTCTATTACTTTTGCCTTAAATTCACTCATCATTTTTCTTGACAAAGTCTCAACTACTGTTAATCCCATTCAGTGTACTTTAAAAAAATCTTAAACATTATAGTTTTTACATCTAAGTCTTTCCATGCTTCCACTTAACGTGTTCAATTTTCTTCTGGCTTCTTGAATACATGGAATACGGTGATAACTACTGTTTCCATGCCCTTGTTTACTAACTCAGTTATCTGTAGCATTTCGTGGTCAGCTTTGAGGGACTAGTTTTTCTCTTTAACATGGGTTGTATTTTCCTGCTTCTTTGTACATCTTTAATTTTTTACTGAAGGCAGATAACATGAAGTTTATCTTTTTGGATGCTGGATATTTTTATACTGCTTTAATATTCTTGTGGGTTTTTTTTTTCCTGGGATGCATTTAAATTATTTGAAAAACACACGATCCTTTTAGGTCCTGATTTTGAGCTTTATTCTGTAGGACTGGGGCAACATCCATCCTAAGGCTAATTTTGTGCCCTCTCTAAGGCTCCACGCCTATTCACACAGAATTGTGTATTCTACCCAATATCCCACGAATTCTGAGGCTTTCCAGCGTGGCTGGTGGGAAGTTGAACTGTCATGTGCCTCTTAACAACTGGGAAACATCCTGAGAAATGTGTCCTTAGGTGATTTCTTCATTTTGCAAACATAGAGCTCGCTTACACAAAGCTAGATGGTGTAGCCTCCTACACACCGAGGCTACATGGTGCAGACTATTGCTCCCAGGACCCCCCCTGTGCAGTGTGCTCCTGCACAGAACAGCACGAGATTAAACTCAAGCACAAGAGAAAATGATGCAGTCAAGAGACGTGGTAAACAGAGGTATGAGGCTGCTGCTGGCAAACAGCAGACTTTCTACAACAGACTTTTTAGGTTTTATTTTTCAGCTACAGTTTACAGTCAGCATCATCCTGTATTGGTTTCAGGTGTATAGCATAGTGGTTAGACAATGATATGCTTGACAAAGTGATCCCCCCGATATGTCCAGGACCCACCTGGCACCACGCATGGTTAGACTATAGTCCTTATGCTTCACTTTACATCCCCGTGACTAATCCCTTCACCTTTTTCACCCAGTCCCCCAACCCCTCTTCCCTCTGGCAACTGTCAGTCTGTTCTCTGTGTCTGTGAGTCTGCTTCAATTTTGTTCATTATTTTGAGCAAACTTTTTTTAATGAGTTGAAAGAGTACACTAAAAAAAAAAACCACAATAAAAATACAGTATAAGAAGTAGGTATATACCCCAGTAACAGTTATCATTATCAAGCATGATGAACTGTAGATAATCGTATGCGCTGTGCTTCATACAACCGGCAGCTCAGTAGGTTTGTTTCCCCAGCATCGCCCCAACCTGTAGTAATGTGTTGTTCTAGGCCGCTAGGGTGGCTACAAGGTCACTAGGTGACAGAAAATTTTCCGCTACATTATAATCTGACGGCCCGGCTCGCCTGTGCGGCTGTCCTGGCTGAAGCATCGTGATACGGTGCGCGGCTGTTAGTCTCCGGCCCTGCGTGAACTTCGGGTGTTGTGTCCCCTCACTGTTAGGGCCATTCTTTCCCTGGCCTCACGTGCATCCGGGAATCAGCACCTGGCTGCAGGCTGAGGGCTGACCCTCTGCGGGTCTCGGGAACCCTCAGCCTGTGCGAGGACTGTCCCTCGCTCCCTGAGCCCCGGGAGCCTCGAGCTGCCTCTCTGCGCCTGGTCTCTTAGCTCCTTCCTTTCACTCCGGAGGCGCCAGGCTCCTCTGCCTCCCTCCCCTCTGGGCTGCCGTCTGGGCGCTTTCTCCAGGTTTCTGCCCCTTTCGGGTCGCTGCCTGATGTCCCAGGCATTGAAAACCGGTGCTTCACATTCTCCCCAGTTTTTTAGTTGTTTTTAGTAGAAGAGTACATCTGTCTCCATTACTCTATCGTTGCTGGGAATGGGGTCCAATACCACGCTGCTTTAATTCAGTTTTGTTTTTACACCAATAACCCGCTTTCTAAATGTAATCCAACTTTAAGTCATAAAGTCTGGTAGTACACGTCTCTTGACTATATTCTTCTTTTTCTGTATTTGTTGAGCTTGTTTGGAATACTTGCTAATTTTGTGTTTTTTTGCTAGTAATACCATCAGTTACTGACCCTGCAAGAGGCTCCAGCCCCAGGCCCCTTTGGTGCAGTCCCTGACCCAAGGTTCCTTTGGGCCACTCCTCCGACGAACCCTTTTTTAAAGGGTGGTATCAGAAGCCGAGTTCTCGGCGCAGGGGGTTGCTGATGCTTCTAGGCTCTGTAAAGCGGCAGAAAACAGAATACGTGGTCCATCCTTAACCCACGCGTACACCTGCATCTGTAAACATCGCGACACATGGGCCCACGCGATCTATAGTGGGCTACGTGCGCGTTTCTGTCTCTGCCTGCCTGTCACCCGTTACGCTCCTGCTCATTTGTCAGCTCCCGCTTGACGGGGAGCCAAGTGGCTCCCAAACCCGCCCTCGGCTCCCTTAATTGTTCCATCCCAATTTACATGAGCATCGGTGCGGGATGCTTAACTCAGCGCCTGTGGGGGATCCCTTTATCCACGAGCGTATAATGCGATTGTGCGGTCCTTTCTGCCTTCCAGCTTCCACTCATTTCCAAAGGTGATTAGGCCGCACCTTTTCCCTGTCGCCCTCTTCAGTGAGGGTGTTTCAAATATTTGAAATGTAATTAGAGTTTTTGTTTTTTTGTTTGTGTGTGTGTTACATTCTTCATTCTATCCTGGGAACCCCAAACTTAATAAATAACATTTCCTAAAATTTGCATATGCTTTTCGAACTGCTAAATTCTATGGGTTTTGACAAATGCATTTTGTCAGGTAGTCAATATTACAGCTTCCTTTGGATACTTTTGTTTTTTTATTTTATTGCCTCTATTAGCTTTTTAGCCATATTATTTTATACACTTATATATACAATTTATATATATATTTATATAAAATATGCATTTGTTTTATATTACTAATAGCTCCAGCAATCATAATATAAATCATTAACTACACTGTGCCTCAGTATGAATTTCTTTTTTTCTTGTTTTCCTTGGTGTTTTCGGTGCTTTTTGGGTTTCTAAGTTGAGATTTTTCATTAAATTTTAAAAGTTTTGGGCCATTATTTCTTTAAGCATTTTTCTGCCTAATTCTTTATATCCTTTCATTCTAAAACTCAAGTTAGACATATGTGTACTAACCTAATATTTCTCAAAGGCTTCTGATCCCCTGTTTAGGTTTTCCCCCCCCCAATATTATATTTCTTATGTGCCTTTGTGTGGATGATTACAAATGACATATCTTTATGCTCACCAGTATTTCTTTGGCTTTTATTCTGTCCGCTGTTAAAACAATATAACACATTTTTATTTCTTATGCTGTATTTTTCCCTTCACAATTCCCAATTTGATTCTCCATTATCTATATGAAAACTCTCATAGAGTAATTCATATCTTAAGTCATTCCTTCTGTCTTATGTAATCAGTTATTTAGCACTTTTTATAATAGTTGTCTTGAAATCCTTGACGATTGATTCTGCCACCTGAACTACTGGTGATTTGCCTTCTATTGATTAGTTTTGCTCTTGATTCTGGGCCACATTTCCTTCTTCTTCACGCAGCAGCATGGCATGTGGCGTGTCTGAAAGAATAATGTTATTAAATTATTATATCTCTGCCTACCTTTCAGAGTGTAATCCCTGTGTTTCATAGAGCAGTTAAGGTGAGGACCTGGACTGAGTTTTTTTAAGTACTTACTTGTTCTTTTATAAGAACAGGTTTAAATTCACCATAAAATTGAGAGAAAGAGACAGAGATTTATCAGATAACCTCCACCCCCGCACTTGCATAGCCTCCCTTAGTATTTACATCTTGCCCCAGAGGGTACATCTGTTATAACTGATGAATCTGCATGGACACATCATGATCATCGAGAGCCTGTGGCTCACTCTTGGTGCTGTGCATCCTGTGGGGTTGGACCAAATATATGATGCCATGTGCCCGTTGTCACAGCATCACACAGAGTGTTTTCATTGCCCTAAACGCCCTGTGTATCTGACTCGATCCACACTTCTTTCCACCCCCACTCGTTTCAAGTTCTGTTGGGGAGACTACGCTTCGGCCCTTAGACCAATTCCCAAGGCTTCGGGCAGCGGTCTCCCGAAGGCAAATCCTTGATCTTGGGGAGTCGGGGCTGTGAGTAATCTGGGTTCTCTGGTTCACCTTACTTCAGCAAGCCCTGGTCAGGCACTGGGGAGCCTCTGACACCGTTTTCCAGGCCACATCCCTTGCTCATCCTGCCACTGTTTCTGCCATTCCCTCATCAACATTTCTGGAGGAAGGGATTGTCAAGATGAATCTCTATTTTTGCATTAGTGATTTTCCAAATAACCTAGCTTGCCACCCATGTTGTTTAAAATTCCCCTGATTTCTCCTTGTAAACCACTCCACCTAAGGCACGCCCCTCCCGGGCACATCTGCACTGTCACCAGATGCTTGGCTGTAGCTATTGAAGGATCGGCATGTCTTGGTCCACCTATGAAAATTTCATCCCCTTTTGGCATTAATTTTTTGTGGCACTTTCAATCAACTGCTTTCCAATAGCTTTATAGAAAAATATGCTTTATATTATATTAGTTTTTTTCTTGTTAGCACAGGTGCTATTGTCTTCCTTGACCTACAATATATCTTAATCAAAAGTAAAACTCTCCACAATTCCTTATTTCTTGGGTTTTTCTAATGACCTACTAATGCATTTTATCTCACTCATTCTTGTCGTTCTTTCCACAAAGCAACACATTTACAACAATATAACCAAAACCATCTTTTTAAAAATAATGGAATGAACCTATTTATGTTTCCCTAGTGAGGAAAGTGCTTTATTTTAGTATGGAATTATAAGACACACCCTCTCTGGAATCCTTCAGGCAAATGCTGCTTTGTAATTAGATTTTCTTTAGTTTCAGTTCATTTCCGAAAGTAATTGAAGCCTGTAGACATTAGCTCTAAAGCTGTGGAATGAACTAGATTTTTCTCCAGTTGTTTGGATGTTGTTGTGTTAGTCAACTGGGGCTGCCCTAACAAAGTACCACAGAATGGATGGCTTAGACAACAGACATTTATTTCTCATTTTTCTAGAGGCTAGAAGTCCATGGTCAAAGTGCTAGAAAATTTGATTTCTGGTGAGGGCTCTTCCTGGCTCGTAGATGGCCACCTTCTTGCCATGTCCTCATATGACCTTGCTTTTGTTTGAGCACTGATATAGAGCTCTGGTGTCCCTTCCTCTTCCCATAAGGGCACCAGTCCTATTGAATTAGTGCCCCACTCTTATGACCTCACTTACCCTTTATTGCCTCTATAAAACCCCATCTACAAATATAGTCACATTGGATGTTGGGGCTTCAACATATAAATTTGGGGGGCACACAATTCAGTCCATAACAGTTGATGACAACATTATGTCTAAAAACAAATGCATTTGGTTTTCACTGGTACATTTTTACGTGACTTGTGCCTTTCTTATGCCTGCTCAGCCGGCTAGCTACAGGCTTGGCCATGCTCAGTTTCCTGAGCAGTCAGTACTGTCTAACCGCATGGAGAAAGGGTCTGAAATCTTTTCCCCAAGCCACCTTGAGGCAACAGGATGAACAGTCCTTGGGTTCTGTTACTGAGACGCACACTGATTCACATGTAATTAATGAGGATTTTGTTGTGACCTCCAGAGGGTAGGGATGAGACAAGCGGCCCCCCATCATAGGTGCTCTGAAAGCCTGCCTAGGAGAATGGGGAACTCTTACCCCTATCATATGTTCTCCTCTCATAAGTCCCTCCATCTAGTGCCCACGTGTCTATTGTGAACAGAAGGCCTTCTGAGGGCTTAGACTTTACTCACAGGGAGTGGCCACTGTGATAGAGGCTTGTCACCCATTCTATGCTCAGTGGTTAGTCTAAGCTGGTTATGACCACTCTACCTTGATTCTTGACTGGGTAAGGCCCATGTGGCCCAACTCTGGCCTTTGGGCGGCAAGAAGCTTGGTGGCAGGCCTCTGGGGGAGCCCAAAGAATAGGTGAATGGGGTCTTGACTGAATTCGAAGCCAGTAGCCATCTTTTTGCCAGTTTAATTTTGAAACCAATGCTGAGGGTAGCAGAGCAGAGTGATAGGATAAACCTTTTTACCTCACAAATTGTTAAGCCACTGAGTTGGTCCATCTTGATGTTCATTCTCCCTCTGTGTCTCCGATTTTATGAGTGACATAGTAAATTTCATGGTTTCTGTTACTTGCAGCCAAATATACCTGAAACAATACATCATAAATGGGGAGTCTGTCACGTTTACCTGTCCACTCATTCAGAGTGAAAATAGTCTATTTCTAGCTTCGCCTCTGGAACTAGAGCCACTTTTCCTTCATCAGACTATATCCTTCAAGGGCTTCCTGCTATGCTTAGGATGCTCTTAACATGGCCTACAGTGCCAGGCACGTCTTGACCCTGCCCCCTATTTTTAGTATGTGTTAAGAGCCCCATATGTTTTTATTCAATTCCTCCAGCGAGCCTGGCTGCCTTTGCACAAGGTTTTCCTCCCTTTCTAATGGCCTCTGCCACCCAATTCATTTAGTTAGCTCTTAGTTATTTCATTTTACTTTTTCGTTAATCCTTACCTGAGGATAATTTTTTCATTGATTTTTAGAGAGAGTGCAAGGGAGGGAGTAGGAGGGAGAGAGAGGGAGAGAGAGATCGGTGTGAGAAAGACACAGTGGTTGGTTGTCTCCCACAAGTACCCCGACCAGGATTGAACCTGCAACCCAGGTATGTGCTCTTGACCAGAAATTGAACTCGTGACAATTCCATGGGCAGGCCGATGCTCGAACCACTGAGCAATGCTGGCCAGGACTGTTGTGACTTTTTTGACTGCAATTGATAGAAAACCCACCCTGAACTGGCTTTAAAAAGTAGACTTATTTGGTTAAGTATTTAAAAAGTTTAGGAGTACAGTGCTTTTAAACAGTTGGATCCAGGGCTCAAAAATATCACCAGTCCTCAATTTCTCTCCATCTCTTGGCTTTGCTCAGTTATTGACCATGTGTTAGTTTTTCTTTCAGGCTTTAGTAGGTGGACTCTAGCAGCAGCAGCTGTGGACTCACATACTCTCATTCACAAGTTGAGGGGAAAAGAGAGGTCCTTCTTTATAGTAGCCACCACAAATATCTTACTGAAGTAGCTGAAGTCACATATCTGCCACTAAACTAATCACTGTGGCCAGGGTCATTTGATGAACTCACCCAGTTAGATCCCAGGTGCGCACTCGCCTAAAGGGGCTGAAAATGCAGACACATTGAATTCCAAATGAAAGTTGCAAGAGTTGTTCATCCGTCCATTCCAAAAGTATCTATTGAGCACTTGTTATGATCAGGGTCCATCGTAGGTTCTGGGGAGACATCAGGGACCAAAACAGAATCTTTGATCTCATGAATCTTATATTCTAGTGGGGAGAGACAGTGATAAATAAGTACATATCTAAGTAAATATGCAGCACACCAGATAGACATAAATGTGACAGAGGACAATCGAGGTGGGCAAGAGTGCAGGGGTACAGCGGTGTTGGGCAGAGGATTTGCTGTTTGAGAGAATAGCCAGGAATGAATGGCCTGAGAAGGAGATCTGAAGTGAGCGAGGATTTATCGATGCAGCTATTTGATTGAAGAGGAGTCGTCCACAGAAGAGAGATCAAGGCCATGGCCTGGGGCATGTTTGCTGTGTTTGAAGGAAGAAGGGAGGCCTGTGGGCCTGGAGCAGAATGAACAGTGAAGAGGTAAAGGGTGAGATCAGCCTGGGTGGAGAAAAGACAAGTAGGGTTTTGTAGGCTGAAATAAAGATATTGGCTTTTCTCTTAGTGAGATGGGAGCTGGTGGACATTTTTGGGGGAAAGGAATGACATACTTTAGTCTGTGTTTAACAAAAGTCTTGCAATGGTGTAAATTATAGACTATGGATTGATAAAGGAGTCGGTGGATCAATTTAGAGGCCACTCACATAATCCAGGCAAGAGATGACCTTGAGAAGGAACACCTTTGCCTAGAGCGCTATGGGTAGAGGTGTGGAAACGTGGTGTTAGATATGGGATATATTTTGAAAGCCAAGCTCACAAGAACTTGCTGACAGATATGAGGTGTGTGAGTAAAAAGAGGAGTTATGGATAAATCTATGTTATTTTTCCCCCTAACCATTTGGGGGGAAAATGGGATTGCTTTTTACTGAAATGGACAATATTGTAGGAAAAGCAGGCTTTGGGGAGATCAGAAACCTAGTTTTAGGCATAGGAATTCTGAAACGCTACTAGCATTCGACTGGAAATATCGAGTAGGTTGTTGACTCTGTTAATCCGGACGGCAAGGCCGAGAACAGGGAGGAGTTGAGAGTTGATGCAGTGCAGCGTATCGGCGTAGGTTAAGCCAGGAGACTGGGCAGGATCCCCTGACAGTGAATGCAGACAGGAGGAAGAAGAGGCACGAGGACTGAACCCTGGACTCTAACCGTAAGATCCCATGCTTATGAGAAGCAATGGAGAAGGGACAGCAAGGATTGGCTTGTGGGGTGGAAAGAGGCATCAAGCATGGTGTCTAAGATTCTAGACAAAGAAAAGCCACTCAAAGGGTGGGAGTTATCAGCTGGGCCCAGTATCTCTGACAGGAGCAGTAACGTAAGGATGGAGGCCCTACCCCGGGGTTAGTAATGTGTGGCTCACTGGTAAGAAAGAGAAATGACTGGTGAGTGGAACTAATAAGTAAATGATTGATTCAGTAGAATCGTGGGAGTAAAAGCTCAGTTTTCAGGATTCAAGGGAGCAATGGGAAGGAGGAATTCAGGTAATGCATATAAATTACATTTTTTAAGGAGTTTTTTTTTTTTTTTTGATAAAGAGGAACAGGGAATGATGGCAGTTGGAGGGGAAAGAGTTTCCATGAGAGGGTTCTTCGTTGAGATGTTCACAGTAATGTGTTTTATGCTCATGGAAGTAATCCAGTAAAGAAAGGTTTGGTGATTCCACCGAGGGGAATAATTGATGGAGCACTGTCCTTGAGAAGGCGGGAGGCAATGGCCAGATCCGAGGAGCTGGCTTTAGACACGGATATGGAAGGTTCCTCTGTATAATATGCTCGCCGGGTGAGGCAGGGTGCGTGGGCACAGATGTAAGTAGGTGGGTGGATGTGTGGTTGGGAGCCTGGTAGTTTTGTTATTTCTTCAGTGTTCATATTGCTGTAGGAAACACAGTCATTAGGTGCTGACAAGGAGGGGGGAATACAGGCTGGGGGTTGTAGGGGAAAGAAAAAAGTATTAAAATGTTAACTGGGAGAGGGGAGAATGGCTGAATCCAGCAAATAAGAATATTGTTGGGTATCTGTAAGCGCCCTCTTAGGTCATAAATGCATCAAACACAAGGTTGTGTGTTTTCCTCTGGGCACTTTTCAGCGAGGAAAATGCAGGTAAAGAGGGTAAAGAGTTGGATTTCCCCAGCGGTGGGGGTTTCCAGGTAATAAGAATGCAGAGATTACTGGGGAAAGGTGGGTACATGGAGATAGTTATAACAGTGGCCCATGGAATATAAACTGAGCCCAGGAAAGCGAGGGCCTGCCACTTTCGGAAGGAAGAAATGTATTCTGGGAAGAGCAGTCACACATTTCTCCCACAAAATTGACCTTTATTGGGCTTTGCGGCCAATGTTCTGCTGTGATAGCAAAGTTTGGCAGTAGACTGACGCGCAGACATTGTACCAGGTCCTAATGGCTCTAAGTGATATAAATGCACAATTCCATAATGCCGCCCGGCGGCTGGGACGGTCAGGGTTGGGAGGGCTCCTTCATCCATTTATTTATTCAGAAGTCATGTGGCGCAGGCAGCGAGAATGTCACAGCCGCGGGCATCGTTGGAAGAGCAGATTTTTAAGAACCAGCACCTTCGCCTGGAAGGAGCTGCACTAAACTTGGGGAATATACAATAGATCAGGACCGAAAGGGTTTGGTGGGTTTTGTTCTGGAACAGTAGGGAAAATAAGTGACTGCTATAGGACGGGGTACAGAGGGACATCTGTTGGTAGGGAGGCCCAGATGCAGTGATGGTGATGCAGAGGGATAAGGCATGACTGCAGGGGAGAGGTGGTGTCGGAGAGAGGGGGAAGGAGGGGGAGAGAGGGAGGGACAGAGAGGGAGGGACAGAGGGAGATAGAGGGAGGGGGGAGAGGGAGATAGAGAGAGGGGGGAGAGAGGGAGGGAGGGAGGGGGAGAGAGGCAGGGACAGAGAGGGAGGGAGAGAGGGAGATAGAGGGAGGGGGGAGAGAGGGGGAGGCGGGGGGAGAGGGAGAGGGAGAGGGAGAGATGGGAGAGGAGAGAGGGAGGGAATGACACAGTTCATGATTTGAAATTTAAACATTTTCTGAATAATCTTGTTTCAAGCCAATTAAACTTGGATTTGATTAGAGAATTTAGAGATGATAGCCATTATAATAAATGGGCCGCTTCATTATTTTTCCATTTTCCTTATAGTTTTTCTCCTTGGACTAAAGAGGCCAGAACACTAAAATTTCCTTAGGCTCCTTTGCACCAGGTTTCTGGGTGCGGCTGAAGGTCCCACTAGGCCAAAGCAGTCACCCAGGTCTGAGCACTGGACCGAGGCGCACTGCTGGGAGGTGGGCGCGGGCACCCCCGCTGTGCGGGTCACAGGAAGGTGGCTTGGTTCTGGGCAGGAGGCTGATGGGCCTTCTGCGTCCTGGTTTCGCAGCTTCCTCCTCTCACAGGCCCCGATGTTAGGAGGGGCAGACACGCCGCGTTGTTCTAGGGCTATTGTCGTTTTCAGTTGTTCCTCTGATCTGTTTCTTTCCGCTCTCCAAGAACCCCGAAAGTCATTCGACACCCAGTTATCTCTTTCTGTGAAAACGAGTTAGAGTGGATTCTGTTTTCTGCAACAGAACCAAGAGAAACAGAGAAATACCTTATAAGGTGAGAAACTGGACCTGAGCCCTGAGCACCCCACGTGTTGCAGTCACCTTGAATCTACACTAGAAAGACACTGCATTCCTGAGACATGGTCCCCTACGGATGCAAAGGGGACCCAAGACTCTCTCTCTTTTAAATAGATGTTTGTTGATTTTAGAGCGAGAGAGAAATGGGGAGGGAGAGAGTGATGGAAACATCTATGCAAGAGGATCATAAACCTGCTGCCTCCTGCATGCCCCCTACTGGGGATCAGCCCCAAACCCAGGCATGAGCCCGGACCAGGAATCGAACCCGTGACCCCTCGGTGCCTGGGTCAGCACTCAGTCCACTGAGCCACAGCGGCCTAAGAGCCTCTCTTCTTAATGAATGCCCAATTCTCAGATCAAGTACCATTTGGTATTCTTTGATTCAAAAGAATTATTCAGAGGTCTTAATGGGATTTGATAATAAAGCTGCACCTGCATCATTCTGGGGTGTGAGTTAAGTGAGTTTGTGGGTAAAGAAGAATCACTCATTGCCAGTTCCCAGATCCCTGCCACTGGAAGCGCAGTGAATTCCAGCTCGTTGACCACGAAGAGCCTGCACACTCACAGACTCACATACATGCCCAGCTGCCTTCTAGTGCTTTGTTGGGAGATAAAGTTAGTTTTCTGGAGTGAAAAAGATCATGATGTAGGGGGATGAGTGTCCATACGTGGCTTTCATTTTGAAGATAGAATTGACTGTATGGTACCTAGTCTCTGGGTTGAGCATATGGTTAGTGGAGGGTAAGATATTTAGTTTTTCCTTTGTTTTTGTTTCTTTACTAAGGAACTTTCATTCTCTTCTCAAAATAATTTATTGAAAAAGTAAATTATTTTAAACTCTACTTTCTTGGACAGTTACAATTCTCTTTTGCAGTATTTTCTTTCCAGAGTGTTTTTTTAGGAGTAGAATTTAAAAATTAAAAAATTTACCTAGATGTCACTTGACAGCTAAGGAAAAGAATATATTTACCATACAATAATTACTTAAAAAATAAAAATTTTTATTTTTGCTTACTGGCTCATATGTATTACTGTAATACCCTTGCTTATAGTAATGAAAACATTGTCTATTTTTCCCTTAGTTCTATATAATAAAAAGATCTAATTTAGTGAGCATTTATTAGGTTTTAGGTAATGACATAAATACATTAAATAATTTGTATTTGCTCAATCTACGGAGCTGTTTCTATTACTGCCATTCCTATCTCCATCTCACAAATGGGGAAACTGAGTTTCAGAAGTTAAATAAGAAACTTTTCTAAGAAACAGCTGAGATCCTCCGAAAGCCCATCATATCAAGTCTCATCCTTGTTGCTATATTTATATAATTATTTTAATATATATATATTACATCAAGAAAAGTGTTAACATGTATTATGTAATAATATGGAACAATCTTTGTACTGAAGATGATTTATCCAGTCACATCTGCCTTCCTAGATGCATTTTGCTGCCGGAAATCTTATATCAATTTAACTTCCTTAATATTTTATTTTATTAACACAAAAACTTCAGAAAATGGAGTAATGTATCAAAAATTATGAACATTTTAGGGATCTTGATTGGTATTTCCAAAACACAACATACATGCACGACCCGATCTGACACATTTTATTGTAGCCATTTCTCTAATATTTGGCAAAAAGCATTCAGCTTGATAAACAGAAATTGCTACCTCACTGTAATTTCTCTTTATTGTGGTTACTAGGGCAGTAAGCATTTCTTCCTGTTCAACAATTAATAAATATTTTGTTTGCTTTCCAGTAGTGTTTTCCCATGAAGGGAGGCAGCACTGCAGAGTAGAAAGAACGCGGGTCTTAAAGCAGATACTGCTGATTATGTCTGCGACCTAAGGCCTATCGAACCCATTTTCTCTGCTGTAACTGGGGGAAAATTATGATTTGAGATGGTTCTTTAAGATTCAAGTGGATGTTTGGCAGGCCCCTAAGTACCTGCCATGTAGATAATACTGCAGAATTGTAGTTATTATTATTACTATTGACTATTTATTCATCATCTTTTCTCACTAGACTTGTACAATTTGCATAATTTTGCATATATTAGAGATATCAAGTCTTTGCTGTATTAGGTAGAAGGAAAGAGAAAATCTGTCTTGAATTGGTTTTGAATTAACATGGGAAAAAAGTTAATATTAATCAGAATTTATTCAAATTGTTTGGGATCAAAGAGTTAAATGCAAGTAAGCAAAACACAATTCCCTTAAATGTATGGCAATTTTAAAAAATCAGTTTTGTGCTTTTATATTAGAAAAATAATAAAAACCTACTTCCAATTATGTTCTAAAATGAAAGTTGATTAAAAATAAGAAAATGTATACATAGTAAAGCAGGCAAAAAGTATAAGTAAACCAGATAAAAATGTTTCCAAGTTACTGAAACTTATGGAACAAATTATGTCTTTTGTATATGCTCTTGAATAAAATAAAGCCTGTAGTTTGGATTTCAGTAAATTAAAACACTATTATTAGTATCCTTATAGGGAACATTATATCGTAAAATAGAATATGTATATGAAAAAGCTCAAATCTGCTGATGTGATTGTCTCCTACCAGTAGTTTTTCCTGTCTTGGGTAAAAAGAAAAGAAAAACCCAACAGATTTTCTTTCTTTTTATCCACCCAAATATATGAAAACTGTATGCATATAAACATGCTGATTCTATCCTTAGAAAACTTACAATACTCATGGATCTAAGCTCACTGCTCTTCACGTTTGGCCCAGCAACGCCCCTGTCCTCCCTGAGAAGGCGTCGTGGCCCGATGTAAACAGTGCTTCAAGTGCCAGCGCCATGTGCGGACAGATGGCGTCCCATCTGTGGTTCACTTATTAAAAAGAAATTTCTTGGCTCTGTTCAATAAATATAAGATATTCTTATCCATTTTTCCCAGAAACGTTTAGTTTCCAACCATAGGTTTAGCAAACCAAACTGCAGAGCTCAATTCTATACAATAACGTGAGTAACAAAATGAGCTTCATGTCAGACTAAAACTATATATATACATTTAGGCTAAGATGTTCCAAAGAGAGAAAATAGAAAAAGAAAAAACTGTAAGCGAATGTCTCTAAGTGTTATACTTTTCATTAGGCTCAGCTATCACGACTAGAGAGGCAATTTTTAAAAAATTGTGCTCACTTCCAGGAATTAAGAGGCGGTGGGTGGGGCGTGATATGGAAAACACTGGCACGTCTTACACGTGGCTCGGCTCCCAGACCTTGTTGGTAGCTCTGATTCTGCTACGTTTTCCGACCTTCGTATTAGTCTTTCCCCCCCATTTTCAGTGTGAAACAAGACTGTGACGTGAGCACGGGGCATGTAGGTAATAAATTCCCACACATCAAAAAGGGACAGAGTTGCGCTGAAAGGGCAGAAAGGCAAGGCCAGCCTGCGTGGCCCCGACGGCGCTCCCTAAGACGGGCTCCGAGGCAGGACTTTGAAGGCCGGTCACCTCAGCAGGGAGGTGTGTAGGCCAAGCAGGTGAGGAAATAGGAGTCGTGTTTAAAGGCCCTTTTCTGAAAATGTAAGAGCTCTTGGGTGTGGGAGACGTCAGGATCCGCATCCATGGCTCTCCCTCCCCTAGCCTCTGGTTCTGGTGACAAAGTGGCCATTATTTTGTCCATCCCCCCCCCCCTTTCTCTCCGGCTGCCTTCCTTCCTTCCCACAGAGAGTTATAGAGGCCGGGCAGGGGCTAGGCATGGGGTGGTCAGGAGAGACGTCCCCGTGCTCTCACGGTCGCTGTGGTCCACAGATGAACACAAACCAGCGGTTAGTGAAACAGCATCGAAGTCCCACAGTTGTAAGGTCTGGGGGGGGGGGGGGCGGGCAGGGAGGAGTAGAGAAGGGGTCCTGCAAAGGAATATTGAAATTATGACTTATGCTCTACACACCCCTTCTCTTCTAAAACTCTCCCTGGATTATGGAGTAAATGCCAAACGTAGGCCTTAATTTCATCTAGGTTTTTGTTGTTGATGTTTGCAGGGATTTCCCTGCTTCCCCTCCCACCACCTAGGCTTTTCCTTTATGACAAGACTATGCCCGGAGCTCCTTTCTGTCCCACTCTTGGGAAGAAACCATCCTACAGGCAGGTTTCGGTGGATCCACATCATTCTGGAAACAAAGAAACTATGGACGTAAGAACGTCTGGGCCATTGGCATTGACCACCTTAAACACTGTCCAGCCTCAATCACATCACTTCGTGTCTCTGAGTGACAGATCCTGTCTTACTTTGTGAAAACCCATTTCTATTCATAACCACAGTTTCCTCTGTCTCATCAGGAAATCTGTGCTAGATTGGACTGTATCGGCACTCCTACCACCAAAAGAGCCTGATAATTTTTAAGTTATGTATTTACCCATATTCTTGCAGCAAACACAGAATCTCTGGAGTAAAGAACAGACCATTTGTCCATTTACTACTCAGAGCATCTCAGCACCTGTTCCTTTTGCCCCTGCTTCCCACGAGGTAAGGGCCAGGCGCTCATCTCATGTGTGCTAGGATTGCACCACGTAAGAGGAACCCCCCCAAATTATGAGACTCGGGACTTCTAGAGGAAGGCTGGCACTTGGACATATCTGTTCCTACAGCCTTTTCTCCAGGATGTAAACAAATCCTCCCTGGGTTGGCAGCGGGGAAGATCTCTGTCCTGGTGTGTAAGCAAATGGTTCTGGGCCAGATAAGCTCTAAGTCTCTCTGGAGCAATAGACTTCCCGTAGCTTCTAAGGCGTGTGTGTCAAATAAACTTTGTTTTAGCAAAGTCTGCCAATCCTTTTGGCTCAGAAAGCCTGAAGCACGTAGAAACATTAAAATATTCAATGGCAATTGTCTTCCAACAGGAATTAGAAAGGTATTTAATTAACATCAATATTATGGTGGCCAATGGTGAATTTGAAACTAAAATCTGGTCTAACTTCCATCCAGTCCCAGGATCTTGACACTCTATCCCACATGTATTTATGTGTCTTTAATAAGAGACAGAGAGAATCTGTCACTGGTGAAAGCGAGAGTTTTGGAATAATGTTTCTATCATTACTACCAGTCTGCATCTGATATAACAGAACTAGAAGATACACAAATGAAGGAAAAAAGGGAAAGTGGTTCATTGCAGCTGAAGCAATACTTTGAAAATGTTAAAAATTAACGCATATATTAAAGTATATATCCAGAGATTAAAACGAGTCAGTACTCTCTAAAACAACAATGATTAGAATTAAGTTTATGCTCCTAGCAGATAAGGTCAGTAAAAAAATGGAAAACCGCGTGTCTGTCTCATGAACATAATTAAAAAATTCCTAAATAAAGTTAGGAACTGTGGTAAGCCCCCAAGATCCTCATCTTGTTTTAATTTCTCCTCTGTAGTGTGAGTAGATTCTGTGAATATCGTGGGTTCTCACTCCCATGCTTAGGTAACAGTTTATGGCAATGATGACAGAAATTTGCAGATATGATTGAAGTCCCTAATCAGTTTACATTGAGTTAATTAAAAGGCAAATTATTCTAGGTGGAACTCTGATATTAACAATCATATTGTTTCCCAATAATAATTTCATCTTTTCTTATTTTAAACTTTACATTTATGATTTCTATATCTACTCAGGTGAGCTCTTAAGTGAGAGAATCTCCTGATGGCTTGGAGTAAATCTCTAAGCGCTGAATCTAGTCCCGGCCAACAGACAGAAAAAGTGGGAGATCAGTCTTCTAACCACATAGAAATGAAATTTTACCAACAACCCATGAGGTTGACAGTTGACCCCAAGCCTCAGCTGAGATCAGAGCCCTGAATAACACCTTGATTTCTGCCTGCTGAGACCATGAGCACAGGGCCCAGCACACCTGTGTCTGGACTAACTCATGGAAATGGGAACTGTGGAACAATAACTGTATGTAATTTTAAGCCATGTTTGTGGTCATTTGTTATATAGCAATAGAAAATTGAACAAACAAACAAACAAAAATCCAGACATGCATAAAATAAATATTATAATCATGTAGAATGATAATTAATTAATATTAGAGGTTATATTAGCATAATTTACCATATTACATTTTAAAAAATTATATGATCATCTCTATAAAGGCAGAAAAATGTGATAAAATTCTATGTATATACATGATAAAGACAGCACCAGGAATAGAAGGGAGGATCCCCCCTATTATTGCCTCTATTCAAGCTGTAATAGACAAACTAGTTAGAATATTAACAAAAGATGTAGAAATCAGAGATAAATGGAGAGTTATGTCACTTTCTTAGAAGAAAGCCCTCCATATTATAAACATGGAAATTATCCACTAATTGGCCTGTATGTTTTTTTCAGTTTCAATCAAAATTTCACAACAGTTTTACGTAAATCCTGAAAAGCTGATTATAAAATTCATATACAAGAGTAAAGGCCCAAAGTAGATAAGAAATCGTTAAGGGAGAGGAGGAAGAATGTGACTCATCAGTTTCTAAATTGTTAAAACTAAATAATAGAGCACGTTGCTATTTACATGTGTAAGAAAAATAAAACAAATAAACAAAATAGTTTCAAAGTACCCAAATTTGTATGAGTGAATTAAAAAAAGCATTAGACATCGTGTCAGAAGGGATTGTCAGTTCATAGATGGTGCAGAGACAACTGGCTGTCCAAATGGAAAATTAAATCAAATTCTCCCATCACTCCCATCACTCCAGAAACACAAATATATTTTATATGCAGCAAAGATGATGTGGAAACCAAAAGGATAAAACTTTTGGAATACAATACAGAGGCCATCTTTATATTATTAGAAGGAGAAATGCTTTCTAAGAAAAAAATAAATTTTTATCTATAAAGTAATAGATTGATCACTTTGATTACATTAAATTAACAAGAACAATCATAATAAGCTGCTATGCAATGAAACATATCATGAAGTTTAGAGAAGCATCACAGACTAGAGAAGAGACTTGTAATGTGCACAGGTCAGACTTGTAATCACAATTTATAAAGAATTTCTTCCAGTCAATAAGAAAAAGAACAGCTTCCCCCTGCCTCGCAGATTTAAAAAAAAAAAAATGCAGCAAGTAATATAAAAAGAAAAAAACAAGAATGGCCATTACACCATTTTTTGAGCATAGAAATATGCTCAGCATTACTAATCATGGGCAAAATCCAAATTAAACGAGTACTATAATACCCAGTAGATGGTAAAAATGACGTCTGATAACTTCAAAGTTGTCAAGGATGTGAGCGTATAAAAGTTATTCCATCTCCTCGTGCAAGAGTAAACTGGTAGGTACAGTCACTGTCTCAAACCTAGGGGTGGTGAAGGTGCCCATAAGCCACTAGGGCCGATTTCACTTCTGGATCTAAGGTAGAGGAATGCTCAAGTACACAAGAGACTATGTGTAAAGACACTCATTGCAAACGGCTTGTGAAGGTAACGTAGCAGTCTCACAGGGCCGATGGTTATATCTCAAACACTTAGGCTGGGAAGGGCCTGTAACTAAATGATTCCCACATATAAAACGATGCATAAATGAGTTATGGCTAAATCACTATGTGGTGGAATCACATAACGATATAGGAGGACGGTGTAAATCCATTTCAAATACTGGTTACCTCTGGGAAGAGATGGGGGTTGCTGTAAGAACAGGGTGGGGCCTCGGGGGAAGGAAGGGAGGGGGCGGAGAGGCCTGGGGAGCACAGAAAGGAAACATGGCATTAGCTTAATGTCTGTCAGTGCATAGGGATCCCTATTATTGTTTTCTTAACTTTTTGTAAATGTAGACAATCTCATGATTTAAAAACACACACATGTAAATGAGTTAAAGGGGACAGAGTTAGAAAAGCCAGGTCAGAAGTTGGAATTTTCTTCTAACAAATGTTAAAGAGAGATGAGGGAAAACAAACAGCCTAGTTTATTGGCTTCCTACCATTTTAGGCTCACAGAAAAAAAAAAAACAGACCCCAAAAAACCAAAAAAAAAAAAAAAAAAAAAGGCATTTTACCTATTGACCCCGATACGTGTAAAAGTTTTACGAAACGCGGCATAGGCCTTACTGCGCTGGGCACGGTGGGTTCTCCGTGGTTGGCCCGCTTTGCTTTGTTCCGTCTCACAGTCGGTGCTATTCTGTGCTCCGTGTGCTATTCTGTCATCTTTCCCTCTCCTATTTCATTTTTAAAATGCCAATCCAGACCAATTATATTGACTCTGAGACCCGCCGGTGGATCACGGGCCAAGGTTTGAAGCATAGTGGTCCAGTGCCAAGAAAAAGACATTCGGATTAGATCTGCAATTTCATCCCGACTCTGACTCTGTGTATAATTCTGTGCAACTCACTGAACTGCGTTGGCTCAGTCGCGCCACAGGAGAAGCGGGCTTGACGGTGGCACCGGGCTCGTTCATTCATCATTTACTGCGTATCTGCCGCTGGCTGGGCCCTTTTCAAATGCCGAGGGGATCAAGACAGTTGATTTTTATTGAGGATGCTTTTCATTAGTGAAAGGACTATACTATTTTTATTATTTTACAAAAAAACAAAACAAAAACAAAACCCGAACAGATTCAGCAAAATGTAGAGAGCAAAATATAGACTCAGTTTCAATTAGACCCAAGGATTTTTATAAGACCTAGAGGCCTCAAATGTAGTCCACTGGAGAATGTCAAACATATGCACACTGGAAATAAAATGTTTTACAGGAAAACTTTTCATGGTATCTATTAAATATGAATTGTACTCTTCAATTCTCTGGTGAGTAAAAATGTGGTAATGCTTTCAAAAATAAAATTAAGTCATACTCCCAGCTCTCACTTGCTTAGAAAGGGGAGCAATTTAACCTAATTTGTGCTTTGGGGGACTTCTTGACCTCCCCTTTCACCTCCCTGAAGTCACATTCAGGGTGAGGGCTGGTGGTGGTTGGAAAACAGGGGGAGGGGCTTCAGCCTTCAGTTCACCGTGGCTGCTGTGAGGTGCCCTGCGCTTCATTCCAGCCCTTTCTCCGCTTTACCAAATTGGGGCAAGAAGTCTTTTTTTGTAGCTCCCAGCGCCATGGCCCTTGGGCACCGTGAACCTCAGTGTCTACATGCCAACCCATCAGAGGCTCTAGAGGGGAATGGAGCTGTCGAACCCCTACCCAACTCTCACTACCATGGAAACACAAACAAGCACCGAATCTCCCGCTCTCCCTTGGGGGCTGCCTTCCAGCTCCTGCCCCCCCAACCTTCTACCCTCTAAACCCCAGGGCTTCTCTCCGCCTATGAGCCTAGTCCAGGTTAGTTCTATTTGAAAATCAAATCTCTTAAATGTGGCCCAAGGGGCAGGGTCTCCAGCACCCATTGTCCTTGGTTAGGTGTGAACAGGGTGAATGGAAAAGTAATTTGTTTTATCCCTGATTATTCTGAAAGCAAAGTAAAAATTAGTATCTCAATAAGTTATTCTGAAACATTGGTGTGATATGTAGGTATAAATACCTCTCAGAAGACAATGTTGCACAAGTAAGATTTGGCGAAGAAATCTTTAAAAAGGTTTATTTTTTAATAAACCTTTAAAAAAGTTTTATTTTTTACAATTTCCTACTATGTAGGGAAACAAAAATCAGAAGTTCAGATTAACATATTATTAATTGATATATTTATCTTCAAAAATTAATACTGTCAATTGTTTCTTAGTGTTTTTTTTGGTATATATCTTTATTGATTTCAGAGAGAGGAAGGGAGAAAGAGGTAGAAACATCAATGATGAGAGAGAGTCATTGATCGGCTGCCTCCTGCACGCCCCCTGCTGGGGATCGAGCCTGCAACCCGGGCATGTGCCCTGACAGGGATTCGAACCCCGATTGCCTGGATCCTAGGTCAATGCTCAACTGCTGAGCCACACCAGCCAGGCAATTTTTTCTTTATATGTGTTGCAAATATCAGATAGGTAAATATTGAAAATTTTATGTTTTCATTGTGATTATACATTTTATCATAATTCACAGGTCCTCGTATCTCTAATAATGTGCTTTAACTATTTTATCTGTGACAGACTGAGGGATAGTAGCTGTGTTTCCGTTAGCATTTACCTGATATGGTTTTTTCAGTCTTTGACTTTCCTACATGCTTTTCAATGTCCTTACGTTTTAAGTGTGTCTTGTAAGTAAAAACACATTTCAAAATTCAGCCTCTGCCACTAGTAAAAAGAGCCTATTCACTTTTATTTTAATTACTTCTTTATTTCTATCATATTTTAAGCTTTCTAATTAATTACGATATTTAAAAATCTCTCCATCTTAATTTTTTTACTTCTATGACTGCTTAATGTGTTTTTATTCAATATTTTCCTTAAATAGTTGGACTTTTTTCAATTTTTTCTATTTTTATGGTTATCCTAATTATTTACATAATGAAGTCTTAGGTTAATTAATACCTCTAGCCTTCTCCTGAATAATATAAGAAACATAAAGTGCATTAATTATGATCAACTTACTTTTAATTTTATCCATTTTTAGTTCTATTTTCTTATATTTCCTCCAGATAATTTATTTTATTGCAGTCGCAGATGATGAATACTCATTTAGATTTGCCCGTATTTAAGCATTTAGTTTTACACCTTTTTTCTTACAAGTTTTTTTTTTGTTTTTCAAGTTTACTTTCTCTCATTTTGACATATGTCTGTCAAAGCGTGATTCAAAAAATGATTTAAAAATTTCTAGAAAATAGTGAGCATGTGACAGAGTTTCATTTGACTCTCTGATATAATATGTGAGACACTGGGGTGGGATACAGGGGCTCTGAGCACAAAAGGATGCTGAGGTGTGACTGCCATGGGAGCTGCAAAGCTACTTAAATAAATAACCACACAGACAAATGATGGGAATGTCAGGGTACCTGGTGGGCTCAGTCATGTGAAAAATAGCATTTAGAGGGATTTTGCTATTGTGTTAGAAAGGATTCAACATGTTAAATGAAGAAATAAGGCCCTTATTATCTCTAAGAAAAGCAAAATAAATAAGTAAATAAGTGAGCCTAAAAGGAAAGGTAATCACAGTAGACAACTAGGGCAAGGTGTAAATAATACGGAGCCAATAGGTAATGTGGATCAGATATTGATTCAACCGCAAGCTATATTTATCATACAGTCCACTCACATTGGAGGGGCGGGGGGTGGATATGAGTGTGAGTGTGTGTGAAAGACACGCACACAGAGAAGGCGTTTATGTGGAGGGAGGGAAAAGCAATACTCTGTGAGTGCTAAAAGCATACCTGTGTTCATAAGAGTTGAGTAGAAAATTTCTAAAACTGATATAGTAAAAATATGCCTATTATTCAGAAGACATGGATGTGTTTAGGATGCTGCACTTATAGATGGAGAGGAATGGGTTGTGCAACTGAGGTGCACGCGAGTGAGATGTTAGTTGTGTCTGAAAAATGACTAAAAACCCATATATTTGCTAATGGCTGCAACTGAGAAGGATACCATGTGAATTTGCCAGTAGGTAATGATTGTGAAGACGACTCAGGGCCTGGAAGTTGTGTCCATGGGGAGGGGCCACCAACGTTTACATTTTAAAGGCATTTCCATTTCCCGTAGACTAAGGACAAATGTTAACGGCAGCAAGTGCTGCTTTCATCTTAATTTCAGAAAACTTTATTTTGCTCCTGAAAGGCAATGAGTGGAGAAGATGTGCTGGTGGAGAAACGAGGTTTCTCTTGGCCACCGAAGCGTAGTTTCGAATCCTAGAAAGAGCTGGGACAGTCATTCTGTTCGCTGTCCTTGCACGGGACTGGATGGAGGGCTGGCCGGCCTGGCCGGTCCGAGAATACTTGAGCGTTCACGAACCAGTTTATTAATTCTTCTCGCATCTGCTCCTCGTGGGATTACGTGTAGATTATTTTCACAGCTCCACCGAAGAGACATCAGGCGCTTGCTTGCTTTCCTGCCCCGAAACTGAAGTTCAGCTTGTATTTGCCCCTCTCTTGGAAGCATCGGTCTAAATAGAAACTTGCAGAGTTTTAAGGTTGTGACAAAGCTCTATTACCCAGGCAGACAGTCCCTCCCCAGGCAGGGCTCCCTGCAGGATCCGCTGTCCGGAGGTTTTGCTCTGGGAGAGCAGACAGCACAGTCAGACCCCAGGCTGTTTTCTTATTTATGCTTTGTTACGACTTATGTCTGAGGCGGTGGAAATTCTCTGGGACCAGCCTTTCCAGTAAAGTCAGTGTTAGTTTTCTGTTTCCTGGAAATAGAGCCGTGGCTTAAGAAATGGTTTAGTTCCTCTTCTACGGACATATTTCTTTCTATTTTTATTTTTTAATCACAAACTCTCCCTTCAGATTTAAACATCTGCACTTGTGGAGGAAATCCTCTTGGGCATGGGAGATAATGGGAACTTCAAATAGCTGCTCCCACTGAGATCAGTGAATCAGGCCCCAGCCTGGGTGAGGCGGGGCAGTTTGCCTACGTCTTGGGGACTCCGGCCCAGGTGGCAGCTCTAAATATCCCCATTTTTTAAAACTTGCTGCCCAGAAAAGTTCTTTCTAATTATTTAATAATCCTGATTCATTCCGAAATAAATTTCAGCACGTTCTGTTTTGCCATCGGTAAAAGCTGTGTGTTAATTTCGTTTTTAATTGTCCCTGTTACAATCAGCAAGCATCCCTGAGAACAGAAACATGCGAAATCTGGATTGGAGTCAAATTATTAAACGCTTCAGGAATATATTCGTTTTAGAGCTTCTTTGCACCCTTATTTGGAAATATATACTATAAATCCATGAGGGTAGCCCGGCCAGGCGTGGCTCAGCGGTTGAGCGTCGACCTAGGATCCAGGTGATCGGGGTTCGATTCCCGGTCAGGGCACATGCCCGGGTTGCAGGCTGCAGCCGATCAATGACTCTCTCATCATTGATGTTTCTATCTCTCTCTCTCCCTCTCCTTTCCTCTCTCTGAAATCAATAAAGATATATTTAAAAATAATAATAAATCCACGAGGGTGGATGCCATATGGTGTTTGGTCAGCCCTGTTCCTTCCCCTTAACAGCTTGCCTGGCATCGAGTGCATGCTTCTTAGATATTTATAAAGTTGGTTATTAAAGGACTCAATGGATGTATCTGGGGATGCGTATGTCTAAAAGCATCAGATGTCCACGTGGAAAGGTTTCTTCTGCCTCATGCTGGTGGTTTTTACGCTTCCTACATGCTTTAGGCTGTGCCAGAGTAAAATAACATCAAACACGGACTCTCCCCTGGACTCGCCCGTCCCAAACGCCGGTGAAGCTAACGGCGCAAGACGAGGTGTGACAGAGCAAGGAAAACTGTGCCGACCCGGCTTTTCTGAAGTGACATTCCCCACGGTGTGTAGGTGGGTAATGGGATCCGATAGAGAAAAAGCATTTTGAAAAGCATGGCCTGGCTGCACAGGTTTCCAGCAAAATTATTTGAAGAGATTTGAGTTTAAAGAAATTCACTCTGTAAGCAGTTGAGAGCTTTGGCAGAGCACGTTCCATATGGATGTATTTATATAAATCGGTTTCCATAGTACCTGGGCTCTCTAAGCCTTGTCTTAGCAGAAGACGAGCGAAATCGTCAAGGAGCCCCGTTGACTTCCACGAGGACACCGTCACTGACGCGCTTGGCCAGCGCTGTCTGCCCTTGGGAATCCCGGAGACCCGGAGACAGGGCAGACAAAGCTGTGCGACAAGAGGCCCTCAGCTCAGGCACCTGAGGCGGGCGTGAGGCAGAACCGCCAGCGGTGCGAGGACTGCGGGCCGGGCTCTCCCGCGGCCACACAGCTGCCACCGGGCAGGAGGGACGGGGCAACAAGTAGCTGTCGGTGCCGCGGCCCAGGGAGGGGGACGGCTCCCTTCGCAGGCCCGGGAGTGAAGAGGAGGCTTCTCTGGGCAAAGAGTGGCAGACAGAGCGGAGGGACAGGAAAAACCCAGGCGCAGAAGTGATGGAGGGACTGGACTGTTCGGAGTAGATGAATAGGCCCTTTTTCATGTACGCAGCTTGTAACAACGACTGGAACCATTAGATCTTGTTTTCACTGACTGGCCACCACGTTCCTCCATTCAAATGGAAATGTTACCTCTGCTGTGTGGGACAGTTGTTTGAAGGGAACATCCAGGGTGTTTCTGTATATTGAAAGCTCCAGGAACAAAGATGTAGCCTCCAGAGAGGGGCCATGTAGCTTCCGTCTTGGCTCATGAAAAGATATTAAATTAGGGCTCATGTGTGTATGTTCTGAGTACAGGTGCCCAGTGCTGCTTAGTCTGCCTAAGTCCTAAGAAGCTGAGTAGTGGTAGGTAGGTAGGTAGGTAGGCAGAGATGTAGGTCTTCTCTGATGATTTGCTCTCTGCAAGATGGAGACTCGGGAAAGCAGGGGTGCAATTCAGTCCAAGTCTGAGCGCCTGAGAACCGGGGGAACACACGGTGTAAATCTTAGGCCAAGGGCAGGAGGAGGTGAGACGAGATGTTCTGGTTCAATCGGTGAGTCTGTGAGGCCGGGAGAAAGGATGAGTTCCTCTCCCTCCACCTTTGGTTCTGTTCAGGACCTCGATGGGTCCAGGTGGCACCTGTTGGGTGACGCTCGCCCACAGAGGGCAGGGCAACCTAATTTACCGAGCCCGCTGATTCAGATGCTAATCGCATCTGGAAACACCATCGCAAACACCCCCCAAATCATGGGACTCTCTCAAGTGTTCACATCAAATGAACCGTCACATGAAGGGAGAGACAGGAAGAGCCATTTGACCTTTTGTTGAATTCCCGTGATTCTAGGTGGTAGATGAGGTATTTTTTTCTACTCTAGTGATAAAACACGTACATCACTGAGTGACCACATGCCTTACCTAGACATCGTAGCTGGCCACAGGGAAATTAGGGCTACACCAAAACGTCCTACCTATCCAGAGCTTTTCCTGCTATCCATCATTTCCCCTCACAGAGCTACGAGTATATTACTGCTTGTATTATCAACAAGACATGTCCAAACCTGTAGAGAATTTTTATGAGTTTATTTGAGCCAAACTGGTGACAATTGCTGGGAAGCAAAATCTCAAAGTATTGAGAAAATGCTCCAGAGAATGGCAGTTTTGCAGCTTATTTTATACATTAGAATAAAAGGAGGAGATGTCAGGAGGGTTACATGAAATCCCTTGGTGGGAGGTTAGGAGGCAGGAGGAATCTAAGCAGGGGAGTCTCTGGGACTGGATACAAAGTGAAACAGAGAAATGCATCCAGTACTTTCTTTACATTGGTGCGTACAGGGCTGTTAATACCTAACATGTACAGCACAGAGAGATGGCACCGGGGCAACAAGGTAACAGTGAGCGGTTCTGTGGTCCTGCTCTGGGGTTGTGCCCTAAGGGGCCTGGAACAGGAGATAACTCTGGCATTTCAAAGGTATTTGTTATCTTAGATGCAAAAAGACGACAGACAGGCTCACTTAAAGATTTACCTTTGTCAAGGCCTAGGCCGTGACTGCCGCCATGACTGGCTTTCAGTTAGGCATTTTTATGTTCAGAGCATCCTATGTGGTTACTTTTGGTCTCTGAGTTTGTAGGACTTGTCATAGTTTGTAGGCCCCACCATGCAGGCCTCCCCTGAACTTGTCAGGTGGAGTGTGTGGCCCGTTTTCACCACAGTATGTTCATCGGTGTCATCCGCCATCTGTGACTTATGTTTTGTTACATGACAGGCCTTTGTTCAAGGTGAGTCACTGCATCGCATCGTTGATGACTGTACCCCAACTCGGCCACAGTCAGTTCCTCAGCAGTTTACAGCGATGCCACGGGGGCTTATTCGGAAACTCGGGGGGAAGCTCTTACTATAGAATTCCTCTTAGCTCTGCCTTTTCCTAGATTCTCTCATCAGCTCTGCAGGTTGCATAGCCCTTTGCTGGAACTCAGGGCTTTTTGTGATCTGACCCCAGCTGACCTTGACATTCTGTGTTATCGGTGTATCTCGGTGTGAACCTCATGGGCCACTCAGAGATCTCAGCTCCTGGCCTTTCGCACACCCTCTGCCTTTCTTCATGCTCCTGGGCTGCTCACCTTCCTGCTGGGATAGCCTCTCCCTCTGTGCAGTTCTTCCTATGGTTCCAGTGGCTCAGGCCAAACACCGTGAAGTCACCTTGATTCTCTCTCTTTCATGCCCACGTCAAATCCATCAGCATATCCTGTTGGCTTTGCCTTTCAGAAGAGTTCCAGAAACCAATACTCTTTCACTACTCCTGCTTTGACTCTGACCCATCGTACCACTGACTCTCACCTGTATTTCCAAAGCCAGCCAAACAACTGGGCTCTTAGCTTCCCACCTTGTTCCTCTCCGCCTGTCAGGGCAAGCGCAGCCAGCACAGTCATCTTCAGGCATGTGGTAGATTCTAGCACTCCCCCGCTCTGTGAAGGTCCGTGATATCTGAGATAGCCAGCCAGGCGCCGGAATCCTTGGTTCTCACGTCTGTCAAATTTTATCTTGCAAAACACTTTCTCTTAATCAGTCTGCTCCAGTTACACTGGATTCTGTTCTGTTCCTTGAACCTTCAGGCATGCTCCCACTGCTGACCTCAGGGCCTTTGCACTTGTTGTTCCCTCTGCCTAGAATATTTATCCCCCTGCGCCCCCCACATCCCATGGTTTACTCTTTTACTCTATGACTTTTTAGTATGGTCTTCTCTGATTATTCTGTTTGAAATACATCCCCCTTCAGGACTTCCTACCTTCCTTTCCTGCCTTAGTTTTCTCCATGATACTTACTATAACTTTAAAAAATGTATAGTATATATACTGTTTGGCTCCCCCATGTAAAGTGTGAGCCACCTGAAGGCAATCATTTTCGTCTGCTTTGTTCACTGTTCTTTCCTGCGTGCACATCAGTCTATGTCCCATATTAGAAATTGGATAAAAGAGAGAATAAATGGGATTTTTTCCC
The DNA here is from genome assembly GCF_964146895.1 of Miniopterus schreibersii. Lineage (NCBI taxonomy): Eukaryota > Metazoa > Chordata > Mammalia > Chiroptera > Miniopteridae > Miniopterus > Miniopterus schreibersii. Next base: position 9,862,274 of record NC_138101.1, on the reverse strand, counting down.
CAGCCAAGATGAATTACCAGGGATTGTATTCACTCTTCTAGCTGAAACGGAAATAAAACATAAAAAGATATGAACAGCACTTTACTGGCTATCAGCAACAAAGGACAGTAATCCCTTAGAGACAGAAAACAACCATTTAAGTTGTACAGTTTCCCCAATTTTCTGCCTTTGCCGAGTCTTCAGGCTTGCTGCAGGGCAGAGAACTATAGATGGAGCTGGTGAACCCTGAGTTTCAGGATGGAGCGGAGAGTCCAGGGAGAGCAAGAGGCTAGAATTTCCGAGAGAGTGCCCGAGGGGCAGGGCGGCAGGAGTAGAGAATTCCGGAAATTGCCGGGTCCCCTCAGGTAGGTGTCTCATGTCCTGAGCCTGTTGATGGAAGTGCCTCGGTTGAGACAGCCTGTGGCGCTTGCCCGGGCACACATCACCCTTAGGAGCCCCCGACGTTTCCCCGCAGGGCACCAGCTCAAGGGCAGAGCTTGCTCTCTGGGATCTCGTTATAATCACAGGATGCGCTCAGCCAGAAACCACCAGGGAACTCTGAGGAGCGAGACGTATACTCACACGTTCTAGAGGGTACAGGACATGCCCAAGGGCCACCCAGCAAGGTCACAGCTAGAGAGAGAGAACTTGGCCTTTATTAGGGCCTGAGGGTGGAAAGTCTAGGGTTTTGTGTTCACTCTTTATTGGCTAATTTAAAGCATAAGAGCAGGAATTAGAATGAGGAATGGGGAAGCGGGGTCACTCCCCAGTCAGTTATCTCAGGGACCCAGGGCTTTCTGTGAGTGACTTTCATGGGAGGGGAAGGCCCAGTTCCTTTTCCAGATATTTTGCTTGCTAGTTGTTGAGTCCTACAATTGGCCATATGTTTATTCTAGATGGATGTCTTTTGAAATGGGTGCCATGGCAATTAAAAGCTTTCTGTCAGGCACTTACTGCAAACACCAACCAGCTCATGCATGTGAGGAAGCTGCCTGAGGACAGGAAATAACCACCCCAGAGGGCGACAGGTAAGAGGGCAGGACTCACACAACTCTGAGAAGAACACCTGCTCGCTAGCCGGGCTAGAAAGCCACCCCGCTCTCAGAGCATTAGGCAGGGTATAGAAAAGGCCGCCTCAGCAGCGGGCCTTGCACTAAGCATGGTTACAGTCCAACGAACGCCTCTTGAAAGCAAGACTTGAAAGAGTCAAAGTGTTTCCAAGTAACTGAAATGCAACTCAGAACAAAGCTCAAGAATAATTTTAGAAATGCAAAAATATCCAGCACCCAACGGGTTAAAGTCCAGGATCCCTGGCACACCTCGGAAATTACCAAACAGGCAAAGAAGCAGGAAAAATACCCTCCAATAAAGAGAAAAACCAATCAGTTGAATTTGACACAGAATCGACACAGATGTAACACTTAAAGTCAAGGAAGTTACGGTTGTTACACTAACGGTGTTACATATGTTTGAAAGGAAACTTGGTGGGTCAGGGTAACAGATTCATTTTGTTCATTGTGCTGATGGTTTCACAGGAGTGTATCTTTGTCAAAACATCAATGTGTGTGCAGTTTGTTATAGCTTGGTAATACCGCAATTTAAAAATGAATGAATGAATAAATGAAATGGTACCTTCTACTTAAGCTCCCACGCTTCAGTATTTATCCTGTTTCATTGTGGTATGTCACCTCGTGTAGTGCAGATACCACTGGGTACCAGAGAAGATAAGCCATGTAAATATTTGTATCACCTATAAAATATGCAAAGTTTAGGTTCACTTGGTATGTGACAGGTGAATACATTAACAAAACAACTTGGAAGCCTGGGAATACAGTGCAATGGTCAAGTGCTGTAAGGATTTTTTCTTCTTAATTGAGCTTTGGCATTATGAAAATTTGGAGCATTGTGCTTTTCCTCCTCTTGGAACAATTTTTTCTTCCTCACTCTTTGCTTAGTTAATTTCTAGCTATCCTGAAAGAGCAACTACCAAAGAGTTAACTCTTCTGGTCCCCAAGACTATTTTTTGTTTTCCATTAACATGTTCTTTGTCACCCAGACTCCTTCTTTGTATCATGGAATCACAGTTAAAATTAAATAATGTCGATTGTAAGTATCTACTTAGTGTCACTTGCTAAATGGAAGTCGAATAGACGAAAGGGCTGGGGCCCTCAGTATGTAGCCAATATGCATTTGTTAGACGTGACAAGATGTTAGGCACAAGTGTACAATAGATACATTTGGAAGACACTGGCCACACAAAGATGCAGGGGTGCAAAAGAAATGCTGAGAAGCTCCGCATTCATAGGGAGGGTGACTGACGGACAGGGCCCTGGAGGGTGTGAGGGGAATGGCTTGGGGAACAACTGTGCTGTGGGCTTCATCCCCCCAGGAGAGGTGATTATTATTTTTTTTTTTTTCATCTTTAGCCTGGGGAAAGGAACTTCTCAGAATTACCCAGAACCTCAACATACATTCTGTATGGGGATGGGGCGGTTAGTCTGGGGTCCTTTTAAAAGATGAGATTCCTGGCAGGAGCAGAAGCTAAGCGGTGGTGAGGTGCAGCCAAGAGATGAGGCAGGTGCTTTCATCAAAGGGGCTGAAATTAGAAAGCACAGCAAAGGAGGCTCTGACAATCTTAGGAAACATTCATCGGGGGAAGGGTTTTAGGGATCAATCATGCCAAAGGATGGAGGGTCACCATATTACAATTCCAATCAAGTGAGAAATGTCCTATCCCCTTCCCCCACACTGTTCCCATTTGAGCTTTTCTGGAGGAAACAACACAGGAATCGATCACAGACATTTGGCGCTGTCCAGGATGTCCAGGGAGACATTCGGTCCATGCCAACAGGTCCTTGGAATTTGGTCCTGTCCAAATGTGCATGAATATATTTGGTCCACACCAACTGGCTATTGACATTGGGCCCTGTCAAAGATGTCCATGCTTAGAAAATGTCCGTGGGTTCAAACAACCCACAAAATTTATTTCTACTTTTGGTTTACACGATTAATACATAAAAAATGCTATCGTGTTTAATTGGCCAATTATTATATTATGACTTTATTTCCAATAGTAATTTTTCTCGCCTTGGTAGCCTAGCTGGCAATGGCTCATGGGGTTAGGTTCATGGACCAACTTGGAGCAGGTGTTTTCATGGATGTTTGAATGGGACCAAATATTCACTGATCATAACTGTTAGCAATTATTGTCTGCCTGGCACCTGGACTTTCTGAGTCTTGGTTTGAGAAAATTACTAATGAGATGAGCTTCATTTTGCAGGGTACCCAGACAGGGAGCATAAGTGTTAGTTACTTTTAGTACTAAAATACCAGCCCAGCGGCCCTTTCCACCGACACACAATCCTTTCATCCTACCCTGCTCTGCCTTCCCAAGCTGTCTGTGCGTCCGATCACGTGAAAACTCCAAGTCTTTGAATGGAATAGTTTTGAAAACATTCTATTAGGGGTTCTGAAGCAGTGAATAATAACTATAATTCATTAACCGAAAAATACATGTAGTAAGAATGTATGTTATTTCTGTTTTAAAGATAGTTTGCTGAAATTTTCTTTAAAATGCATGCATTAGAGTAACTAAACAATTACAACACACACACACACAATCCTAAAGTGTAAGATATCAGAGATGTTAATGGCTAGTTAGTCCAGGTAAATTTTCCATTGTCTTTAGGCCTGGATTCATGTAATGAAATTGCCAAAAGTACTGAAACGGACATTTTAATAGTCTAGATATCTTAACAGATGGACGTGAGACTAGTTCACATTTAAAAAAAAAATCCAAAACAAAATAAAAAGAAACCTGAATTTCAACTAAGTTGGCAGCAGAAATAAGATTCTGTAAAAATCAATTTAGCACTAATTAAAGAGGGCGAATCCCTTGGTTTTACAGAGGCTGCTCCCTGTTGTCCTTAAATTCTCTCCTGTTCCAATCCCCAACCCCCATTCTACCCATAAATGAAAACAAACTCGAAAGGATCTGGAAAAAATAGTGTTTTAATAAAGATACTTTAAATGATAAAAGGAGGTAAGTATATCCTGAAAGGGAAAACCAAAGTGCAGAGGGAAAATCTGATTTTACAGAATGGCATCATAATATAAAACCAGATTTGTATACTTATAAATGTAAGTTGTGCATGTTCTTCCTCTGCCAGAAAACGACATGAGACACATCTGTGTAAAATATATTTCCAATTTAACCAGTCTGGAATGGCCACATTCATTTTCTAGTTCATCGCAAGGGTAAGTAACATAATAAGCACAATGTATTCTCCAAATTTAATAATTTAACATGCTTGCTTGGTTAACTTACTATTGCCAATGTAACATCTTGGGCCTTATTTTTTTCTATATAAAATGCTAAGCACATCGAAGACGCCAGCAAACGTAGAATTCAGAGTTCATCTTCTTCAAACTAAGTTGGTGGAAACAGGGATGCTTTTTTCTTTTTTGCCATTAAAATCATTTTTATTTTAAATAGGGTTCCCTATTTGATAGTTAATCATAAACATGCAACCTTCTCCCAAAGAAACCCAAATGCCCTTCTAAATGGAATAAAATCAAGCTAAACAAAGATCTAAAAATAAGTCTGTTAAGATGTTTATACAGAGAGAAAATCAACTTTAGAAGGAACATGCGTGCGTGTGTTGTAATTGGAAAACACGCTAAGGCTGATGGAACGCAGGCACTATGGAGTTACTTTTCTATTGTGTTTTTTTAAATGCAGGAAATATATTCCACAGAGATGCACTAAGTCATTTCCAAGGGGGCTCCTTTGGGCTACAGCTGAAAGACCAATATTTAAATATATAAAGTGTGTAATGCAACATGAACAAACAAATTAGTTGAAATTTTCCCTCCCTATTTCCATTCTCAGTTTTCACTTAGAGCAGAACTCAGTACAGACAGGAGAAGCCCAAACCTGCTGAAATCCACTAATGGGACTGAGGGCCAGGAAAATGGGTATTATTCAGTGTTTTCTTCAAATTTACTTAGATGCAATACAGTTCCAAACTTGTTCTCTCCCACAGAAACGGCAGATTCTCGTGACTTCAGCTCTCAGTGTATTCAGGTCTTTGCTCGAGTGTCACTTTATCCCTGAAAGCTCCCTGGGTCCTTTAGTCAGAAGGGTGCCAACGGCACTCATGGCCTGATTACCCTGTGCCCGTGGTTCTTTCCCCTCTTTGCTGTATTACTTTTCTCCACTGCATGTGCTATTTAGTTTATTAATTTACTTCATCATTCATTGTCGCTATTATGAGTTATAATTAATATTATAATGTCTTGGTTCAAAAATTCAAGGTTCATTAGGAACATACATCAACCGTTTGTTGGTATTTAAGTCAGATAAACCTTGACAATTTTTTTCTGTATTTTAGAAATCAAAAAACATCCTTCTTAAACATTTTTATCGTCCTATCGTTCATAGTCTTTTACAAAGTCTTCCTTTATGATCTGTTAACCTAAAGAGACCAGATGGCCCTGGCTGGTGTGGCTCAGTTGGTCGAGCGTCGCCCACGACGGAGAGGTCACAGGTTTCATTCCCGGTCAGGCCCAGAGCTCCCAGGTGGAGGCTCTGAAGCTGCTGGAGGAGCTCGTGTGGCTTCACCGCAATCGCTGGGGGAGAGGGGTCAACACCAGGACTGTGGGGAAGGTTCGGGCTGAGCAGGCAAAGCCAAGTTATGAATTTTGGATTTTGTCTTATGGACAGTGGGAGGTATTAAAGAATTTCCGGCAAGAGCTACAAAGCACTGGCTTAGTCAGAGCGTTTTGCCATTTGTGTTGTCCACTAAGAGAAATTAGAAGTAGGAGCATTGTCATTAACATTGAAAGGGGTGCTCGAGTTTAAACATGGTGGGGCTATTACTGCAGATAATACCCGAAGGGCTAAACATGAGGATGCAGATTTTTTTCGCAAAGAATTAACCCACTTTAGCTCTGGAAAGTTTAACAGAGCCATTTACATGTCATTGTCTAGGTGGACACATGTAAAGGGGAAAGGAGGGCCCAGACTGCTGGGTCTCACAACCCATTTCTGCTCTGTATACTTTGGGTGAATTGGGGTGAGGTGTTTTCTGTTTATTAGTGTTCTTATCTGTAAAATGAGGGTAAAAGTATTGTTTTACTGATTAAATAAGTTAATATATGCTAAATAACTTGAAGAATTCCTGGCACATTGTGTGTCTTAAAAACATTAAAAGAGACACAATCATATTTTATGAAGTACCCAGGGTGTGCTCAGCACTCTATTAGGTCTGGCAGGGCATAAATAAGGGTAATTTCTAATTTATGGTAATTTTGTGAGGCTGAAATGAGACCATATATCTCAAGTGTCTGGCATGGGCATTAGCTCATAATGAACACGCAATAAATGCAAGAGCTTCAGGAAATTACAGGGGAGCTGATCCGAGGATGGGCAGGGGCTCCTGAGGGTCAAGAGGTAAAGGGAGAGTCCAGGGCGTATGTGAATTGTTTCAGAAGTTTATGCCTTTGAACTTTTTCTTCATAGAGTGATTTTAAGAATGTTAATAGAGTTCTGGATTATGCAAAAGACAGAATACATGATCAGGACATCAGGAAAGCGGGGACGTTACAAAATGAGGGGGAAAGATTTTTTGTGCAGAAGGAATTCGATATTAAAAGAATTTTTAAAGCATTGAAGTAATCATTATGAGAAAAATAAAATCGTCGCTAGTTTTACAGTTTTTTTACAAATAGCTCTGTTTATTACCTATCTTTCTCTATACATAGACATTTTATTTGAATTATCCACTCAAGAAATCATAATTTCTCAGTGTCTGAGGATCTCTAAAGATCGTAATCTGGCCCTGGAGGAACAGTGTTAACAGATGAAACACAGGACGCCTGACCTTGACATTCAAGCGGGTCAAAGGCAATCCCTGCCATGGTTGCATCGTGTAAGGTGATTCTTTGTCTCGGAAAATTGTGAGAAGGGTCTCCAGGGCACGTCTTAGAAACTGGGTGTTCATTCATTCATAAATACGTCAACCATGTATTAAATACCCACTGCGTCAGCCAGGGCCCAGTGAGAAAAGGAGAAATCACTGCATCTAAGAGAATTTTTAGGGTAAGGAGGGCTGGAAGGTCAAAGGAAGAGAGCTGGGCTGTGGAAACTGGCAGCTGGGGGGCTGCCCTGTGCACGGGGACAGAGACCCAGGCTGCTGAGAGGGTGCTGCCTGGAGGAGGCGCGGCCTCAGGAGCAGGCCCAGACTTGCAGAGGCGGGTGTCCTCCTGGGAGGGGCGGCTGCCTGGCTCATGAAGGTTCCCCCCGAGGCTCTGCGGGGCTGGCCGTGGGCATGCGGGACCTGGAATCAGCTGCTTTGGCCGGAACAGCAGAAACAGGAGAAGCAAGGCTGCTCCCACCTCCCGCCGCCCAGTGTCCCCATGTGCTCCTGACTTCAAAGCCCCACAGCAGCCCCCTGGCAGAGGAGGAACACAGTTCGCCAGGTTCCCGCCTCACGCAGCAGAATTTAGAAAGGTGGGTTTAGACTGATATAAAAAAATTAAGCTTAATATCCAGCACACCTACTGTGTGCCACAAATCATGCTAAAGACACAGCTGTGAGTGAAACAAAGCCTCTGCGTTCATAGGGCTTATATCCTAGAAACAATAATAAAATAGCAACTACATAATTTTATCGCAGGTCGTCGTATATTCTGAAAGGAGGGGGAGCCAGAAGGAACTAGAGGGTGGCTGGTGGGGTGGGGAGGGCCCTGTTATTTAGCAGAAAGGTGCTGAGAGGAAAGACCAGGAGCACAGTCCCCGGTGGAGGAAGCTCTGTGGAGAGCTGATGCCATCCCCGCGAATGTCAGGGCCCTGAGGCCGCGTCCTGGCGCAGACGAGCTTGGAAAGGCAGGCCTGGGACAGGGCACGCAGCCTGTAAATCAGGTTTAATCTTATTACAAGTGAAATGGGAAGACACTGGAGAATTTTAAGCAATCTGAGTTGTGTATGAGGAAATTCGCCCTGTCTGTGTGGAGAATGAACTGTAAGGACAAGACAGATCCTAAACGCTCACAGATGTGTTTCGTTTCGCTCACACTGAGTTTAAAAAAAAAAAAGAAGTGACACTTAACTGTTGGTAAATTTCTAATTAAATTCAAATATCTGGCTTCTGTCTAAGTATCCGAAGGGTTGGCATTCCTGGGCTCACAACACGGCAACAATCTGTGGATGGGAAGTGGCCACAGCCTTTCTCCAAGGGCCCGTTCACCACTCCCCACCCTCCCACTTTGTCCCTCACAATTCATCCCTATTAATTAACCCGCATTAATTGCCTGGACCCTCTGGGCACTTGAGTTTGGGACGTCTGACCTTTGTGTTTTTTTTGAGTTCTATCAGGCTTTGGAGACACAACAGTGAAGAAGTAATATCTGTCCTGAAGAAGTTTCAATTTTCCATTTTAACTACAAAATAATTAGAAAAATGCCGTATCTCTGGAATTTAGTTTTGCCATAGTTTCAGATTTTTACTTTTAGGGCAAGGCATCTTTGATTTCTGGCTTCCCATATTATAGACCAAAAAATGTCCATCTCCCCGCCCCCACTGATAGTAACTGACCCCCTTGGGCGCGTCGCTGGTGCAGGCGCAGGCGACTGGGCCACTCTCGTCCAGATGGGAGCCGAGAGGCATGCGCACAAATCCAGCAGGCTCTTCCCTCTCCCCTTCCACAGCCAGCCTTGTTGCTCCTGCCTCAGGAGTAGATCACCTTCCAACACCAATTCCAACCGTCCCCGAGAGCTCAGGGTGTCCTCTCAGTCCTCTCGGACTTTCCTTCCGGCTGATCTTAGGGGACAGAGCCAGCAGTCCGGCTGGGTCGGGAACTGGAAACAGAATCTTTTAAAATGTTTTTCCAAACTTAAAGTCAGCATAGTACAGAGCTGCTTTGGCATATGAGCAGAGGAAGCAACTTTTTGTTGTTGTTCATAATGGATTTTTTAAGGGCTTGTTCTCAGGGGGGCCTGTTTACTATTAGTATTTCCCAGCACACTCAAGTTTCAATTTACATAAAACTTGGCTCGTATTTTAGCATTTACTAATTTATAGAAGAGTAAACACAATTACAAAGTTCCTGACATTTGAACACTGATGTTTGTGTGTTTGAGATTGTGACTGAGGCCTGTTCATTCAAGCATCATAGAGCTTTGTACCAATGTTATAGTCTTCTATAAAAATTAATTATTTGTATGGTATAAAATCCCACCTCACATCGCAAATATGAAGGACAATATAATTCAATAAAAACATTTCATGATGATGTAATTATCCAAATTATATCTTAGACGAAGCCCTAGGGGTCTGCAGAATTCGTCATGATGATGAAGACACTCTGTGTTTAACATAAAATGATTGTGTACATGAAAAAAAAATGTAGAAAGTAAATAAAACACACTGCAATGCCATTCTCTTAACTTTGGGGCAATCCTTTTCGTTTATTTTCAAAGTATCTGAGCAAATTGATGTCTTCCCCATCCCTAAATACTTTCTCCAAATAGATCATTGAGGGAAATGGAATTCATTTTTAAGCGCTTTCTATACAGATTTAATGTCTCATTCGTCATTCAGTCCCATTCAGCCAGTAAGTAGATTTCCAAAGGCAATGAGGTTCCAAAAGTGATGGGGTTTCTTATGAACAGTCTGACGATCATCTGGCTGTTTATTTATAAACCAAGGACGACAACATAGAAAGTTAGAAACCAAAGCTGCCTTGTTCCAAAATAAAAACCGAAAACTGTGGCGAACACTAAATTCCTGTAACACAGCAGTTTTGTAATTATTTTGCAGTTGAAAATGGGAAATTCAGGCTTCTTCAGGACAGACGTCACTTCTCCTTCCCTGTTTTATCCTCAGAGCCTGACACAGTGCTCTGGAGGCATCAATCAGTATGAATGGAATGGTTATTGACTACATGTAAGTGCCTCTGAACGTTTTTATAAGTGATTATATTATGGTTATTATAAAATGGAAATGGGTAGATGCTAAAACCCATTGACAAGTAGGTTCGGCATTGGCTTCAGCAAAACTTGGGAATGGTTTACTGACTCAGGTTATTAAATATTCTTAAAGTGATTTGGATTAATGGAAGTTCATGTACAAAAATATCCCATAGGGAATATAGTCAATCATATTGAAATAACTGTACGGTGCCAGGTGGGTACTAGACTTACAGGGAGGACCCCTTGGTAAGGCCTATGCTTCTGAAAGTGTGACCCTGGACCAGCAGGATCATCAATGCCTGGCAACTTGTTGGAAATGCAAATTCTCGGGCCCCGCCCCAAACACGTGGAGTCAGAGCTCTGGGGCAGGACCCAGCCATGGGTGTTTTAATAGAGGCTCCCAGTGTTTTGCACACTAAGTCTGAGAACCAGTTGCTTAAGAACCAAAAGTAGTTATGCCAAGGAAAGCAGACTGAAGGGAGGGGAGCTGCGAGGCAGAAAGAATCCTATTGCAGGGGGATGAGACTAATTTTGAGCATCTCCTGAGGGACGCATGAGCCACAGTGATTGGAGGTTACAGCATGGCAGGTTTTGACTCATGACTTAGGAAGTATTAATTTAATCCCATGTGTGTGCAAGGCCCTCTGCTAAATCCCAGGAAGAGAAACATCAAGGAGGGTGTGAGTCTGCTCGTCTGGCGCTCACTGACTTCTGTGAGTGAGAAACAAGCATTTTTCGAGCATATGAAACAGGGAAAAAACAGGGGAGTGGCCCCTCTGTGAGACTTACAGGGCAGACCAGGCATCACCAGTGAGCTGGCACTTAAGCTGAGTCCTGAAAGATGGGCAGAAATTACCTAGAGAAAGAGTTTAGGAGAATTAGAGCTGTTCAAAGGCAAAAGGGAATGGGAGGGGAAAGAGGGAGAGAGAGAAACTGCTTCATGTGGTTTCAAGCTGCCTTGTCACATGCGGTGTGAGGAGGAAGCAGGCCCTCTGCTTCCTATGAAGAAGGAATGTAAAGTTCTCAGTGCCAGTGGGGCCCTTCTGAAACACAGATGCTCAGCTCCTATCAGCACCGTGTAAGCGAAGCACGCTGACATTTATCTCTGGAACCCCTTCTTTTAAATGCAGTCTTTTCCACATGTCCCAAAGGGTAGGCCATCCCTCTTTTTTATAGCTGCATAGTATTCCATGGTGTAAATGTACTACAGCTGTTTTATCCACTCATCTCCTGATGAACAAGGTGGATCCAGAGACATAGGAGCATGGAACAGGCTGAAGGGTCTCAGAGGGAGGTGGGGAGGGCGTAGGAGGCGGGGAGAGATTAATCAAAGAACTTATCTGCTTACATGCATAACCCATGGACACAGACATTGGTGTGGGGAAGGCCTGGGGGTGGTGGGGTGGATGTGGGGTGGAGGGGATCAGTGGGGGAGCAATGGGGGACATCTGCAATACTTTCAACAATATAAATTGAAAAAATAAAATAAATAAATACATAAATGAATGCAGGCTTCCCACATTGCTGATATTCCCCCCTGCGCACCTCTCTCGCCACCGTGTTGCTCCTGTACTAACCGCCCCGCATCCCCACCCCTCCAGCACTGACAGCCACTTCCAGGTACTAACGGTGGGTGTGATGGTGAACACCGTGTCTTATCCATCCCACTCTGGGGGTGCCATTTAGCAGGGACTCTTCAGCAAGGAAAGGCTTAGTTTTTAATCCGAAAGTCTTCTGCTTTACTGTACGCATCTGAGACAGTCCAGGAGGCCTGTGCTGGAGGATTCTAGACGGCGGTGGTGACCGGAGTGTTCCTCAGCCAACCAGCCCTCCTTCCACCCAGTGCACCATTACTGTGGAAAAAGTTCAATTCGATAGTCTTAGAAGTTTTTAAATCAGGTAAAAAGTGACCAGATCTTTATTCACTCCCTGCGCTATGGTGTGGATCCCAAGAGACCCTCCTGTAATCTGATTCTATTTGGACCGGCAGGGGGAGAGGCATGCTAAAATTGGAACAAAAAGTTTGTCAACTCAGCAACATTAGTTAATTTAAAAAAAATTTTTTTTTTGTCTGATGCAAACATAGCAGTCAATTTAAAACTGATGTAAAATCCTAGAAAAGTAACAGTCCTGGTGAAATGGGGCCATGAGAGTGGTATGTGCCAGGAACACAAAAGCAAACTCTAACCAGCCTGCTTCCTTTTTAACTCTTTCTTGGGCATCAGAACTTTTTAAGAAAAAAAGCTGAAATAGTCCTTGATTTAAACATACTCACATTCTCTCTCTCTCTCTCACACACAATTTTAAAGTCTTTCTTTCTGAGTAATGACACCCTTACTTTCTCGTATTTCACCCAGGGCTCTTTTACTCACCTGCACTTATGAATTGTTTACATGTGATGAATTTTCACATCGAAGGCAGTCTTCACACTATTGTGTCTGCCTTTGTCCCGATCTGCCCTGGATTCCTGACTCAATCCTCTGGCAAGGGGTGGGGGTGGCTTTGGAACGGGGGTGGCATTTTATATGAGAATAAGTCTGAAAGTTTGGAGAGGTGTCTGCACAGATAAGTCAGGCTGCACAAGAACTGGACCTAAAGAATATTCTAGTGACCACAAAGGTGACTACAAAAGGCCCGTGAAGTTCCTGGACTTTTCCAGTTCTGGAACCTTCGTAATACATGGAATAAAAGCAGAAAATTCAAACCCAGTTTCAGGAACCTATTATGCTACATCCTTGGTGGCCTTGGGAAACTTGCCCAATCTTTCCAAGACTCAGGTTCCATTTCCAGTCCCAGCCTGATTACCTATATTTAGAATCCTAAAGAAATCATGCTAGCTGAATCAAACCAGGAAAAATAAGACTTAATCATTTTAGTACTTGTAACTCTTTGAGGCGTAAGCCTATGTTAAAACACGTTAAATTTCTTGGGCAAACGTGATGTAACCTGGTTCATAGTTAACTTGTAAAAATCTAGGGGGAGAGTTACTCGAGGAAGGAGGCGTCTGAGGGATGCGTATTGAAGACAGGAGGCTGGAACCCTAGAGCTCCTCGACATAAAGTTCATAGTCGGTGAGAAAGAGCCGCGGGTTTGATCCTGCCCGAGAACTGCTGTAAGTCATCTCCGGCACGGCCCTGCAGACCGCTGCTGCTGGACCTCGTGCCTATTTAATAACACAGGACAATCCTGCAAGAGTTCATTCAACAGTCAGATCGTATCACACGCCCATTCGCACACTTGTGCTATCACTTGACTGCACAAAACCAATTTTAAGAAATAAACTTGTTGACACAGATACGGCTTTGATTTAAAAGCAAAAAATAAAGACTAGACCTGGAGCTATCAAATTGTGACTCTAAATGAAGTATGAAATGTCCTTGTGACAATGAAAGTATTAATTTAAAAATTAAATTCTACATTATTCCTGATTCTTATAATTCTTTTACAAATGTCCAGGGACAGGATGTTAAATAATAGCATATATATATGTGTGTGTGTGTATATATATACACACACACACATATATATATATACACCATTTTCCCTTTTTCTTTTATTGAAAGAGAAATGCTTTAAAGTAAGACTCAGCATACACAAAGAGACTTTTTCTGAGCGTTCAAACAGCTAGGACTGGAATGAGAAATCTTGAGATTGCCTCCGCCGCAATTTCTGGGCAACCCTTATGAAGACCATAAACATGTATTGGTATTTCCCACATAACCCGAAGGCTAGTATTTACCATCAGTTAACAAGAAAAGACCCCAAACCACATATTATATTTTATAACTTTTTACTGTTTGCTATAAATGAGAAGCAGAGTCCTATTTCATGCAAGACTGGTGTGTGCCCAAGCTCGGCCCTCGCCAGAACGTGAGGCCCAGATTGGCTGGGGCACAAATCTGCCTCCTGCTTTCTCTTCTGCTAAATGAAAAATTAAATGAATAGGTGCCATGGCAAATGCTGTCAACAGTATTTGCAGAGTAATTTTAAGATACAGTAGCACTGTAGTTGGAGTGATTTATCTTCTAATTATTTGTCCAAACACTGTGATTCAATATCATGCTCCATCGTGGGTCTCATGTAAACTGGCCTCATTAGCCCCACTCCGGCTCCGAAGGGCACCTCCATGGAGCTTCTGGTTTCCCAGAGACGCCTCTTTCCCCTTGGCCTCCGAATAAAAAGACTGCTTCTTTCTCTTTTATCGTCATGAAGATTTATGGGCTTTAACTTCCAACCCATAGGGTAGAGGATCAGGCCACATGCCTTCATTTATTCTTGAAAGTTATTGCACAATTCTCTACTCTAACTGCCTTGCCCTTCAAAATGCCGTAGGTGGAGTCCCATAACTCTGTATTAACATTTGGAAATGGCTTTTACCTTTTGGGTCATCTTATGGTGTCATTTTAGTGAGTTACTCATTTGGAATATTACTTAGCTGAATAGACAAGATATTCCTTCCGCTGCAAAATAATTATTTTGCTTTGGACATAATGAATGCATTTAAGTTGGCATTACTTTCTACTCAATTGTTTTTTTCCCATGGAAGGTGTAGGAACAGGGCAGAGAACTGACTCAGTCAAGTTTCATGAAGAAGATTAATATAATCCATGGCCTTGAACATTTCCGTGAATTATTTGGAAAACAGTAGTGTGGAGCTACAGAATCAAGCAAGATAGGGTGACAGAGAATTACCACTGGGGACTTACATGCTACGTCAGATTAAATTTTTTAAACCTGTCAAATACACTCTCCTTTTAGTTTGTGAACTCATTTAAAATCAGTTTTTAATTTAAAACATATCCTTATCACATCGAAGGATTTTTATGATGTCCCTTCACACCTTCACATACTTAAGAAAACCCCCAAATTTAGTGACCCATAAAGGGAACTGTAGACACCCGTCCCCCTGGGAAGTTGGTAAATTGTCCCCCATCTCCCTGTGTGTATGTCTTTTTCAATTCAAGGCAAAGTCAGGGGTTCTTATTATCTTATTAGATATATTTTAACTTTTTAAGAGCAGGCCAAGTCTCTCGTGCTTCAAACTGTAGTTTGAAAAATAGTTAACGTTCCCATTTGTTTGAATAATTTAGATGCTGTAATTCTGAGTTAGTTTTAAACTAAATTGCCTCCAGCTAAAATTTGGTTTATCTCTTTACACAAGACCAAATTATCACAATCCAAATCCCAAAGATCTTTTAAATTCTTTTTTATTTTTTCAGTCAACCAGAGGAGGGACAGTCTCAGCAAAAAGCTCCCTTAGAATGCAAATGTTAAGTTCCTCTGACGCAGAAAGAGCAGAGTTAGCAAAACAATAAGAAGGGGGAAAAAATCAGAGAAATCTTTGGGCTTTCTCATCCTTTGGAGGGTTTTGAAAGGCAGCAGACTGATTCCCGCTCAGCAAGGATTTGTTTATTCTGCTTATCTCTGGTCAGAACTAACAGTCTTAATGGATTTGAAGAGCCTGAACTGGTCCTGGATTGATGTGGTGATGAATGTATTCATTTGCCAATGAAAATGATCATATTTCCACATATCATCTGTAACATATACACTGTAGGTTGTTACAAGATTTGCAGTCTAGTGAAATAAATACCATCCAGTTTTAAATTCTCAAAACATATTGTCAAAGCATCAAGCCTATGTGAACACCTTTTTAAGCTGTGCTGCTCATTTGACAAATATCTTTGGGTCCCCGTGGGCAGTAGAGGCAAAAACCACACACAAATGAAAATGAACTATAATTGCAGATTTGGGTGGCATCCCCTTCCATTTGAAATTTCACAAAGTTTAAGTAAATGAGTATAAAGAAATGGATAATACAGTGAAACTCAGTGCAGAGAAAACATTTAATGGACTGGAACATTTTGTTGCATATAGTTATATATAGCTGGTGGCTTGATGTGAAGAGTACAGTAATCATATAGTCCTTGGGTCCGACGGCTCTGAAATAGCAAAACCCCTATCCTCTGAAGATGAGATTCAGCTAGAAGGTGTAGATAAGTGGTTCAAAATCTTGGCTACTCTGTAGATACATCTGGGAAACTTTAACAATTCTACTGGTGCCTGAGCCCCAACACATAGCGATGAAATTGAATACAGGTTTCCCCTGCTGTTTGAAAATTCACATTACACCACTTTGCTTCACAAAAGACCTACATTAATACCTGTTTTCACTAACCAAAGGAAACCCAATGAGGATTTTCACTTTTAAATTAGTGGTACTAATTGCTTCCTCTCTTTACACCATTTTGACTTACCAAAGGATTTATAAGAATGATCTACTTTTAGATAGTGGGGGAACCTGTATCTGGACCCCAAAATTTGCTTTCAAAAGCTGTCCAGGTGACTCTAATGGTCAGCCAGAATGAAGAATCAAAATGATAGGCCAGTGGTTTTTATACATTGGCCTGTCCTAGGTCTCTTGTGAAAATGCAGACTGCTGGGCCTCCACCCTAGAGTTTTTGATTCAGTGGGTCTTTGATGGGAACTGAAAATTTATGTTTTTAACAGGTTCCCAGGTGGTGCTAGATGGTACTGATGTTGCCGTTTCAGGTATTACACTTTGAGAACCACTGTTGTATGTGATGCTATTGACAGAAAACATATAGTACCTAGGTGTAGTAATCATGTATACTTTAGTTGGTTGAAACTCCCCACTGTCCCCCCCCAAAAAAAAAAGCTGTAACAGGATGTAAAAAAAAGTTTCTGCTGTATTTCAAAAGTAACACTTGTCAAAGACACTGATCACCTTGAACTTAAAAAAGACAACTATTGCCGTGGCTTGTGTTGCTCAATTGGTTGGGCATCCCCCATGCACTGAAAGGTCACCGGTTTGATTCCCAGTCAGGGCACATGCCTGGGTTGCAGGCTTGATCCCGGGGGGGGGGGGGGGGGGGCTTTGCAGGAGACAGCTGATCGATGTTTCTCTCTCACACCGATGTTTCTCTCTCCAGTCCTCTCTCTAAAATAAAAATTAAAATAAAAAACCCCCACCACTATGGAACAGTTATGTAATACTTAGATCCTTCCCCATACTGAGAGTAAAAAGGCTGAAAGAAGATTTTAAAAAATATTCTTTTGGACATATGTATGCTGTAAGACCCAATCCCCACTTCCAAGGGGAAAGTAGGGGTCCATCTTATACTGGGACTGTATCTTTTGTTTTGCCCCAGACTGAAGAGTTTCCTGAGGTAGGGAAGCTTTGGTGCTAAAACCTGGGCAGTCCTGGGCAAACTTGATTGCTTGGTCATCCGACTTGTGTGCCCTCGTGTCCAGCGTAGTAAAAACACTTGGAAAGCTTGAGACGTGTCTGTGGGTGAGGCCACAGAGGCCTTGTGTACGGCTGAGATCTGAGAATGCGAAGGGGTAAGAGGAGGCCTGCAGAGCTGCCAGTGGACAAGTCAAAGGGGAGGCGACGCATTTGGGATCAGCCTGTACTCCTGGAGTTACGGCGAGGGGTGCAGTAGGGTTTCCTGTGAGTGAGATGTGAGTACATTTGAGACAGCCGGTGGGGGTCGTATTCGGGTCACAGAAGGTCCTGACCAGTAGAACTTCCCCAGTGGGCAAATGGGCCGTGGCAGAGAGGGTGACGGATTGCTGGATGGAGCCACAGTGGAAGGGGTTGATCCTGAGCTCCAGGCCAATAAATCACCAGCACTAAGGAAGCAAAGGTAAGAGGCCAAATGTTGGAGGAGTGGAAGGGGCTGTAAATCACCCATGAAAATTCTCGCAAGAGAGAGTTTTAAGCACCTGCCATGCCTGAGGGCCGAGGCCCTCACGACTGTGCTGAGGCTGCAGGTCCACCCCTGTGGCTGAAGGAGGGGAAAGTACAACTTTAGGTCAAATGTGGGTTTTTGATAATTATACAGAACTGGACATTTTACATTACTGAGCAGAACCTGCGCTTGTCCACTTTATGAACTTTTATTATCTAAGAATGTTCAGGAAAGTCGCGGACAACCTGAATTAGCTTCCAAGGACAAAGGAAGAAGTTTCTCCACTGACTTTAAGGTACAATGAGGAAAAAAAGCTGCTTTACAGTTTTACTCTATGAGTTCTGCTCGTCCAAAATGTTGATTATAGAAACACATTTTTTTAAAAAAATGAAAGAAAGGAATGTATTAATGCATTGGCTTGCTAAATGGGAATTAATATCAGGTCTTCCGGGTCAAGGAGGGTAAAGAGTGGTGTCAGTGCTTTTTAAGACGGCTCTTTCTTCTTCTCGGGTGGTAGAATTCTCAGGGATACTATCCCCACCTGCAGTTCAAGATGTCCAGCCATTTTAGGTTTATATCCCCTTGAAAATCGAATCCAGAATAATCAGGGGTCTATCATTGGCCCTACTTGTTCATTCCTGTACCATTTATTATGATTAAATCAATTTAGTCTCTCAAGGCCTAGGCCTGGGTCCTCCTATTGGGGAAAGGGTTTGTGATCAGCCCTGAATCACAAAAAAAGGGCCTTTTAACAAAAGAAGATAGGAGAAGCAAAAGGTTGCTGTACAGGTATATTTATGCGTGTGTGTGTGTGTGTGTGTGTGTGTGTGTGTGTGTGTATAAATAACCACTGCAATCCACACTATGTTAGTACTTAGTAATTACCAACCCAAAGTTGGATGAATAAGTGGATCATTTGCAAGTATCGCTTCTTTCCTTATTTGCAATGAATTGCTCCTAGATCTCATTTATGACAGTCTCATCATAGTAAGGCTTATAATGTTGAACCTCAGGCTTGTCATTTCTTATATCATGGAAACGTTTTAGCAATTAATATGTAAAATTAAGCAATAAAGCCTTCCCAAGGGTGCCTCATGACTCTATCAAAAATCTTAATTTGCTTAATGTCTCCAGCACATTTTTACTTACATTCTTTTTAAAGAAATGTAACCTTAAATCTATTTTTAAAAATTGCCATCGAAGGCAAAATTTTACAGACCTTTAGACCTGGGAAGGAAATAGGAAGGAAGATAGAAGGTGACTTCATAGTTTATTTATTGTCCTTTGTGTGAAAGTGTGGCGTTACTGATCCCAATTCATAATAGAAACTGGCGTTAAGAAAAATAATAAAAATTACGTACTCAGAGAGTTTTAAGCAAGGAACAGTTGGGGCCATTTGGAATTCTTCCAAAACACATTGATGAATTTTTCTCAGTAGTTAACAAAATCTCCTTTATAAACTGTTTATTCTCTAATGGATAGATCAGAGCTTGTGTTTAGTTTTGTGCTACTGGCAGACGGATGGCCGTGTTCTTAATCAGCTGCTCTTAAAATTGGATTAGTGATGTAGCTAAAATTTTCCCTGAAGCTTGTACTCATCTTCTGACTGCGACATTCAGCTGGAAGAATGATCTGTAACTGTAAACATCTATTTTGCTCTGAGGAGTGTGTGGACATGTGTTCTTTTCTGGATTCTGGGGGTAGCTTTGGGTTGGCTGGGTGGCTGAGCAATAGAATGACGGCTGAAAGGGAGGAGGGATATCCAGAATAAATCATTTTATCTTCATACTTTCCGTATGAGTTTGCTAGGGCTGCTGTAACAAAATACTATAGACCGGGTGGCTTGAACAATGTAAGTTTATTTTCTCATGCTTGGGGAGGCTAGAAGACCAAGGTGTCGGCGGGCTTGGCTTCTTCTGAGGCCTCCCTCTTAGCCTGCCGATGGCTGCCTGCTCCCGGCGTCCTCACGTGGTCATTCGTGTGCCTGTGTGTCTGTGGCCTAATTTCCTCTTAACGTAAGCACAGCAGTCACACTGGACTAGGGCCCACTTGGTGACCTCATTTTACCTGAATCACCTCTTTAAAGGCCCTGTCTCCAAATAGTCACATTCCGAGGTGTACGTTTGAGCTTTGACGGACACAGTCCAGCTCGTAACACTTTGTGGTTTATGGTGAGTGTAGCCCAGGTGAGCTGGAGGAGAGCCCCTTGTGGCCGCCTCAGAAATGCAATTTGGCAAATCAGTGCCCTCCTTTCCCTCATGACAGAACTCGAGCTTTAGAAGTTAAGAGTTTTGTCCAGAGCCAGCGGGTACGCAAGGAGGTGAGTCTGGAATAGTTTGTAACGGTTCTTTCTGCGCCATCACCACACCACTTTTTTAAATTTATCTTTATTGTTGAAAGTATTACAGATGTCCCCTTTCTTCCCCCCATTGATCCCTTCCACCGGGCACCTACCCCCACCCCAGGCCTTCTCCACACTATTGTCTGTGTCCATGGGTCATGCTTTCCAATTCCTTATTCCAACTGAAGGAAAAACAATACAACATTGAAATGGGTAAAGCAGGAGAAATGGTGGCACATGGAAGGTTACTTTAGATAAGAGTGGCACAGAGTATTCTGGGTGTGGGCACAGGAACCCGAGTGCTGACTAAGGAGAAACCATCCTTTCACACGACTGAGCGTATTGGGTCCTAGTTGACCAAGTTAATTGTTGACTTTATTGATTTTATAAGGCTTCAAAAATTGCTCAATAGTTCCAATTTGGGTAATTTATTCCAACTCCTTAAGCCAAAAATAAGATTAATTCAAAAGCTTGGTCACATCCCAAGCTGCTAAATTAAACAATATTTAGCTGTATCTTTATGATTAGCACCATATTTTTGGTCTAGTACATTTAACAATAACAACAACAAAAATAAATATGGAAAGAAGAGAAAGGCCCCCATGTGCACTAGTTCACATATGTGCTGCGGTATTATTCATAACACGTTTGAGGGCCTGCTTAACTTAATATGTTCTCTATGTACACTTGCTAAACAAAAAGTGATATCCTGAAAAAGCAGAAATTCAGATTTACTAGCCAGTATGCGGAACATAAAACAGAAACCATTTCAAGTTGGGGATCTTATGAAGAACTTTCTCCTTCTGTGTTTTTCAGAGAAATTTCCTAAAATTTAGGAAACTTGGACTCATCAAATATAAAAAAAAGATGAATCCTGTGAGATCAGATTGCTTTTCTAGCTGACTCCTTTTTTTTTTTCCCCCTGTTCTATGAAGGGATAAACTAACCACAGATATCGGGGAGATTCGAATATACTTTCTTTAACTTATCTTTAGCTTTTAGAAATATATAATGCATCTGTAAGGTCGAATAAAGTCTGGCTGTTAATGAAATAATGAATAGTAGCATGAAGCAGGGAGGTCATGAGAAACTGAGATATAAATTCTGAAGCGGGGCAGGGGATGGGTGACAGATTCCAAGGTTAGACATACGCCTCACAGCTTCCAAGCTGGCTGCCAGAAAGGACATAGCAGGTTATAAAGCAGAGGCCCAAAAGGAACAATGTTCCTTGCTGCAATCAGAGAAAGAGAGCGCAGTAATTACGTGCATGTGTTTGTGCTTTACAGAATCCTGATACTAATCAGTGTGTATTTCTATATATGTAAATACCAGGTCAATGGAAAACCTCCCATGTGTGCATGTTTAGCTCCATGCACCTCCTCAGCTAGATATGTAGGTAAATATACACGGAGAAGCTAATGAATGTGAATGGGAATCTCAGTTAAAGTTACATG
Source organism: Miniopterus schreibersii (assembly GCF_964146895.1). NCBI lineage: Eukaryota > Metazoa > Chordata > Mammalia > Chiroptera > Miniopteridae > Miniopterus > Miniopterus schreibersii. Next base: position 9,840,813 of record NC_138101.1, on the reverse strand, counting down.
TATCAGAAAGTGCCCGCCACGGGTTTGGAGTCCAAGCCCTCGTGTCTACGCGTTGTAGCATTTTTCTCACGGGATTATTGAAATTGGGAGTTGGTCCAAAGCATAAACAGTACAGGACTGAGTTACTGCAACGCGATCTACTTGGAGATGCTCGGAAGGCCACCCAGAAGGTCCTGTTGACATAGGCATGGGTCCCCTTAGGAGCCCGACCAGGCCCAAGTGGCCCCCGCCCGGCTGCCGGCTCCTTCTTCAGGACAACCCGGGGTGGAGTCCAGGAGCAGAGGGCCCGCTGTGGGTCCACGTGCTGGGACGGGCCCGGGCGCGAAGGGAAAGGAGAAAGCGGGTGCGTGTTGGCTCCACAATCCCCCTATTTCGCACCCTTCCTTGAGGAAGCAGGGTGGTGATCCGATGCCTCATTTTCTTCCTGCCACGCGTGAGATTCTTTATGCCTCTTTCTCTCGCATCCAGCGGTCAAGTTCACAGCCGAGAGGATGAGACGGGGCGCCCTCGGGAGATGCTTTCCCCCCCGGCCGGGCCCGCGCCAGGACCACGCGGCACAGCAGCTGAGCGCAGGCCAGAGGGCCAGCGGCGGCCCGGCTGAGCTGGGGCTGGCCAGGCGACACGGACACGAGGTGGGACAGCCCTGCGCCCGCAGGCGGCCTCCCTGGGCCTTTCACGGGGCCGAGCTCATTCGTCTTGGCAGTTGTTCTGGAAGTATGTGCCTAAGGCCTGTTTTATATTGTGGGCAGGCCTCAGGAAGTTGTCCTTCGCAACTCTTACTTTAAATGTGGTTTTGAAAATTTAGCACAAAATGTGTGCCACATTTAAACATCACTGTGAATGGCCTGAAAGCAGGCGCACATTTTATAAGTGCGTTTTTTTTTACTACAGTCTAACGTAGCTGACATAGCAAAAATGGTTGCTTTTCCTCCCCTACTCTCTCTCTTTCCCCCAAATATCGTCAGGCATATATTCAATGAGAACTTTGTTGGTTTATAAAATAGATTTTCAGTTTGGAGTAAAGATAGTAAACAGATTTTTAAAAAATCCAACTATTATAAAAACAAGACTTTTAAAACATAATTGGCAGCATGCTATTTTAGTGATTTAAAAAGTTTATGTGATAAAGCCATACAGATTCCATGGTGATGTAGCCATCCTGCTTGTGAATGTGACCTGGCTTGCAGGAAATCTTATTTTTGAGGATTTTCCTCTCTCTCAACCTGAACTCTTGCTTTAACAAAGCAGCAGGTTATTAGGGAAAGAACCAAGATTTTCGAATTCCATGGAATAGCAGTTCTAAAAATAGTTATTAAGCTTACTTAGATGTAATTTCCTAATTATAAAAAGTGGAGGTAGCTTGAATTGTTTTTAAAGATTAGAAATAATATATGAAAATGTCTGGCACAGCTCCTGGCTCATAGTGTTTAAGTGGGTTCTCAGTAAATGTAGTTTCTTTAATTATTGTTTCCCACCCAGCTCTCTACATACCTTTGAGATGTGTGCTTACAAAGGATTTGTGTGTGCACCTTCAGATGAGAATATTTACTAAACATGCTCCTTGTTATCTCCTCTTTCTTTAACAACTTTATTCAGATATCTTTGACATGTGAAAATTGTGTATATTAAAGGTGGACCACTTGATGTTTTGGGATATGTAGACATTGTGAAAAGATTACCCCAATCAAGCTAAATAACTTGTCCATCACATCTATAGTCACCCTTTTGTGTGTGTGTACACATGTATGTGTACTTGCATGTGGTAGAATATTTAATTTAACACCTATCCTCTTAGCAAATTTCAAGTATACAGCACAGTGTTAACTGTTAATGGTTAACTGTCATCACCGTGCTGTACATATGAAACCCTAAACTTATTCATCTTATAACTGGAAGTTTGTACCCTTTCACCAACATCTCTCCAACTCCCTGCCCCCCACTCCTGCCCACCACCATTCCACTCTTTGTTTCTATGAGTTTGAATATTATAGGTTCTACATAGGAGTGATCATGTGGTTTATTTTACGCAGCAGAATGTCCTTCAGATTCATGTTGTTACACACGGCAGGCTTCCCTTCTACCCTAAGGCTGAATAATATTCACATCTTCTTTGTCCATCCATCTGCCCGCAGACGGTTAGGTTGTTTCCCTGCCTTGGCTATTGTGATTAATGCTGCAGTGAACCCGGAGCGCAGATACCGCCTCCAGATCCAGGTCTCATTTCCTCTGGTGTCTGCCCAGAAGCGCTGCTCTCTGCTATGGTGTTCATTAGTTTTCTCCCGTCTGACCAAAGAGGATAGAAGCCACTAGCTTAGAAGGCTGGTGGCAGCCAAATCCATCTGCAGAATGGGTGGTTATTCTCCTTCCACAGAACTGCTGGCCCCATCCTGGGAACAGCAAAGAGACGTTAACGGAAAGACCCTTGGCCCTGGCTGGGGTGACTAACTGGTTAGAGCGTGGGCCCAAGAACCCAAGGGTCGTAGGTTTGATTCAGGTCCAGGGTACGTACCTCGGTTGTAGGTTCGATCCCCAGCCCTGGTTGGGGTATGTGCTGAAGGCAACCAATTGATGTCTTTCTCTTTCTCTCTCTCCTTCCCACCTTCCCTCCCTTCCACTCTCTCTAAAGAATCAATGGAAAAAAATATCCTTGGGAGAGGGTTAACAACCACCACAAAAAAAAAAAAAAAAAAAAAAAAGACCATTGGAAGACAGAGACAACCATTCTGTAGCAAACAGCTTTAACTTTTCAAGGTAATTTTTAAAAATTTCATCTAAAGTCACGTCCAAAAGAAAAACAAAGAAAGAAAAAAATTGGTTCAAACCATGCCAGAAATAATATTTAAACATTGATAAGGCTGATTGATTAATATTTTCTTACTTTTTACATGGCACATTTTGTGAACACGTCTAATGAGCATGCATCGACTCACATTTTCAATTCATTACCAGGATTTATTGGCCCTAGAAATTAGTATTGACTGGGGCAGAACAGCCACTGCCTTCTCTCGCAGGTCAATAAATCTGGCGATAGAGGAACACCAAACCAGGAGGTGGTGCATGTTTTTCCTTAGTGGTTGCTCCTCTCCTTTGCCCTGGTAAGAATGTCAGTGTGGCTGCCTGCTTCCCGTGGGCCTATCATGTTTTAGAAAAATTTAGTAGCTGCCCACTTAGAGTCTGTTTCCAATTTACATTGTGCACTAATAGGGTCCAAATATAATTTTGTTCAGATGCATTAATATGTGTAGGTATAATGAAGCCAGAGCATATTTATCACAGTTAAATTTCATAAATAATGCCAGAAGAAAGAAAAAAATGATAAATTTCATACATGTGACGATAACCTAGATATTTCATACCATTTTTAAAATGCATTTCAGAAGATATAACTGAGATCTAGTCAAGTCTCTCCATCATTTTGGATTTCAGTTCTGTAAAATTAAGGGTTTGAGATTTTTGAGATCTCTGTCAGCTCTAACATCCAAGAAACTGTGAATGCTTTTCAAGAGCTAAAATATGTAGATGTGGGTTGTTCTCTCAACCTGAACCCTATGGAGAAACTATTCAAGATTTGGGAAGAAGTAGCACAGAAATAGGCACAACTATATATATATGTATGTATTAAGGACCATTTGTTTTCTATAAGAATGAATAAATAAATAGCAGGCAGCTTCTTGATTTAAAGAAAAAATGAGTAGTGGTAAAAGAAGAGGAGTTTAAGGATCTGATTTTGAAGCCTAGCTCTGTCCTGAATATGTGCGAGTGTGCATTTGTGTGTGTATGTTAGTGTGTGTGTGTGAGTTAAATTGGCACCTGTGTTATATGGGTCATTTCTCAAGTACCCAGTCAGAGCAATATCTTGCACAGTCTTGTGCTTTTTGATCAAGGGTGAAGGCAGTGTTGAGTTAGATTAGGAGTAGAGAGGTCTTCTCTCTTTCCCTGTAACAATTCCTGGTAGACATTTACCGCTCTGCCTAGGGGCAGTGCCTGCCGTGGTCATGATGATTTCCATTTTGTATGGGTACCAATGAATAGGTACCATGCAAAAGAGAATTGGACCCTCCACCTGGCCATATTACCTTGGCAAGATTAGCTTATCTTGAGCTCTTTTCTATAACCATAATGCTCCTGGAGGTGCTGGGCAGTGCCATGAGTCTGGAAATCCTTGTCTTTATAGTAGCCAGACTGTTTTACTGAGGCATTGTTGTTAGAAAGTCACAAGATATGGGACATTAGCAGTAGTCTGGGAAGTCTAGTGCTGGTCCTGGCTCTATGAGTAAACGTGTGGGGACAGGGGTGAGGGATTTAACTAGTAAGAGCCTCGTGTTTCTTACCTCTGAATTGGGCTATGATGACTATTTTACAGGGGCATTTTGAGAAGGGAATGACACCTCCTAACCATAGATCCATGTACGGAATACTATAGGGGCTTCTTTCTTTCATCCCCCTTTATTCCCTCTCTCCCCGTTTCCTTCCTCCTTCCCTTCCTTCCCTTATCCAGCCCTCCCCTCCCAACACCCAGCTGTCCGCAGACCATCAGCTTCCCCTGCTGCGATCTCCCAAGGGACCCTCTACTCTGTAGTGGAGCACTTACGGCAGGTCACGCGACTCTTCTTTAATTGCCTGGATTCTCCTAAGCAAGACAAGTTCCCCGAGGTCCTGGCCAAATGCCAGTAGGACAAAGTTTCTACTTCAGCTGCTGAATTGTGTGTCACCCTCACCCAGCACAGTGCCTGACACGTAGCAGACACTCAGTTGCTATTTGTTATGTGAAGTTCTGTGATGGGCACTGGGAAAAAGTGGTGAGCAAGACCGAGTGACCGATCTCCACGAGTTGCCTACTGAAGGCCTCAGTGGGTCATTCATTCATTCATTCATTCATTCACTCATTCATTCTGTAATCATGTAATGAGCATCTACTATGTGCCAAGTGCTGCCTGGGGATATAGGGAAGGAAAAATACAGGTGCTCTCTTTGCTCTCAGAGACTTACATTGTATAGAATGGACACTGACTGTGACCAAAAGAATGAATGACCCTAATGGCTCTAGACAATTGCTCTGAAGATGACATAGTAGAAAGACAGATTGGACTATGGGGGTGTGCAGGAGTTACTTTAGACTGGGGGCTCAGGACAGCCTCTCTGAGGAGGTTCTATTTGAATTGAGAACTGATGAAAGGGGGCACAGCATATAAGCTGTCAGGGAAATACATTCCTGGCAGGGGGAATAGCTCATGCAAAAGTCTCACGTTTGGAGAAAGCTTGGGTTGTATGAGGAAAAAATAATGAGGCCTGTGTGTCTGGGCTGTGGCGTTGGGGACAGTGGTAGGGGGTGAGGTCACACAGACAGGCAGGGGCGCTACATTTGAGAGCCCCGAATGCCTCTCCGCAGCATCACTGTTAGGCTCTCTGGGCTCAGTGAAACCACTGGGAATTGTCTACAAGCAGCCAGCTCAATAATTGAAAGTCAAGGTGGACTGAGAAATATTTAATTTACAGGAAACCTCTGCCCCAAATCCCAACAAACAATAAAAACAAAATAAGAGCAAGCAGTTCAGAAAAGAGGGGAGATAAAACCATAAAACTATGGAGGAGATTCCATTTCTGTAAACAGATTCATTTTAATAAAATAAAGATTTCATAGATTCCTGTTTTCCACACTCAGCTGGCCCCCTCCTCTGCGAAATGAAGGCAGGCTGGGACAAAGAGACAGACTATCAGCCCCTGACTTTCCCAGAAAATGTCGTGGGCTCGTCACCCCCGGGAAACGATGGACCGCCGCCGATAAGAAGGGGCTGGGACCCCACATTCCTTCATTCCGCAGGAGCAATTGTCCCTGTGGGAAGATTTGCTTGGCCAGAGAATCTAGAAAGTGGAGGAAACACATTTTTGCCCGCTGTTTTGTTTATAAACAAATCTCTCTCTCTTTTTAAAATGTTAAAATACATTTCTAAATTCTTCTTTTTCCAGAAGGAAAAACTGCTAGCTAGCCTGGTACCTTGCTCCTTCCACCTTTCCCAGTGCGCTTCCACATTTTTTACCGATGCTGTCATTAGGGCCTGCCGGGGGAAAGCTCAGCGCTCTCCGTGAAAATTGCTTCACTAAGGGGAAGCAAGACAGCTTCGTGATAAGATAATTTAAATGACAGCAGGAAAGACATTTAAAGTGGCTGAGGGTAGAAATGACAGAAAGCACAGAAACGAGAGGGTTTGAAGATGTAGCGTAGCATCAGCTCAGGAGACTGTGGGAAAGGACGCCCAGAGCACCGTGGCCTTTACACTTTTCTATCTGTCACAACAAGAACTCATGCTTGGAAATAGAGCAGACAGACACTGGAAATTAGTCCTTCGGATGGACAGGAGTATAAAATGACTCCTTACAGGGAAAGGGGAAAGAGAAAACGCTTACTGGGTCCCGGTCCTGGGATATACGCCGTGCCTGGTGCTTTGCAGGTAATTTCTTAGCTATTCCTCACTCAACCCAACGTTAAAAAAGAAGCTGAAGCTCAGACGATGTAAAGAACTCATTTCAAACATCATCGGGCTGGTGCGAAGCGGAGCTCTCGTTTGAGCCAGGTTTCTTTCTTTGGCCCCTATTTTCAGGTCATTGCTGCGTTCCCCTACAGTTCTTCCCCAAATGCAGCAAGGCAGGGTGCCCACACCAGGGGTGTGTGACAATAACAACTGACAGTTACCTACTTGAGAAAAGGACCTAAGAGAACACACGTGGATTGTGCTTTTTTTTGTTTGAATGTAAAATATTCGTTCCATGAACTAGGTTTAAAATGAATGAAGTGGTACAAGTACAAAATCTGGAAATTACAAAGCACAGCATATCAACTTACCACGAAGTAGGTTGTAAGTATAGAACATAAAGCTCTAACGAGCTATTTTTCAAAGGTAACTCACCCACAAAACAACTGCATTAACATAATGTGCATATTTAAGCAGATGTCCCACTACCACCGCCACTAGTTTAAATAACCATTAAAAAAATGGTTCCCCCGTAGCCCATTTGCCCTCAGAGTCATATTGGGCACTTCAGTTGCTTTTGGTCGAATTAAAGCATGAAGGGGTGCCGGTCCCTCAGGCCGATGTCCAAGTCTCTCATGTCAGCTGGTTTCTGGTTGGACTTGAAGCCTTGGGAACAGTTGCTTTTGGTTGAATTAAAGCATGAAGGGGTGCCGGTCCCTCAGGCCGATGTCCAAGTCTCTCATGTCAGCTGGTTGGACTTGAAGCCTCGGGAGCAGACTGCCTTGAGGATCCTCTAGGGCCCCAGGCGCATTTCTCCTACGGCCCAGGTTCCACCAGGCCCACTCACGCTGCGCTAGCTTCCTCTAGGTCACTCCTGCCCCTGGGTTCTGGAGCCACTGCCACCTCCCTCTGACCTTCTGGCCCAGGTCTCCTGCTGCTATTGCTGGCATCTCAGTGGCCACACAGACCCCTGTGTTGACTTCTCTGTTCTTCTATACGGTGGAACAGATTCCCCACCCTTTTCATGTGCTCAGGTGGCTTCTGTCTTTGATTGGGTCTGACAACTACCACTGGTGACAGAGCAACCCCTGTAACTGCGAGAAGGCTCATTTGTGCTTAGTGCCCACTTCCTTCCCTGCCCAGCCTCTCTCCCGTGCCCGGTGGTTCATAGCCCTTCCTCCTCAGCTTTCTCTAACCTTTCTCCCCAGAAAAGAATATAAAAGTTGGCCAAACAGAGGTTAATAGAAATGTGTAAACATTTTCCTCAGAGTGATGTCTTTAAAACGAGTCTGCCTTCAATAGAGAGCAGCAGCGTAAGTTGAGAGTAATAAAGCACAAATAAAAGAAAATTTTGGCATCAGTCATGGAAAACACTCTTTAAAGTCAGTTGTAGTTTATCTTGACCCAAAGAATGGCATTAACTGGGAAGCAACCCGCTTAGATGTAAGTCCTCTTTGACCCATATTTTAAGCTAATCAAGGAAATGGTGAATAATTAAAATGAAGAAAACATGGGGTAGCCATGCAAATTATAGAACTTCAGGCATTTATGGAAGCATGTGTTATGTGTGAGACACTGTGCTAATTGAGTTACATGCATTTTTTTTTATTTAATTGTCACAGTAATCTAGTGAAGAAGGCATGATTCCTAATTTGAGATGAAGAAACTGAGGTTCAAAGAGGTCAACTCTGGAGCCAGGGCTTGGGCTCGAGTCTTCTTTTCCTGTTCATGTTATTGCAGTTTGTAAAGTACATGATGAGCTGTGAAGATGAAAAACCACTCGGTTATGCACTGGATTCGACTCAAAGAAGAGGTGTTTTGTTTGGCTCCAGAATGTTTAAGTTTTTTATGAACCAATATTTAAAAATTGGAAAAGTGGTGACATCAGCAGTAGTGAACTCGTATCCTGCAAAACAGACTGGCCCTTGGCTTTTGGGGGACACTGGCTCTCAGGTCCACAGCAGTCCCTGTGTTTCTCCCATGTCTTTCTAGAATTTTCCTTCACCTATCAGCTCCACTGGCTTATGTTGTCTGCTTGGCCTTGTACACATTGAACGCCTGCTGAAATGTGTATGCCCGGCATCAGTGCCTGAAGACTGGGGTTCTGGTTGCATTTCTGTGAACAGAGAGTAATTGGTAGCAACAAGGATCCTGGATGGACTATCACGGTTCAAGTCCCAGCTGCATGATGTTCTGGTTTTGTGACCTTGAGCAAATGACTTAACCTTTCCCAATTTCCCCTTCTATTAAACGGACATATCATTAGCACTTACCTCATAATATTGATATGAGGCTAGAGAAGTTATTATTTATAAAGAGTATATACTAGTGCCTGGCTCCTGATACATACATATGTGTGTACACACACGCACACACACACACACACACACACACACACACTCTCGCACACATGCACACAAACTTTTAAAATAATTAATTGCCTGTAAGTCAGCTAATGGAAAACCATTCAAGAAGGAGTTGGGAAAACAAAATGTTTGACATTTTGTAGTCTCTGTTACAATATTGACATCAGCAGTATTTTTAGGGAGGTGGGGGCAAAATGTGATAACAGACAGAATTCTTCAACCATGAGGTGAGCATATAAAATGCATGATGATTTTTCAGTTTTAGATATCAGACCAGTCAGTTCGTATATATTGAGAATCTAGTGTCTTTTACTTCTATAATTGCAGGCTGGGTGATGAACAGGTATAGATTATGCTTCTTACTGTATAATAACTTATAATTAATCAGAATTATAGTAATTCTGTATAATTCTAGTATCCGCCACCTCCTTCCACATTAAAGTAAAAAATACCTTGATAAAAACAGAAGTCAAATCCTATCGTAGTTCATTCTAAATCCTTCAGTTTATCTCATTTTATTTGGAATTGTGTTCCACAATTTGCTTTTTACTTAGGAAAAATTAAAAACACACACGTATAGGCATGCTTAATGCTATTTTATACTTTAAATAAATATGGTGACAGAAAACTACAATCTAAGGATTGTCACTTTTAAAAGATCCATCTTTTAAAACTGTCGTAACTTAAAAATTGTGGTACCTGATAGTGCAGTTTCTGCAGGGAGTGAAGTTTAGACATTCCCAATCTAAACACTTATTAGCAATTAAAAAGGAATTCTCATCCTCAGTGAATCTCCCAAAAGATGTTGGAGGAGATGCAATTATACATAGCCTGCAGCCAACCTGCCAGAGCCTACTCCTCCAGGCTGCCACTCACTTAAACCCGATTTACTTTAGGGCTTTCATCAGGAGGAATCACTGAAGAGCCCCCGGTCCCAGCCTGGGAGGCCTTTCTTTTTCATTCAAGTTTACACCCAACACTGGATTCCCTGTCATGTAGATCAAGTTGGTTTCCCTGGCTCTGTCCTGTTCTCTTTTCTCCTGCCCCTGCCCCACCCCCAGTCTTTTCTCTACCTACCCCTTCTTTGTGTCCATCCTTTAAAAAGATATGTTCACCGATCTTAGCAAATTGCTAAGGCAGCGAGCGTGACATTAGTTCTTCTGTCCCAGACAGTGAGAGGGATTCAATATAATCTAGGTGACTTTCGACTGTTACACCTGCTGCTTTATCTTCGTAGCCACAGCGATGAAAACCCTAATCTCCCAGGGCCTGTTGTTAGTGAAAGGCAATGATCATCCTCAGAGTTACGGCTGCGAGCATCAGCTCCCTTCTTTTCATCACCATGCCGGTTATTCTTCATTTGCTTTATACCACGTGCCAGCGCCATGCCAAGTCTTCCAGGGGCACTGACTCATCACCATGGGAAATGAGTCCACGCTAACCCAGAAGCCAGTTCCTTCTTGATCACCGGCTTCCACCTCCTGGCCCAGGATGAGCTTAGGGCTTCAACATCGCGTCCACGCTGCATCCAACAGCCAAGAGGGATGGGAAGAGTAAATCACATCCCTCTTTTAAGAGATCACCTAGAGCCAGGCTGGTGTGGCTCAGCGGTTGAGCATCCACCCATGAACCTGGAGGTCACGGTTTGATTCCTGGTCAGGGCACATGCCCGGGTTTTGGGCTTGATCCCCAGTGGGGGGCGTGCAGGAGGCAGCCGATCAATGATTCTCATCATTGATGTTTCTATCTTTCTCTCTCCCTTCCTCTCTCTGAAATCAATAAAAATATATATATATTTTAAAAAGATATAACCTGGGGATTGTACATTTTTTTTCTCATACCCAATTAGCTAAATGAGTTTTGTTTTGTTTTTTTATAAAAGACAGCGGAGGGAATGGATGTGGCAAGACACCTGGCAGTCACTACTAAAGGGAGCTTCTCATATTTTTTAGATATCTCCCAGCATGTGGCACAGGGCTCCATATAATGTTTTTGCTCCATAAAAGTTCATCAATTGAAAGAATAAATCCTGGGATATAAGAAAATCATGAGGAACTATTGACTTCCTAATGGTTTCATGAACATATAGATGTTTGGGCTGGACTCTGAAGATACGAATTTGGGTGGGTTGAAAACAGGAGGCAATTCATGCTGGAGTTTCTAGCAAGGAAAGGCTGGAATAGGTGTAAGTATAGTATATGTGAGAAGAATTTAATTATATTCTGCCAGTCGCGTGGAAGAGCATGAGATACCATCAAGATGCTCTTCTGACCAAAGTCTCGTCAGTTTCCTCTGAGCCCTTTTCTCAACTAGACCTCCACCTTTGGGCTTCTGTCTGCCTTTTCACTCCCCACATTTTGCAAGAATCCTGTTAAGTCTGTTTATCCAGAATCTCCGCCCTGGGTATCTGATCACTCCCAGCATCTGATCAAATGTCTCCTGCACAGTCATCTCCCAGGTGATATTTGACCTGCCTGGACTGCCTTCAGCAAGAACCCTGTTAGAGCTGTTGGATCAGAATCTCCCATCAGACCCCGGTCCCCGCTGTTGCCTCTTAGTAACTACCCATCTGCCGCCCCCCCCAACCTGCTCCTTGGCTATAAATACCCACTCGGCCTTGTATTCTGACTTGCACCTAGTTCTCTCTGGAGGTGTCTTGTGCCTTATTGAAAGTGTTCCTTAATAAAATCTGTTTCTACTGCTTGTTTTAAAAAATTAAAGGTTACATTCAATATAATTTTGTATTCGTTTCAGGTGTACAGCACATAGTGGTCAGATGAGCATACGCTCCACAAAGTGCTCCCCGTGATATTTCCAGTACCCCCCTGGCACCATGTGTATTTATTACAATGTTATTGACTGTATCCCCTGTGCTGTTCTTTACATCCTTGTAATGTAACTACCAATTTGTACTTCTTAACCCCTTTATATTTTTCACCCAGTCCCTCAACTCCTCGCCAACTCTGGCAACCATCCGTCTAATCTCTGTATCTATGAGTCTGTTTCAGTTTTGTTTATTCATTTATTTTGTTCTTTAGATTCCACATGTATGTGGAATCACATGGTATTTGTCTTTCTCTGACTGACTTATTTCACTTAGTATAGTACCCGCTCGGTCCATCCATGTCATCATCACAAATGGCAAGGTTTTATTCTTTTTATGGCCAAGAAATATTCCATTGTTTAATATGTACCAGTCTTCTCTATCCACTGATGGGTACTTGCTTTAACTACTGCCCAGCTCTGGATTTCTTTGGCAGTCCTTGGGGTCTGTCAAGCTTGGAAGGGTCTCTCAATCTAGACAATCGAATTGGACTCCATAGCAAGCTGCGTGGGTTCTTGATTAAGGGAAAACCACGGCAGAACTCACGTCCTGTCCAGCAGCAGCGTGAGAGGGGTTAGAATTCAGGAAGACTGGGTTTCCTTAGAAGAGAGAAGACTCTTCTTGGTATTCAAGTGTGCACAGATGAAAGCTTGAGTGAAACAGGAACAGAAGGACTAGCAAAGCATTTTAAAAGGAAGACCTGACTGAATTCCTTTTTCCTTTTGGCATTAGATACTGAATCTGTAGCAGATGAATGGTTGAAGATGGTATCACATGGACCAGTCCTGGAGGTTTGGAAAATGACAATGCTGACTTTAGCAATAGGGGAGCTAGAACAAAAATACAGATGCCTTTGGGAGAAGATACCAGCCTTACTGCAACTCGGGGAACTGAACATCTAATTTGAGGCACCTGAAATGTAAGTACAAATGTCAGGCGGGAGGCACTGATCAGATATCTTGAAATTTTTGTTTACAGAAATGGGGCTTGAGCTCTGCAAAGGGGTAGAGCGGGAACAGTTCTTACACAACACATGATTCTCACTGTCTTTGTGCAAGATCTAAGTTTGATGTCGAGCTAGACATCTCCTGGTGCTATAGCAAGTACCTAGATATTGTGCCGCGTGACCTCCAGCTGAAGTTGATAGAGGCGCAGCTCTGCGTGAGGCCCTCCCTCCGGGAGACAGGTCCCTTCAGTGCTGGATTCACTTGGTTATCCTTTGTTTCCAGCCCAGTTCTGGAACTCTGGACAGAACTGTGTGATCATTCATGGACTCTTATGTGAGCTTTTACAGTGAATCTAAGGTGACTTCTTGTTAGCCACCCTGGACTTACAAGTGGGTTTTAACGACAAGATGCTGATCAGGATTCAAGGACCCATTGCAGGGAGCCTGCCTGAGTGCATCTACTAGGAGTTATAGCTTCCAGTCTTTTTAGGACCAAAGTCATAATACTGAACTCATCACTTAAGAGACGGACGGACAGAGTAATGCTTTAAAAATCTAAATGTAATTCCTCAACTGCAACACACCCAATGTTCTGTTTCCATTGTTCTCAGGACAAAACAGGTCTCCCTCACTGTAAGGCTCTGAATTACTTGGTCCCAGCTCCCGCTCTCACCTCATCTTCTACCTCTAGCCATTCCCCTGCCAGCCTCAAGGCCTCCTGTGAAAGCCAGTATCTTCCTGAGAAATGCTCTTCCCCCAGGTTTGCCAATGCCCCCTCCCTCCTGCAGAATGTCACGTCTCAGCAACTTCTTCCCCGGCAACCACATAAAACACGGCTGCCCTGCTGCCCCATCTCCTTGTCCTCAGCCTTCTGTGTTCACCTTTATAGGACTTTACCACAAGCTCATGTGCTGTGGGTTTATTTATCTGTACATTGTCTCACTCTGTCCACCCAAGAAAATATAAGCATTATGAGGGTACCGATTCACACTGTTAATGTTAATATAAACTGGATTCCAATGCAAAGAATTGTGTTTGGCACACAGCCAATAGCAATATATGTTTTGATAAATAAATACATTTGAATGAACACATGTTGGGGTAAATTCCAGTTCTTTGCCTAGCTGGTAAATAGTCTAATTCTCTTGTTAATACAAATCACTACTTCAAGCTCCAGTTCACACATGAGCCCCATTCTTAAACCTTCTGTCACAACCAGAAGGGGTAGCTTTCTCCTCGGCTCCACTGTCTAATTCTCACGTGCCTTTCTATATGTGATTTATAGCTGTGTGGACTTGGGTTTGTTACTTACAGTGAGCCTGAGTTCCATCATCTGAAAAATGGATAATACCATCTCTCTCATGGTGTGTGATAAATGAAGATAAATGAGATAAGCCAAGCATGGTGCTTGGCATGTGCTCTGGGCAGATCGTCAATAAATATGAGCTGTAATTTTCAACTAAGTTACAGGCTTCTGAAAGGCCGGCATCGTAAGTGTGGGTATGGGGGAAGGGCTGACCATCTTTCCCACACAATAATGATAGCTGAGGTTGGTGTATAGGGTTAATTTCTGATTATACACATGGAAACGGATCTTGAAACTTTTTTTTTAGTACTGATGATTGCAGGGCCCCCAGTAACCCCAGCAATGTGGGAAGATCCCTCATATACAAGAATCAGAGATTTTATTTCAGTCTTGAAAATATTCTGGGCCTAGACTCTGGTTATTGATGATTTTGGTTGCTCTTATCCAGCTGGGAGAAGGATGGTATGTTAGTTTTTGGGCTTAAAATGATATTCCCATGTAACCTTATCTGATTCCCAATTTTAGGCCTGCCAGAACTGAAACCCAGCCTTAACTATAATCATCTCCAACTATTACTTGTGAAGCCCTCCCATGAATATAGGGCTGCTCAGGGTGCAATAATACACCATATGTCTCCTGTGTTAGTTAGAAAAGTGAGTTAGAGAAGGAGAGGGGCCCTGACTCAGAGGACAGAGGTATAAAACTAAGCAAAAAAATTGAAAACAATTGTCTGGTACAAGACGCAGCAACAGAGGACCTCTTGAGGAAGTGAAGACATGCTACCCAAAATCCAGAAGAGCTCGCTGCTTTTCACCTGACAGAACAACACTCAGGTTTTGGGGGCAGAATCTTACAGGATGTTATTGGCTCAAGCTTCTGTAGCCTTGTCTCCACAAGGAATCTCATCATCGCCTAATCCTTATGTTCAGCATTGGATACAAAGCAAGACTTTAACTGATTCTTCAATGGGAACATCTGAACCCGATCATCTCAAACCCACAGTGTGTTGTAAAGGAACCTTAGTCAAAAAGGAAGTACTAGCAAAACTCCCCAGTGACCCTATTTCCTTACCATTGGTCCAAGACGGCATGTTTTCCGAGTCCAGATTTATGGATGGGATGAATGTACTTCCCCTTGTCCATGACTAGCTGATGGGAGTAACCCCAACTTAATGACTTGACACTGGAAACAGAATTAGCAACTTAGCACTGAGAAGGGCGTAGCTTTCCACAGTGCAGCCACCCCCTCCCCTTTCAGATCCCAAACCGGTTATCATGGACCCTTTTCTCCCAAACTTGCTATGACAAAAGCAGTAAATACTTCAGTCTTTTTGGTACATTGAACTACGTTCCTGACAGCTAGCACGAAGTTTTGGAGGTGAGTGCAAGGTTAACTTTCCTCATTCTGTATTGAAACTCTCTCACTTCATCATTTCTCAAGCTTAGGTCATAATAAGCAAAAAAATTGAAAAGAATTGTCTGGTACAAGATGCAAGCTAATCCAATAAGCATGGTTCCCAGTGTCTTGCAACTGTGTCTACATAGAAAAATTGATAAAGGAAAGTATACTGGGAGGCCTAATGCTTGCTCTTCATTCATTACTGAATATTTAATTTGAGGCAGGCACAATGCAGATGCCTGCAAGTATCTGACCGCTTGGAAAAACAGATGTGCTCACAGAGAGGCCCAGAACGAAACAGAAGGTAACGAGCGCCATATTGGGTTAATAAGCAATGCAAAAGGGGAGAGCAGAGAAAGGAAACATAGATTTTCGTGGCATCCAGCCCCAATTTTTTGGTTTCATTCATCACAGCGGTAATTACTTATCCAATGTCTGTTTCTCTTCTAAAATATGAATTCCAGGAGGGCAGGGGATTGTGCATTTTTTCCCCCTGTCGTATCACCAGCATCGAGTTCTAGGAGCAGATTTCATGAAGGTCCTCCGCCTGGGCCCGCCAGGCTGACGCAGACCTCAGAAACTGCCCCGAAGATTCCTTTTATTACCTCCTTTATCATCCCTTTTGGTGAGATGTAATAGTAAGTACTCAGGGAATCGTGGAGCTGTTGACAGTTACTTTCACCAGATAGGCACACAGCCAGAGTCTACAGAGCAGTCGGCAGAGGCCGAGAGGGCACCTAAAGATCCCATGGGAATGGCAACTGGAGCGCCGCAAAGCACCTGATGAAATTCTCACCCCGCTCAGGCAGGGCGATCGCAGTGGGCTGTAGCCATGGGAATCGGTGATTAGGGATGTTTGCCTTCCTAGAAAGAGTGTTCCACTCAGCTCCCTGGTTTGTACAGCTGTGTTCAGAGAGCCCAGTTCAGGAATCCTTTCCTGATGATAAAGGAACTTGTATTCTTTTCCTTGGCTTATTAATATTTTCCCTCAGGGTCAGTCTCCACTTACCAGCACCAATTCAGACACTTAATTAAATGTTCAGTAAGCAGTTTTTGGATGCATGAATATTAGATGGATAAATTTACTGATTACAGAAGTCCTTTATGAACATATTAAGAGAGAATATTAAAATGCAAAGAAGACTTAGAGAATGTTAAAATGTAAAGAAGACTATTAAAATCTACTCGAACCCCTGCAAGCAAAGCCAAAATTGTATAGCATTTATTTTATTCTAGCTATTTTGTGTGTATATACATATGATTATCTATAAAATAAACATAAAAACCAATGCCCAGAAACATATAGAAGGTGCATCCTCCTTTTCAAAATATCCTAAGAAAACTATGATCTTTGAAAGGAAGAGCTAGGGTTTGGTGAGATGTAATAGTTTGCCTTATAATCATCAAACTGTTTCTGACATCTCTTTATTGACTATTTGATTTGTCAAAGGCAAAGGGAGTTATATTAAAGCCTCTTATGATAACAGTGGCCTCCAGATTTTTCTAGTTTTTCTAACAACTTTTTGATATCTAGAATAAAAACGACGACGATTGTTTACCATAACTTTTGATTGTGCCGTTGGCTGCGTGACAGTGCTTGGAACTTTTTGAAATCAGTATTGCCATCTCCCTAAGATTTCTGTTTGACATTTGTGAATATTCACTTTTAATTTTAACTCTCTGTACAGCTTAGATATATTTCAAGCAGTTCTGCTTTTTCATTTCAGTTTTCTGATCTGTAAATGGGAGCAAAAGTAGTTCAGGCCTAGAAGTTTTCCGTGCAGGCGACATGAATCCGTACCTGTAATGTGGTGGCAACAGCCTGGCAGCCAGTGGCCCTTGTGACCTTGGATGTGACATTTGCTCATTTCTTATATTAACCTCGGAAAGGTTCCTATTTCCTTTTTTATTAGAATTAATTTGATTGTTTTTATATCTTTAATTTTACTTAATATGTTTAAATAACTTTATTCTCTCTTCATTTTCATTCTTTGAAAAGAAATTTGTTCAATTACAGTTGGCATTCAATATTATTTTATATTCGTTCCCGGTGTACAGCAGAGTGGTTAGATATTTATTTAACTTACGAAGTAACACCCTAGATGAGTGTAGTACCCACCTGGCCCCATACATGGTTATTGCAATACTATTGACTGTATTCCCTGTGCTGTACTTTACATCCCCCTGACTGTTTTGGGGCTACCAATCGGTACATCCTTAATTCTTTCATCTTTCTCACGCAGCCTCTCTGGACCATGTTACTTTGCATTTGTTTTGTAGAGATCTGGAAAATATACATCTCATTCTAAACTTTTGGTTTACACTAGTATTTATTTTTATGTATTCTAAAGTATGTTTCTGTTTTATTCCTAACTTTATGTTTATTGTTGACATGATTACAGATGTCCCCACTTTCCCTCCCCTTCCCCGCCTCCACCCGTCCCCCACCCCCCAGTCCCTCCGGCCATCACCACGCTGCGGCCTGTGACTATGCGACATGAGTATATGTGCCTTGGCTAATCCCTTCGCCTTCTTTCATCCAGTCCCCCCCGCCCCCCGACGGCAGTTTCCATGTGGCCATGCAGCCAGGCCTCTGTTTAGACTTTATTCCTATGATTATAGAGCAAATAAGTGTTTTTTCCTGCTTTTTGCATGGAACAGAATTTAGCACACTTTTCTGCCTTCTATCGTCCAGCTATGCTAATATGTTAATTGAATATCAGTTGTTGCCATCAGGGACAACTTCTCTGCTGTCCCTCAGTCGTGTCTGGCGCCTGCTTTCCTGTCCCAGCACTGTCTACGACGGACCCGACACTGTCCTTTCCCCACTTTCTGTGCTGTCGCGTTTTATAAGACACTTCGCCTGTCCCTGAGCTCCCGATTGTAACCCACCGCGGTGTTAGCTAGAGAATGTCTTCGGCTCTTTATCCCCTGTGTACCCAGACATGTGCGTCGTTTCTTTTTCTGAGACTTCGCATTATTTTAGAATTCCTTTCTTTTGACTTTATATACCAATTAAAACTTGGAGGGTATAAAAATACGTGGGAGGAAACAAGATGGCGGCGCAGGTAACCGCGGTCCTTGCGGCCTCCCGAAACCGCATCACAATCACAGCTAAAATACAGAACCACCATCACTCAGAACCTTCTAGAATCTGCCTGCACAGAAGCCCCACAACCTGGGACCTGAAGCAGCACCGAGACCGGGGGCCTCCCGGGAGGTGCAAAGTCAGCCTCTGACAGTGCCCCTGGTGCTCAGACTCGACCACACTGGATTACAACCCTACCACATCCACAAGTGACACACTCAAGGGGCGCACTTGGTGAACACCAAAGCCCCACTGAAGTAAATCCTGCTCCATAGGGGTGTCTCCAGCACAGCAGCTCTTTGGCTGTAGCTGCAGCTGGTCCTCACAGCTGATTGGCCTGGGGGTCAGTTCCTCCCAATGACGCCAACAGCAACCAAGGCTCAACTACAACAGGACAGTGCGCACAGCCCACACAGGGAGCACCTAGAAGGCCCAGCTCAGGTGACTGGGGAGGCTGAGCCACTGGACCCTACAGGACACCTACTACACAAAGCCACTCTACAGATTCCAGGAGACACAGCAGCTCTACCTAATACATAGAAACAAACACCTGGAAGCAGCCAAAATGTGGAGGCAAAGAAACATGTCACAAAGGAAAGAACAGAAGAAATCTCTAGAAGAGGAACTAAATGAAATAGATCCAAGCAAACTAACAGATAGAGAATTCAGAATTTTGTTTATAAGGATGCTCAACTGTATTAGTAAGAGTATTATGAAAACAACTGAGACCATCAATGACATGATAAAGTATCAATTTGAAATGAAGGCTACACGAACTGAAATGAAGAATAATTTACAGGGAGTCAACAGTAGAGTAGAAGACACTGAGAATTTAATCAGCAATTTGCAACATGAGGAAACAAAAAACACCCAACCAGAAGAGCAAAAAGGAAAAAGAACCCAGAAATATGAAGATAGTATAAGGAGCCTCTGGGACAACTTCAAGAGGCCCAACATTTGTATTATTGGGGTGCCAGAAGGAGTGGAAAGAGAGCAAGAAATTGAAAACTTATTTGAAAAAATAATTACAGGAAACTTCCCCTACCTGGGGAAAGAAATAGACTTACAAGTCCAGGAAGCACAGAGGGTCCCAAACAAGAGGAACCCAAAGAGGCCCACAGCAAGACACATCATAATTAAAATGTCAAAGGTTAAAGACAAAGAGAGAATCTTAAAAGCAGCAAGAGAAAAGTAGTTAGTTACATACAAGGGAACACCCATACGACTGTCAGCTGATTTCTTAACAGAAACCTTAGAGAAGGGAGTGGCAAGAAATATTCAAAGTGATGAAAAACATGGAACTACAACCAAGATTGCTCTACCCAGCAAAGCTATCATTTAGAATTGAAGGTCAAATAAAGAGCTTCACAGATAAGAAAAAGCTAAAGGAGTTCATCACCACCAGACCAGCACTACAGGAAAAGTCGAAGGGTCTTCTTTAAGAAGAAGCTAATGAACAAAAGAATCTGACGAACTAAATAGATCCAGAGACACTGACACATGCAACAGACGATCATATTTCAGAGGAAAGAGGGAAGGGGGGTGGAGGGTGGGAAGAGATTAACCAAAGAAGTTATATGCATATATGCATAACCCATAGACACAGTCAATAAAGGGGTGAAGGCCTGGGGAGGCAGTGAGAGTGAGGTGGAGGGGGTCAATTGGAGGGAAAATTGGGACACCTGTAATAGTTTCAACAATAAAGATAACTTTAAAAAAAATGTATGGGCCACAAACTTGTCTCTCATCACAGCTTTGTGAATGTGTCTTTAGGATATTCTGGTATTGATTTACTGTTATTGGAAAATCTGAGGACAGCTCAAGGTTGTCCCTTTTACACATCTTTCTGTTACTTTTCTTCTTTGCTTTTTGAGTGTAGGATTTTTTCTCTATCATTATAATTAGAATTTCCCCACATGAAATGTCTAGATGCCTTATTCTTTTTGTGCCTTGCCTGAAATGCTCTGCTCGCCTTTTATCTACCACCCGTGGACATTATTACTTGCTAGAAATTTTTCCTCAAGTGTGTAGTTGCTTCTCCCTCTGTTCAGTTGTTTTGGCTCCATCTGGGGGGCTGTCTCTTGGTGTTGGGTGATTTTGCCCCCTCCACATCTGTCAGCATCTCTTCCAGGATTCCATCCTCACCACCGTCTCCCCTGCAACTGGCATACGAGCCACCCCCACTGACCCGGTTTTCCAGTGTCCATTTTCAGCATTAAGCTTTCTAAGCACATTTTTATTTTGATGTTTTAATTTCCTGAACTATACTTCTCACTTTAATCACATGAGCATGCTGTCCATGTGCATCACCCGGTGACGTTACCTTGCTTCCCTTTATGTCACCCTGTTACCCCTCTTCAGCTCTGTGGCTTCTGCTTTTTTCACAGAGGCTTTGGGCTCTTGCCTCTCACTGATGATGCTGTAATAGGGTTTTGTTGTTGGGCCCGTACATGATTCTTTCCCTTGTTTAGGGAATGCCACGGAACCATGGATTTGGGGAACCCTTTCCTCACATTCCTCCTCTTTCCCTCCATCAGTGTGGTCCAAATGGAAGCTTCTGTCTTCACGTTTGTACCTTTCTTCTCTGCGGCCTTCAGCCCTTTCTCTCTGGCTCCACGCCTCCTACTACACTGATGCTTCTGATAAATTGTCACCCTCCCTACACTCCTCTGACAGGAGAAATGTCACCCCAGTGTTTATTTCATTTTTCTCTCATGAGGAGCTAAAGCACCAAGCCAGCCTGCCTTCAAACCCTCACCCAGAATTCTGTCTTGTGGAATTACAGACGTCTTTATGAACAGGGGAGCTGAAAACCAGTGACTGCATGAGCAACACGGTTTATTTTTACTCTCAGGTAGATGTGGCCATGCTGGCTTTTAAAGGGGCATCATGAGCCAGCCTGTAATAGATTTTCTTAACTTTGTAGCATCTGTCTTAAATTTTGTAAAAGTGCTGCTCAGATTCTGAGAGTCGTTTGCCAGTCAAAATGAGTTTTGGGGATTTTTCTGAGTGTTTCTGTTTATGTGCATTTAAATGTTCAGGTCATCTGTAGGCGTTTCAATGGGAATTTGGAAAGACTGCAATGGGGCTATCAGCCAAACACCATTTTTTTCAAGAGAAATCAATCCTATTGGGAATAGTGGTGGTGGAGGTAGTGGGAGAGTGGTAGACTTTCATGGACATGGTGGTATTTTAATTTAAAGCACTTGAATGATTTATAAAATGGAGAGCTTGAGAAGCAGGAAAGACACTTCAGACCATTTGTGATGATCTGAGTACTGGTTAAGTGCATGAAAAAACAGGGAAGGAGAAAAATCCCGAGAGATAACTGGAGATATTTGAGGTTTGATAAATCTAGGTAATCACAATCATATTGTAAGCGAGAGCTCGCTAAAACAAGATTGGGTCTAAAATGTTTAAACATGAAAAGGTCATCTATTTTGATGTGTGTGTAAGAAGACTAAATAAAGCAGTTCCAGGCTTATCTATATTCCGTGTACTAGAGAGCAATTTGTGGTTTGCGTACCCTCTTAAATATGGACAAATGCTCCTCTGTTTATGCTGTTTGGTCAATGGAATCTTTGTAATTAGATGGGTAAGCTCTGCCCATATCAGCGATTTGGAGAAGCTCTGATGATTTTATCTGAGAATTTGACGTTTTAAAAATGTAGCAGTCCTCTCAAGTCTCCACAGTCTCCATTTCTGTTATAGTATTTTATTGATGACCATTATTGTTGTACTTAATGGTTACTTTATTTAAAACTGTGCCTAATGCTCTTTGATAGCACCAGAGTGTTCACTCATTAGAACTGGTGATGTTTAGTCATATCACTTCCATTGCAATGGTTGCTAAGAAAATCATCAGCTTAAGCAATACCAACTGTATTTCAATAGACACATTAATCTTTTCTTGAAAGCTTCATCTAATCTCCCTTGTTCAACAGGAAGTTTTCTGCCTTGTAGGCATTTGTGATCTTTTTGGCAGTAAAGAAGAAATATGATCTTTATAAGTAGAACTTTAAGTGATTTTTTTTTAGAGTAGGAACGCATAAATGTTCTAAAAATAAGATTGACTCTACTTGAAGGCAAGTTTCAAAAGGAATGGATTTATAAAGTATTTATTTCTGCTAGAAATACCATTTGGTAGAAAAAGAACACTTTCTTACAGCAGGCAGATAATAGGGTTGTGAAGAAATCACAGCAAAAATTTTAATTTATTAAAAACATTTGTATTTTTTTAGACTTCTGACCTTGAACAAAAACCTGTGTACCCTAGTTTCCCTGTCTATAAAATGCGTTCATTCTTTGTACCTTATTTGGAATATCATTATGAAGATTAATGGTGGCTTTTCAGGGACAAGTTCTGTGTAACATCTTTTACTCTTCGGCTAAGTTAGTGTGAGGCTGTCATCTGTCGCCGCTCACTAGACAGGGAGGCTCAGAGCAAAGATTTTTGGGTGTGCCTTCCTGTTTGCAACAATTTCCTGACGACCATCTCCAAATGAGCCACTCTGTTCCTAATTACTCCACACAATGCTGTCTGCTCTCATTGTTTCCCAGGAACCCACAGCCAAAGGAATATATTTGATGTTATGTCTCAGTGTGCATGGGACATTTCCAGCTGTGCCACACAACCTCAAGTGGCAGATGCTTGGAGATCCTGCACCAACCTCTCCCCAGCTCATAATTGCCAGCCAGCAAGCATAAGGACCATCCCCATAAGCTGATTGTATTTTGGATTTCATGTGAAGTAGAACTTGAGGGAGCTACTCAGTGTACACTATGATGTATCCAGATGCCTCATAATCACGTTAAGGGATGGGAAATATTATATCTCCAGAAGCCTGAAGTTTGAACTCTAGTGAAGACACTGCAGTGCAGAAGTGAACAGGAAAGGCGTGATTCCTTTACACATGGAGCTTCCATCCAAGTAGGAAGACAAACAAGTGAGTAATTTGAAGTGATTCAGTAAGATTGGGTCAGATTTACAGGCAGACCCTAAATTTCCACCCTTTATTAAAAAATTATGAAAATGAATACTTATTTTGAAAGAGAAAATGTAGAAAAGATTGGAAATTAAAAACAACTGACAACTAGCACAAATATAACAAAACCCAGGAAAATAATGTATTTCATCTATTAAATGAATACCAACGCAATGCTATCTAATTTTTTTCACTTTTCTGCGGTGTACTCTATAGTTCCTTCTTGATATGATAATGACTTTGAAAAATTATCATAAAGGAAATTGACAAGTAATTTAGGTTCTCTTTAGTGTGGTGTGAAAACAATGCTTTTTGTTTAGAGTGTTACGATGTATAAAATATGCAAGTTTATACTCAGAATAACAAATTGTTTATATTACTGTTACAGATCCGTGCTCTGCAAAGTTTTCAATAAATTGTGTTTTGCAAGATTTTTATCACCTAAAATCCACTTCTATGAATACTTTTTACCAGTTTGTAAGCACAGGGTGTGACGAACGCTATATACAGTTGATCTTTGACCAAGACCTTCAAGGGTCACCCCAAAGAAGTCTAAAATCTGAGTATAACTTTTCCTTTATAATCCTCACCTGAGGACATGTTTACCGATTTCAGAGAGAGAGGAAAGGAGACAGAGAGAGAAACACCAGTGTGAGCTAGGAACATGGATTGGTTACCTCCTGTTTGCTCCCCAACAAGGGATCAAACTTGCAACTTAGGAATGTGCCCTGATCAGGAATCGACCCTATAACCTTTTGGTGTGGGGGTCAACACTCCATCTAGCTAAGCCGCCCGGCCAGGGCCTGAGTATAACTTTTGAGTCTACAGTGGGCCCTTTACATCCTTAGATTCCACTAACCACATATCAAAAACAGTATTTTCCATCGGGGTTGGCAGTCTGCAGTTAGAAACTGCAGCTGGGAATGGGAAAATGGTTTTCAGTGGAGGTGGGTTGAATCTGTGGATGCTGGGAAGGCCCCACTGTATTTATTAAAGAAAATATGTGTCATAAGTGGGCCCATGCAGTTCAAACCCGTGTTGTTCAAGATTCAACTGCACTGCATGTCAGGGGGAGCTCACTGCATCTTTCTGTGTGAGTAAAGCCTGACTCTGATTCTGGGAATTTGCCAAATGAAGGAAGTATTAGGGGGAAAAAACCAATTCCAAGGAGAAGAATGGAGGAGGGGCGATCTTAAGGGAAAGTGAGTTCCACTTTTAGGCTGGGGTAAGCATTTAACATAGGAATCTAATAAAATTATAAGACCTAAGACCTTGAGATAAATTTAATTTTCCTGACTTTACGGATGAGAAGACCGAGGCTCAGAAATGTTAACTACCTTTCTCAGCCTGTTACTATAAATTGGGGCCAGAGTTCAAGCCCAGTGCTGCCTGCCTGAGTCAGATGATTTCAGTAAGCGGTTGTTATTAGCATGCCGTGTGTACCATGCTCTAAGGACTGAGGCTGTAAGAATAAATCAATTATTTTGGTGCTTTTAAGTGAGTTAGTGTTTCCCATAGACAGTGCTTAACGGGTGAGCAGCTTCTCAGCAGGCAGGAAGGGGGAAAAGCAATTCGAGGCGGTGGCATATGCGTGCCTGAAGACAGGACATCTCAGAGGGAGAAGCCGGGAGTCCCTGCAACGCCGGGCGGTGGCCTAGTAACCGGCAGGCCAGCGGCCCCCGGTCCCCGAGCGGTGGCCTGCGCAGCGTGTCCTGTCAGGCCTGGCGACACATTGCCTTGCCTTTTGCCACCTTCCTCTTTGGGAGGGTTTCCCGGTGCTGTGGGAAAGAAAACATAAGCAGCAGGATGCTCTTCCAGGGCTTAAGGATTGCCGTCCTGTGTTTATCAAATGAGGTGGACGGTGGGGACTGATGCAGAGCGTTGTTAATTCCAGTTGATCGTTGTCGCTTCGTGGCGTGCAGACTTTGGTGGGGCTCCCTAAGAGGCACGGAGACTCAGCAGCGGGTGGTGACCCCGGCCCACGCTTTGGGCGACGGGATGAGTGCTCCGCGGAGGCGCGCTTAGCAGCATCTGCCCCGTCGCAGGCCTCGACCGCCTGCAAGGCGAGCACCGCGGGAGATGCCGTTTCCGTCTGTGCTCCCGGGCAAGTGAAACAGTGGCCTGTCACCAGGCGGAGACAGACAGAGCGGGCTAAACCAATCTTGTCGTTTAATATCTGATGAATTGCCAGTGGTCACCCTTCCTGAAATGTGTCAGTCTCTCCAGTTAGCACACCGGGTTTTGTAGTTAGAGCGGGTACACATTGCTGCCTAAACGTGTGCTCAATTTAACAACTGTCTGTTACAGTTATCAACACATTCATTCCAGCATCCGTGATACAGAAGAGCCCCTTCATGCAGCAGGGACAGAGCGATCATCGAGATGCAGAAAGAGAGGTACCCGTGGGGCACCTTATAAAACTGCACGTGCAACTGTTTGGAGAGAGGCATTGTCCCCGTATAGCACAGGGATATTTACTATAAATTTGATGTGGCAATAAGATTTTTTTAAAAAAGAGCAAGAGCAAAGAAATAAAAATCTTTCCATGTTGCACACATGCTAACCTCTACTCTCTGAACCCATAAATGGCACAAAACACCCAGCAGGTGTTTTAAATCTTACGTTAAATTAATTACCAACACATTATTATTAATTTCAGAAATGCTGAAAGGGGGAAGTGAAAAGTATGTGTTGACATAGTGGTTCGTGGGATATTTAAAAATAAATATAAAACATAAACAGTCTCAGTTATATTTATTTTGTTCGCAAAATGGCAATGAATAGCATATTTAAGTGACTGAACTATTGGATTATTAGATCACAGAGTATTAGGAAGGTTAGAGGGCTTGTGGATTGGGCTGGTGAGGGATGGGGACTAGCTATGTCATATACGCCAGAGAAATAAAGGTGATAAGCGGCATGTTAGATTGAGAATGTAAAGACATCACTCTGTGCGCCATGGTTTATAGATACTCTGCAGGCATATACTAAACAAATAAAATTTAAAAATAGAATATACCTCTTAATTTATTTGGCTCTTTTGAATAAAATTAGACACAAGTCCATAAATATCAAAGACCTACATGTACCTGGGACTGTGCTGGGTGTTGTGGGAAATAAATATGGTGACTTCAAATCCTCCTTTCAAACATGGCTATGTAATCACTGCACTTCCCAGTATTTTATTCTCTGGTCATAGGAGCACTTCCAGGAAACTGTATAGAATGGGATTAAGCGTTCTGATTGGGAGTCAGGCAAACCTGGGTTCGAATCCTGCTTCTGCTCATTGCTCGTTATGTGGTACAGGACAATGTATTTAACTTTTCTGTGCTTCAGTGACCCTTTCATAAAATAAAGATAAGAGAATCTGGTTCGCAGAAGTGTGAGGGTGAAATAGGTTTTAGTTTTAGCCCAGTACCGGGTGCTTAGTAAGGTCTGGTTAAACAAGGTTAGCCTGTCGTCCTAAATGACGAGCTCTCCAAAATGGCTCATATGCAGAGTGATTCTTACTGATCTTAAAGTCTCACACATCTCGCCCAGTGTCTAACGTCCAGTGTGCATCGTACGTCTATCTATCTGCCGTCTATCTACCTACCTACCCCGGGGCTGTATCTCCAGCCGCGGCCTGGGACGTAGGAAACAAAAAGGAAGCCCGGGCCACCCGCTGCTGCTTCCTTGGATCCCAAGGTCCCCAGCAGTTGTCTTCCCCCCCCCCCCCCCCATGCGAGTCCTCTTCTCTTTGCTTCATCTGCAACACTGAGGGGTTTGGCCGTCCTTAGCAGGAGGAAACCGGTCTAGTAGGTCTTCTTCACCTTTCTGGAGGTGCAGTTATCTTGTATAATTAGATTTTAACCAATCGTATTTAGCAGTAGTATCAATGGCTTTAGAGTCAGCTAGATCTTAATTAAGGTTCTGTCTCTGCTCCTTAATAGCTGGCAACCTCTGCACAAATATTCATCCCTGTGATATTTACTGTTCTCACCGGGAAGTTGCTGGGAATAATATTCGCCCATAGATGAACCTCAGCTAAGGTGTGTGGAAGGGCACAGACCTCCATGAGAGGGTGTAGGTTCGCTTGGTCAACATGTTTTCCTAATGTTCCTGATGGTTTTTCTTTGTATGTTCGATTATCAACCACATGAGTATTTTTCGTGGCTTGATAGCTTATTTCTTTTTAGTGCTGAAAAAGATTCCATCGTCTGGATGTGCCACAGTTTATTTATCCGTTTACCTACTGAAGGACATCTTGGTTGCTTCCAAGTTTTAGCAATTATGAATAAAGCTGCTGTAAACATTTGTGTGCAGGCTTCTGTTTATAGGTTTATTTCTTTTTTTTATCGTTTTACATTTTTATAATCCTATTTTATAATACTATCATAACATCCTTCACAGAGCCAAGCACAGGCCTAGCAATGAGTAAGTAGCAGTTATGCTCATGTTTTTGAATCAAATAAGTTCTCAATAAAATCTGGCTTATTTATGTCTTAGCTTGCTTTCAAATTATTGTATGCAGATTTCTTCCCCGGGAGTATGAACTTCCAGAGGACAGATTGGTCTCTCTGTACAATTCCTCCCATTAGCCACCACACCTCCTCTCTCACCCCAGCTTCAAGACGGAAAATACAAGAAGTGTTGAAGAAATAGAAAAGAGGAGCATTATGATATTTAACAAGCTCTTTTTTTAACTTTCATATTCCATACGATTCACTGACAGTTTAAGAGAAAATGAGGCATTTTATATTTTTTATGTCACGGAATGATTGTTCTAAAGCTTATATCCCATAATGAAATACACGAAGTATTTTTAGTTTGCATCAAGGTGATTTTATTTTAGATATTGAGTTAGTGAAATATGGTTTCTATAGAAACCATATAAGTACACTGACCCTTCAGGATAGACTTGAGATCGCTGATTGGCTTGCAGAAATTTCCACTATTCTTTCTAACTGCTTCATGGCAGTGAATTTCAGCATTGCAAATTAATGTATTATAATCCCAACACTGCAGGGAAGACTTTTAAAAACAAATATTCCCCTGTACTCCAAGAGTAACTGCCCCCTCTTATGATAGTGGCAAGGCTTGCAAGCATATCTTTGGATTAGTTTGTAATTGCATAGAATTCTTCATTTTACACACAAACCTGGAGGTCAGTGTTAATGCTTGGTTTAGAATTCTGGGCTTTGGAATCTTTTTCTGAGACTGCTTAGAGACTATGTCTCGGGAATAGGGTTTGGGAAAGTGTTTCTTCTTTATGGGTCTCATGCCTAAACCTTTTACACATCCCACATATGTTTTATTTTTTTCCTGTCTTTGTTTACTTGATTTAATTTGATTCCAGATGCTAATTGGCAGTAAGTTTGTTTGGGGAAAAGCTGATGTTCATAAAGAATTAGGAGTTTAATATCACAAAATGGTATTTTTACTTATGGTAAATAAATAAAAGCATTTTGTAGTAAATGTTTAAACCTCCTATTTTGTGGTAGATTTAATGAAAAGCTCATAAAAATTTGCAACTCCTGCCATCAGGAGGTGGAAACTATTTTTCCACCCTCTGAATTTGGGTTTGGCCATGTGACTTGCTTTAGCTAATGTGACATTAGCAAATGTGGCTATGGCTCTTGTGAATTCATAGTAATCCCATAGAATTTAAAAGAAAGTATAATTATAGCATCCAAGGGCCTAGGTGAGAACCTTGGAGAAAAGTAGACTTGTGAATGACTGGTAGGGAGCAGATGCTAGCCCCAATCAAGAAAAATTTTGTCTCCAAATAAAGTGACCCGATGAATGTGCCTGGCCAGATTTCACAATTGCTATGGACCAGGGTCTTCTATTTCTTCTTTTATTGAAGTGGCAGTGTCTAATGTTGTTTTCTTGTCCAGGTACAGGGCAATTATATTTTTAATTTTCATGTCACTGAATTAATGGATGAATCTTAAGAGCCATATCCATCTTAGACACATACAGATCATGAGATACTAGATTTGGGACTTGATGCCAAAATGAGTTGAGGTATTTATTATTATTTTTTGACTCTGGGGAGAATTAATTACTTTGCAAATAGGAAAAATGCAAATGATTGTGGTCATCATTTGGGTTGTGGTAAATTGAAAAACCAAGAGGCCATGATATTTTTTCAGCTCTTATCAAGAGGCAGAGTCTATTTCTCCAATCCTTGTGATTTACATTAGTTGATGGGATATTGGCAAACATTACACAAGCAGAGATTTAAAAGTGTTTGTGCATTAGAGCTTTCCTTGTTTTGATGCTTTTAAAATAGTCACCATAAAGAGAAAGCCTGCGGTCAGTCTGCAGGATGAAATAGGATATGTGGTCTATCATCTCTTATATCTCCACAAGAAATCTCAGCATAGAGTAAGGTCTTCTGAGACAAGCCAGAAAAATTTTGCATTTTTTGAAACTTACCCACCAGTTGAGAACTGACTGCAAATCCATGAGTGAGCCCAACTGACAACAGAGATGAGATGTTCTACCCAAACTCTAACCCAAGTGCTAACCCACAGAATCATGAGCGAGTAAACCATGAGCTGTTGCTTTAAGATATAATATACTGGGATGTTTTTAATGTGATGATAGATAACTGATAAATTAACTGATAAATGCAAATCCATTTACAAATGCAACAAATGTTTACCATGCACCATCATATGCTATATTTTACATTTGGTATAGAAAAATTTTTATTCAATAAGATTATTTGATGCAAAAATAAAACATTAACATATAAAATTGCAAGATAAAACATAAATAAATGGTTTATATATTTTAAGTGTACTGACTATCTAGCTAGAGATGGATTAAAAAAACAATTACCTACTTAATATGCATGGCACCTTCTTCTACTAAGAACATACTAATTTTCATGGGAAAAAAATTAGTTGCCCAATGCCATTCTACATGGTTTTTTAGAGCTTATTTCCTATGAGCTTCAGTTCTAGGACTTTTTTCTTTTTTAAAAATTTATCTTTATATTTGGGAGTGTTACAGATGCCCCCCCCATTGATCCCCTCCACCCTGCTGCCCCACAGGCCTTCGCCCCAGTGTTGCCTGTGTCCATGGGCTATGCATATATGCGTATAAGTTCTTTGGTTACTCCCTGCCAGGCCCTTGCCAGACCCCCTTCCCTCTGAGATTCCTCAGTCTGTCCCATGCTTTCACGTCTCTGGGACTCCTGTTGAAAAAGAGAAGCTCGTCTCCTCTTGAGCAGCTGAAGATGTAATTGCTTCCTGTCACCATGCTACCAACTCTGGAGATATTGATTTAGCATGGATTCCAAAAAGAATAATAAGACTGAAATGGAAAGAATGAAACTGAGCCCTAAAGATGATATTTGAGATCCTAGAACCAGCTTCCCTTGAAGCCTAATCTACCCCTTAGAATTTTAAATTCTGTGATCCAACAAAGTCCTTGAAGTCTAATTAAGTCTGGTTTCCAAAATTTGCAGCCAAAATAGTCCTGGCTAATAATATAGCCTTACATGAGAGTACGTGCTATATTCTATGCTTGACAGAACCCCCTTTTCCAAAAGAATACCTCCTCCGTGCTCTAATTTACCCCTCCGCCTGGGTTTAATGTATTAATAGCCCACTGAAAGCCCTTTCCGGATGCATAGGAACCAGCTTTTCTGTGCAGCATCCCGTGGGAAGCGTCCACTCGCTCCACTCCAAAGCTTGTTTGCATGAAGTCCGAAAACAAGAGCCAGCACCTTCCTAGTGGAAGAATCTATACCCTTTCACAGTATGCATCCAGAGTAAAACAGAATGTGTGATATGCAGGGGCAGTGTCTCTTTATTTTCTTTAAGTAACTCTACTTTATCCCTTCTTTGGAACAGCAGCTTAGTATCTACCGCAGCTAAGCCTGAGTTTTCTTTGCATCTAGCAACTAATGAAATAAAATATATTATTCTACCAGACAGGCTTAATGTCGGAAACAGAAGCCTCTCCAGGTCTGTCAAGCAGAGTGGAATTAGCTACTGAGAAAGTGCTGCAAGGCCCGAGGAGTGATTTTGTTGGAGCACCACGCTGGACCCGCAGCTTCAGGTCGCGTCCTGCGGCTGTGACTGAGAGCAGCTCAAAGCTGGCCGCCGCGGGGACGGCCTCCACCGCGGCCGCCCGAGCTGCGGGGCTCAGGAATGCAGAGTTCAGCAGCGGAAACCCCGGCTCTCTTGTACTTCACTCGGAGGAATATTTCTCCTCACTTCTGTCTTCCAAAAATCCTACAAGTGCAACTCATTAACAGAATTGCAATGACACCCAAGTCCTTAACTTAGGTATTCTGGTAAATATAGATTTTTGACTTCCAACCCATGTGATAGAAGGGGAGCACATAGAAGGTGGGAATTGTGGACCAAAAAAAAAAAAAAAGTAAAAGAAAAAAAGAGGGTTCTATGTACAGGATGATCTGAAAATAAATTCCTAACTGGGAAGGTCACCGTGGGTAGTCACGCCCCAGGGATACAACTTTTTTTGTTTTTTTAAAATATATCTTTATTGATTTCAGAGAGAGGAAAGGAGAGGAGAGAGAGAGAGAAACATCAGTGATGAGAGAGTCATTGATCAGCTGCCTCCTGCACACCCCCGACCGGGCACTGAGCCCACAACCCGGGCATGTGCCCTGACGGGAATCCAACCGTGATCTCCTGGGTCCTAGGTCGATGCTCAACTGCTGAGCCACACCCGGCTGGGCAGGAATATAATTTTTTAGTAAAAAGTTTATATTTGCCTTAAGCAAGCCCTGTCCATTGTTTTTGTGCATCTAGATGAACACACAGTTGAAATAAGACTTGACCACCCTTAACTCTCCGGTAATCTAATCCCCACCTGACCTAGCATTCTTCCCCCTCTGTGTCATCTTCCTTAGTTCCTTTCTTAATTTCAAAAGCATAAAAGAAGCTGCAAAACTGCTTTACTCTGGAGCACTTGAGATCTTTCTCCCTGGCATATGTCCTCTGTTTGGCTCAAATGAACTCTTCCAAATACTTTCTGCAGGTTTGGATACTTCTTACATCTACAGAATGGATAACTTTAGTTAATGTAATTTCTCTCTGTATTTGTCAGAATTTAAAACTGAGAGAAAGGAGAGAGAGGGAGAGAGAGAGAGAGAGAGAGACAATATGAATGAATATTATGGAAGTTGGCAAGTCCACAATCACACAATCAGCAGTGTGGCAACCTAGAGACCCAGGGAACCGGTGGTGCAGCTAAAGTCTGAAGACAGTCTGCTGGAAAATACTCTCTTGCTCAGGAAGGCTGGTCTCTCTGTTCTATTTAGGCCTTCAACTGATTGGATGAGGCCCACCCACATAATGGAGGGAAATCTGCTTTACCTAAAGTTCACTAATTTTTAATGTTAATCTCATCCAAAAACACCTTCCAAGTTGACACATAAAATTGACCATTACATTTTCTAGTCTTAGGCATCAGGCAAAGATGGTGTCCTTTTAATTATTAAAGGCACTGATTCATAATATAGAGCTGTATTCATTCTATAAGCTTTCCTGTGCTTTCTAATACAGTAGCCACCAGCTACATGTAGCTATCATCGACCAATGGAAATGTGACCAATTCAAATTGAGGTGTGATTTTGAAGACTTGTACAAAAAATATAAAATATCTCATTAATAATTTGTATGTTAATTATGTTAGATATATTGAGTTAGTATAATATTAAAATTAACCTCATCTAATGTTTTTACTTTATTTTCCAGCCCCACAGACCCCTCCAGCGGCTCACAGACATCAGCACCACAGTGCCTCCTCCTCAGAGGTATGAGTTTTTACTTTTTTAATGTGGCTACTAAAGAGGCTCATATTGTATTTCTGTTGGACCATACTGGGTTTTTCTATGGTGCAGGATTAGGTATAGTAAGTGCTCGTTTAAGTTAAAAAATAAATAAAAAGGAAATAAGAACAGCAAAAGTCCCCTAACTAAGTGGCTTAATGACAGTGTACTTTCAGCTCATGTGAAAACTATGGTAGTTCCTAATGACTTCATGATGACATTTTACAGCAACCATCAGCCACATGGTGACTGCTTCTCCTATAGCTCCACCATGTCAAAATGGGGTCTTCTTAGTTTCTAAGAAGATAAAACTACACCATCGCACTCTAGCAATGGGCTCCTTCATGCCAGAAATGAAATAAACACATTGCTCA
Source organism: Miniopterus schreibersii (assembly GCF_964146895.1). Lineage (NCBI taxonomy): Eukaryota > Metazoa > Chordata > Mammalia > Chiroptera > Miniopteridae > Miniopterus > Miniopterus schreibersii. Next base: position 9,807,257 of record NC_138101.1, on the reverse strand, counting down.
CATGAGCAGGACAAGCCATATGACCTTGCCTAATGGCCGTGGGCCTGGGCAATGTGGGGAAGCTCATACAACACTTGGTGAGCACTATTGTTTTTGCCAGAGTCTTCCTATCTGCACACACAATATATCCTTGTACTTTTATCACATGTAGAACACAGTCAACTCTTTCCCAAAGAAAGACCACCCCATGCCCTATCCAGTTACTATATCCAACTCACTTCCAGGATCTCTGGGTGCTGACCCAACTCTTTACATGAGATTTCAGTGTGGCTCCTCTTGGTTTCCTCTTGTCCCCCTGACCACCATACAAAGACAAATAACAGTAATAAACATTCCCATTCATAAAGGGAAAACATGGAAGATGCCCGAAGTCACTAATCCATAGCTATTCTGCTGTGCTATGAAGGTGCTTAGAGCCCTTCCAGACGCTGTGGAGTGTTCCTAGATTAGCGCCTCATTCTGAAATCTGGAGGGGCTCCCAAATACTTCCTTCACTGCGGCCTCTGGCTCCCCCTCTAGGCAGTCTTACTTTTCTGTCTCTTCCTTGGCCCCTCTGGAGTGGATTATAGGGAAACACATCCTTGGGGGCATTGGTTTATTCTCTTTTCTACTGGGGAAAGTTTGGTTGTCATGTGTAATTACAAGGTTTGAATAAACATTTTGGATTACATGCTGAACCTGAAAAATTCAGGGGAGACCTTAGAAACTCAGAGACCTACAGTAACACATAGGATGGTCTGAACATAGAAGTTAACTAAAAGCATATCGCGGTGGGTTGTCACATCCTGAGACTGTAGCTTGCTTGACAAATGTCAATCATTACCTTTACGTGAGCCTGTCAGCTTTTTGCATCTAAGATAACATACCTTTGAAATGTCATAGTGATCTTCTTTTACAGGCCCCTTAGGGCACACGCACCACACCTGAGCAGGAGAGATCACAGAAGCCCTCATTAGCTTGGTTCCCCACATACCATCTCTCGGTGCTGTAAATGTTAAATATCCTGTTTCCACTGATGTAAAATCAGTGTTTCTCTAATTTGCCTTTTTATCTAATCCCAAAGATTTCCCTGGTTTGCTTTCTCCCACCCCCCAATCTACTATAAATGGATTTCGTGTAATCCTTCGTAAGACTCCTTCTTTTATTCTGGTGTATAAAATAAGCTGCAACACTGTCATTCTCTGGAGCATTTTCTCAGGCTGTTGAGATTTTGCTTCCTAGCCACTGTCAATTTGGCTCACACAAACTCATAAAAAATGTCAACAGGTTTGGTGGTTTCTTACATTGACAACATGGACTGTGCTTGTGGTTTCACTGGCAGTACAACTTTCCAAAACTTCTCAGTAAGCTTCTTGTCTATTTAATTAAGTCAGCTCCAGGGGCCAGTAACCAGGAACACAGGCCACTTCGAGGCATAATTTTCATATCAGTTATATTTCTTCATTTTTCTCAATTATAAACCTCCTTCTTTGGGTTTCCTATTGGCCATTTTGAGATTGTAGAGCTTCTGCAGCAAGGCCTCACCCTGAATCCAATCTTTTAATTGAATTAATTTATGTAAATAAAAGGCACCACACCCTTAGTCTAATCTTTGCCTTGAGAGCATTGAAACAATTGAAAATGTTTTGACATTTTTGACTAAGTTTTTCACTCTTTTTATGCCTTTTCCAACCCTGCAAGGTTTTTGATTTTTTAAACTTTGTCTTTTCCCTTTCAGTTTTGCTTGAAAATGGATTAATTCTTTTCTGAGCTTATTTTTCTTACAATAACTTGTCAGTTGTACCCAATAGCAGTCAGTGTACACTATTGATGTCCTGTTTTCCAACCTCTTCACATAGATCCACAAATACATTGAATATAAAATAGTTTTGCCAATTATTTTGTCACTTCCATAAAATGAATCACTATCCTGCTAAACTCTGAGATCAAATTCCTCTCCCCTGCCACCCGGCTGCACAGTCATTAGCATGGCAGCCCCCTATTTGTGCAGTAGAAAGGGATCTCACCTCTCAGTACTTAATTACAGAATTCTCTGCTTCTCACTCATGGAAATCTATTCTAGGCCCAAAGACTCTCTAGTCAACTGTCCTTCATGTAGCAACTCAGTGAATCACTAAAGAAGAGATTAAAAACACAAACAAACCCAACTTTCTTACCCTGACAATTAAATGTTTGATCTGGAAGTGAAATAATTTTCTTTGGTCCACACACTCCATTAGCCAGGGCCCACTGGCCAGAACTAGGCACCGACCAACTTGCAAGGAAGGTGGGAAACCTAGGAGAGCCCATGATATATTTGGAGGTCCTATCTTATACCAATACCCCTGTTCACCAAGTGATTCCAATTCTAAGACTGGAGCCTAAGGAAATGAGACAGTTGTGTGCAAAGATACACAAGCGAGGGTGTTCACTACATAGTTATTTATAGTAAAACAAAGAAAAAAATAAAATAAATAAAAAGTACAACTGTCCCCCCCAAAAATCAAAATTAAACTGTATTATGATAAACCCTTTTCCTGAGTACTGTGTATCCAATACAATTACATTCCTAAAGAACAACAGAAAAAATATATCCCCCATGTGTGTTATATCGCACCATCGACAATTAGTAACAGTAATTAACAAGGGGTGACATTAAATGAGTACATACTGTGCTCCAGGCAGTGTTCTGAGGACTTCACAGGAACTGGCTCACTTAGGCCGCAATGAAAGCCTATTTCATACAAGAGGAAATTGAGGCACAGAGGTGTAAACAAGCTGAGAGACTGTTTACTAAGAGCAGAACTTGATAAAGGTATAAATAACGGTGTGGTTGGAAAGAACTGCCCTGCATGTACTCAGGGAACCGGGACATAGGGTCATAGGATTGAAGGAAATACTAGTTAGAGAGATCCGGAGTTATGTAAACGAATTTCACATGTTTACATGTAGTTGCCTTCAGAGTTCCCTTGTCTCTTTCATTATCCCCCCCCTTTTTTTAAAAAGAACATATTCTTTAAACATATCCAAATTAATGAATGCATCCTTTATCTTTAATTTTTATTTTGTTATTAGGCATAAATGCCAGAGACATGAAGGAAGATTATAAAATCCATATTTTATAAACATATTATCTCTGTATTTTTATCTAAGCCTAACTGCAGTGTCTTCATTCCTGTCAAAATATGCTGTTTCCTGTGAGCAAAAATAATAGTTTTCCTCCCAAACATTTGTATTGGGGAATATGAATGTTGAATCATGATTATTTGTATTACTCTTACTCAACATGGATACCCTTCAAAGGTGTTTGAACATACATTTATTTGATCTAGTTTTTAAAGGACTCATGGGACCATATTACCTGGGCACTGGGCATATGTGGATATTTGTCAAACGACTTAGAGAGTTTAACAGTGAAAGACTGTTTTGATCCCAAGTTTTTAAAACCCCCACAAGTTGTTAAAAAATAAAGGAGATATAAACATCTCGTGTAACCGGAAGGAAAGACAGAAGGCGCATGGACTTCAGGGGGTTCGGGTCAGTGGTTTAATGAAGTTGCCAAGGGCCCCTTTCCCTCCTTCGGCTCTGCTTTCTGACGTGAGCCATTGGGAGGCAGGCGCCCCCTTGTGACCTCAAGATGAGTGTCACCCCCTCAGGCTACTTTCTTCTCCTGGGCTCTGGTGACGGAGCAAGGGCCAATTCCAAAGGTCTCTCATCTGTTTTCCTGAACTAGGCCGCTTGCCTGCTCCTGAGCACATCCTATGCTAACTGGCCCATCCCCGAAGTCCTGGCCACAGCGAGGGGCAGGCGGGCTGCTGTGACTGGCTCAGGCCCCCGCTCCCCCCGGCCGGGGGTTAATTCCTCACGCTGCACGAGGTGGGCAGAGGGGACCCCATGTGGAGGAGCCAATTACAGTGTCAGCTGGCCACGAGCTCCAGGAAAGGCGCCGAGCCCAGAAGGTTCTTCGTGATCCACCAACCTCGAATACCTGAAATCCATACGTAACGAGCAACCTGGTCAAATGATAGGCGTCGTTCGCCTGATGCTATGTGAATTTAAGGAACCTGCTGACACCTCGGAAGCCTATGTTGGATGTTCCCTGGAATCTAGAATCTGTTTCAGAGACAGGGATTCCAGAATATTCTGACTTTAGCTCTATTATGATGCCCAAGATAATGAGAGACGTAGGACTGTGTTTCCAGAGGGGAAGGGAGTTTGAGCGGTCAAAGCTGGAAAGAAACTCTCTTATCTGATAGGAGTTTGGGGTACCTGGAGAAGTATAATGAACCCAGAACAAGTGTTGAAGGGGTAAAGAAAGAAACAGATGGAGATGCCAAATATGTCATTTACCAACTTTACATTTCCCCCCCGAGGTTGGCTCCCAGCCATGTTTATGGAAAATGAACAGTAATTGACGATAACCATGGTTTCCTCTGGTGACATGGTCTCTGGGTTGGATTATCTCTCTTGTGTATTTAATCATTTAAGTAATGGTCACAATGTAATTCATAAACACTCTTTCAAGATGAATTTTATTCCTCTGCAACCTCCAAATGATAAGACAGAGAGAGGTGGGGGCGGGGAGGGGGGAGGAGAAATGGTTCCTAAAGTACTTGTTTGCAAAGGAAACAAAATAAATGGTATCCATATGCCTCCAGACTGGTGTGGGGTTTTAAGTCAGAGTGAGTAAAAGTCTAGGAAAGTGGGTGGGAGACCTCTAGGTCCTGTTTACCCGCCCTCTCGGGGGAGGGGGTTTGGGCTGTGGCTACACCCTGGGCTGTTTCTGGCCTGCTGAAGCACCCTGCCTGGAGGAGTGGGTGGAGGGGGGTTTCCTCGGGGATGCCAACCCTCTGAAAAGTGGGCACCCACACAGTGCAGGGCCAGTTAGGGAACCTTGAGGAGTTGTATGTTATCATGAACGCAGGAGAGTTTGATTTATGTGTACAAGAAATGGACATTTTGGCAGCACCACAGACGTTCCCATCACTGCACAGAAATTACCCTGTGGGTCTGTGCGTCCGGCGAGTTTTCAGAATCATCAAAATGCCTGCAAGGGGCCTGGGAGCCGTGTGCCGAGTGCTTTGTTCAGAATTCAGCCCACTCACTGCCCTTGGAATTCTTACTCAAACAGTGGCTTCAATCCTGCAACAAGAAAATATATAGAGAGACGAAAATAATCACTTCATGTAGCTGAGCAGTCAGAAACGGATCAGGTGTATGAGTCAGGACAGGGCAAGCTGTTTGGCGGTGTCAATGAGCCACCTCAGCTCAGTGCCTCAGAATAACACCAGCGTACTCCTCCCGCCGCCTCTGTGACCCCGGCGTGCCAGCTCGGCGGTTCTGCTCGGCGTCGCCCACCGTGAGCTCTGAATGCGGGACCCACCGGCTGTATGCTGCTCGGTTGCCAGAGCAGAGAAAACTAACTTTGGCAGACTGCATGCTGACCATTCAAACTTCAGTGTAGAAATGACTGGTATCACTTGCGTTGTATTCTGATGGCCAAAACAAGTCTCACGGCCGCCTGTACCTGAAAGGAAGCAGAAAAATGCACCCCTTCCCCCCGGCCAGTGTGGCTCAGTTGGTTAGAGCCTGTCCCTTGCACTGAAGGGTCACAGTTTGATTCCTGGTCAGGGCACATACCTAGGTTGTGAGTCCATGGTTGGGGCGCTTATAGAGGCAACTGATCAATGTTTCCCTCTCATAGCAATGTTCCTCTCTCTCTAAAAAATATAAATTAAAAAAAAAATGCATCCCTCCCATATTTCCATAAGGATAAATGGACCCTCTCAGGGAACAACCCTAATGACCATCCTCCTAAGATAAACAGATCCTGTTTACTACAAATATGAAAACATCCTGGTTTTTTGAAAAGAGCCCTTCAGTCTCCTATTGGAAATCTTTACTTTCTACACCATCGTTACCACTTTAGTCACTGGATTTCCTAACTCATAATATATTAGAAAATACTTTAGAAGGCAGAAGTGTTTAGTTTGCCAGGGCTGTCATGACAATGCACCTCACATTGGGGGCTTAAATAATATAAGTTTATTTCTTTACAGTTCTAGTGGCTAGAATCCCAAAACTCAGGGTGTTAGCAGGGTTAGTTTCTTCTGGGGCTTCTTTTCTTGGCTTGTAGAGAGCTGTTTTCTGCCTATGTCTTCATGAGGTCTTCCCTCTGTATGTATCTGTGTCCTAAATCTCCACTACTTAATAGGGACACAGGTTGTATTGGATTAGGGCCCCTACTAACAACTTCATTTTAATGACCTCTTTAAAGGCCCTATCTCCAAATAGTCACATTCCAAGTGTTGGGGGTTAGGACTTCAACCCCCTTCAATATAAATTTTTGGGAGACACAATTCAGCCCATAACACAGCATAATTGAAGTAAAATTTAAAATAAAATAATAATATACTCGGCTATGTAAGAAAATCAGGACAGTCTGGTATTTGTGTGTGTGTGTGTCTGTGTAGGAACATATGCCAAAGGACCCGTCAAAGAAAATTCTGTGCCAACAATCAGATGCTGGACCCCAGGCAATATAATAAACTGTTTTACTTGGAAGGGGGGACGTTTGGAGGACCATGATCTGTCCCCAAGAAACACGTAACAATAAGGATAAAGGGTAGGGAGTGTGTGGCAGAGAAAAGACTGCTCACTACACACCCATGTGCTTCCCTACGCCTTCCTGACAATGTTCTCCCAGAGACTTGTTCCCACGGGTGAGCTCAGTGAGCAAGGCTGAGATCTTGGAAAAATGTTCCAGGCGGAGGGAAGAGTAAGCCGCAGGCCTCAATGTGGGGCTAAGATAAATTTCACAGCTTTGTTATTTGGAGATATTTGAAAATTAAGCATGCCTGCCTCTTACTGTCTCAAATGTAGCATTTCCAAATTCCTGATGGATATTAGTCTTTAAATTTGGGAAAGAGAAATTGGAATTTCTGGGAATTCATAGGAATTCTCAAAATCATGTTATTATTTCTCATAGTACTCTATGTGGTTTTAGTAACGAGTGCCCATAAAAATAAACAGTGAACCTTTTTCTGCAGTAGATTTTCTTTGAGTTTCATGAGTTTGCTATAAAGTAAAATTGATATTTTAGTAAGTTCATAGTTTATTATTATTATGAACTATTATATTGTGATAGGTTTTTATATTTTCATAATTTGTATAAATGCTCTGATCTTGACATACATATTCCATAATAAAGATGCTGAAGGAAGGACAGCTAACAAAATAAATGTCAAAATAATTTAAAATGGAAAGACAATACAAACTATTTGATACTTGTAAACTATCATTCTTCAAATGAAGTTTTAAAGGCCACAGCATTAATCACCCTAGTCGATCAAATTTCATCTTTGTTTTGTGGTAAATATTCCAGACGTAGAAAAATGTATTTCCTTTTGAATTGATATTGGTCATATTTTTAAAAGCGTACTCAAAAACATCTTGGATGGTAGATAATGCTCCCTATGATGAGCCTATTTCTTTTTTTTAGTAATAAAAGGCTTTCGTTAGCTTGCCCTGATTTTTATTTGCTGTTGAAATTAGTATCGCTTTGCAATATTAAAACCGATTTTAGAGCAGTTTCGGTTTTCCTGTTGGAGAATTCCACAGTCACAGTCACGTCTTTTTTCTTGCATTGATTCTGTGAAAGCGTCCACCAGGAGCTGTAGCCTGTAGCTAATATTCAAACCCTGCCGATGCGAGCAAGTGTTAACAGGCAGTATTTGAATCATGTAACATTCAGATTTCCTTCAGAGAACCATATGTTGAAATTGCCAATCAAACAAGGTATTTTACTTCCTGAACATGTTTCTTGGAAAAATATTCACAGGAATTGTATAAAGTAGTCAATGCATACAAACTTACTACTATTTCTGTTTGCAAGAATTGCTCACCATTAGCAATTCACGGTCAGAGCCACACACACAAAGTTGTTCTAACAAGGCAACAGCCGAAAGCAGTGCTGATCTCCCCCTGCTCGGCCCTGCTTTCTGGAAAAGTCGACCTCAATCTTTGACTCTGCATGTCCGTCTCCAGTGTTTGCTTTGAAACCAGTGGTTCTCTGTGGACCATTTCTATGTTGCTAGGGAAGTTTGGATTCTTGTAAGGGAATTGGAAGACTTTTTCCTGATGCCTTGATAGATATCTCATGAGATTCAGGATTTGGAAAAATATAAATTTTTTAATAAAGATGGGATACGAAGTCCCCCCGTGGAAACACTATCCAAATGAGAAAAGAGAAGTTGTAACTGGATATCAATACTGCAAATTTTATCAAGTATAAAGGAAGGAGGCACATTACCTAACTCGACTGAAAGAAATGATGAGATTGGATACATGAAACTTTAAATTAGAATTGTGGTTTTCAAAGTAGGGTCCCCTACCACCAACATCAGTGTCACCTCGGAACTTGTTAGAGTGACAAGTTCTTGGGCTCCATAAAACTACTGAAGCTGGGCTCTGAGATGGAGCTCAGTAGCCCGAGCTCTAAAGACACCTCCAGGTGACTCTGATGCATGACAAGCTTGAGGACACCTTCATTACATCATCTTCATTTTGAAAACCCCGCCTCCAGAAAGGAGGAGTTGTCTCTTTTCAGATTTTATTTGTTTGTTCATTATTTTTCAATAATTTAAATATGTAACTCCCCCTTTAAAGCAGAGAGCTAAGAGCCAGAGTGGATAATATCCGTTAATTCCTACGCGTTATCTTGTGAGGAAAATTAAAATATTTTGGTCTATTGACTATTTTCTGCTGGTCTTAATTTGTCACTACCTGCTTGATAATAAGAATGAATAAATATTGTTTTTCAGAGGGGAGAATTTCCCTGCAATTTTTGGCAAATAATTCTTCTAAAACAATACTCATAGGCCACAATTGTTTCTGAAATGTCGCTTTATCAATCATTGCATGTTTTCAGTAACACTATTAAGTTATCAGGTAGTTAAATTGAAATGCAATGCTAGTAACATGCTTATGTGTTGTGCAAAGCATCGTAGTATGTACAGATATGAACATAACTGCCTCCCTCGGAAACATTATCCGATGGTGTAGCAAAAGGGAAATGTAGGTTAACACAATATATTAATCTACATATAGTATGTTAATCAACTATAATATAAAACTAATAAACACAATAATCTACATATATATTAATCTACATGTGTAAATCAACTATAATAGAAACAAAAAAGTAACACGTGTGATAAAGGCATGCATAGCACACAGAAAAAAATGTTTATAAGTATATATGCACATGTGTATATATAAACAAATATGTAAATATGTATATAGGTATATATATGTATATGTGTGTGTGTATATGTGTGTGTGTCTGTGTGTATTTACTTTTTTTCCAAAGGGGTCCTTTTTGGAACATTACATTAATCAAGATCAGCTATTCCTTGGATGGTTACAATCCATTTCATCTCCTGCGGTAACAGGGTAAGGATGCTTTCAAGTGAAGAGGTCAGATGAGTAACTCTCAGACTAGATGTTCACAAGGAAATGGTTGGGCCACAGGGTAGCTTAACCCTTAATTTTACCCATTTCAGTGGTCGCCACGAATTCCCACAGTGACATTGATACGCTTCCTGAAAACAACCGAAAGCTGTATGGCCTGGTTGGCATTAGTCATTGTGCATAGTTGTGGCCCAAGTGGAGGATTAGAGTTACATGGAAAACAGAGCTGTGATATTGGGTTTTCTATATCAGTACACGTTACAGAAACCACTGCTCTGCAGATGGCAGGAACCTGATAAGCAGGGTCAAATTCAAGGAAATGATGTGGGAGGAATGTCCATTTTCCAAAACTGGATGCACTGTGTTATATTAAGATCACTTCATCACCATGGGTGCAGCTCCGCTTCAGATCTGCAAAGGGCCTCTGTGGGCACATTCGCGTGGAAGCGCTCGGACGAGCTGGTCCTTCAAGTGAGTCCACGGCAACGTTTTCTGATGTCATTCCTTGCTGGTGACCGAGTTGGCCTGTAAGCCTGCTGCGTTTATGGCTGCTTTTGCTGTAATGCCCCAGCACAGGAGCAGCCACTTGTCGAAAGACTGTGAAATACCTGTTGCTAAAAACATAAACCTCGGAATCAAGACGAAGCAACTTCTGCTACCAACAACTAACCAACCGAAAACACAGAGAAAGGAATGTTGAGAAGAGGCTATCCTATATTTGGAGGTTGGTCCACACACACACACACACACACACACACACACACACACACACGTGTGTGTGTGTGTGTCCATATAGGTTTTTATTTATTATATACAGCGTCACAAAATTACAATTTCATAAGCTCCTGTTCCTCATACACACTCCCATGCACGACATCATGGATTTCACATGATAGCATGTGTGGGATCCATGTTGCTCAATATGTTCTGGTGGGAAAAATACATTCAGATATAGAGCACAGCTACAGGTCATTCACAGCTGTAAGTGAAAGCCAAGATTATATCTGCATATTAGGAGTAGTTTTGATGTCCATCTGGCTTATTTAATCACAGTATAATAATTTTGGCACTGTAATGACATCTATTCCACCTCTCAATCCATAAGAAATGAGGCTTAGGCTCCCTCAAGATAGTTTATTACCTTTGCCTTTGTTGTATTATGCTATATACAACATTCACACGTGTGTATGTATATATTATACATATATGTGTATATATACACACACAGCCACACATAGACATATTTCTCAATATAAATTGTATCTCTCTCTCTCTCTCTCTCTCTCTCTCTCTCTCTCTCTCTATCTCTATCTCTATCTATCTCTATCATCTCTATCTCTATCAACATCTCTCTCTCCTCTCTCTCTCTCTCTCTCTCTCTATCATCTCTACATATCTATATCCTCAATCTGTACCACCTTGATTCCCTGGTGAGCTCCTGGCCCCTTTTCTGTGTGCTCTTCATGGTAGACCATCTTCCTTGGCACTGCCACAATCACTCACTTCACGTACCTTCTTTTGTTTTTAATCCTCAACTGATAATATGTTTTCATTGATTTTAAGAAGAAAAGAAGGAGAGGGAGAGAGAGAGACAGAGAGAAACATTGATGTGAGAGAGAAACATCGATCGGTTGCCTCACGGACATGGGCACTCAGACCAGGAACAGAACCCACAACCATTTGGGGTATGGGACAATACTCCAACCAACTGGGCCACCCGGCCAGGGCTTCGGTACCTTCCAGACAGCATTTATCAAGGGAAATAATAAATATTTGTTGTTGGAGATCAGAAACTCCTTGAAGCAGGGACTAATGTTATTTTATTTATCATTTTATTCTGTAGATCAGGGATGGCAACTGTAGCTTGCTGCTGTTTTTGTCAACTCTCTGAGCTGAGAATCACTTTTGAGTGTTTAAATAGTTGAAGAAAAACAGAATTATTCATAATGTGAAAACTGTGTAACACTCAGATTTTGATGTCCATAAACTACTGAAACACAGCCATGCTGATTCACTTGTATATTGTCTATGACTCTGTTCATAGCTGCCACAGAAAACATAACCTGTAAATTCTAAATCAGTAGTTGTCCATCAGGGCCAAATTTGTTCCTAAGCCCTTGGGGACATTTGACAACATCTGGAGATACCTTGTTGTCACACTGGATAAGGTGATACTATGGAGTCTTATGGGAAGAAATTGGGATGTTGCTAACTGTCCTACAACAAACAATTATCTTCTGTAAATTGTTAGTAGTATTAATATTGAGAAACTTTGTTCCTAATTAGTTACTATCTGACTCTCTACAAAAAATGTTTGCTAACCCCTACTCTAGACCTTAATAAAAACTAAAGGGATCAGAGTTTCTATGGTAATTGGAAAATGGCAAGTTTTTTTTAATATAAATTTAAAAATATGAGCAATTACAAATTTAGACAATTTTACTGAATTTTATTTTTGAAACAAATGCCTAGAAAAGCCACATGAAATAAGTCAAATGGTTCCAACTGTACCCAATAACTAAAACAAAATCAAAACAAAACAAACCAAAAAACCCACCTAAAAAGTAACAGTAAAAATTGTGAAAACGGAGACACAGGCACATAAACATAAAATGAATAGTTTATTTTGTGACATGTGTGCCAAACAACTAGGTGGTTATGTTGTTCTATTTTCAACATGGTTGTCTTGGTTTAATATGGTGAATAAATGAGTCACCTTTAGCATCCAGGGAATTCTGTTTCTCATGTTCAACAGTCATTTTAGAGTTTTCCTTTTTTAAGAAAAAAATTTCTGGGTGTACCTTTTGTAAATGTGAAAACCTATTTCTGATTTTTAAGCCAAACACTGACACAACATAAAAATAATACAAAAGAGACTTTCAGTGGTAATGAGTCTTCAATAGTACGAGGCAGAGTGATCGGAACCACGATTGGGAATTTCCTCTCTGATTTATGAGGATCTTATACCAAGTCACCTCTTAAAGACCTATACCTGTAATACATGAGTAAACGTATTGTCGACTGGATTATATTCTCACTTGGCCTTTTAAGCCCTCTTTTTGATTTTTAACAAAAGCGCAGGAAATATTTCCTCCGGTGGTAGAACGTAGGAACGGGAGAGGGTGTTCTTTCCCCTTGTCTATTAGCTCATACTAATCTCATATTTTTCCTATTTGGAAACCTGACTTTGAGTTAATACGTACCATTCTAACGTGTTAAAGATGTTAATTTTTAATCTGAAACACTTGTCTTAATAAGAATGGGTGAGATCATGTTCGCTTTATCGTGATAACTGAATGGTCCCTTAACAGGTGCCTAATGAAAAAAACAGTGATTCTGCAGCTTTGTCTTACTCTAGGCAACAGTAATGAGAAAAGGCCCCGGGAAAATTGACAGCAGGTTCCACGTTCAGCGCAGTTGCAGAGGTTACGTGGGTTTGACGCAGTGCAGCGTCGAGTCGGAGAAAGGAGGCCGCGCTGGATACACCTGATGGTTTCCAACCGCCGAGGGTGGGGTAGGAGGCCGGTCCAGGCAGCGGAAAGGCCTGGCCTGGAGCCCACCTCTGACCCCTCCACGCTGCTGAGCTTACGAGACTCTTCAGCTGTTCTAGGACGTTCTCTCCTCGGCAAAATGAGGGTGATACCAGCAGGCACCTCACGGAGCTGCTGGGGCTGTGCAATGGCCTGACACACCTTAAGTGTTCAGTGTGTGGGAGCTTTAATTGCCGCAGCCCAGTTGTCCTCTGGGGGTGCCTCTGCCCTCCAGAGAGCTCATTAAACCTGGCTCCGTCTTCAATCCACGTCTTGCTATGTTCCAAAATCCTCGCCGTGGTTTCTGCCAAGCTCGTGGGCCCGGCTTCCCCAGGCTTCCCTAACCCCCTAAGCTCTTGCATCCTGATGAAGTATGTCTGTTTTCCTTGGAAATGCCTTGATGCAAAATTCATGTGTTCGCGCACAAGTCTTCACTCACACAGGGCATTTAGTTTGAAAACTTGTCTGGAGGATTTGGGAGGCAGCCTGGGGGCATTCAGCTGCTGGGACCGTGGGCCACGGGGCGCCATGCCCCACGTGTGTCCCCCTTCCCTTCCCGCCTTGCTTCCCGCCAGCTCCTCTGCGCCTTGACCACCTTCCCTCGCGCCCCTTTGTCTTCCCCTCTCTCTCTCCTCGCTCCCCTTCCCCCGATTTCTCCGCATCATCCACCCTCAGCCCTACTTTTAAATTCCTCTGTATCCTCGACAGCGAATAGCCCTTGGGGGGTTGTGGGAGTGTTTTCTTTAAAATACAGACGTCTCATTTTTTTAATGTGATCGCCTGATTCTCTGCGTTTACGCCTCATGAGCTCTACATGCCCTTCGTGCGGATGCTCAGGGCACAGCCACCTTCTCACGCCTTGTATCGTGGTGACCTACGAGTTTTCTAGCACCTTTTGAAGGATTGGAACTAGGCCTGTTTCATCTTGACCAATGCGTGTTACAGAGGAACACAGTGCTAGATACGTGTGCTGTTGTTTTTACACAGATAATGCCGTCTTTGAAAATAAGACGACTAAATCCAAAAGCCCACAGGAAAGAAGGGCATGGGTTCTGGCTGTGACTCTCCTAGGTTCACTGACTTGCTCTGCGGTCTTGTTTGTGCGAATCTGTCCCAGGGACAGCCTCGGGGAGGCTGGTGGCAGTGAGGGCGTTGTTACAGGGATCAGACTTCAGACCAATGTGGGAAGAACTGAGAACGTGACAGTCTAGAAGGTGAGGCCAAAGAACCTCAGAAGCACTAGCCAGCCTTCCTGAAGCGCCGGTCTAGGTGGAGGAAGCAGAGTTTTCAAGGAAACCTGAGAGGCCAAGCACAGCCGCCTGTTTATACGGGAGCAGAGTGGGAGCTCGGAGAGGGTCCTGCGGAAAACGCGCATTTGTATAGCTTCTGCCTCTGGGTGTGCAGCCAAGTGTCGGGGCTGCCTTGGGTCAGCAGGTCAGCGGGCTGGCGGGTGCCATGGGCCTGGAGTTCAGGGGAGCAAGAGCAAGCTCCCCCGTCTGCCGCCACGTCTAACTGCAACCATCTTCTAAGAGCCTGACTGTCGCTTTACGCTGTCTTCTGAATCTCATGCAGGCTCTGCCTTTGGCCAACTTGACCCTGAAGCCACACGGGGAAGGGCATTTCGGGGGCTGTAGTTCCCAGCCTCATCCAGGCTGACGTGGCACCATCCAAGGTAGTGTGTAACTTAATCTCCCTCGTTCTGTTTCCCCTCAAGAGAATGGCGACTCTAATTTGCCAAGTTATTGTAAGAATAAGAAATGCGTACACACAGCCTAACGTATAGTAGGTCCTCAAGTAACGGCATCGCTGATTCTATGTTATGAACATGATGCAGTCTTGTAACTGCTCCTGGAGGACTGCTGTCAGGTTTGTTCTAAGACACAAAGAAGATGTGGAGGAGAGACAATTAAGTAGAGAAAGAAGGGGAAAAACAGTCAAAAAGAATTTTTATGAGCCGAGAGGCACTTGTAGATTATACCTCCGGTACCTAAATTAAGGGTTATTAGAAGCAGATCATCCTCCATGTACCCCACTTAGAACCTTACGTATCATAATTGCTTCAATTATATGCTCCATTAGAGACGCTCCCATTTTCTTAAGAACAGAGAGGGTGCACTGTAGATTTGGGGACTTTCTCACTCCAGATCCCCGAACATCTCTTTAGTCAAGATGTGCCTTCATTTTTGACTCCTGTCTCCGCGTCTTTCTTGTACAGCTTGTCAGTTTGACACCCAGCTATTATCATGGCCGGTAAATCTGAGGCCTAAGCTTAGTGGACACACATTGTAAGGGAGGAGGGGGGTGGGTGAGATTAGGGTGAATTTTCAACAGTTAGATCGAAAATCCAAAGTAAATTGAGCTCAGTTCACCTGGGCACCAATCACCCTTTGTCGCCGTGTTTTCCAGGAGAGAACCCAGCCCAGAGCAAATCCTTTGGTTTGATTCATGCCTAGGAAGGGTCGTTCAAAATGAAGATTCTTTGGTTTTCTTCCCCCCCTCTGCCGAAAATAGTTGTTCCTCTTTCTCTCCTGTGTTTCCCACCACCACTGTCCTCTAAAATTCCCTGTAGCATCTCCAGAACCACGGGTGAGCTTTGACATAGGGCTTTCCCCGAGGACCAGCCAGTTGATCAAATGTGTAACAGCTGAATCCTTTCTGTTTTTTTGAACAAAAGTGAATAATCTTTTCCCCACATGATTGTGTTTCAGGTGCTCTGGCTTGGTGTATGTCCGAAAACTCCGTCCCCTGTTTGTGTTCTTAAGTCTGCCCTCACCTTTCTGTGCTCATATTCTTTGTCTCAGTTGATGGACCAGGGTCTACAGACTTGTCTGTTTGAGAACAAAAGCCAGATAGTTGATATTTTAGGCTTTGTGAACCATGAGGCAAAAACACAGATATCACTTAGGAACTTAGATAACTATTTGAAACGTAACCTTTTAAAAACTGTAAAAAACATTCTTGGATCGTAGTCATAAAATCACAGGGATCAAGCCATGGTTTTCTGACCTCTGGTTTAGTCTCTTGCCTACAGTCTGACATGAGTGTTGGTGTCCTAACCTGCTCATGGGTTCGGGTACTCTCCAAACTTTCATCCTATAATTTATTTTCTGGCACATGCTGATCTATCACAGGTCTTCACCCTGCTTTTTGGGGGATCCCTGGAAATGGCCCCATTTGTCCTTCAACATTAACAAATCCTCACCCATGATATATTGTTTTAAGCTTGTTATTTTAAAGATTGGTTTGATTTCCCCCCCATAAAATAAAACTATAAAGGTAGATTTCTAATGACACAACATGTTAAATTTTGAAATAAATTCCCAGGGCAAACTAACAGGATGTAAGTAATACAAAAGAAAATACAAATATGCCTTTACCCCAAATATCTTACTAACTGCTGAAAACTTGTTTTTATGAATTTGAGTGTCACCGATGACTTCTCTTTGTTGTCCTAGACCTCTGGCATTTTCTCCTCTGGCATTACTTCATTCAATGAATATGTATTTCACATCTACAGTGTGCTGGAGATCTTACTAGGCATCATCAAATCAGAAATAATAGCCATCGTCCCTGCTTTCGAGGGGCAAGAAGTCGCTGAGAGGAGAAAGACGAGAGGAGAGTTGACAGATGCGATGCCGGGTGCTAAGTGCCCTGACCATAAGGGGTCCAGTGTGAAATTCTCGAGAATGTCACTAAACTGGGCAAAATGAAGTCAGGGAGGGCTTCCCGTAGAATTTGATGTTTAATTTAAGTCCTAAACCGCAAGTATTTATCACGATGCGGAAGAGAAAAGGAGCGTTCTCTGCAGGAAAAGAAAACTGTAAAAAGGCACAGAAGTCTTAGAGAGCCCAGTCTGCATAGGGGCTGTGCGTGATTTAATAAAGCTGGACTGGAAAGAGTCAAATCTGTATGCCTGGAACCATGCCTGGCACAAAATTGATGCTTGGTCAAGAACCGTTGACAGATTGAGTGCCAGGAGATGAGTCTGGAGAGGTAGGCAGGGCGAAGATAATCTATGGCAAGCTAAGAGAGTTGAATGTTATCCAAAAATGCATGGCAGAACTTTATAAATGATCTGATTTGATGATATTTGGATCTCAGAAAAATGTACTCTGGCAGCACCGTGGGAATGGACCAGAATGGAGCAGAGCAGACCTTGAGCCAGGGAGAGCAATTAAGAAGCAGTTGTAGACCCTGGCGGGGTGGCTCAGTTGATTAGAACATGGTCCTGATTCGCCTCGGTTGCAGGTTCAATCCCCAGTCGGGGCACATACGAGAATCAACAGTGAGTGCAAAAGAAATGGGACGACAAATCAGTGTTTCTCTTTCTCCCTTCCGCTCTCTCTCTAAAGTTCAATAAATAAAAATAAAATAAAAAAAGTTGTTGTATCCCATTAGAAAGGAAGTGTTGATTAGCTGAACCATGAAGGTCACCATGGGAATGGACAAGAGGGTTACAACTTAAGAGTCTTCCCGATCATCAATATCTCTCTTTGTCATTTTGTTGAGCAAATACAAAAACAAACAAAAAACACCCCGTTGTATTTATGTAGCCCTGTACTGTTTGTAAAATATTTGCACAGAGGGATTTAATCCATCAGTCTATACAGCCGTCTTTGTGGACCGGGCCAGAGGATTATAATGAAAAAGAAAGTAACGAACAATACGACGCACATGGACGTACATAATCTAAGGCGAGGTTTGTTCGTGATAACTCTAATTCCTCCTGATCACCTAATTAATCCCAGAGAGATCTGAGGCTCGAAAATGCAAATATTACACTTTTCGTTGCACGGTTAATTTGTATTTACCATCCACAGTTTGGCGAATGATCTTCTGTTTTCACCATGAATATGTATGGCTGGCTTTTAGCAACCAGGAACACTTTGTTTTTTATATGCCGCTGCGTGTTCTGCCTGCAGCAGGTCTGACTTGGGAGCAGCCTGCTAATTAAGACTGGGTAAATTATAAATAGCAATTTTAGAGGCAATTGGTTGACTGAGAAAATATATACTGTGTACAGTATGGGTCCCAGCAGACATTTCCAAGCATTCATTTTACTTTCAATACATAAAAGCCACGGGACTTTTCGGTTTACCCTGCCCTAGCTGCATGGTTACGATGCCTCAATTGGAATTAGAGTTATCGCTTAATGGGTTCTGAAGGACCAGAAGGCATTGAATTAGAATTCAGTCTCTGCCATAGCAAATTTATTTCTCCTTTGTTTTCCTTTCTTTTGAAATCTCTTATATAGAATCTCAGAAAAGAAACTGAGACAAATATATTACATTAGAGTTGCAGATGTCGGATAGTTATTCCACCTAATGCCTTGATTTTACAGATTAAAAAATTGAGGATCTGAGAGGTTGTGCGATGGCCCAAGATCCCTCAGCAGCTTACCAAGAGGAGAGCAAAGACTTCTAAGTAAAGTCAGGGTTTTTCTCCCTGTGCACCTTATAGGGACATTATTACCTCTTGCAATCCCCAAAGACCACTGCTTATACATGTATTTCTTTGGTTTGAACTTGGGTTTACTTTTAAAATCCAAATGCTCCAGAGGACAGGCACTTCCATCTATGAGGACTGTCAGTTTTATACCGTTTAGTGTGACTCAACCTAGAGTATATTTCCCTGGCAGTGGATTTCAATCACAGGGGTAGAAAAGAGTCGTTAGGAGGGAGAAGGGGAGAGGGTTTCTGTGGAAGAGAAAAGAGGTGTAGGACACTCCACCAAAGGCTTTTACCGCAGTCAATTGGAGCGGCCCTACTTAGATCAACGTTTTAGAGAATACTTGTTACATTTCACGTTTAGTCGCAAACAGAGTTTGAAAATTGATGCCTAATTGTGTCAGTATGTGTGTTGGTCTCTCCAAATATTCATTCTCCTAATCTGCCTGGAAAGCTCGTCCTGAATTAATTGCATGGCTTTTTTTCTTCTTTTCCATTTCCGTCAGGTTTTTGCTGATACGGCCCTTTCTCCATGAAGCTTTCCCACACCAACCCGTTTACCATGGGCCCCCTGCCCACCCCCTTCCTGCTTTCCTTTCCTCCGTAACCCTTATCACCAGCTTGCACACCATAAGTGTGAGCTCCTGGCTAGGACGGGCGCACTAGGCAGGGAGTTTTGCCTGTTTTGTTCATTGCTCTTCTCTTTAGCGACTGGAGTGGTGCCCAGCACATACTGGGGACTGAGTCACCTTTTCTCGAAAGAAGGGAGAAACTGATTGGGAATATATTATGTTCTACTAAGGGAGAGGAGGGGATGCTAGTTTATTTTATGATGGGAGATTTACAGGGATTTATACTGTGGAGAGCAGCAGAGTCTAGTTCTTGTGGTTCAAATTAATAGGAAGCTATCAATTTCTCACCTAAAATATGGGGTGAGTACAAAATATGACTTATCTGCTTTATTGGTCCTTAGAAATAATAATGTTTCATATTTGGAGTTCAGTTAATGAAGAGCTATTGCAAAATTCAAATATGATTTATACTTAATAAAGTTAAGCTGAGGTTTTTAGTTAATGGTTACGGAAACTAAGTTTCTGTCCTGTGATTCTATTTCTTTGGAGCAAAATTGCACAGGTTCCTCCTTAAAGATTTAGGATTTCTCCTTGAAAAGAAAAATGAAGGATTTTCTGTTAGGAAGGGATGGAGATTTCAGTAGTGTACAAAGATAGCTGTGACAAATAAAAAAACAAAAACCAGCAGCAACAGCAAACAACCCCCAAACCAAAAACTGAACTGAAGTGGCAAGCTTTGCCTCTTCCTGCGCGCTCTAGGTAACCACGCACTCATGTGCTTGATTCGTTTGGGCCTCGCTTACGTGGGATAACTTATCCTTGGAACAGTATTTGTGACAATGGCAAAGGCTGATTGATATCTCCCTGCATATGTTAGCACAGCTAAGTTTAGAGACAAATCCATGGAAAGGTTGACAGGAAAATCAGATAACACACATTTAAGCAAATTGCAGGGAAGATAAATAGTGTCATCTGTGTGGGGTACTACACCTAATCCCTCCAACAATGATTATGAAAATTGAATGCAAGTAAAAACAGATGATCTGTGTTTGCCTGGGAAATAAGCAGAGCACTTTCTTCTAGTGAATGAAGAATGAATCTCTCTCTCTCCATGTATATATGGAGAGAGAGAGATTCATTCTTCATATATATATATATATATATATGATACCCACATATATATGATACCCACATATATATAGTTACATGTGTATTTTAAAATAATAATCTTATTTTTTTTCTATTTCTTTTTTTTTCTCTCTCTAAAGGATTAATGAGACATAAGAAAGCAAGCTTACACTTTGAGGATCTGGAACTAAATCAGACAAATACCAAAAAAAGATCAAGGATTGCTCTGTTTGTTTTGTTTTTTTATCCAAACTAAAGTTTAAAAAGATTTGTAAGAAGAGCGACGCAGTTCAGTTGCACTGTTGACTGCATATAAATCAGTGCCACTTCATTCACTTTCATACAGTATAATTTTTGCGGTGTTAAAGATTGCTGGGAAAAAATGTTAGAGAGAGATTTTGAATAAAAATATGTACAAGAGTTTTTAAGGCTGGTCTTTATAGTTTCAATTTTAAGAAGATAGTTTAATAATTAGAAACCAGTTTTAATTTTTTTAAAAAAAGGAGTTTTTATTAATTAACCAAAGGTTCATTATTGATAAAAAACACAATTTATATTGGATATTTAATGGTTGTAGACTTTAGATTATTAATACCATCACAGATTTTAAAAATATAAGTGGAGGAAAACAGATTCCTTTGTATCATAAAGCATCATCATTAGCCTATGGTTGATAAAAAATTCAAATAATTCACTTAGTAAGCTTGAAATAATAGATCTGTATTAATTGGGTACACTACAGGAGAACTACATGCTTTTTCAGTGCCACCAAATTTTATAAAACTCAATCATAT
Source organism: Miniopterus schreibersii (assembly GCF_964146895.1). Taxonomy (NCBI): domain Eukaryota; kingdom Metazoa; phylum Chordata; class Mammalia; order Chiroptera; family Miniopteridae; genus Miniopterus; species Miniopterus schreibersii. The sequence continues at coordinate 9,786,336 of NC_138101.1, read as the reverse complement.
ATTTGGCCAAATTTGTAGAAGGTTAAAATTTTATAGTCCATATTATTGATAAATATAAAACTGGAAATTAGGTACAAAAATTAAAGAAAATAATAATCCTTCAGAATTGAACCATCAATTTTGCATCCTAAACAATTGCTGAAAGAAGAAACTAAAATATAATTGGATATTTTAAAGAATTGATATTTGAAGATAGTATATTTTCCATTTAAACTATAAAATGGATACATGCTACTTTATTTACTGATACATAATAAACTCTTTTTCGAGTGCCCACTGTCACCCAGGTACTACTGTGTCAGCACTAGGAGAGCTATAGGGGAACCACATAGGCAAAGTCTCTGTTTTCAGGGAACTTCTTTTATCCCAGAGTGAAATAAATAAGAAACAAACAGATACGTAATAGGTTGGAGACTATGAACTTGCCCTTTTTGTAGGTGAATATGGTTAAATATGGACAATTTCATAGGGTTCAACTTACTTTATTGAATGTCAGGTGGATAGGAGATGAGTCAACATAAATTCCACCGAAGTTTGTAGGCAAAGCAGCAGAAGAGGCCGTATAAGGTATGAAGAGAAGGTGAAAATTTGCCTTGTAGATCATTAACGCTGGGGTTATCCGCACGAAAAGCCTGTTCCCGCTTGGCTGATAGTAATACTGAAATCAACATTTCAGTCTATTTCTCCACATTATTCCGCATATTTGCATAGCTGTAGAGATATACATGCTATGTACGGAGAGAAAAGACAATTTTCTTTTTCCACTACCTTTTTTTTTCCTGTAAACAAATGTGAACATACTCAAGATATTGTTCTCAAAATTATTTTTTCTTAGAATCTGTAAGGGGTTATTTCTTGCTTTAATGTATATTAATTTAATAAACCCTTTAAATACACGCCTATGCTCCATAATATTGATGTGATGTTCTTTTTAATATACATCTCATTTTATTATTTATTTCTGTGGAAACAATTCCACAAAATGAGATTTTTGGATCAAGAGTTAACTTTATTGGAGGAGAGGGGGCCTAGCAAGGTCTCTTCAGTATATATACACTCACATGGCTTCTTTGTTGTTAATTTTTTTCGCTCAGAATGACCCGTTTTATCACACGGATCTCCACCAAGTGTGGCCAGGCTCCCACTTGAAGACCCATCTAACGCTCACGTGCTCAGCTCTCCCGCACGTGTGACGCGGCACAGCATCGATCCAACGCTGCTTTTATTGCAGAAAAATAACATACAGTCCACTTTAGCCTTTCAAGTAAGAAATAGCCTTTTTTTAAAGCAGAAAAAAATATATTTTTGCCTTCTCGTCTAAATTGATTTAGCAGAATTGAAGCTAAATATTAAGTGACTTGGTAGTTTTAAACATCTATACCGTTCTGATGCGTATTGTAAGGTTACATGAAATGTTTGTGTGTTTGGTGTTTTACTTAAAAATAGTGCTTTAGTCAGTTGCCAGAGGGCATGTTGTAGTGAAGAGAATGCGTGGAGAGGAAAAAACAAGATCCATGCCACAGTTATCAACATTAAGGTGAATATTAATTTCTGCGTCAAAGACCTTCTGTGTGTCATTGCAGTTGACAGATGAAAGAGCGCGTAGAGAAGTTTAAATGATTTACTAAGGGGAAAAAGAAGCCACTTTGCTTCTTTCGCTTGACTTTTGTTTCTTGGAAATTTTAAACATTTTTAGGGAATGTGTCTATGCTCTTGAGAGCGGGGAACACTGGAAAGAAAGATGTTCACATGATTTTCCACGTTTTCACAGATCAGGGTTGGCATCCGCGGGGTTACTGAAGGCCAACCATTTCCTACATCAGATTCGTGGGGCGCAAACTACTAAAATACTTAGTTATTGAGAAAAGAGAAAGAGAAAGATCAGCCGGAGCAGTCGTAGGGCTTGAGCTGAAAGAAAGCCCTGGGGTGAGGTGGCGTGGGAAGCGCAGGAGAGGAGAGGGGGTAAGAGAAAGAGGGAAATGATCTTAGGTCACCCCTTCCTCACCCTCTGGTCCAGTAAGAAACCAAGTGGGAGAATCTTAATTCACATTCAGGAGACCTTCATTTCAAAGTTTTGCTGCCTGGAGGTTTTCTGCACTTTTTCTGGCGACACTCACTGTCAATAACTTACTGTGTTCTGTGTCCTGTGCAGTTCTGGTCCCTGATCTGCGCTGAGCTGTGCACACCGAGCTGCATGGACTTGGCCTCCGGAGCGCAGCGGTTCGGCGTGGCCTGCAGTCAGGCTGTGGGACCTGCCCGGGCCTGTGGCCTTGAGGAAGGTCCCGAGCTTCTCGGCCCAGGGAAGAGCAGAGCTTGAGAACAGGCCTACCTTGGGGTGCGGTGCAGGTCAGACGGGCCCTGTGTGTGAGCACTTAGGACAGAGCCGGCAGGGCAGGAGGCACAGAGTAGCCACAGGCTGTCCCGAAGCCTTAGCATGTCTCCTTTCAGGATTATCCCTCACGCTCACCTACTTTCATCTTCTGTATTCTGTATGCTGGCAAATTCAAGGTTTTTAGAGATTCCTGAGAAACCGAGGGCTTCCTTCCTTCCTTCCTTCCTTCCTTCCTTCCTTCCTTCCTTCCTTCCTTCCTTCCTTCCTTCCTTCCTTCCTTCCTTCCCTCCCTCCCTCCCTCCCTTCCTTTCATTTCAAATCATGTTTCCATCCAACGTCTTAGTGCTTGGCTCCACTATAAGAAAATATGCTCCTTACACCGAGGGCTTTTTTTGCCTCTACCCCTTTGCCCGGGCAATTTTCTCTACCTGAATTCACTTCCTTGCCACTTTCCACCTTGCTAAATTGGCCCTAGCAGGAATGTCACTTCTTTAAAAAGCCTGTACTTTTGCACAAATTGAATGCCTCTCTTTCAATTGAATCTGCTGTAATATTTCCACGTGTCATTTATCATACTTTGTCTTGCAAAATCTTTGTGGTACAGGAATGATTTTTAAACTGTGAGTTGTGGATCCTGGGTCTGTAGGCAATATTCTCTATCTTTCTACAGACTTATTCTCTATTTTTTCTAAAATCTTTGTGGTATAGGAATGATTTTTACACTGTGAATTGTGGATCCTGGGTCTATAGACATTTTTCTGTTTTGATGAGAATTTATAAATTTTGTATTTTGCTTTGGATGATGATCTTAAAAATAATAGAAGCATATTCCGAGTCACCTAGATGGCATCCTTGTAAGAGTACTGACGTGTATTTTTACTGCCCATGTTTGCACTTGTGTTTTCAGTCACCTTCACAGGGACAGACAACTTCACTGGTCACAGTGGGAAATGTTTCACAAGACTGCGGAGGGGGAAGAGGCGTGGAAAGCGAGTCTCTGTATGTCATAAAGCAGGACGTCACCAATGACTCGTACTCTCGGTGCCACATTCACGTGGTAAGTTGATGTTTTGGGGCATTTTTCTTTTTTATGTACTAATTATCCACACTTCATTGGCAATAAGTGTAGTGGTAACTACACAAAGAATATGTGTTTTCTCTTTTCATATCTTAGCTCGGGGTGTACTATGATACTGATTGGCCCATCGAAATAAAGAATAATTTTGTTGTTAATAAGAATATTGAAAGAGGTGATAATAATGGTGGCTCAAGTGATGTCTCTTTTATTGAATGTAATATCAGCAAATTAGTTTCAACAAATTAATATAATATAAATCATAAAATTAATCTATAACATTAAACTAATGTCATATTTAACTGTTTTATCGATTTTGCTGTTTATTACTTTTAAATTTATTATTTTATTCAACAATTACTTATTGTCTTGCTATGTACAAATCAATTATCTAGTTACTAGAAATAGAACAGTGAACTGAATGAAGGAGGAGACAGTCACCAATATGAGTGTGTAATATTTATAGGATGTAAGATAGATTAGTGATAGGAGGAAAAACAAAATAAAGGGACAAAGGAGAGTTGACGACAATTACAATTTTAAATAATGTGGTCAAGAAAGATCTCCACCGAGTAGGTGACATTCCATTAAAGACTTGAAGGATGTGTGGAACTTCCACGTAGACCACCAGAGGAAGGGCACTTCTGACAGTGGGAAACAGAAGGTCCTAATGTCCTGAGACAAGAGCATGCCTGCATAGGGGCCAAAGCTCATGAGATCCCTGTGGCTGGAGAGATCTAAAAAAGGGACAGAATAAAATTACATGACATTGGAGTTAAAAATGGGTCTGAATATGTAGGGTCTTGTAAATCATAGGAAGGATTCTGGTTTTCACTCTCTGTCCAATGGAAGCCCTTGGACAGATTGTAGCCCAGAGATGTTGTGGCCTGACTTACATTTAACCAGGATTTCTTTGACTGTTGTGTTGAGAACGAACTTGAAGGCATCAAGGAAAAAACAAGGAGACATGTTGAGAACCTACTTCTGGTGGGAGGTACAGTGACCTGAACCAGGATGGTGGTAGCAGGGGGTGTGGGAGAAGCTCCCATTCTAGATCTGTTTTGAAGATAAAGCCTATAGAATTCACTGATAGGGTGGGAATGAGAGAAAGAGAAGTAAAGGACGGCACTGACATTTTTCATTTGAAATTTTAGAAAAATGCAGTTGTCATTAACTGAAAAGGGAAAGGCTTCAGAAAAAGTAGGCTTGATAGAGTGGAATATCAGGAGATTTATTTTGCATGTGGTAAGTTTAAGAAGACTCTTTAACATCCAGTGGAGAGATCTGTTGGTTTGGGGGTTGTGCAAAAGTTATAAGTGTAAAAGTTATTCCTTTGTATTTAATATGTAACTACTTTCAAGATCATAATTTAAACCAGTGCGTGTCAACCAGAATTTTTCTCCTTAAAAAGGTGTTAAGTCATCCTTTGATCTGTAAGAAAAACTGTTATAGGAGATAAGATCTCAAGGTACTTTGAGGTCAGATAGACCAATATTTTAATCCTGATTTAATTATTTTCTAGATAATATAGAAATGTCTTTATATGAGTAATTTCTTTGGGCTTCTATTATGTACTTCTAAAAATGGATATAGCAGTATTTAGACAAGAAGGTTGTGAGAATTAAATGAGATAATGCCCATAATGTATATAACTCAATGTCTTGTATGGCACTTAATTGATGACCAAGAGAAATATTACTTCTCTTTACTAAAACTGTCTGGACAAACTCTAAAACAAAGGCAGAATTTGATTTGGAGACCCAATAGGGTGGGGTCAGTCACAATGTGAGCAGTGAGGACAGAGGTAAAAACCATTCCATCTAAAGAACGTATTTGGGGGGCGAGAGCCAGGGACTTCATACTCCAAGGCGCATGAATCGAATCCAAAAACTTAGACATGGTGTAGGGGCGGAGCCATAGTAGGTAGAAAAAAGCAGATTGTTCATATAGGAGAACTTCTCAGGCTTGGTAAAGATGAAGGAGGCCACGCGTAGGATGGATATCAAGTAGAAAAATGTTAGATGTTACCATTTTGTGACTGTCTCTTCAAGAAGCATAGTAATAGGCACTATCTTATGAGATCATTATAATACAACATAGCTGCTCAAAGTCATAGAAATGGAATTCAAACACAGGCCGCCTATATTTAGTAGCCTTTTTTCATAAATGCATGGGATTGATCTGTTCCTATGGAATTTAATCAAATTCCATATGCAAATTTTAAATAAACATACACATATATATACATTATACATCTGTACATACATACATAAAGTGGTTGCTGTTATTTTTAAAATACTCAAGTTGAAGGTAGGTTTAAGAGGAAGGAGAGAGGCAGAGTCAGTAAGTGTAGTAAAGGATCTGAAGGCAGGTCCTCCACATCTTCTCAGGGTGCAATGAAGGCTGCTTCAAGGTCTGTGACACAGAACATCCCTGCCTGTCTGAACTCTTCATTTGGGTGGAGGGGAGCAGGGTCTTTGCAGTTAACTCTAACAGAGAAGCAACAGGCAGTGCCTTGGTGAGAACAGAAGATAAGCCACCTTCCTTTACTGCGCCTCCCAGGAGCCGGCCTACAGAGCGAGCACTCACAAGTCAGAAGGATTTCAATCAGTGTCCCACTCCCCAGAGTCCCATAATTAGCTCTCCACATCAATGGAGTCCTCAATTCACTTTTGACGGGTTGGTCTGTGACCTGCTGTGGTTTCTCAGCAGTCCATCAAATTAAAAATGTCAGCATGTTCTCTGGAAGGTGGTAGACAATGAAGTCAGCTCAATCCAAAGGCAAATAAAGTAGCTGAACTTTCCATAATAAAGTAGGAGTGTGCCGCTGAAGAGTTTCCTAGGCACCAACGGCCTAAGAGTCACCACACTGGGATATAACTAAAGTTCACTCAACATGGAATTCTGTCTTATTAGTGACAGTGAGAGATAGCCTGAAAGAGAGTTGAGTTGCCATTAATTATAGTAACCTCAAAAGCATACGAATGTACCCCCCAGAAATATCCTCAACTTCCAAAATTTTGATGCAACATTGGTGAGCATATTTTCCCACCACCATTACATCATAAATTTATGAGTCACTGTATATAATACTATTTTATTTTCCATAAGTTTATTTATTTTAAAAGATAAATGCTACTACTCAATTCCATAATTTAATGGGAAAAATTATGTTCATTTTTTATATATTATATATTATTTACAACTCACACATGTGTAAGATATTGTACAAAACTAAGCTCCCTATTGCTCATATGCTACTAAGATGTACAACTTAAATTGTAATTAACTAATAATTTTGTGAGTATTTGTTTTTTATCTGTCTTACTGACTAAATTGTAGTCACCTTGAGGGTAGAAACCATACCTATCTTAGCGATTTTGTATCGCTGGTACTTAGTGTCTCAATAAATATTTGCTGAATAAATGTAAGAAATAAAGTAATTTATGAAGGACTTCCACTTCCAGAAAGATAGAAGGACATTCATTGCTCTATTCCTCTCTTTAATACAGATAAAAAATTAACATTTAAAAAATATAAAATTATATTTTTATATATTATATAATATATATAACACTGAAAGGTGACAAGGAAAAGAGAGATCAGCTAGAGATACTGAAACTGTTGAAATTACATGGCAGTGTTTCTTTGGATTTTTGGGGGGGAGGCGAGGAAGGGGGCTGTCTGACTAGGTGCCAGAGAAGCCAACAACTCAGAAACCCCAGTGGGCCCCTGGAAAGCTTACTTTCTCTATTGTAAGAAGCAGGAAAGGGGTGACACAGCCAGGCTGAAAAGTTTTAGACAAGAACTGCTCTGCTCCAGCCAAAACCCACAGAAAAAGACTGTGGCCTCATTAGCAGAAGCTGAGTGGAGAATCTAGATTTCCAGGGTTGTCAGGTTGCAATGAGTCATCCTGAGCCCCTGCTGGGATGGTGTCCGAGTGAGCAGCTAGGATGTTGACCCTCACCGGGCAGTGAATAAACAAGGATGTTCCCCTGATGTTTGCGGAGACCGAGTGGGAAGCCTGCTGTGACATTTACCTCCCTCTCAGCAGTCACGCCACACCCCTCTTTCTTCCTGTGGACTGATATCAGAGGAGGCCTAGTGGAGAGTTAGGACTTTCACTACAACCTTTACTATGGGGGTCTCCCAACCCATGAATACTACACATCTCTCCATTCCTCGTAAGGGTGTGAATGCTCTCCCATGTGATATACAGGTCGAATGAAATGCCTTTCAAATCATAGCACGGTGTTTGTAGGCATAGAAAAAAATATTCTACAACTTATGTTGAAAGGCAAGGGACTGGAGAAGCTAAACAAGCTCTGAAAGAACAAAGTGGGAGGAATCGCTCTACCCACTTTCAAGACATGGTATAGCTGCAGTAGCCAAAGCTGTGTGACCCTGGGAAAAGGTCAGACACATAGATCAATGAACAAACTAGAGACCCAGACACTGATCCACACAGATATGCCCTACTGACTTGCCAAAGGTACAAAATAAAGTTTTCAGAGAAGAGATCGACTTTAAAGGAAATGATGTTCGAACATCTTTAGGCAAAAAATTAAACCTCGAAAAAATTCTCACATTTTATATAAAATTAACTCAAAATGAATCACAGACTTACGTATAAAATTATAAACTCTTAGAAACACAGACATGAAAATCTTTAGGATCTGAGCCTAATAAAGAATTCTTAGAATTAACACTAAAAATCCATAAAAGGAAGAATTGGTAAATTGGACTTTCTTAAAATTAAAAACTTTTGCACAGTGAAAGGGCCTGTGAAGTAGATGAAAGAACAAGACACAGACTTAGAGAAAATATATGTAAATCACATTTTCAACAAAGGGTAATGTCTAGAATATATAAGAAGTCTCTAAACTCAACAGTTAAAAAAAAAAATCAAACAATACAGTTAGCAAATGGGAAAGAGGCATGTGGAAACATTACACTGAAGAGAAGGGATAAACAGATGGCCAGTAAGCCCATGAGAAGATATTAATCATTGTTCACCATTAGGAAAATGCAAATTAGAATTCCAGCGAGGTACCAGTACACACATATCAAAATGGGCAAAATAAAAAAGATAGTGGCAATACCAAATGCTGGAAAGTATGTGAAAAAATGGAATCATTCTTACATTGTGGGTGGGAACGTGAAATGGGGCAACCACTCTGAAAACAATTTGGTAGTTTATTAAAGAACTAAATCTGTAATTACCACACTATTCAGCAATTGACCTCCTAGGTATTTATCCCAGAAAAATGAAAACTTAGGTTCATGTAGAAACCTGTCTGTGATTATTTATGAAAGTTTTATTGTATCAGCTCAAAACTGGAAACAACCAGATGTTCTTCAATGGGTGAATGATAAAGGTGGTGCAATCATACCAAAGGACTGACCTATTGATACACAAAATAACCCGAGAGAATTAATTCAATAAGAAAAGCCAGTCCCCAAAGGGTGACATAGTATATAATTGCATTTGTGTAACTTTCTCAAAATGACAAAATTATAGACATTTAGAACAGATTAGTAGTTATCAGTGGTTAAGGAGTGGTTGGTGGTACAAACAAAAAGCTTGTGGCTACGAAAAGACAATACAAGGGAACTTTGTGGTGACAAAATGTTCTATATCTTGGCTGTATTAATGTCAACATCCTGGTTGTGATATTGCACAATTGTAAGATGTCCCCATTGGAGGAACTGAGTGAAGGATACTAGCATCTCTCTGTATCATTTCTCACAACAGCAAGTGATACATTTTCTGTAATTTTTTCAGAATAAAAATTTTAATTAAAAACCCCATAGCACTATAGTCAGCACAATAGGTGCTCAATGCACACTGAATTAATGAAAGTTGTGTCATGCTGAGGATTATTCCTGCCATTCTGATCAGAATGTACTGCAAGAAAGACGACACTACTGCTCCTCTCATGTAGCCTTGCAAGCCTCTTCCAGGATTTCCTAATCATTGGCCTTTCTTTGCCCTAACGTAGCACATGTAAATGTTTCACTGTACATTCTGTCCTCTGTCACTCATGAAAATGTTTGTTAAATGGACATATTGGATAATCACCCATGATTACATTTTCAAGACCTGAAATGTAGGCATACAAATCAGCTTACGCCCTGCAAGTGCTTAGCACTGAAAAGCAAAGCCATTTAGGGTGTGCTCAGGTCTTAACCCAGTGTTCTGCACAGAGCAGGGATGAGATACACTGTTTTGGAATGAATTTGCTAAACAATAGCACATTGTAAGTTTTCAATAAATAATAAGTAGCGGTGGTAGTAGTAATAATTTCAGTAGTAACAATAGTGGTATAATTATACAATGTTACTATTACTAGAATAAAAATATAGGTGACCTCAAATGTCAAGAATGTACTAGGTTACCGTTGTTCAAGCTGGTTACTGTACCTATCTTTCTGCCATTCTTCTTTGTTTATGGTTTTTAAACTACCAGCATTAGCACTGTCTCTTTCTTGACTCTGCTCAGAAGTCAAGCTTAGTATTCAACTGTTTGCCCCCAAACCACCCATGACCTCACAGTTCTAGGAAAATTAAAAGTAAATATTTATGGCAAAAATGATCCTCTGCCTTAAACACCTCTTAAAACAGTAAATCTCTCTGCTCTTCCTGATGAAGGCACATTGGAAATCGGTAGCTGCAAGGATCCGCTGATTCACAGGTGAATGCTTTGACCCTAAGCTTTACCAGTGATAAATAGTTTTATTTTATTTTATTACATTTCCAAGTGCTTCCTGGCATGTGTTAAATTATTGTGTAGGCCTCAGTAAACAGCAGCTTCAAACTGCTGAGCAGTTGAATGGTTCCCATTTATCACTTTCTCCTGCATGTCCCCTGGTGAGCCTGCGGGACTGTTTCCTGGTTGACAGGTCAGGGGGCCTGCACTTGATAATGCAGCAGAGGCTCCGTTTACATGAAGTGTCACCCCGCCCCTCTGTCAGCTACCGAGGAGCAGGCCATCTCAAAGACAGTTGCCCTAGTCTTCACGGGCAGATACACCATCTTTCCAGAGGAGTATTTAATTAGGTTTTGCCAGGTGGAAAAGAATATTTTGTTTCCTCATAGCTTCCTTGTACAGACTTTGTGGAATTGAGTGAAATAGTGAACAGTGCACATGGATTAATGCTTTTGAATACTCATGGTCTCATGGCTTGTATTTTGCTTTATCATGCAGAATCCTGAGGTCCCGTTTAGCTGTCCTATGATTTCATGGTAAATGCAGTTTTGTCTGCCAGGGCTGCTTTTCCCTTTAACCAAGCCCCATCTAATTTCTACCGGTTCTTTACTCTTCAGAAAGGCCTAAACCTAGCCTCTCCCATATCCCCTCCCCACTTTCTGCCCCATATTTGTCTGCTAGAGCTGGGATAACAAAGTACCACAGACCGCGTGGCTTCAACAACCGAGATGCACTTTCTCACAGTCCCGGAGGCTGGGGGTCTGAGAGCAAGGTGCTGGCAGGTCTGTCGTCTCCTGAGCTCTCTTCCCTCGGCTTGCAGATGGCCAGCGCCATTTCTTCACTTGTCTTTCATCCCTGTGTGCCTGTGTCCTGACCTCTTCTTCTCACAAGGACACCAGCCACATTGGATTAGGGCTCACCCTAATGACCCGTTTTAACTTAATCACTTCTTTAAAGGGCCTTTCTCCAAATATAATCACATTCTGGGGGGGGGGGGGGTAGGGCTTCAACATATGAATTTAGGGGTGGCGCAGTTCTACCCTTACCACTCCCTGTTCTTTTCTCTCATAATGTCTTATTCTTTTCTTCATAACACTTATTGTAATATAGAAATGTGTTAGGATTTATTTTTTATTTGTTAAAAGTCTGCTTCCATATGAGTATCTGTTTTGTCTATTGCTAGAGCCCTAACACAATGCCTGGCACCTGGTGGGAGATCAAGAAATAGGTTAAATTAAAAAAATGAAGAATAAATAAATGTACTTCTATGAAACACTTTGTCTCTTTCAGAACAAAATAGACTACCAGCTGCTAAAGATACAGAAACTTCTTTACATAGGGTGTATAACATGTTTACAAAGGAAATAAGTTAGTGATAGCTAAGATATATGGAGAATTCTGGATTATCTTCAGTTCTTTCTAATATTAGATTCATTAGGCCCTATGGAATTATTATTTGTATAGATTTTAAAATGCTCAAATATAGGCACTTTCATATTTATCAACTTATTTAGACAGAGCATTTTCTCTCTCTCTCTCTCTTTTTTTTTGGGCATAAAAATATTCTTTCTGTTTTGATCCGTACATTTTGTATTGTTCACTTTTCAGGCATAGGAACCTTGACTTGGCTACCTCGCCTAAAGAATTTCTCATGATAAACTTTGTCTTTCTGGGACAGTTAGTCCTCAGGGCTCAGGCCTGCTGAGTAGGCCCTTGTTTGAGAACTTACCACTGACAGCTCCCTGCAGTGAGTCAAACTAGATTACTCATCCGCTCTGCCCAGGGCCTGTGTTCTAGGGCATACTGGGGCCTCGAAAGCATCCTTCACCACCACCATTAAATCGCTAAATCAGCCTTCATGACTGGACGCGTGTACTCAACTCTCACTTCAGGGTAAATTCTGGCCATGCACACCCTGAATTGCCTTTCACGTCTCAGGATTTTGGATTACCCTTAATTATTTAAAAAAACAGTTTTCTTCCCTCCCCTTGCTACCTTTCCCTCCCCTCCCTTCCTTCCTTCCTTCCTTCCTTCCTTCCTTCCTTCCTTCCTTCCTTCCTTCCTTCCTTCCTTCCTTTCTTCCTTCCTTCCTTCCTTTCTTCCTTCCTTCCTTCCTCATAATATCGTCATTGCAATGTGTTCTATGGATAGTGATGAACACTACATAATACTGGTCTTAAAGAAGTCACATTACGCTGAATGACACTGACATGTCAACAGTCACACTGTATAGTGCAAATGCTCTAATAGAGCCCTGCACAGGATGACACAGGAGCATGTCAATGGGGTGTGGAGCCTACCTTGTGGTGGGGTTGGGTGGTTAGGAAGTTTCCCTAAGGCTGTGACTATGAAACTGACTGCCTAACTTTAATCTTATTAACACACCACATTGCCTTTATCAGAGGACTTCCCCAGGTTATTCCTATTTTGTGGAATGCTCCTTTTATCTTCTTTACCTAGTTATCACTGATTCATCAACTCAGGCATTATTATTTCTCAGGGATTTTCCTGTCCAGGACAAATCCATATAGTAAAAGAACACATAGCTCCATGTATGCCTCTTGTTTAGTTCTTTGCAGAGATGGAACTTTGCATTTATTTGTATGATAAATTAATATCCATCTTTCCAACCAAACTATGAGGCATCATAAAACTAGAGATCTGGCTACTTGACTGCTTGGAACAGTGCCTGGCACCTTGTAGAGACTCAATACTATTTGTTGACTGAGTAAATAAATTTAGATATAGAAGAAGGAATAGTTGAGAGTGATGGGGGAGAGAGTGAGTTGAGTAGTGTTGTGAGCTGAGAAGGACATTCCATTGAGTGTTGGACTGAGACAATGGAGGCCTGGGTTCCAGTTTTAACTCCATGCCCAGGTAGCTTTTAGGAAATTGACCTGTACACTGTAGACCTGTCTTTCTTCAATAGTAAAATAAGTAGGTTGGCTATATTTCTACAGCCTTTTATTATCTAGCTAGATGCATCCCAGGGAAGAGTGAGAGCCAAAGAGCTGATGCTGTGAATGTCATTTGTCCATTCATTCATTATTCATTCATTATCATTTATTGCACATCTGCTCTGTGCCAAGAACTATGCTAGAACATAGAGGCATGATAGTCAATGAGATTAACAAGGTCCTTGCCTGCATATGGAGCAGAAAACTATACAATTATAAATGTAATTAATGAGTTGTAATTGCAATAGGTGCTGTGAAGGAGGGCCAGGTATGTAGACAATATATAACGAGGAACCTTCTGGTCTGATAAGTTCAGGGTTAGGAGCTGGGTTAAAGAGGTTTTTGGCCTCTAAAGGAAACTTCAAATTTGATTAAAGGCACGTTTCCTCAAAAGTTTCCCACAGTGCAGTTTCATACATGGCATCTGGGTTGTGGGCAGATTTTGGAAGGTTCCAAGGCCTGTCACCCTGGGTAAAATGAAACATGGGTATGCCAGTGGAGTGGCACAAGCTATTGGTGTATGAATAGATTTATCTACCAAACCAAAATTTATATATTTTCTGAGCACCATTTTTGGTTTTGGAGTTTATAGCAGCAGACAACACATTCTTCACTGGGGAAGCAAAATACTCTTTTCACCTTTAAGTGCAATAGCAGGAACCACTTAGTCTTACTAGTTTCTCTAGTTTCCCTGCTCCCTTAATACCAGAAACTCTATTTTTAGTTGTAAAAATTGTTGCTAAGCATAAAGATGTTAACGCTCAGCTTCTCTTTCAGCCTGGCTGTATGGTGAAGCTGTAGAAATTAAATTTTAGGTAGGTGTTTGGTAGGACTTCTGAGGAGGATGTTTGAAAAAAACTGATTCAGAGGTAATGTCAACAAGATGGTGAAATAGGAAGCCCCAGCCCTTGTTCCCTCAGAGAAAACCAATGAATTTGACAACAGTGTATGGACCAAAATACTTTTATAAGAATCCCAAAGTCCAATTAAAAAGTCGAAGTACCCCAGGGCAGTAAAAAGCCAGGAACAGCTGCATTGAAATGGGTAAGAAGAGCAATTTAACTTTACCCACATTAACCCAACCCAAGCTGCCACAGCTCAGTGCTGAGAGACCATACACTGCCTTAAACTTTTCCTCCAGGGAGAACGAGAAGAGTGGAACATGCAAGGAGAAAATAATCCTAAAATTTATATGGAACCACGAAGGACCCCAAGTATCCAAAACATGTTTGAGAAAGAGAAACAGCACCAGAGACTTCATACTTCTTATTTCAAAATATATTTCAATGCTACAGTAATCAAATGAGGGTGTTACTATAATAAAGACAGACATATAGACCAGTGGAACAGAATAGAGTCCAGAAATGCATAGATGTTCAACTGGTCTTTGACAAAGGTGCCAAGACAGTGCATTGGGGAAAGGAGACTCTCCTCAAAAAATGATCTTGGGAAAACGGGACTTCGGCATATAAAATAATGACATTGGACCCTTACGTTACACTCTGCAAAACATCAACTCAAAGTGGATCTTGGGTTCTAAGGCGTTTGTGGAGCCACAATACCAGCCCTGATCTGTCCATCTCTGGACTTCATTTACATGGTAAAATTAATCACTGTTATTTGAGGTTTCTGTTACAGGAAGAACTGAGGTCTAAGCGATAGATGCCAATTTAAATGATTTATTAGTGCTACTGAAGTGCTGTCAATAATAAAAATATTTGATAAGAATTTTATAAGAATTCAGAGGCCACGTGTTGGTTCGTAAGGAAAGCATGTTACTATCAGGTAATTAAACTTGTCAGGAGGGTTCACGGGGTGAGGGAGTGATGGGACCTCATGTCGTCTACGCCATTCTACCTCTTGTGGAAGATGTTAAAGTCAGTTACATAAAAAGGCGATGCAGATCCTCTGTTCTTCCCCCTCTCTTAAGTGTCAGTCGTTTCTCTTTTCCAGTTCATGGGGTACATTTAATACATGCCTCCTTTCTCACAAAAATCCAATGAAACTAGGTTTGAATAACTGGGTTTTTGCTCCGGAGCCACTTGGTATGGAGTAATTTGAAGATTTCTGAGCCTTTGCCTGTTGAATCTGGATTTAAATAATAAAGTCTCTGAATCATAGGATGATATATCTTCTGAGATACTCTTATTAGATTCAAAGAATGGAAGGGGTAGTACCGTTTTTGGTATAAAAGCTTAAATAAGATAATGGGAAATATTGGATCTGAAAATGCTGTAATAGCTCACCTTTTCTAGGAACATGTGCTCCTTCCGCATAGTGTGCTAACACTGAAACACAATGTGTGATCTGGGTGCTTACATTTTAGGTGATAGATGGTACACTGAAAATTCTAGAAATTTTAAAAATTCTTAGTCTTCTATTTCTAGATCATTTGATGAGTTTGAAACGTGGATGTATCCATCTTAGAGTAGTACACCTTGGCTCATATTTGTTCATTGACTATTTGTGTAACATTGGGTCAGACGTAATCTCTCTCAGCATCATATTCTGCAGGAGGATTACTAGGACCATCCTCTGCAAAATGGGGAAAACAATACCACAGTGAGTTGTGAGGCTTAAATAAGACAAAGCATGATCTATATGTGGGACGACATAGGCATTCAGTAGATGCTGATGGCTCCTAATCGCTTTCACCTAAAAGAAGCAGTAATCCAAGCATGCTCCTACCCTATTACTTTTTCTAAGATCATGGCCAATTTCAATAAAAAAGATGTATTTCACAAAGGGAAAAACTGCATTTATCTTTATCATTGCTGCTGCTTAATTTATAGGAAAATGCGATATTATGTGAGTTCAGGCCTCCCTATTATATGGTCATCTAAAATCATTTGTAGACAATTTATTGGACATTTTAGTAACATACCCAGGTAATCATGATCATCTTATGAGTATTGATTTCCTTTTCTCTGTACGAAACCTCTTATATCTTCCAGTGTCTTTGCTGGATTGCTCTTTTACGAAGAAGTAACATTTTGCCATGAGAAGCATGTAAAATATTTAACTCCTTACTGTTCTTTTCTGTCAAAGGTTAGGCTTTAATGAGATGGATTACTTCAGGGCCTGGAGCATATTTTCGCAGTTACTGTGTAGCTGTCAAAACCTTTACAGTAACAGAGAAATTATTGACTTTTCTCAGCTTAGAAATGACCAGCGAACAAAGGGATGATTGAGCCCACAGCAAGTGTTTCTTAAAAGTCCTCATGACCTTGTCATTGCCTCATTTGCAGGGAGAAAAAAATCCAAAATTAATTTCCTAGAGGAGAAGGGAGCTTTATATTGCTTTTTGTAAGATGTCATCAGGGACAGATATATGTGGTTAATGTTGGGAAACAATAAATGATAATGTGAGAAAGTTAGGTTGGGATTGGCTTGATGATGCTAGACACAGAATTGAGTGTAATTCAATAAACATTCATTGAGGATGTTATTCACACAAGGTTATGATCATGACAGATTTTACTGAGACAGTTAAGATTAGAAAGGCTAGCTGAATGTCCCAGGAGTTTACATTTTGTAGGCAAGTAAAGGGAATAATTTGTCATGGATAGACCAAAGAGCTGACTCAGGAGCCTATCGGCTTGCATTGTAGGTTTACCTCTGACTTGATTAAGTCTCTTTAACTTCTAACTTTTTATTTCTCCTTAATTGTAGACTGAGGACAGCTGAGTATCCAGGCATCTTTTCAGGTAATTAACACACACAGGCACACACACAATCATACACATTTCAACTGTGTCACTAAACTACTCACCTGGCAGTTGTGTTTTAGAACTTGAGTAAAATTCTAGCCAAGTTTCCAGGTGTGGAGACCTCCAGGAGGGGACAAGACTTAAAGTTAAGGTTGGCTGGAAATGGTTCCATGATCGAACCTGGGGATGTTCTTCAGCCACTTGCCAACTTCTATTCCTGAAGAACAGCTTCAAGATCGTAATGCAACAATTTGCCACTTCTTTCCATTTGGATGTGACTGTGGGCTCTAAACCTTTCACCAAGTTTAAAAGTTATGAGGTTCTATGTGGCCAACGTGAGGAATTGGGACACGTGAAGAAAACAGACAATTTTTGGTAGGTAGTGGTCCCATTTTATGACTTTTTGACATTTTGAAAAATGTATAATTTTCATGGAATCAAAGCATAAGAAACATTTAGTCTCTAAAAATTAAAACAAACATGCATTTTTATGCCAATTTTTTTTCCTTTATATTGTTCAAAATTCTGAGGCATAGCTACACTTCTGCAAGTGTGCGTGTGGCGAGTGTGTTCGGCGGGTGTGGCAGGTCTCTTATAAAACCACTTCAAATGCTTTTAGGAAGGATTAACAATTGGTTGACTTGTTTTCATAGCAGTTACGGAATTATTAGCTAGACCATTAGTTTACAAATTGCTTGATTCTATACCGTATTCTAGAGTGAGGAGAAGTGGTTATGAAAGCAAATTCTTTGAGGGCTTGGCTTGGGAAATTAATTTATGGAATGTTACACAGTTTTTCTGCTTTTACTCTTTACTTATCCAACAGATTTTCCAGTGAATTTAAAAATGATCTACTGCAGGGAAATCCTCCCTGCTACATCCTATGAGAAAAATATCTTTCAAATTATGGCTTGCTGTTGAGATTTTTTTCCCTTTGGGGCATAACATGGCTTGTTATAATAAAGCATATGTGATGGATTTTAGGATGACACTTTATTTTCTAGAGTAGAGCTCTTTAAAAAATATCTTGGGTATTAGGTTGTCTGTAGCTATAAAAGTAATATTTCAATATAATTTTTTTTCTCCAAGGAGTGCAAAGTTCTTATAGTAAGAATAAATTGATTTACCCACACTATAGCAGGAAAGGGTGAAGCAGAAAAAAGAAGATATAACCAGCTTTCATTTCTGGTTGCTTGAATTAGCCATGGGAAATCCGATCTGTAAGGGGAAAAATGAACTCCCAACATTTATGTGTTGGCTTCTACCCAATGATATAGAAGAAGTTGACACACTTCGAACGAAAGTCCATTTGTCCTTTCTGTTTGGGACAAATGACTGTGCGTGTGGTCTTGGTTATTTTAGAATTATCTATAGCCACACTAAAAAGTATAGTAAGTGGACAGGGTAGGGGAATGAAATTGGAAAAGCCGTTCAGATTGGCAGAATGTAATTGCTTACTTGAAATTTACCCAGGACATTTGCTGTTGACACATTCAGTTGGTGTAAAGGATCTTTAATTACCCAAAGCAACTAGTTTGTGGTTTCACATCTCAGTGGAAAGACAGCAATTCCTGGAGCAGGGCATTGTAAACACCGCACAGCTCTGAAGCATTCTTTCCGATCAAAGGAAACCAGGGTGACTTCTTATTAGCGAGGCCCACTGCAAGCACGCTCACTTATCTCTTAGGGCAGGGGTCCCCAGATGTTTTGTGCAGTGGAGCTAATTTCCCTGTCTTGGAGGCCGTGTGCAATAAAGTACAGACAATGGGCTTGAAACTAGGCTGAGATTGTGGAAATTCTAGCTCCACCACGTACCAACTCTTTGACCTTGGGCAGGTGATGTCATTTTCCCGTATCTAATGCCTCCAGAGGGAAATTACACCTGCATCAGAGAGTAATTGGTGGGAGGGTTAAGTAAGCTAACGTGTGACATCTAGCACAGTGCTTGTCACATAATCCGATCTACACACGTCAATTCCTGTCTGCAAAGCCTGGTGGTGTTTGAAGGTTATGTTCTGAATGAAATACCTCCATGCGGACCAAAGAAGGGGCACTGTTCAGTATGATGCTTCCTACAGGGGGAGCTGAACAGGAGGCCGTGGAGATGAGTTTAGACTTCAGTGTGTTCCCCAGGCACCATGGTAGAGGGGAAAGAACAATCTCTGTTTTGCTTCTTAGCTGCCTGGCTTTTGTAAATTGTTTTAACTCTCCAATAATTAGTTCATCAAGTGGTCAAGGCTAATAATATTTTTCCTGCTTACCTCCCAGGGGTGTGTAAAAATCCTTTTCTAAGACTTGACAGTACAATCTAACCATGAAGACTATGTTTTCTGTCCCAGAAAGAGAGGAATAATCCATCCCGTTATATAAAGAAGCACGTACTTCTTGATTGCTTACTGTAGTCCAGTTATTGTACTAGGAACTAGTGAACAAAACAGATATAATGCTTCTTAGTTTTATGGAGCTTAGAGACATCTTTCTAACCTTTTCTGAGACTGGTTTTCATCACTTATTTTTCCAGATTGGGTTGTTTTGAAATCTATCTGATAAGTCTCTGAGCTCTCCTGAGTAGAACACCTGTCTTAGAGATTTTCTGGGACAAAATGGTTTAAATAAACCTGATGACTCCTCAGACATTTCAGGTAAATTCAATATTCAGGTATGACCATTCACGAATGGATTTTGGGCCCGTGAAATCCATTTTCTCTATTTTCCCCGTGATTATATCTGAGTTTGTTTGCTAGCAGGATCCACCTCATTCTCGTTTTGCTGTTAGTGTTCATCTCATTTTTTACTTGTATATTTATTAAAATAATTTTTGTAAAGCATATTTTTTCTTGCTTATAAATAGGAATAACACCAGAGAAGAACATTAGCATAAGAGTTGTCTTATCCCAGCCAGGACCTAAGGTGCATAGTGAGTGTCCGTCTTGGCTGGGCCATCGAGTGTGTTAACCACGGCTATTTAAGTTGATGATTAGACCTTTCTGTGCCTCATTGGGTAAGGAAGCAACAGGTGAATTTATGTTGCAGTGGCACTACTGCTATTACTATCAGTCTACAGTGCCCATTGCAAAGAGGTATTCATAAACAAAGCTCATACAACCACTCTGCTTTTGCCTTTGTACGAGTAGACCTTGTAAACTAGAGGAATGGCCCTGATTCTCAGATTAAAGAGGTCTGGGGTAGGTTTTTCAGCAAACAAATGAAGAACAGAGAGGCATACGTTATCCTCTTGGCTTCCCTACCTCCTATAATACATTATGGGACCAGTTGGTTGTACAATAACAGCAACTAATTCCAAACATCCCCTGTGCCCCTGGAGCCTAACGGCTTGGATTAACTACAGGAATGACTGGGTCACATCCTTTTGGACTGATCAAGGCCCAGGATCGTTTTGAGTGACAACTTGCCAGGTCTGCGGGAACTATAAAACTCATCCACAGAAGACACTATGGGAGTCACAGGGGCCAGAGGCAGGAAGGATGTCCAGTGCACCTTGAGAGCATCAGGCTTGAAGAGCCCTTCTGGGTTGCACTAGGGAAGCTGAACTGTAGACTCCTCTAACAGCAGTAGCAGAGCTTGGGGACACGGATGGCCTGTGAAGTCCACCCCAGCTGGACCAGTATTTTACCTGACATAAATAACATCACCATGGTGACCACTATCTTTTCAGTTAAGAGTAAGAAACCTCCTTTTTAAATGGCAGGTAATTAGAATTGTTGCCATTGCTTTAGAAAAAACAACAACAACAACATAAAAAGGAAATAATATCCTTGATAGCCTGGAGCGTAGGAGATAGAAAATACACTCAAGTCAAGACGATTTTCATAACAGCTCTGCAGCACCTAGGAAAGAGCCTGTGCTGCTGCTCAGGGAGGCTTCCAGACCCCAAGGTGTAAGCAGTCTTTTGGACTAGCCGATGTCCTATGCCAGCCTGACCTGCTCACTTATTCACTCATTAAAATATTATTATACACCAGGAGTATTTCAGGATTCATGGATGTAGGTTCGCCAGCGGTGCCTTCTCTATGATTCCTTAATAAAACTGGGGTGTTAACAGATCACATTGCCAGACGGAAAGTCCTATTTGAACAAGAAACGCTTCAGCTCCAGCTGTAAACAGCAGTGGCTCTGTAACTTCTGACAAAATGATCCTAAGTAGGAAGCTATGCTTTTTTCTTTTTAAAGTTTACCTGCATTCAATAATATTAAATGGAGAAAAAAGTTTTCTATTTCCCCAAAGGATGTTATCTGAATCTTTTCAACTTTATAATTCAGGAGCTAGATACAAATGTCTATTCCGTTCTACCATTGTTTAGAATCCTAGCTTGAGGACACAGATCCTGGAGAGCTTATGACTGTACTGAAGCAACGATGGTGTGCTGTGGCTCCCATCTTCCCACTGTGTTGACTGTTGGAGGCCAGAAGGAATCCGTCTTCCCACTACGAGGGGGCACCTCTCACAGCTGAAGCCAAGGCACTGGCCCCCCGAGGCCCCAGTGCTACCGGCAGTTCCTTCAAGGGTAACCTTCTTCCTACTCTTTTGCACTATTCCTGTGGGCACTTGACAACTTTCAGAAACTTTGGTCAACTATCTCCTCTGTCTATATTTTCACCACTGACTTTTTGTCTTCTCTGGTCACAATCCCTGGTAGGAAAAAGTAGAAGCAAGGAAGAAATAATAGGACACACCTGGGATTTTTCCTCTCCTCTAGCACTGAGTTTTCCTCTTACTTCCAGAGATGTGGGGTGCGTAAGTTAGAAGAAGATGCTCCTTCTGTGTGTATCCAGCTCCATAACAGGGCACGATATTTGTTGAATGGAACTTGGGTAACATTTTAGCTTCCATTTTTTTTTTTTTTTTTGAGAGATGCTCTTGTGCATTGCACAACTGACACAACCAAGTGGAGGTCCAAACTCCCTGTGTCCTAGGAGGCTACTCCATTCTTTATGCAAAACGAACCATATCGGGGGACCCCTCTGACCTTCCAGGCTAAGATAAGGGTATCTGAAGGCTGGTGACACTGCTGGGACTCACTCCCACTGGGACCTCTGCTGGGAATAAATAGGGTCTCAGAGTTATGTCTATGACATGTAGTTCATGTTTGTATTTTTGTAAGCATAGGCATTACAAAATACATTTAAAGTGTTCGTCTTGTTTAGACATTTTTATTTGACCTCGGTACTGATCCTACACTGAGACATCTGTCCATGAAGAATTCTTTTACTTTCATTATTTTGATCACATTTTCTTTCCTTTCTTATAAATATTTTACTTAGTGTAGTTTGTGTTTTTCTAGGCAAGCCTGTTTTCAGCTACACTCTTTGATCTACCTAACACATTTCTTGTTATTTGATAGTTCTGCTTACCCTGAAATTCTCTACGTGTATAGTTCCCGAGTATGACAACTTGCATCTTAATATTTTGTGTATCCTTCTAATGTTTTGTCATACCACCAGTAAAATTCATAAATTGTTAAATATTTAGTACCTATTAGTGCTAAATACTGTGCTAAGCATATATGAGTGTGTATTTATATAACACACACATGATTATAATACTCCTCCTCCTCCTACTACTACTAGTTATTATTTTTACAATGACTCTGCAAGTTCTGGGATAGTCTCACTTTACAAATGGGCCAAGTGAGCCTCAGAGAAGTTCGAGAAGTTCTGTCAGTCAGCAGAATGGAGAAATGTGCTCTGTACTGTGTCCCCTTCCTCCTAAATCTATAAGACTTTTGATAAGATGACTACCAGGTTCTTCCCCCACTGCCCCTCAACTAGGCAGTTTTCCTGGTGGTAGTTTTAAAATGGCAGTGCTTTTCTTTGTGAGTCACTTTAATCTCTTTATCAGACACTAATGTGAGAACAGTGCCGCCTCCCAGAATATTGTACGGGGTCAGACACTCTCTCTCGAGCTTTGGCGAAGACAAGGTCTCTATAAAAATTACAATCCCAAGCTAAACCCAACTCGGGCTCTGTCTGCTCTGTCGTTTGCGACTGTCATCAGCAAGGTCCTTTGATGGGATGGTGCGGGGGGCATTGCTGTTGACGGCGTTCCAGAAACCTGCTGGGAGCACTGGAGTACAAAAGCTCTGGGGAAGTTTGGGTAGAATTTCCCATGTTAAAAAAGACAAGAGAAAAGTATGGAAGACATGCCTTCAGGCCGCTACTCTATAATTAAAGCCGGATGAGAATTTCATTCGTGCATTGAACAAATATTTATTACAGGTCTACTACGGGCCTGGCCCCCCGTTAGAAAATGGGAAAGGAGGGCACACAGAGGGGGTCCCTGTTCTCACACAGGTTAGCATCCAGAGGGGGGCCTGAGAAGGAAGCCTTCACCCCACGAGGTGAGAGAGCGGGTGGGCGCAGGGGAAGGGGAAGGGGCTGAGTGAGCAGGACGCAGGTGAGGTGCGGGGAAGTATGTCCAGGTAGAGCGGAGCTAATGGACAAGGACTCCAGGGGAAAAAGGCACCAGTGGGCTTGAGGGATTGAACTGCTGGGGATGGCTGAAATGTGGTAAGCGCTGGCACTCTCAACCCTCTTGCCCTTGCTCTCCCTCTCCAGGTGACAGCTGCAGGTGGGCACCTGGTAATGGAGAGCAGCTTCAGCCATTCTTGGTCACTGGGCCATCTGCAGTCAAGTAGGTTATGCATGGAACATGAAGTCACTCTTCTTTCCATGGGCTCCTGGGCAGGGCTCTGCCTCAGTTTCTCCACTGAAATTCTTCTTGGGCAATGAGAAATCATTCGGCCCCTTGCTCCATCGTGAGGATGGAGCTGCTCTTCTCCTTTTTGGAAGGTGTCCGACCACTGCCAGGTCAGAATCCCATGGGAGCTGTGGTGGAGCTCTAACATCAGGGTGATGAAGTATTTGTCAGATTTCATTTTATTGCTTATGAGTCAGTCAAGGCTAGAAAAAACATCCAATTACTTGGCCAGATTACTACCTCCAATAATACCATTTCATGCTTATCTCCAGAGTGTATGGTGCAGCTGGGTTTTCTTTCTTTCTCTCTTTTAAAAGATTTCTTAGTATGGCAATACTTTGAATAATAATAGATACCTAAGATAAATGTTTATCCTCTGACTTAAGTTCAGTTTAGAAAAATAATCAGCCTAGCTCAAAACCATTTTTATTGGTAAAATGATCATTTTGCAATTCCCAGAATCTCATAGTCTTGATTTCTAAGCCTGAATTGAAAATGTAGCAGGATGACATTTAAAATCCCAGAGCAAAGACAAAATGGGAAAGATCTGATTACAATCTCTTTTCTCTCGAAGTATAAAGTGATTTATTTTGAAAGAAAGCAATACTTTGGTTAATAAATATTTTTATTCATAGAGGTGTTGCCTATATAGTTTCAGCTTAGTTTTTAGTGGGGTTTTGGTGGCAGAGAAGGCTTTTAGGTTTCAGCCCAGTGTGGATTTGATGCAAAGGGTTTTCAACATTTTAACACATTTGAATTCAATAGTGTCTAAATATACTACTTTATCTTTCTATCTATCTATCTATCTATCTATCTATCTATCTATCTATCTATCATCTATCTATCATCTATCTATCATCTATCATCTATTTATCTATCATCTATCATCTATCTATCTATCTATCTATCTATCTATCTATCTATCTATCTATCTATCTATCTATCTATCATCTATCTATCTATCATCTATCTGTCTATTTGTCTATCTGTCTATCTATCTATCTATTTATCTATCTATCTATCTATCTATCTATCTATCTATCATCTATCTATCTATCATCTATCTATCTATCTATCTATCTATCTATCTATCTATCATCTATCATCTATCTATCTATCTATCTATCTATCTATCTATCTATCTATCTATCTATCATCTATCTATCATCTATCTATCTATCATCTATCTATCATCTATCTATCATCTATCTATCTATCATCTATCTATCTATCTATCTATCTATCTATCTATCTATCTATCTATCATCTATCTATCATCTATCTATCATCTATCTATCTATCATCTATCTATCATCTATCTATCATCTATCTATCTATCTATCTATCTATCTATCTATCTATCTATCTATCATCTATCTATCATCTATCTATCTATCTATCTATCTATCATCTATCTATCATCTATCATCTATCTATCTATCTATCTATCTATCTATCTATCTATCTATCTATCTATCTATCTATCTATCATCTATCTATCTATCATCTATCTATCTATCTATCTATCTATCTATCTATCTATCTATCTATCATCTATCTATCATCTATCATCTATCTATCTATCATCTATCTATCTATCATCTATCTATCTATCTATCTATCTATCTATCTATCTATCTATCTATCTATCTCTATCTATCTATCATCCATCTATCTATATCATCTATCTATCTATCTATCTATCTATCTATCTATCTATCTATCTATCTATCTCTATCTATCATCCATCTATCTATATCATCTATCTATCTATCTATCTATCTATCTATCTATCTATCTATCTATCATCTATCTATCTATCTATCTATCATCTATCTATCTATCTATCTATCATCTATCTATCTATCTATCTATCTATCTATCTATCTATCTATCTATCTATCTATCTATCATCTATCATCTATCTATCATCATCTATCTATCTATCTATCTATCTATCTATCTATCTATCTATCTATCTATCTATCATCTATCTATCATCTATCTATCATCTATCTATCTATCATCTATCTATCTATCTATCATCTATCTATCTATCTATCTATCTATCTATCTATCTATCTATCATCTATCTATCTATCTATCTATCTATCTATCTATCATCTATCTATCTATCTATCTATCTATCTATCTAATCTATCATTATCTATCTATCTATCTATCTATCTATCTATCATCTATCATCTATCTATCTATCTATCTATCTATCTATCTATCTATCTATCTATCTATCATCTATCTATCTATCATCTATCATCATCTATCTATCTATCTATCATCTATCTATCTATCTATCTATCTATCTATCTATCTATCATCTATCTATCTATCTATCTATCTATCTATCATCTATCATCTATCTATCATCATCTATCTATCTATCTATCTATCTATCTATCTATCTATCTATCTATCTATCTATCATCTATCTATCATCTATCTATCATCTATCTATCTATCATCTATCTATCTATCTATCATCTATCTATCTATCTATCTATCTATCATCATCATCTATCATCTATCTATCTATCTATCTATCTATCTATCTATCTATCTATCTATCATCTATCTATCTATCTATCTAATCTATCATTATCTATCTATCTATCTATCTATCATCTATCATCTATCTATCTATCTATCTATCTATCTATCTATCTATCTATCTATCATCTATCTATCTATCATCTATCATCATCTATCTATCTATCTATCATCTATCTATCTATCTATCTATCTATCTATCTATCTATCTATCATCTATCATCTATCTATCATCTATCTATCATCTATCTATCTATCTATCATCTATCTATCTATCTATCTATCTATCTATCTATCTAATCTATCATCATCTATCTATCTATCTATCTATCTATCTATCTATCTATCTATCATCTATCTATCATCTATCTATCTATATCTATCATCTATCTATCATCATCTATCATCTATCATCTATCTATCATCTAATCTATCTAATCTATCATCTATCATCTCTCTATCTAGTATCTATCTATCATCTATCTATGTATCCAACCATCTACCCATCCATCCATTCATCCATCCAATTCATCTATTTTTTTTTTAACCCTCACCTGAGAATATTTTTTTTCATTGCCTTTCAGAGAGAGAGAAGGAGGGATGCAAGGAGAGAGAGAGAAACATCGATGTGAGAGAAACACATCAGTTGGTTGCCTCCCTCATGCCCACCGACCAGGGCCGGGGATCAAGCCCACAACTGAGGTACGTGCCCTTGGCTGGAATCAAACCTGGGACCCTTCAGTCTGCAAGCTGACACTCTAACCACTGAGCCAAACTGGCTAGGGCCATTTCATCTACCTTTTAAGCATAATCTTTAGTGAGTTTGGGCTGGGTGTTCTCCGTTTGCCCCTCCAGACCCATTCACCAGTGTACTTTGCTCTGTGCCCAGGAGACTGACCTGTGTGGACTGTATGAATAGACTCCCCTTCCCTCCAACTTCCCGCTCTGTTTGTCCAATAGGAGGGATGGGAGCCCATGAGAGGGCAGGAGGAGAGGGTGTCAGTGATGTTCCTCCTGCTGGGACCTCTTCCCAACCCTAGCTGCTGTCCGATGTGACATGCACCCAACCCTTGCCCTCGGGACTAGGGTTGGTAATGCTCTGTGTCTTAAAGTTCCTTTTCGCTTTTTCTTCTCTCTGCCCACGCTCTGGAGAGTAGGGCTTCATTTTCCTCTCCTCAAACTCCCTTTGAAGGTGCATATACAACATTCTAGCCCAGTTTTGCATTCTGAGTTGGGTTGAGACACAAATTGTACTTTCATACCTTATCTACAGGACATTTTATTTCAAATTGTCTAGGACAGGAAAAGAATGACCTATAACTTAAATTTTGAAAACACTGAAAATTTCTCGTTATACCTCTTCTTATAACTCCCCCATTTGCCACTTAGTGAGTGAAGTCTAATCAGACCTTCTTGTCACCTGTGGAGAGTCTGGCTTAGGGCTGTTGTAAGGCTATACATTCTTCTTTTTCTTTTTTTTAATTTATCTTTATTGTTGAGAGTATTACAGGTGTCCCATTTTTCCCTCTAATTGACCACCTCCACTTCGCTCCCACCCCCTCCCCAGGCCTTCGCCCCGTTATTGACTGTGTCCATGGGTTATGCGTATATGCATATAACTTCTTTGGTTAATCTCTTCCCACCCTCCAACCCCTTCCCTCTTTCCTCTGAAATGTGGTCGTCTGTTGCATGCGTCAATGTCTCTGGATCTATTTAGTTCGTCAGATTCTTTTGTTCATTAGCTTCTTCTTAAAGAAGACCCTTCAACTTTTCCTGTAGTGCTGCTCTGGTGGTGATGAACTTTTTTAGCTTTTTCTTACCTGCGAAGCTCTTTATCTGACCTTCAGTTCTAAATGATAGCTTTGCTGGGTAGAGCAGTCTTGGTTGTAGTTCCGTGTTTTTCATCACTTTGAATATTTCTTGCCACTCCCTTCTGGCCTGCAAGGTTTCTGTTGAGAAATCAGCTGACAGTGGTATGGGTGCTCCCTTGAGGGTAACTAACTGCTTTTCTCTTGGCTTTTAAGATTCTCTCTTTGTCTTTAACCTTTGGCATTTTAATCATGATGTGTCTTGCTGTGGGCCTCTTTGGGTTCCTCTTGTTTGGGACCCTCTGTGCTTCCTGGACTTGTAAGTCTATTTCTTTCCCCAGGTGGGGGAAGTTTTCTGTCATTATTTCTTCAAATAGGTTTTCAATTTCTTGGTCTCTTTCTTCCCCTTCTGGCACCCCAATAATATGAATGTTGGGCCTCTTGGAAGTTTCCTAGAGGCTCCTTATACTATTTTCATATTTCTGGATTCTTTTTTCTTTTCTCTCTTCTGGTTGGGTGTTTTTGTTTCCTCATGTTCCAAATTGCTGATTTGATTCTCAGTGTCCTCTACTCTACTGTTGATTCCATGTAACTTATTCTTCATTTCAGTTCGTGTAGCCTTCATTTCAAATTGGTACTTTATTATGTTATCAATTTTCTCTGTTATTTCCCTAGTAGTCTGCTTAAACATCCTTATAAACAAAATTCTGAACTCTGTATCTGTTTGCTTGCTTGGATCTATTTCATTTAGTTCATCTTCTAGAGATTTCTTCTGTTCTTTCCTTTGTGACATGTTTCTTTGCCTCCACATTTTGGCTGCTTCCAGGTGTTTGTTTCTATGTATTAGGAGCTGCTCTGTCTCCTGGAATTTGTAGAGTGGCTTTGTGTAGTAGGTGTCCTGTAGGGCCCAGTGGCTCAGCCTCCCCAGTCACCTGAGCTGGGCCTTCTAGGTGCTCCCCTGTGTGGGCTGTGTGCACTGTCCTGTTGTAGCTGAGCCTTGGTTGCTGTTGGCATATCTGGGAGGAATTGTCCCCCAAGCCAATCGGCTGTGAGGACCAGCTGCAACTACAGCCAAAGAGCTGCTGTGCTGGAGACACCCCTATGGAGCAGGTTTTACTTCAGGGGAGCTTTCTTGGTGTTCACCAAGTGCCCCTTGAATGTCACTTGTGGATGTGGTAGGGTTGTAATCCAGTGTATCGAGTCTGACCACCAGGTGCACTGTCTCTGGGGCCTCCAGGGAGGTGCAAAGTCAGCCTGTGCCAGGGCCTTGCCCAGGGCCACCCAGCATGAGCTACACAGCAAACCATAGGTGGCTGCTCCTTGTGCTGGGCTTGGAGGAGCCCAGGAGAGGCCAAGCTATGAGCCAGTGCAGCTGCCGCTAGTGCCAGGCCTGGGGCCGCTTATCAAGCCATATGGGGCAGCTGCTGCTTGTTTGAGAGATTTTAGGAGAGTCCTAAGCATGAGGCTCGAGAGGCCACTTGCACAGAAAAGCCCCTGGAAATGGCCCGGATGAGCTGCAGGTGGGAGGGCGGGGCCTCCGGGGATCACGGGGCGGGGCCGAAGGTGGGAGTCAGGTGCTGGCGATTCAAACATGGCTCCTGCTGCCGGCTGTGCGGGGAGGACTCGCCACAGGAGCCATGGCCTCCGCCGGCCCTGCTGCCTGGAGGAAGCCGCCCTCCGCCTCTCGCCCGGATCTCAGGCAGGTTAGTTGCCCCCCGAGTGTCCCGGGTCCTTTCAGGCTGCTGCCCGGCGCTGGGCTCAGAGGGAGCGTCCAAGTGAGTCCATGCCAGGCCCTTTAGAGGAGCTGCTGGGGCTCCTGCAGCCTCCGCGACCCTCAGGGACAGTCCCGCTGGGTTCACAGCCGGGAGTTGTGGGGACGTCTCTTCCCGGCCTGGAGCCCTGGGCTGGGGGCCTGCTGTGGGGCTGGGACCCCTCCCTCCTCCGGGAAACCTCGGCCGCCGAGATGTCCTCCGGGGTTTACCCCGCGGCACCGGGTGTGGGCCCGCAGCTGTTTCTCCCCATTCAGCCCCGCCCGCGTCTCCGCGCCTCCTCCCGGTCTCGGTGCTGCTTTGCGCCCTGGTTGCGTGGCTTCTGTGCAGCCAGATCTCAGAAGGTCTGAGTGACGGTGGTTCTGTGTTTTAGTTGTAATTCTGATGCGGTTGCGGGAGGCGGCGGGCGCAGCTGCTACCTACCCGCCAGCTCGTCTGTCCCCTGTATAATATTCTTATATAACCCTAAAATAAACCCCAGCCCGAGGCCGCTTGGGAACTCTGGCTTCTCTGTGTCGTCCGTGTAGGGAGAGAGGGTCAGAGTGTGAGGAGGTGGCGAGATGGAGAGGGAAGACTCAGGCTTTGGTTGATCAGAGGCAGGGTTGTCGGGCCTCCTCACTCAGGCGCACGCTGAGTCAGAAAAGGTGGCTTTTAAATTGAAGCCCCCAGGACACAGGCCTGGAGGCAGATGAGAGAAGTGAAATGAGAAGCGGTCTGCTTAGGAAACCCTTGTAGTTTAGCGTCATCTCCAATAATCCTCCCTGTGGTTGAAATCTTTCTGAAATTAAGCAACTTTTATGCAGAAGTTCTTGGACTTGGGGAAAACAAGCCCTGCTGAAATATATATTATATATATTATATGGAATGCATGAGAGTCAATGGAGGTGGTTTCATAGAACCACTAAATTATATGAAAAGTGGCTTCCTCCACCCCAAAGAAAACAAAGTCATCCCAAATACTAACATTAAGGAAACCCAAACAACAAAAACAACTTTCGTAGTAGCCACATTAAATTCGTACTTTGCAAATATTCCCATAGAATAAACATAATATTTTCTTAAGCCCTGGCCAGTTAAATCCAACTTTAAAGAAAGGGGGTGTTAGATGCTTCTTCTCTGACAGTGTTGTCCAAAATCATAGCGTGGGTGGAATATATTTGGAAGGCTTTTGGGATGTTTCTTATTTTTTTCCCCTCTTTCATCCCAGTTTTCCCTTCAGTGTTGTTTCCTTGGATACTTTAAAATCAAATCCAAATTGTCTTTTACATCACGAAGGATGACAGACCTAGGTAATTCTGGGTCCTCACATTTGGGGCTTAAGTGTTTTAGTGAAGTAACAAAGTTGAAACAAAACTCTTTGCTCTTTGTCATTTTTGTTGGCACATGAGATTAGTTCTCATGAAGATGGACATCTTCCCTGTTCATAGTCCAAAGATTCTGCATATTCTCGGAAGAGGTAATAAGGCTGAACCAGCACCAACTTAGCTGAAACTGCTCTGCTTCAGACTTTGGTATAAAGAGAAAAGTGATCCTCTGATTTTTGGTCTCATAATTGCTGCACTATGGAAAGGATGCTATTTTGAAAATAACTTGTGTTGACAAGAAACTAGTCAGATGGCTGTAGTTTCCTTGCTAATAGCCACAAGACAGATGCACGCGGCAGGCTGGGCAGCCCACTGCCTAAGGCCAGGGTGTCAATCTACTTAGGTTAAAATCTCAACTCTGACACTCACTAGCTCTGTGATGTTGGATGGGCTGCATAACTTCCATGTGCTTAAGTTTCCTTCATCCATAAGATGGGAATAAAGATAGTGTCTATCTGTTCAGGCTGCGGTGAATATTATGTGAGAATTACATTTCAAAAGTACTTAATGTATGCATATAATAAAGTGTCATAACGTTTTGGGTCTTGCTTTTAATAGATTAGAAATACTTCACGCTTCTCCTGCTGTAGACTTACTCATTTCCCTTGTCCACCCTTTTAACCATCACCTCCATGAGAACAAGGATTGCTTAAGGTTTTACTTACTAAGGACCAATACCGTATTATATTAGCCACTTTACTGTCATTAGCTCATTTAATCCTTACATTGATTTTGGAGGCAGATGGAAAATGGAAACCAGGTCTTAATCATTGCAGATCGGTGACTCCATTAGAATATTCCATGTGGCTTCACTGAGTATATTTTCATAAATAGCGTAGCAATCAAAGAGACCAATTAAGACTATTTGATTTGAATTATATAATTAAAAAGAAATCATTTAATTAGAACATGACAAGTATTTGTTATTACTTGATAGCCATCCTTTCACCTTTACCTTGCAAAGGCCTAGCTAACATTGAGGTCTGGAATAGGAACTGAGGATTTTCATTAAGAATTAGCATTTTCTACTCATTACTGTAATGTTACCAACTTCTGCTTCTGCAAAATAAAAACTAGAAATTTGCCTTCAATTAAAAAAATTGACTTCATTCCAGCTCTTGCCACCACCCTATCATTTGAAACCTTGTTTCTCTCAGCTCTTCTTTTTGCTGGCTATATCTTGGACTGCTATGGTAACACATTCTGAGGATTGGGGGAAATCCAAATTTTTAGAAAGCAAAGTCATTATCAATTAGTATTCACTGAGAGCTCACAAACTGTGAGGAACTCTAGCAGGTACTCAGAGTTTAAGGATGATGCAATCTACATTTTCAGATTTCCATGCCCCCATTTCCTCCCTCCACTCACATTTATTAAGCTATACTGAATGAGATTTTGAATGATTATTTCTAATGCATTTAAGGCATCTTGAAGCCTTGGTAGTCCATTAAAAATAACAAGGTAAGAATCCTTAGATTGACTACTGTCTAAAAATGTTTTAGTATGCACTAGTCATTTCCAGCTGCCAGTTCCTCATTCATTTTTAAATTTCATTTATTTATTTTTTAGTCTGTGCGCTGATTTACTAGAAATGAAAACATCTATGTTAGTATCATTCTACATTTGCACATCTGGCATATTCCAGTCTGATGAAAGTAAATATGTAAATATATCATACTTAAACATAATGTTTTAGCATTCCTTCATATAGAAATCTAATTCAAATATACTGGGGGAAAAAATCTCAATTTGATTAATTTGTGGTAATATCAACCTCCAAATAAACACCGGGTGCTCTATCCGAGCTTTTTTTTAAAGCTTTTAGAATTTGCTTTTATGGTACCTATTATTTCCAGATGACAGGACATGGCGCTGAAAAGTATGGGAAAATATGGTTAGACTAATGGGTTTCCTGCCGACTAAATCATTCTGAATCATTTAATGCGGCTTCTATATTATCTCACTGTTGATTAAAGCAGAGGCAAATTATAGTACTGGAATCTCTTTAAGAGAAATTATCTGATGGACTGGTTCTCAAAGAGGTGGGGACATGTGATATGGCTGTGTGCTTGAGGGACATCTTTTCCCCAGAAGACCTTGGTGATACAGCCAGGAGTGGTGAATCGGTATTCCGATGGAGATGTCACTCTGATCGTGGCACATGTATGTCAAGATACTATCTAAACTGAAGATCGTTTTTCAACTCTCTTAATTTATAAACCTCCAAAGCCCCTTTGTAGATGAAACTTAGGACCTGGATACCTTGGCTGGTTTTCTGCATACAGGAAATTAAAAATAGCTTCTTATCAAAGAAGGATGTCAGAGGAAAGCAGGAAAAAAAAAAGGAGAAGAAAGGAAATGTGTCAGAGTTGATTAATTATTAGAGTTAAAAATATACCCATTATGAATGGTAGTGGAGCAGTGATTTAAAAATGCATTTTAAATGATGACGGCTTTATGATTTGGATGTCATTTGCTTAACACAGAGATCCTAATGTTGATTGATGGGCTTGTAGATGTCTTCCTTGGGATTTGGCAGACAAAACTGATGTCTATGCATTAAATCAAATGCTTCCACATTTTTTTAGTTCTATTATAACACTCAAAGCATCATTCACAATGATGTGAAAGACTCATATCCCGGGGTTGTGACAAATGAAACCCACTTATCTCATCGAGATTAGATGACTGTTTTCCAAACCCTTTCTTAATATCTTGTCTTCTCAAGCTATGCCATGATAATTTCAGACATTTCTTTTTCTGCTTTTTTTTTTTTTAACGTATTGATATTTTCTCCCACGTATTTTGGCATCTGGTTCATCTTCCTTGGATTGTCGTCAGCTTAGCATTTGCATTTTTTTGTTGCTCCTCAGGCATTTTACACGCTAACAATAAAACCTACTTTTTCTCCACTCTGTTGTGGTTGCATGGTTGATGTTAAGAAAAAGAATCAGAAAAGGCAGTTGGAGAAAACCAGTTAAGTATAGGATAAGGGATAAAGAATATAAGCTCTAAGGGATATAATTTATATGACTCACTGTCAAAATGGTGCTGGTCCGAAGAGCCAATGTGAAGTTTGAGAGTACCACCACTGAGTTTTTAAAATAAAACAAGGAGATGGCGAGGAAAAGATGGTCCATAGAGAACTGTGTCTAGATTTTATCATCCTGAACTCAACTCATCTCAGGCTAACTGTAGGTGCAGTTGGTTTTTGGTGTGTAAAGGGTAGACTCTTGCACTTCTTGAATGGCAGGAGTACAATATAAATAGGCATTGCAGGAAGCTAAATTTGAGGCTTTTTTGGTAGTGATCCATTTACTACATGTGAGTAGCCTGAGTCAACGTAACTTTCATAAATGCAGTACTTACCATGCTTATGTAGTTTATCTCCCTCTCGTACTTGAAATCCTTGGAAAGGGAATATTGTGCTTTTCTGCTGTACAACCTCACTCTTTAAATGGAGTAGCTGGCTCATAGGAGATATCGGGTAAAAATCTGACAAATTTATCCGGATAGGGGGCAATTTATGATACAGACATTCTGCCTCAGTACAAACGAATAACTTCTTGATTTAGTTATTCATTCATTTGTTCATTGAATATATATTTAGGCTGATGATATGCAATAAAGCACAATTTTTTAATGGGCTATGGGAAAATGCTTTATTATGATGTAGACAATTACAATTCAAGACATTCTGTTGGAGAGACACACAATTTTCTTTAATGCTTGTGTCCCTGTTAAAATTATGTATAATATAACCATTAAGTAGAACAGAGGACAGCAATCTACATACAACCTGTGAGTCAAATCTAGCTTGCTGCAGGGTTTATAAATAAAGTTTTATTGGACCACAGCCAT
The DNA here is from genome assembly GCF_964146895.1 of Miniopterus schreibersii. Taxonomy (NCBI): domain Eukaryota; kingdom Metazoa; phylum Chordata; class Mammalia; order Chiroptera; family Miniopteridae; genus Miniopterus; species Miniopterus schreibersii. The sequence goes on along the minus strand of NC_138101.1, from coordinate 9,751,465 downwards.
GTTCATTTGCTTACCTCTTGTCAATAGCTGCTTTCATGAGGCAGAGTTGTGTCCTTGAGGCAAAGTCTAGTTGAATTGCAAACCCTAAAATAACTGGCCTTTTACAAAAAATGTTTGTTGACTCCCAACCTACAATATACTCAAGAGTAATCTTCATAAAGACTTCATCTAAAATTTAACATAACTACCTAGGAGCTGGAATAACTTGAAGAATTCACTTAACCTCTCTGAACCTCTGTGCCATCATCTGGAAAATGAGAATTGCTGTGAGGACTTGCTAATTTATTGTAACTAAAGTGCTGGGGATTGTAGTCCTCTTGTCTCATTTGCAGTCTAATGCCTGTGTGGGGTTAGATTTCTAATGAGTAACCTTGAATGATAGAGCCTAATGGAATTAGTACATCTGACTATATAGCAAGTGATATTTTAGATTAGGCAGAAACTTGTCTAAAGACATTTACAGGTTTGACATGAATTTTAACATTAATTTATAAATATTTCATAGACATGAAACATTTCAGATAGTAGAAACTGTTTGTCAGCATCATTGCTAGTGGCATTAATACCAATAATCACTACCATTTGGGGTCTCCATGGGATATACAAAGAATGATGCTGAGCACTTCACAAATATTATGGCATTTAATCCTCAGGATGGCCCTATAAAGTAGGTGTTTTTATTTGATTTCAGATAAGGACCCTGGGGCTTTTGGAAAGGAATGCTTTGTTCAAAGTGACTCAACCAGGAAGTGGGGAAACAAGAATTTGAAACCAGATCTGGCCAGAAAAGTAAGTTTTTAGCCAACACCCTGAAGCCTACTCTTTCTAGCCTCTCCATTTCTGGCATCTTCATTCTTGTTACTGCATTTCACCCTGAGACATCAGGAAAAGATCAAGGCATAGTCTGGAAAATATATGATCTTAGAAGTTGCACCAGGAAGGAAAAAGGAATTCCATTTTTCCATAGAATTTATGCTAAACAAAGATTAGGATCAAAGCACACCTTGCAAATCCCTTATCCTTTAACTGATAATTATGATGAATACAGTGATTGATGCGTCCAGTAATAACCAAAATTCAGAAATTACATGACTGGTGATTGACTCTTAGAATCTCCAAATTTCCAGCCAGGTAGCTGTGAAGACTCATCTGGTCATTTCATGAACTTGATATCACATTACTCTATATTTTTGAATTTTCATTCCTATTTATAGAATTTTGGTGTTTGCTATATAAAGCAGTATCTCTTCCATTCCACTGGTATGAAGTCTCATTAGTCAAAGTGCTCAAACAAGTATGTGAAACACAAACTATAGCATGGTTGGACAAGTTGGGCTAGGAAGGCATGGAGATTTTGGCAACAGATACATATTATCACATTCAAAGTATTATGGGGTATGGAACTGTTGGATTCTCTACAGGCTGCTTCCCTGTGAGAAGGTAGCAAGGTAACATATCCTCACTGGTCTTAAGTTTTTCTTTCTGTCGGAACTTCCTCCAACTGATTCTGACATCTCTAGGTTTAATGTACCTTTCTCCTAAAGGAATATAAAGATAGCAGAAGGTTTAAATATTTCTAGTTAAGCACCTGTATGTATTGTGCCCCCTCCCCAGTTCATATATTGAAGTCCTAACCCTCAATGTGACTATAAGGAAGTAATTAAAGTTAAGGTGGGACCTTAATCTGATAGGACTAGTGTCCTTACAAGAAGAGCAACACCAGGGCTCTCTCTTTCCATGAACCACAGAGGAAAGATCATCTGAGGACATAGCAAGATGGTGAATGTCTAGAAGCTGGGAAGAGAGCTCTCACCAGAAACCAAATATACCTGCACCTTGAGCTAGGACCACAGCCTCCAGACTGTGAGAAAATAGATTTCTATAGTTAAAGCTACCCGGTCCATGGTATTTTGTTATGGTAGCCAGAGCTGACTAAGACCATACCTGTTCTAAACAGAAACCTAAGTTCTGTCAATTCCATTCCCAATGTCACTTAACTTAGAACCTTTTGCAATACAGGACATTTGATTGCTATATAGGACATTATTGTTGAAGGATTCCTTTCATAAGAGCAATATTCTAAGTTTTTATAGAAGCAACCTATGATAGAACTTTTTTTGCATTGCCCTTTTAAATGGCACTGAGTTTGACACTTCTAAAGTTTCTTTGATACCTGATTTCTCAATATAGGCATGTTGGTTACTAAAAACCAAGTGTTTCAAAGAGCCTAAATATGCAAATATATAACACATGTAGAACATTCCAAAATTCTGCTTTCTAAATAATATTGCATTGAAGTTATATTAAAATTTTATTTTTTCTTCTTTTTTAAGTTTCTTTGGTTATTATTTAATTTCAAAGGAAAAGAAATCCATTGCTAGGAAAGGTGCCTGGAAATTATTTAAGAACCATTTGGATTGTTGTTACAAAAGCTTCGTATACTGTCCCTGTTGCTGACCAGTATTTCCCAGGGTTTCCCTCAAATTTTCCACTAGTCAATAAATTTATCATACCTACTTTTAGTTTCCTTAGGAGAATGGACTGTTAGTATGAAGCAATGGAATTAGTCAGGTATTTTTATTATTTCTGTTTCTTTTAAAAGATTATAGTTAATATCTTAGGAACAGAGAGAGTAGCCTTAGCAACCAAAATAGCTCTGGATTCAATAGTACCTCAGTAGGGAATGTGGTCAGAGGACATGAGATTTGGTGACTTCGGGAAAGGATGATTTGGAGTTGGGGTTCGGTTTCAGATTTAGTTTGCACTTTGTAAACTCCTGGTTGAGATTTTCAGGTTCATATAACATAAAGGCCCACTTGTGCAACTTGGGGTCATCTGTGTTCGGCTGTGGCAGGCTGTTCCCTTTGGACTTGAATAGAGTGAAATTTAAGTGTTGAATTCATTGCTTACATATATATTTCCCTTCAATCTTTTGTGGTCTCTGTGTTTAAGGAAAATAGAGATCTCTTTGTTTAAGGAAACTAGCTTAGATTTTAACTATTTTTATGTGAGTGTATAAATATAGCCTATTTTTATTTTTCACATTTTTTTGGCAACATCTCAAAGTATTGTATATCAGTTATCATAAGGACATGTGAAGATTTTAAGATATTTTTATAACATAGTATAAAATATTTTTATATTTTTATCTTTAATACATCTAAACAGTATAGATCATTGATGTTCATGAGGAACACTAGAACACCCTGAAAACTAGATTATCAAGAAAGATTATGTAACAGTCTTATGTAAGGATCTTTACATGCTCACCTTGTTTTGCCTTTGGGTTTATATCTGCTACCTCTTTGGGTGCTCCATTCATAATCACAACTAAAGACAGTCTCAGTGCGATGCAATGCATTGCATGCTTCCATCCCTCTTCTAACACCATTGCCTCTGTTAAGAATGTCAACCCAACTCACCTCATCGCATCTGCCATTTTTTTCGATCAATTCCCATTCACCCTTTTAAACGTTGCTCAAATATCAATGCTTCATTCTCTGACCCTTCCATGCAGAATTCATTGCTCTGCCACAACACCCAATGCATCTTTCATTAAGAATTATTACTTACCCATCAAGGCAAGGACTATGCTTTATTTACCTCGCATTCCATCTTGTGTGATTTGTGCTGAGCCTGCTATGGAGGAAACAATGCATACATATTTGGTCACTAGATTCAAAGTCCTAGGTGATTAATTCTGCTTTCTATTTGACATTCTGTAAAACACACAGGTACATCACATGCAGGGTGGTGGTGTTTTAGGGAGAACAATTGAATAGACAAAACTTACTCTATTTTATAATTTGTTAAAACCATAAAACAGAAAGTAAGTTAATTTCTGCCTAGCAAAATGCCTCTTGTCTTGACCAAAGGAACTTGATTGGAAGTAGCACATGTCACTAGTGCACAGTTTGTCATGTGCCTGTTCCCTGGGAAGGGCAATGTGTGATGAACCAGATGACAGGGTCCGTCGGCCTGGGTCTCTTATTGGCGGCCACCAGAATAGATCCAGAATGGGCATGTGATCTGAGTTAGAAAGAAGCCTTTGCTGTTTTAGGCTATTGAGATTTAGGGTTTATTACTGCAGCCTAGCTTAGCTTATTCTGACTGATTGAGTTCAAAAATAGTTTGTGAAATAAATAGTATCGTACATCTTTGAGCTTGCTCAGTTCAGCTGGAAAGAAACAACTGTCCAAAAATGTGCTGTTTTACTCAGTGAGCATAAAGGGTAGTTGTGAGGACTCAGGAGGATCATATTACCTGGAAAGTCTCTCAGAATGGGGAACACAGTTCTTAGAGGAGTAAATACTACTTAATTACACTTAAAGAGAAGTTTTCCAATAAACGGTCCAGACTAAGAGCCAACTTCCTTCTTTGATGAAGTAAAAAATATCTATTAATTATTCCTTAACCTCTTTCCATTTGGCTTCTGCTCCCACTGATCTGCTAGAACTTCTTGTTCATGGGCATCCAAGATCTAAACAAAACAGTCAGGTTATTTTCTGTATTTTCAACATTAGGATACCACTGCCTGCAGTTGGCTTCCCTCTTCCAATATCTTCCTCATTCTTATTCATGGAAAATTATACAAAATATTAGCTTTTGATCTCTTTTCTGTACTTGTTCTTTCACTCAGTGATACATCTATTTATAGGACTTTACCATCATATAAATGACTCTTAAATCAATATCTATAGTAATGATTTATTTCCCAAGTTCTAGTCCCGTGTTTGCAATTAACTGGTAGATGTCTCCTCTTAGACATTATTAAATTTAAAACATTTCAAAGGTGATTCTCACTGCTAATTTCTCTCATAATTCAACCAATATCCTCAGGTTACAAAACTTCAAGTCATTGCCTCATGATAGGACACACCTGCTTTGATTTGTCAACTTTAAGAGCTGTGAGACCTTGAATAGTTTACTAAATCTATGAACATCTATTTTCTCATTTGTAAATGGAATAATAATAGTAGTTACTTCACCAGGATACTTATATAAAATAGTCAGTGTGTGGAACATATTGTGTAGAATGGATACAGGGTATGTGCTAAGCAATGGTAGCTTATTTATTATTTAATATTAATCCTCACATTTAAAATAAGAAACTAAGTACTGTCGCTTTGACCCTTGAAATAGTTCTTACATTAATTCTTTACTTTCCATTCCCATTTAACCACTTCCATTTCTACTCATTCTTTTCTTGCTTATGCACCATGGATGAACGGCATTGGATTTAGGCTTTGACACATGGGTGGAGATCAACAGAAAGGATGGCAGAAGACTTTTTATGTAAGATAAAGCATTGAGGAAAGCGAATGAGCATTGTCTCCAATGATAGGCAAAGGTGAGTTTCTTTGGTCATGGAGTGTATGCAGAGGAAGTGTGTGTCAGCAGAGTTTGAAATGGATTTGTGTGGAGGGCACCTTGTACTTCCCTAGGACCACTTCAGTGGGCATGAGGGACAGGGAAGATACTTAAATTAAAGACTAACATTCCCAAATCTGTGCTCCAGGAGTGTACATCTGTCATCAGAATATGACCAAATGGAATGGAGAGGCACTAGGACAAGGGCATGAGTTAGGAGGTTACGAGAATTATATGGGTGAGAAATAATTTTTTGGCAGTGGTGGAGGGAAATCTCAAAAAGCAATGCGGCCACTCGGGAGGAGCAATGCTGTATTTCAGAGATTGGACTCTAATCCCTGAGGGAATGGGAAAAAGCACAAAATAGATTGAGAGAATGTGGATTATAAAAATGTTATCAGAAGCAGAAATTTGGGCATGGAAACCATTGCAGGAGTTTAGTGACTGAGACAGGATTATCACATAAGCGAATAGACTCAGGAAGAAGGCAGGAAGTCAAGCTGTCACAATTTTGTTCATGAAACCTCCAGTATTTATGCAGAATTTCCTTACATGCATATGCTCATGTGACATTTTTTATGGGGACAGTGCCCGCAGCATTTATGATGCTCACAAGGGGCTCATGAACAAAACTGTTTAAGATATATTACATTACTAAGTTCTGCAATGACTGTGACCATATTATTCTGGTATAGCAATCTGTCTCTGATGCCTGGGCAACATGAGTGTTCTAATAACTACTGATTGATTGAATGAATGGATGAATAAATGAGTAAATAAATGAAGATGTCTTCTTACCTCTTGATGCTTTCCTTAAGGGAAGCCACTGAAACAGACTGCATACATTTACTGTGTACAATAAATAGGCAGTTATGAGAGTGTCTCCAGGAGTTCTTTGGGGCGTCCCTGAGCCAATGTGACCAATGTTTCCACTTTAGGAATTTATGGGCTGCCACCTGTAGCCCTACTATGCTCAGCCATTGGCTGGAAGCAGTCCAGGAAAGTGTGGCTTCACAATGAATGAAATTCACTATACTTCAATAGTAGGAAGAGATGTTCTTCCTACTCAATCATCCTTCCTTCCTATCTCCTTTCCCAGTTGTCAGACCTGCTGCTTCCGTATTTATTGTTCATAGACGTTATCCCTAATAAATCTAAAAGCGCCATAGCTGAAAGGTGCCATTCAGCAGTGATTCTGGAAGCAGGTTCTTTGAAAGGGGTTCTGAGATCATTTAAAAGGCTTATGCAGGCTCCTGTCACAGGAACTTTGCAGCTGTCCATTCCCCTGACTGAAATACACATCCTGAAAATAATTTCATGGTTGACCTCTGTACTTCCTTTAGGATTCCAATCAAATGCCACCACCTCAGGGATGTCTTCCTTGACAACATGTGAAAAAGACAACCTAATCACTCTCTACCCTCTGAAGAGGAATCATTTTTTTTTAGCACTCTGTTATTTGACTTGTATGCTACATCTATTTGTGGCTAAGTACAAGAGTATTTTGTGTACAGGATTTTGTGTGTATGTGTGTGTGTGTGTGGTAAGGATGGAGGATGCTAGAAAGGGGCTGAAAGAGAAAAGCATAAGCATTTTAAATGGTCGCTTCATCCTCAAAGTAATAGTAAGAGTTAAAAATCATCACACCATTAATCATGCATCAGACAGTATATGTTTTTGTATGATTTATTCAATATTTAAAAGTTCTCTAAATTTGTTACAAGTATTTTACAGATGAGAAAACTGAGGCACATAAAATTGATCGCCTAAGCTTGCATATCCAGTATGTGGTCAAGCATAATTGTTAAAATTAAGCTATGGGGTGGGGTTGCCTGGTGCTCCATGGATCGTGTTTCACTCTGAGCGCATCCATTAGTATCACTCATCACTTTGGTTAGGTCTGGCTTGGAGTATGGACCCTGATTCTCCTGCATTTATATATTTATGTATGTATCAGATTTGTGGGGTGAGTTTCGTTCAGGAACCCTGTCCCTTCCAGCTTTCTATAACAGTTTATTAATAATAACAATGAGCATTACAAATATTAATTTTCAAACATCTGTCCAAGGGAGACAGATTGGATTAGACCCTTCATCTAATGCTTGGTAGCTGGGATTGAATTGTATCCCACCAAAGAGGATATAAGAATGTGACTTTGGAAGTAGGGTGGTTACAGATACAATTAGTGAAAATGAGGTCATTAGTGTGGGTCTGAATGCAGTGTAACAGGTGTCTTTATAAAGAGGTGAAATTTGGACACAGACACACACACGCAAGAGGGAAAATGTTGTGTAGACACATAGGAATGCATCTACATGTCAAGGGATGTCAAGAATTGCTAGAAAATACAAGATGCTAGAAGAGGCAAGGAACAATTCACCTCCCCTAGAGCCATTAGAGAGAGTGTGTCCTGTGAATGTTTTTATTTTGGACTCCTAGCCTCTGGAATCGTGAGACATTGCTTTAGGTCCCCCAGTCTGTGGTAGTTTGTTATGGCAGTTGTAGAAAACCAGCATAGCAACTTATTTATCTTCCACCTGTCTCATTTTCTTTGCCTAAGGATTGGGGATCATGAATTTTCTTATACTGCCTGGCAAGTAGTAATTGATCAATAATTGTTAACAATGGTAATTATTTTGAAGGTGAGGAATGGGAATGGGGCATGCTCCTTCCCTTACCTCCTAGACACTGACTTGTTAGGAGGACTAGTGTCCACATAAAGTACTTAGCATTGCACAGTATGTCTTGACACAGGCTAGTTCTCTGTAATCATTTTGGTATCTTCTAGACTTCATTGCCGTTACCTTTAATGCACTGTTCACCTATTGTTGGGATGACATTCTGAAGAGCAGGAAGCCTTAATATCTTGGTATTTACTCAGTTATTCATTGAGAAAAATAAAGGTGAGTATATAAATATCCTGGATTGAGAGTCTGGGGATCTGGGTTCTAGTCCTGGGTCTCCATGTCCTGTAACTCCTCTCAACTTCCCTCTCTGTTCTTTGAGAAGCTCATACGGTCCAATCTCTGAGGTCCCTTTCAGCTTGAAAGCTGATTGTAGTATCCCTAATTTAAAAACATGTGATGCTCTGGTGTAGTGGTTAAAATGATCAACCTAATGTAAGGTGGGTCTTCATAAATTGTGGGAAAGGTAACATTTCTTCCAATATTTTGTCTTTAAACCTCTGCATGACCACCTTGAAGACATAGTCCCTGTTCTTGTATCTGGCATTTATTCCTGACCCTTGAGAGCCTACAATGCAATTGTTTTCATGCACTCACCCATTAACACATCTAGGAAAAATAAAATTGTTTATAGTAGCAATAAACCCTGGAACTCCAGTGGATCACTTTCTCATTGTAAAAGAAGAACACAGATCTTCAGAACTGGGTCCAGAACTCTCCTCTTCTGGCTTCTAGCCCTGGGCTTTTAAACTCCTGTGCTGTTTCTCTAAGGCAGGATTTTCTAATGAGTAATTTATCTCATCCAACTAGACAATTACCGCCTTCCAATTACTGTTTCCAAGATGGTGCTAGCTAGAGATGGAGCTAAGCTACTGAATACATCTGCACCTATGTACAGGGCTGGGAAAGGTTATTGACTCACCGCACTCCTTATCCCCTCCTAAACTCTTTCACAGAGAAGTAAAGGGAAGGCTGGTCATTTGAGAGGGAATATGGAAGCATATTAGAATATATGTAATCTGTCCATGACACTCCTAAGGTTAAACTAATTTTAATAACTGCACTATGAAGTTGAAGGTATTTATTTAGCATTACATATAGATAATATATGTATATATATTATATATATTATATATGTATATATATTTTTTATATATGTATATATGTGATATATATATTCATTGATTTGTATCCTAACTTTTTAACCTATTTTTTTCTATTATTTTCTACATGTATTCTTCATTCTAACTATATGAATTATAACATTTCCAGACTGTGTCATTCCATTGTATGTCCCCATGTCTTGGGCATCCTGTCCCTTCTGCCTGGTATTTCATCGCTTACTTGGTCTCTCTAATACACTTCTACTCATTTTTAAAGACCCAGCCCCCAAACTTGTTATTATATGAAAACCTTTTCTGTTTAACTCAGAGTTCCCCTCAGTTTTTTGGAGGCCTGGGGCACCCAGCGCTTTCTTCTATTATAACATTTGCTACACTGTGTTAAAATGATCTTATATCAATTTCTGCCCTCCTTAATTGCAATATTATTGAAGGTAGAGTTCCTGCTTTATTCAGCCGTGTGGTTTCCAAGTATTTAGCCTAGAGCATAGAACAGGGTAGGTTTTCCACAAATGTATGTTGAATGAACGGTGGGTGGGTGAAGTACAGACAGAGCCAGATATACCAAAGGAGATTACAATCAGGAGGAAACACAGCGATGTCTCTTTTGTTCATATTTAAGGGACACTCTTCTCACGTCCTCTTCTTCAACTCCAGTTCTAGCAACGCTTTATGGATCGCCGGCTGTTCTTAGAACTCCCAAAGGAGGCTTGGCTTGTAGTCACTGATAGAAGCTAAATCTGAACAGTTAACATACAGACATCAGTACTATCGATTGGAGACTGTATTTGGATTATGCTAGAGAAAATGAATTGTTTGTATTGCATATAATGTTACGAGTTAACGGGGTAATAGTTCTGGGCTTAGATTACTCAAGTTTATTGACAGGCTAAATTGAGCAGTGTTCAGAATGGAGCTGATTTTGGATGGCATTTGCTGCCAAAGATTCTTCTGCAGCCCAGTGCTTCCTGACACTTGATGAATACAGCGGGTTTCTTCCAATGGTAAAATGATGAAATCTGTGCCCAAACATTGTTTGCAGGGATGCACTGGAGAGAGCATAGAAGAGGGGATGCTTCATGGGCAGGTGGGGTCCATTTTGCATGATTTCCTAATAGGACTGTGGAGGAAGGGATGGGAGGGGAACCATTCACGAGCAGGCATGAATATTAAAAAATATGAGTTTACTCCAGCAACTGTACTAATATGTCAAGGCATATGGCAAGTTCAGGTTAACCTGCTTTTGCTAGAAGTGAATGGGGGATTTGGTTGTTATGGCCCCTGAAATTTCATGACCACAAAATAACAATTTAAAACCAATGGAACTGAGCTCAATAGATATTGATTACATTGAACTGGATATATTCACTCATATGGCAAGAAGGGTGTGTTGAGCTTTCTATCTTATATTTGGCTTTAGAAACTCATAGATGAAAAAAAGAAAAGAAATGCCATCATGTTTCTTAAAGTTTACTTGAGTAAACAGTCATATTTACAAAATACACAGCCTAACATGGACCATGCTATTAAGAGATGAGTGAGAGATTATTGGAGAATAGAGGGAGGGTGTGATTATTTTCTTTTAGGTGGTTCAGGAAGGGCCAGAGGAGGTGAGATATGCGATGAGCTTTAAAGGGTGAGTAAGAAAATGCAAGGACAGTCCCAGGGAGAGAGAAGAGTGTGCGGAAAGGCAGAGGCTGGGCGGTGTGGGAGCCCTACCCCTCTGAGGATCAGCAAAGAGAGGGTTCTATATATTCACAGTGGTTGAGAAAAAGAGGCTGGAGGTTTGAATACTGTGTCATTGATGTGTTATTCCAAGTTGCAAACTCCATAAAGTAAGGGATGCATGACTAAAATTGTTTCATCCTTTGGCAGAATCACAGTGCTTTTCGAATTGTGTCTGGTAAACAGGAGGCAGCCACATGGCCCTTATGGGTTGAGAGAATAAAGGCCTCTAGCCTGTGATTTTGGAGTCACTGGCAATGGCTTCTGGTGCCACCCTTATTTGATAAGAAGAAAAATCCATAAAAATTCTTTATTTGTTCCAAAGCAGAACCTTTCTCTTCCAGGAAGTTGTCTCCTGTTTTTGTTGACAAATCATTTACAAGACCCAGGTTAGGACTGGTGGGGCAGGACTGGAGAACTGGGTTCAGGAAGCCACTGGGCAGGGGGCTGGCATTGCAAGTCCCCTCTCCTCTCTGGATCCGAATTCCATCTTCTGTAAAATAAGGACAAGAGCCAGAATGTTTTTTGATAAGATCATTTGCTATAGGACTTTCCATCTGTATGCCACTGATCATAGTGTTTACAGCTCAATGAAGGGTTTTTGGTGTGGTGGTTTTTTTGTTTGCTTTTTGTTAAGTTTACAGTGGAGCCTTTTTACTTATGTTGAAGGTGAATGGCATCCTTACATTTCAGCTTTTAGGTGTGACGGTAAATTACTTTCACAGATGAAGAAAAGCAGTATATTTTTAAAAATCTCATATCTACTCTTAACTGTTATTCTGATAGAACCATTTCTGGTCAAATTTTTATAAGACTTTGCATTTATTAAACAAATAGAACTGATATTCAGAGTAAAAATAAGTCCAGTTATTTCTATGAAATATCATACAGGCCTATGAAAATCTAATATTTGAGAAGCATTATGTCTTTTATGAAAAAGTTTATCTACTTTTGTCTGAAGCAAAATCACTCTGAGCTTTTCCTTAGTGAGTAGCTTCTTTCTTGCTGTATCCTCTCTGGATCCCATGGTTTCTCATCGAGCCCAGCGTTGCCTAACTGTGACAAAATGCCTCAAGTCCACAAGCCATAAACAGTTAATATAGCTTTGGAGTGCTCTAAAATGGGCTCTCAATATAATGTTTTACTTCAGAATCAGTAAGCTATTACTATCTCAAAACCTCATGTGCACCTCACCGAGGGCCAAGAAAATCATACTGCAGTTAACACAATATAAAAAGTAAATATTAGGTAGAGAGATGAAATTTGCTCATAACCCAGTATGAAAGGAATGCTCAACCATACGTGTCAGGGCGCTTGGGTTTGAATTTAGTCCAGCCCCTAACTATCTGGATGACATTGGGCAAGACCTACTGCAGAAGGTTCGACAGAGAATGGGACAACCAGTGCAGATAATTTTTCCAAGCAGCTCCAGTGTTTAGAGCATTTGTGCAATGTTTCTAAGGCTAGAAACATATAAGGGATCAAGCAGGGTAAGTTTATAATTTTAAGGTGGGAAATTTTAAATAATATTACCATACTGAAGGAAATTATCCACTGAATGTCAGAGTGAAGCAGTGTGGAGGGGTTGGCGGAGAGAGATGTTGATGCCGGCATGAGAAGGGACAATTGGAGAGCGAGGCTCTTGAGCCAGCAAGAGGGATGTTTAAGTGGAGCCAGATTTACAATGACTCTTTTGAAAATACGACCTTAAAGGTGAAGGATTGGAGTGCCCTGCCAGGGAAAGAACCCAATGAAGCTAAGAATGTCTTAAAGCAAAGAGAACACGAAGTGTTTAGGGAAAAAGGAAAGTTATAAATACCCGCGATGGACTCATAAACAACTTTAGGAATGTGGTCTTTACGCTGCTGTTGTATGTTTTTTTAAAGCCTGTTTTGTGTTGTCATTTTTACTTTTCCTGTTCTACTGTGTTTTGACACATTGGTGGTCATTAAACGTAACCAATGATAAACAGGCGCTCAGATGGAGAGGTGGGGTCTTTCACGGAGACCCTTTCTTCCCAGAGGGATGAAATATGAACTGGGTTTGGCAAGGACGTTTCAAGTTATTGCCTTGATATAAAATCACCTCTGAGGATGTCAAATAAACATGACTTCAGATACAATAACTTTGGATCACTCATTTTGCTAGGAAATGAAATCTTGCTCAGAGGCAATGTTTTGTAATAAACAATGCCAGAAAACATTTAGTTGTCCATAAATTGAAGTGCTGAGAGACTCCTGAGAGCCAAAGAGGGTATATAAAACCCCCAAATCATAAATATATGTATATTTAAAAATTATATATATATATATATGCAAATCCTTAATTGGATATGGGGTGAGGCAAAAGTATGTTTATAGCTGTGAGTATGTGAAACACAGAGTTTACCCTTGTACATACTATTATTTATTAAAAATTGTATTATTTTTCATATGAACAACAGGTAGCCTACTTTTGCCCCACCCTGTATAATGTATATGTGTGTGTAGAACAGAGAATCAAGATATATAATTATGACAGTGAGAACAAAGCAATGTCTGCTTTGTATTGGAGGTGACCAGCAGAGATAGTCACTTATGAGCAAATTGATTTACTCATAGGGTGGAATCATATCTGGAATTTTGAGTTGGTAACTCTCCGGTCAGATTGGGGTCAGTGATGATAGTAATTACTGTGGCCATGATGTGGAGGGTCCCCTGTCTTCAAATGTATTCTTCCAGGATCACTATGGTCACATGAGCACATGGAGAATGAAGGAGGCTTATTTTCATGGAATGGAAAGGGGTCACCCTGCCCCTGATTGCTGGAGCCCTGATTATTAGATTTCTGGTGGGCATTTCTGCTTTTGAGCCCAAGCAATCCTCGGGTCCTGGTCAGGCACTGGTCTATATTCTGGCATTTGCCTTGATTTAAGTCCTGAGGTATAGCCAGTAATTTTCTCCAGTGCTGGCATTGAAGTGCTGTGTTCAGAGATGACGCACAGAGAGAAGGCTTTACTTGTCCCCTGCCCACCCCGGGCTCAAGGCTACCTCACTCCACAGGCCACAGGAACCAACCCCCACATGCCACTGTAGGAGGTCAGAAACACTCCTACATGGGGGAGGGAGTCAGGGTAGTTTTAGACCTTCAGACCCACATACTCATGCATCCAGGCTTATCCAAGAAGTCGCGTTGGCCTGGCTCTGGCATGCCCGACTATGTAGACATGGGGATTTATAAAGTTCTCTGGATTTAGTTTTTATTTGAGGTTATACTTGAAGCAGATATGGCATTCCATCCCCCACCCCTTTTGTTTCAGTTGTTTCTCTTAGAGTCAGAGATGCCCCTACAGAATCACTTCTGGGAGTGTTCCAATGGTGTTCCCACAGAGAAAAGAAGGGTACTGGGCTCAAAACAGTGAGAAGATGCTGGGGGACCAAAGGCAAACAAGGTTTTCTACTAGGGGACTCCTTAGAGTTGCTTTGTGAACTTCTGAGACAGGCATACATGCCATTGTTTCTAAATTAGGTTAGGAAGAGTAGTGCCGCCCTTGGGAATAAAAGATCAGGTCCTGTTTAAGGTATGAATTTTCCGTCGCTACTAGCTGGAAATGAGCCAATTTGGAAGTTCTTTAAGGGGTATAGCACTTTTCATAAAGCTTTCAATAATATATACTCACCCAATCCTCCTTCCCCATCATCTCCAATCAGAATGTCTCTCATCTGTCACCTGAATTTATCATTTATCATAGATAGTCACTTGCATGTCTGTCATCCTTTTTCAGTTATGTTTCTTTAATATATATGGACCAGGCATCATTCATTTTTGACCCCTAGTGTGGTGTTTACAAACCTGCAGGTTGTGGGTCAAATCCAGTCCATACACAGGATTTGTTAGTCTGGAGAGTATCAAATCCTCCTTGAATTTGCTAACAAGATAAAAATTTTGAGATTCTTAACTTTGAAAAACCAGAAGACCTGGCAGCGTTGGGCTGGCATTCCAGCATGACAAATATTGGCAGACACTGAGTACTGAATGCCTTCCTGAACTAGAGCGTGCACTCTCTGGTATGTCGGGCCTCCATCTGGTCTGCTTCTTAAATTTGTTTCCTGCTCTTTCCTTGGATGTCTTTGAGTGGACAACTCTTGTTTTTTGGCCTGGCTTAGTGAGAGGAATATGGTAGGTTCTCAATAAATCGGTGTTGACTTGTTTAAAATTAAAGTGTGTCTTAGTTTAGGTCCCCCCAGAGGCAGATCCACAGACAAGGATTCAAATTAAAAATTTTTTGAGATAGAAAAGAAATACCTGTAAACAAGGGAGAAAGCAACTCAAAGGAACAAGAAAAAGTGCTTTGAGCCAGCCACCAGTGTAGGTAACTAGATCTTGATCCTTCAAGGAAATTCTGGAAACAGTGGACAATACACATCTCTGGATTATCTAACTGGGGGGTGAGAGAACTGGAGTATTTATACACCAATTCCTACTCATCAGGCCCTGGGAGTGCAATTCCTCAACATATTCTTTCTGTGACTCACACGGGCAAAGCAGCTCTCTGAGGCTTTCAAGAAAAGCCCTCAGTAGAGACTCACAGATGTGGCATTTGAGAATTAGACAGAAGAAGGCAAAACAGCCATGTTCTAGGAATATCAATGGGTCACTGACAGTTGATATCACATAGTGGATTAAACTGGTTGGAAGAAGAAAGGAAGGAGAAACCAAGCATCTCTGTTAGCTGCAGTTAAAATGGATGTAAACTCGTGAACGGACACTTAATACCTACCTGTGTTCCTCATGACTCCACCTCCCCACATTCCCAGTCATATAATGGCAGGAAACTTCTCCTGTTCCACCTAGGAAGACCCCAAAGTATGGTAGCCTCCCCTTTAGCATCTTTATTATCCTTCCAAACTTTTGAAAGTTAATTTTAACTTGATGGCATATGATGAAAATGTCCATAGCTGACCAGGCCTTAGGGTGACAGGGACCTTGAGTACCATTAGAGGCTCAGTCTGGATTTCACTTAGGAATGCAAAAAACCCCAAACCAAACCAGACCAAACCAAAAAGCAAACCCTTCCCTTATTGATGTCAATGCACTTGTAATTTTATTCGGTATTTGCAAGTAAAAGTTATTTACTCTTGAACATTGAAGAGGAAAAGCCATTCAAAATCATCAAAATGGATTCCGTTGGGCAAGTGAACTTTGTGTGCCACTCTGTTGATTGAAATGTATTTTGTTCATAAACAATAATACGTTTCAAAGTCGAGACTTCTTCTCTTAGGGGAGGGAGAGGAATAATCAAGTTGAGCTCCCCCAGAAACCCAGACTAAGTGGAAAGGTTCAGTTTTCTTCCCTTTCAAGTGGGAATAGAGTTCACTTCTGGCAACGTTCCTGACTCCCTGCGTACCTCTCTTCTGTGCAGCTTCTGAAGTCTCTCTGGGATTGTGAGCCTTCTGAGCTTCTAGAAGCAAAATTTGGGTTCATTCTTTTGTTAAAAAAAGAAAAGAAAAGAAAAGAAAAGAAAAGAAAAGAAAAGAAAAAAGAAAAGAAAAGAAAAAAGAAAAATGCTTTTTTATTCTAAAGAGTATAGATTTCCCTTCGGAACTAACAGAATATCTCCAGCTGAGCCTGATTGGGAATTCGTGCCGTGTTGAAACTCACTGAGACAAAATGCGACTTTTTCCCCCTTGAATTATTTATTTGTGTGCAGTACTTTACTGGAATTGTTTGAAATGAACTTGTAATTGCCATTAGAAGGTGAGCCTTGATACTCAAGATTTTCTTTTCTTTTTGTTTGTCTCTGGGTGAATCATCTTCTAAAGAGAGAAAGCAGGGCAGTGCAATGACACGCCTATTTTTTCTTGGGAGAAAGTACCATTTTGTTATCTTAAAATAAGTATTTCTTTATCATATCGATTTAAATACATTCTACTAGCTTTTTCATGTTTGGTTTTATTTAGGGATTGCAGATTTAATGTAGAGAAGGGGTATGCTTCAATAGGGGAGAGAGATTGCCCGAAGGATGTGAAATAAAAGTTGTAATCATTTTAAAGTTCGATCACCATATAAGCTATAAATACAGACTTAATATGTGATCTGATGAGTAGCCTTTATCTTTTTTGTTTCTTTTACACATCCTCACCTGAGGATATTTTTTCCATTGCTTTGTAGAGAGAGTGGAAGGAAGAGAGAGAGAAACATTGATGTGACAGAGACACATCGATTGGTTGCCTCTGTCAAGCACCCCTACCGGGGGTGGGGGTGGAGTCTGCAACCGAGGAAGTGCCCTTGGCCAGGATCAAACCCAGGACCCTTCCTCCTGCAGGCCAATGCTCTAACCAATCTTTTACTGACACAGAAATGTTTAAAATGTTAACATCAAAACAAATCAGAACAATTTGGTCATTTTGAAAGAGAGATATATATGTGTGCATGTATATATATGTGTGTGTATATATATATATATGCACACACACACATACATATATCCAATGTATATTTTCTCAAATGTCTAAGTGAATACTGATTTTGACATACTTTTGCTTGGAAATAACATTATCAGAAGGGTGAGTCCTCTCTTCAAGGTGTGTGCTTAGTGTTTATATTCCTACTAGACGGGCCCTAAGCAGTACCAAAGCCTGGGGTTGCCTATTAATACTTAGAACACACTTCAGACTGACTTGAAAGTGATGAGAGAAACAGATATTTTGCTCGAAGTTTGTATTTTTTCATGCATACCTATAAGCTTGTTCCAAAAAGGCAGCTCTCAGAAATTGAAGAAGAAACACCATCCCCTGCACCCCTCTCTTCCAAAACAAGCAAACAAACAAGCAAATAAACTGTTCAATATAGTTTGGCTACCTTAACGAAGATAGAAACTGCTGGAACCCAAGGGTTATAACCAGCTTAGAACTGAATGTGTCAATTTTTTCCCCAGGATGCTCAATCTACAGTTCCATTTCCATCACTGTTTTATAAAATTTTAGTGCTTTGATGCAAACAATAGATGTATCTGAATACCTTAGTCTTTCTTAATTGCATAATCTTAAAGTGATAATAAATATAGAAATAATATAGTCCTGTGGTTTCTAATAATTTTGGGCCATGGCACTTTTGAAATTGTTATTTTTAAAAATCTATGGGCCTTCTCCCTGGAAAAATATACAAGATTCATTCACAATTCAAAGGGGCCCATGGACTGCAAAAATTTCGTCTCTAGACTCTAGAGATCCACAGGTCTTCTGTTAAGAACCTCTTACATAGTTCAACTTCATATAAATAAAATATTACCATCTGTTTTTAAAAGACATCTCCTTAAGTAACTTGTTAATCTTGAGATTAGCTATTATTATTTAGATAAACACCATCTTCCTTATGCAGAACTATTGTAGAGCACAATGTAATTATTGTGGTGGGAGTGCTGGATAAATTTATAAATGTGGCTCATCCATTTGCTGAATAATTATTAAGCATTGGCTATGGGAAGCATGTTGGTAAATGGGCTGAAATTGCAAAGACGAGCAAAACAAGGCATAGAAGAAAAGACGCATGCTCTGGGGCCAGGCATGAGTCTGCATCTTGGATTTATTTTACTAGTTAGTTCTGATCATTTTATATATATACACATATAAAATATATATTTATATATGTATATATTTATATGTACTTGACTATGTCAATTACATATTATAATATAGATTTTATATATTTTTCTTTTAACATATTTACTTATAAATCTTATCTAAAATAATATATTTATATATTAATATATATTTATATAAAATAATTATATAAGTTCATATATATGAAACTATAATATATGAAATGTACATTTCAAGACTGTAAGGATTAAGCAGCAGGTAAAAACATAGGGAGAAAAGTATGAGAAAGGATAGATTATTATATTTGTTATACATTTGCTGCTTGACTAAAATTTTTTCTCCTTCTTTTTGTACACATGAAGGAATGCAATTAGTAATGACACAGATACACTTGGAGATAAAAACATTATAGCGTGGTATATGCTGGAACATAAGGATATACACAATATTAGCACAAAGAAGGAAATATCTGCCTCTGACTTGGGGAATTGGTGAGAGGCATGGAAGCATGGAACAGCCTGAGGAATCTCAGAGGGAAGAGGAAGGAGGGGGGGAGAGATTAACCAAAGGCTTATGTGCATCTTAACATTGCCCAGGAACCCAGACCACAGGGTGGTGAAGGCCTGGGTGGGGCGGGAACCAGGTGGGGGTGCCAAAGGGGGAAAAGGGACATTTGTGATGCTCTCAACAATAAAGGCAAGAAAGAAAGAAGACGCTATTTGAACTAAGATGAAGCTCTGAGATGTAAGATTTCTTAAATTCAAAGGGAATGGACAAAGACATTTTAGGCATGAGAAATGATGTTAAACTGTAAAAAATTATGGAGATAGTGCAAGTAAATATTTGTGTAGCTGGGTAGGTAGGAATGAAGATTAGGGCGGGATGTATGGGCATTAGAGGGATGATCCTAAAAACAGGTGGTTCAAGATATGAAGTGTCATGTGTACCACATTAGGAGGTTTTCATTTTCTCCTTTCAGGACATTAAGACCATTAAATGTCTTTCAGTGGGAGTACAATATGCATTTGAGCTACATAGACCTTGGAATATTACCCGAGCTTCAGTTTTTAACTTGTAAAAAGGGAATCATAATAGGTTACAGTACACAGTTGGCCCTTGAATGATGGGGGTTAGGAGCTCCAGTCTTCCACAGAATCAAAATCTCAGTGTAACTTTGACTCTCCCAAAACTTAACTACACGGACCCTTGGTATCCTTAGAGGACTGGTTCCAGAACCCCCCATGGATACCAAAATCCATGAATGCTCAAGACTCTTATATATAATAGTGTAGAACAGTGCATACAGTTGGCCCTCTGCATCTTCAGACTCCCAACTGTGGTTGGTTGAATCTGTGGATGTAAAACCTGGCTCATGAGGGCTGATTATATATTTAAGGAAAAAAAAAATTCATGTGTAATGGACTTTTGCAGTTCAAACCCGTATTGTTGAAGAGTCACCTGTATAGGGTTATTTTATGGTGTTTAAATGTGATAAAGCAAGTGAGACTTGTTGATTGCCTGGCAGGCACATGGTTAGCGTTCAATAAATGTTAACCACTGTACTGAAAACTATCTCATGAAATCAAGATTGCCCATTTTATTTGGCACGTCCTCTATGAAATTCTTGCCCTAGTCATTCAGAGTCATACTATTGCTTCGGGAAAAATTAAGATTCTTATGAAACGAATGCTTTTAAAATAGGCTTTTAAAGACCATTAGGGCAGTAGTTTAGAAAATATCTTTTAATATACATGAACAGGATTCTGCTAGGAGAAGAAAGACTCATGAGAATCACCCAAAGAAGCCTGTGAATAATGCAGGATGTAAAGCATACTTCTGAGCAAAAGATTGGAATGAAGGTAAAGGAAGACTATTGCTTACATCCTAGCTCACAGGTTAGATGAACTTCGCGTGGGCTTTGGGAAGTAGACAAGAATTGGATGGAGGTGTGTCTTTAAGAAGTCCCGTTGGGCCTGTGACGGGGAACGTAGCTACGGGGTCTGCTGAGAGTGAGGTCAGCAGCACCAGGACGGCCAGTGTCTTGTTTCCAGCTCCAGGGAGCTGCATGAAAGACAAGCTGATGTCTTTAAGCTCCTTTGCTCATGAAATGAGCACCAAGTATCTCCTGTGCTGAGGAGTCATCTCCTTGAACTTGTTACCACTCTCGGTGGAGGGTCTTTCATCAACAGCTGTCTGAGTTGTTGTCTGGCAATTTTCCCCCACAAGGCTCCTGTGTGACCTTCCTGAATCCCATTTGAACTGCACTGCACATATATTTCCCTTTCTAGTGGTCTCAGTACATTTGCAAAACCAGCAATTGATGGTAGAGTTCTTGACGCGAGAGCCGTATTGTTGGTATGGAAGGGAAAGCCCTCAGCATCATAGTTGGCTGAAATTCATCCCCTTTTGCCATTAGTGTAATTTCAAGAATCTCTTTGGTGCTAATATACTGGAAGATAGAAGCACGGTAGCAGAATGGGGAAAGACCCTGGCTGGGAGACTAAAATAAGGCAGATATTTTAGTCATAGAACTGCTCACACGGCCCTCCACTTTTATAGTGACAGTTGAATCCTCAGGCCAAGCAGAGTGACTGTTATATTGAGGGTTTGGAGTTTGGGGTCTAATGCCTTCTTTCCTCTTCAATTATGGGAAGATCGATAGACCATGTGTCAGTAAACATCCCTAAATCTAGGCTTATCTGTCAATGATCCCTGATTTTCACCCAGTTGTAACTTTTCCATCAGGTCATGTATGAGGAGAGTTGACTTATTATTTTTGTATTATTACTACTATTACTGTTACTGTTTATAAAGATCACAGCCTATCCATACAGGATCCTAGTTGCACGCTGAGTCTTAACTTCCATTTGGCTGGTTAGTGGCTAACTTGGTGGTGGTGCAGGAGGCAAGAAAATGTGTTCAAAAGATGAAATTAGGTGTCTGGTCCAAGCAGCCACCATTTTGGACCAAGGAAGTTTGATTATGAGTTTTCAAGTGGAATCGCATGCCAAACAGGTCAAGGCCGTCTTGTTTCTGGAGTCGTGGCTGGAATGGCTGAGATTTATAATACTCTTCTTCAATCACCCATCATATTTACATTAATCTAGTCATTTCTTTGAGAGCATGTACTCTTAACGGGAAATGTTTTGCTTGTGTGTCCTCAAGTGTGATAAAGGAGTCATTAAGTTGATTATTTGAGCATACAGATCGAGTGCACATACTGATTCTGTGGATAAAACAGTCTGCTTTCCTTTGATGTTTAACTAGTAGTGTAATGTGATACAATTTGAAAGCAGTTTTTGTAACAACTTTGACTATAAAAAATCCCGATTTTCATTGTACAGAATGGATTTTATGATTTTATGACCCTCCCCAATGCCGGATCCTCCAAATATGCATGTATTTTATTGAATTTTGGAAAAAAACACACAAAAGCTTTTTAAATTTAAATCACTGGCTTCTGGAAATTTTGTATGGAAAATAATGTTACTATAAAATGCAGTGTATATTTTGAAATTCTTCACTCATACTAAATATTTTATAGGAGCAGTTATTGCTAGTCATTTGAAATTTTGAGAAATCTATAATAGAATAATGCTTTTACTCAATTGATTCTTAAAAGATGATTGAACAATGGCAAAGATATCATGTATCTTTATTTATTTTTCATACAGATGTTTACCTAGTGAATTATCACCAGATCATATTGTCTATGATATTTCAAAATCTCAACCAATCACATCTTTCTGAAATCACTTTAATGGATTTTGGCTTTAGTTTTTTCCATGAGTATCAGATTTAATGTCATTAATGTACTTCCTATGAATATTATGTCCCCTATAAATCAGCTTTTATGAACCAGAGGCAGAAGGGGGAAGTCCTAAAATCCCATTTTTTCCCTGAACATTTGATTTCTTGCTTATCCCCCACCTTGTCTTAGCTCTTTGCAAATGTTGATAATAGTTACTGAAAAATAAGAGATTTGGAATTTTACTTGCTCTAGTGTCTTCTATGATTGCTGCTTATTTAGGAGTTAGAATGCGAGACCCACTGTTTATGTTATATTATTATCAGTAATTCTCAATGAGACTTTAATTGCTTTAATTTCTGTTCTGAATGTGGAGTCTGGGATGTGTGCCAGAAGTTCTTTTTTTGAAAATATTAATAAAAATACATCCAGGTTTTGATTTTGCAAACACATCCCTTGTTTAATGGTTCACTGCATGAAATGTTAGTGATTTATATGTTGTGTTATCTTCAATTTTACTGTAAATTCTAACTAAAGGGGCTTTGTTGGAAAAATTATTGAGGTGACTAGTGGTAATTCAATAAGAGTTAAATGAAACATTTTCAAAAATTACTTGCCCAAATTTATATTTTAAATTATATCTTTTTTTGTCCTTGCTGATAAATTACCTCATAGTAAATGACAAGTTGGACATGAGGATGAAGCTTCCAGACTATTTATTTGATTTTGCTCATTGACAGATGATAAGTGCTTGTGTTATTTAGTATTTATCTTTGTTTTCTTTAAAATAGAAGCATTATCGTAAAAAATTATTTCACAGGCAGGGAAATTGTCTAAGTATGAAGCTGTCAACATTTTGTATTTGGTAAATTGTATAAACTGATTTTCAAAGAAATAACTCTACAATTACATTTTACTTTCCCCGGCAAAAGTGTTCCTGAAAACCTCTTTCTCAATTGGACTTTATGGTATCAAATCTAGTCTTCACTGATGTTGGGGCTCTTCTTTTGGGAAATGTGTTAAACCAACAATAGAAGAAAAAATCAGAATCAAGCAACATTTTTAGAACCACATCTTTAATGCAAAAGACTTTTTAATATAACTTCAATGAAGTATATTTTATGTATCATATAACTCACCCATTGCAAGTATACAATTTAATAATTATTTTTAGGTAAACTTACAAGTCGTGCAACCATCACAGTAAATAAGTGTTAGAACATTTTAATTACCCCAATAAACTCCTTCATGTCCCCCAGGCTTGCCACACACTAACACCTCAGGCAACCATTAATCTATTATTTATCTTTATAGATTTGCCTTTTCTGGACATTTCACATGAAAGTAATAATATAATATATGCTCTCTTCTGTTTGGTTTCTTTCACTCAGTATAATATTTTGAGGCTTGTCTGTGGTGTAGCATGTGTCAGTAGTGTTTTTTATTTTTTTATTTTATGCTGACTAGTATTTCATTGCATGGAAATACCACTTTGTCTAACGGTTCATCAGTTGAGGGATACTTAAGCTGTTTCTAATTTTTGTTTATTATGGATAGGGCTGCTAAGAACATTTGTATGCAAGCCTATGTGTGGATATATATTTTCACTTTTCTTGGACCAACACCTAAGAATGAGATTCCTAGGTCATATGGCAAATGTATGTTTAACTTTTAAGAAACTTTTGAACTGTTTTCTAAAGTGGCCACACCATTTTATTTCACCACTAGCAATATACAAAGGGTCTCATTTCTCACATTTATTTCTTATTGTATATCAGTTTTAGTATAGTCATTCTAGTGGATGTGAAATGGCATCTAATTGTGATTTTCATTTGCATTTCCTAATGACTAATGATGCTGGGTATCTTTCCTTATACTTATTAGCCACTTGTATAATCTTCTTTATTCAAATATATATTCAAATCTTATGCCTACTTTTGTTGGGTTCTTTATTTTCTTATTATTGAGGTATAGGCATTCTCTATATAGTCAAGATATTAGCCCTTTACCAGACATAGATTTTACAAAATCCTTTCTTCTAGTCTGTTGCTTATTTTTACTTTATTATTTTATTTTATTTTTTAAATATGTCTTTATTGATTTCAGAGAGAAGAAGGGAGAGAGAGATAGAAACATCCATGATGAGAGAGTCATTGATTGACTGCCTCCTGCACGCCTCCCCGCCCCCACCAGTGATTGAGCCCGCAACCCGGGCAGGTACCCTGACCAGGAATTGAACCACTGTCTCCTGGATCATAGGTCACTGCTCAACCTTTGAGTCACACTGTCCGGGTTGTTGCTTATTTTTAAATGTCCTAAATAATGCCTTTTGAAGTACATATGCAATGCATTTTGATGAGGTCAAATTTATTATTTAAAAATTGTATGTACTATAGTTTTGGTATCATATTTAAGAAATGTTTGCTTACCCCAAGGTCTTAAAATTTTTCTGCTATATTAGATTTCTATGACTTGTACCCAATTACCATAAATTTCATGGCTTAAAATAACATAAATTCATTATATTAGTTTTGTAGTTCTGAATTCTGCATTGGGGCTCACTGAGCTAAAGCCAGGTGTCGGCAGGGCTGTGTTCCTTCTGAAGTTCCCAGGGGAGAATATATTACCTTGTCTTTTCCAGCTTTTAGAAGTTGCCTACATTCCTTTGCCTGTGGCCCTCTCCCTCACTCTTCAAACCCCAAATTGTCAGGTGTCACATTCCATTGTTCCGATCTAACTCTGGCTGCTTCACCTTGCTCTCTCCTCCATGTTAAACACCCTTGTGATTATACTGGGCCTTCCTGGATAGCCGAGGATAAACATCTCTATTTTAAGTTCAGGTGTTGAGCAACGTTGACTCCATCTTCAAAATTAATACCCCTTTTCACATACCTGAGCATATTTGTAGGTACTTGGGATTAGAAGATGGACATTTCTGAGAGGCCATTACTATGCCTACCACCTGGAGTATAATTTGGTGTCACATCTAAAAAATTGTTGCCTAATCCAAAGTCCAGAAGATATTCTCCTATATTATCTTCCAAAAGTTATATTATTTTTGTTCTTATATTTAAGTCTATAATAAATTTTGAGTTAATTTTTATGTGTAGTGTGAGATAAGAGTCAAAGTTCATATTATCATGAATGTATACTTGTCCTATCACTATTTCTTAAAAAGTTATTTGTTCCCCTAATTAATTTTCTTGATATCTTTGTCAAAAACCAATTAACTATAAACATAAGGCTTTATTTTTAGATTTTCAATTTTGTTCCATTGATGTGCATGTTTATTCTGCCAATACCATTCTCTCTTCATAACTATAGTTTTACAATAAGTTTAAAATTGGAAAGTTAAAATCTTCTAGTTTTGTTTTACCCAAAATTTTTTTTTGTTATTTTAGGTTTTTATAATCTCATATACACTTTTGAACCAATTTTTAGTTTATGTAAAAACTGCTGGAATTTTGATAGGATTTGTGTTGACTCTATAGATCAACTGAGAATAACTGTCATCTTAACAGCACTGAATCTTTGAATCAATGACCATGAAATGCTTCTTCAGTTTTGCTGATATTCTTTAATGTTCCTTAACATCATTTAATTTGCATTGCAAAATTCTCACCCTTCTTTTGTTAAGCTTATCTAAGTATCTTATTCTTTTCTTTTTTTTTGCTATTATGAAAGAAATCACAGAATAAATATACTTTTGATAAAATAATAATACTAAAAAACTTCAAAACATGAAGTTGTATTTAACTAAATAAGGAAGGCTATGCATAAAAATAACCTGAAATTCTCTGTAGAGAAGTCATTCAAGTAGTTTGAGCAGTTAATTAGTTACCTATATAGTATGAAAATAATTAAAACACCTATAGCCCAGCAATTAAAGAATATTTTCTGCAAGAACTTTTGAAACTTGAGGAAAGGGTTTTGTATTTAAGAAAAAATTCAAGGAGTTAAAGCACACTACGTTTTCCTCTTGGATATTCATTATGCACCTAAGCATATTAAAGCCTCAGAAATCCATTGTGGTTTCCTTAGCCATGTTTTTGTATATTTATTAACATCTTAAGTGACTTTAGTGTCTAGAACTTAACTTAGGAAATTCTGGGTTGGCAGCTGATAGTTTACACAGCTCTCTCACAAGCATGATAACTCACAAATACTTGTGAGAGTAGATTTGGCTATTGTCATCACACAAAGAGCAACCCCTCCAAGCCAAGCATCTGGTGAGGACTGGAGCCAGGGCCTCCACCCAGGTCTTCTGCTTCCAAATACCATGAGCGCTAAGAGGAAGCTAGTTCCTGACCATAGTATCCATCAATGAATAAAAGCCTCAGAAATCCATTGTGGTTTCCTTAGCCATCTTTCCTTAATAAAGATGAAATCCCTAACTGAAATATATGTAGTCTGGGTCGGTAGAGTATTTTTGAAAATGAGTCATCAGGTACTTTTTGGTATGTTTGTTTATTTATATTAAATCTGTTCTCAGATCAATCTTGCTAAAACAGAACACCCTAACATTTGGAACTAGAGAACTGGTAAACATTAAAATAGGCATTCATCTACAAATTTTGACACAATTCCAATAAATTTAATGGAGCATGATGGAATCAGGAATAATCAAGGTGATATTTACCTTTTAAAAATAGTAACCACTTTCATTAGTTCATTAATTTCCTGAATATTCATTCAGCGCCTGCTGTGTGCCAGGCACTACTGTAGGAGTTTGGATTATCAGTGAGCAAAACAGAATCTCTTGCGCTGTGGAGCATAAATTTTCATACTAAACAAATCATTAAGTAAAAAGTAAGTATAACAAGTCAATTACATAGTATATATAAAGGAAATAAGTGCTGGGGTAAAATTAAGTAGAGCAGGGTGTTGGAGATATGAAATTAACAATGGTAGAATGACAGATAATAGAGACATATCTATTTTAGCTGTATAATTTTATCCATATCTGATACCATGGAACTTTACATATTAAAATTCTCACTTATAAGGTACTAATATTCAAATCAAGTGAAAGAACCATGTAACAAAACAAAAGTTGACTTGCATCTCAAAATAATATTTGCCTCATCTAGGATTTCTTCATCCATCCGTTCACTCCTTCATTCTTTTATTGCAGATTTACCTGTTGAGAACTTAATCTATGCTAGACTCAGTAGAAAATGCTCAGATTAACATATGACCAAGACATGGTCATAATGACATAGATATGTGTTATGGACAGAATGTTTGTTTTCTCTCAATATTCATACTTTGAAGACCTGACTCCCAGTGCAACTGTACTTGTAGATAGGGCCTCTGAGTATGTAATAAAAGGTTAAATCGATGTGGTTATAAGGGTGGGGTTCTTATTTGATAGGGCTGGTGCCCTTAGAAGGAGAGGAAGAAACACCAAAGCTCTCTCTGCCTTATGAGGGCACAGGGAAAAATTGGCCATCTGCAAGGTAAGGAAAGAATCCTTGCCAGAAACTGTTGGCACCTTTATTTTGGAGATCTGGCTTCCAGGACTAAGAGGAAATACACTTCTGTTGTTTAAGTCTCTCAATCTATGGCATTTTGTTATGGCTTCCCGAGCTGACTAATACAATGTGCCAACTAAATATCACTATCCACTGTCATGAGTTCCATGACAGAATTCTGCAGGGGCTCACAAGAGGAAGCGAGCGATCAGATGCAAATGCTTCAGAGAGGAGAAGACATCTCAACTGGCTTTTAAAGGGTGGATAGGGTTATACTAGGTAGTGACCATAGCTTTGCAGTTGTGAAAAGTTCTTAGTATTTGCTAAATGCTTGCTTCCTATTACAAAGCTCTTCCTTCTAAACCCTTCTCTCAGAACATCCCAGCGCTCAAAGAATAGTCTTGATGAGTGTTGTCAACTGATTTTCATGGATGTTGCTGCTCCGCACCCCTCCATTCTAGGCTTGTTGCAGTTCTCCATTCCTCTAACCTCAGTTCATTGCTACCTGTGCTCTCTTTAGGATCCTGCTAGTTTCTGTGGAAGTGTGTCTTAGCTAATGGGGTTTTAAAGCCTCTTTTACAATTTCCAATTGGAGGTCAGTATTGAAAAAACGCCATTTTAGGCAGAAAACAGGGGCCCCAAGGCAAATCCTGGCACCATAAGCATTCCTGGAAACAGTGGTTCAGAATCATCCCCTTTTACTCATTTCCTGCCCAAATGATATGTTACAGCCTGTCTGTGTCCATATCTTACTTTGTGCTTCTACTGCTTATAGCAACACATGATAGATATTAATGTCTGCCTAACCCATTGGACTGTGAGCTTCATGGTGCAGATGTTATTTCATTTCTTCTCTTTCTACTACTGGCTCTCATTCCCTCATTCCTGCTACCAGTCATCCAGTCACTTACTATATCTATATTTAGTGCCTATAGTATACAGTCACTCTTCCAGGCAGAGAGGGGGGACAGCGCTGAATAAGGGATGTGAAGTGCTTATTCTCAAAAAGTGGTTGTGCCTTAGAAGTAAGGGGAACGGTCAGAAAACAAGGAAACTAAGAAACAGATAAAGTGGTTTCACTGATGAGTGTTCTGAAGGAAATAAACTGTGATATTGGAGAGAGAAACCAAAGATGGTGGGTAAAGCTGAAGTCTAAGGACGAGAAGCGGAAGCCAACACTGTGAAGATGAGTGAGGTGAGGGAGCAGAGGGGTTCCAGGTAAAGAGCATAGCAGAGTGCAGAGGCCCGGGGCAATCACATGTTTGATCTTGTTGAGGAACAAAAAGGATATCAGCATGGCAGGTCCAGGTGCTTGTATTGGAGAGGGAAAGTAACTTTGGGTCTGATATGTCATGTTGAGAACTTAGGGTTTGCTAGAGTGGGAAGCTATTAAAAGATTTGAATCAAAGAAGAAAATGTATATGTTTATATTTGATTGCAACTTATGCTTTTAAAACAATCACTCTGCCTTCTTTGCAAACACAAGTTTGCAAGTGGGCATTTACAGAAGCATGGAAGCCAGTTAGGAACCTGTCACTACAATCCTGGCAACGGTGAGGAGGACCTCCTGCCAAGTTAGTAGCCTTGCAGTAAAAGAACAAATCACACTTGAGGTATGCTTTTGGAGATAAAAGTAAGTGATTAGATAGTGGATTGGATGTGAGGGATCAGGAAAAGGGAAGATTTAGGGATGACTTCTAGGCTTATTGTCTTTGAGCAACTAGACAGATGATGGTGCCATTTAACTAGGTAGGACAGAGAGAAACGTACAGGTTTGGAGAGAAAAGAAATGGTTCTTTTTTGGGTCATATAAAACTTGAAATGACTTAGATATTTTGGTAGAAATATCAAGTAGGCAATAGGAGATAGAAGAATGAAGCTCAGGGGGAATCTCTGAGTTGGACATAGACTAGAGAGGTGCTATTGAAAGCCAGGGAAGGGATATGATCTAAAGGAAAAGACTGAAGACGAGGTGAAGAGAGGCCCAGGCTGAAGCCTGGTCTATATACAGAAGATGGAGAGACAGAAGCAGAGGACACAGCGTGGAGACAGAGAGCGGCAGGCAGGAGTGGAGGCGGAAATCGGAGGAGAGCGTGACCGCCCTGAGGAGGGAGTGGCCGGCTGTGACAAACGCCGTTGATAGGCCCAGTGAGAACATTGTTGGTGACCTTCCAAGAAGAGCTCCATGGGAGTGGGGGTGACATAAGAGAAAAGCCCCGTGCTCCCAGTTTCTTTATATTATTAACCTGAAACCTCTGCAGGATAGCCACCCCTGACCTATACTTCTCTAAGTATACTTACTCTGTGTAGCCACCAAACCTGGTCTTTATGATGGTATCATGTTCAGTTCAGAGATCCTTGCAACCTGAAATGCAAGTTTTAGAACTTACTGGGGAAAAATCAGTCCCAGTGATCTAGGTCTCCAGGACAGACTTTGTTGCTGTTGGATAATTTTATAATTTATCATTCTCCAAATAAAAGTGTGATTGCAAGTTGGCAGTCACTTTCGGGTCTCATTGCCATAATAACAGATTGGGAGGGTGCAAAGAAAATGCGTTGGAAGAGTTAAAAGACTTTCCTCACCATAGTTTTTTCTGTTTCTTCCACCCAATCTGAAAAATAGCTATTAGCCAATCTTGTTACTTTGGAGCAGCCAGAAAGAAAGAAAAAGTGGATTGTGAAGCTTCCCCTCAAGCGACCTGGCGGCTTATGCAGCGAGCACAATTACCTTTGAGCACGAATGAGAAGTGAAATGACTTTAAAATGATTAGCTGGGATAGAATAGTTTCATTTCTCTCTTCCTGTCCTGGGACATGCATGTTTGTCTTTCCTTTTTATCTTATTCTGTTTATTTTCCTTTACCCTTAGTTTATTCAGAGACCTGCCTCGCTGAGCCAAGGCTTGGTTTGGAATCGGAGTGAAGATTCAACCACAGAGCCCCTTTTTTTATGGGGACTTGTGGAAAGTTCTTTATTTTATTTTTTTTATGTTTTCCTTTCCATCTTGGGGACGCCTAAAAATAACTTGCAGGTGGGCAACTCCATTCAGAGCCAAATTCTACCTCTGTTCTTTATTACATTATTTGTTGCATTTTTAGAAAGTTTTACAGCTGATGCTGAAGTTTTTGATTATTTGTTTCTGGATCTGTAATTTTCCGGAGTTATTTTATAGGCCTATATAAAGTCCATAATCTTGTTTTTATTATAATTTTAGTTTTGGTAAATGAACAATGGAGTGGAATGTGGACATGGGGCCAAATGCTATTTTTTTCTCCCACAGCGAAATGGTCCCTGGTTGTTACTTGATCCTGGTGTTGAACTTCAAAGGTTCAGGTCTCTTTTAGGCAATGTGGACAGCAGAAAATTCCTCTGCTGAAAGGATATGGGGGAAAGCAGTCGATTCTACTAGACACTGCAATGCTAAATTATCTGTAAATAGAGGGTTTTTTTATTGAACAATTCAGAAGCTGTGCACACATGTGCGTTCACAAATTCGCAGTGTCTGGTACTATCACTGGCAGGTTTCCTACAGCTAAATTCCAATTTTGGGGACTGTTTGTTGTGCCTGCAACTATAATGCCTTATAAATTCCTGTTTAAACAAATGCACTTACTTTGTGTTTTAAATTCAATGTTGCTGTGCAGCTCCAAAGGAGACCTTTAATACTAAATAATTAGGACCATAAACTCCTCAATGGACTATTTTCATGCTGTCCATGTCGAAGCATTACTACCAGCTCATTATGATTAATCTGGGGGAGCAATGTGGTTATAATTAATTTCCACTCAATTCTGTTTCCTATAACAGAGAGTGCGCACATCTGCTTACACTTAGTGAAGACTTACTGCCCTTAGATTCGTCGTCATCTAAATCACAAAAATTACTGATATTGTGCTCAAAATTAAAGAACACTTGCAGTGCACCTGAGAGGCACAGAGAGCATTGGGTTTGAGTCTGGACACAAGTTATAGTTCAGAGCACAAGAGATAGGTCTCTTCCGAGTAATTTCAAACCTTTTGCATCAAGATCTTGATCTCTGATTTAATACATTTGAACTAAGGGATATTGTTATTCCCCTTTTCATCTAAAATTTTGAGACAATATAAAACTGTCTCTTCCTTTTTTAAAAGACATTGTTGATGAATTTTACAAATAAGACATGGTCTCAATATAAGATAAAATAAACCACACAATGCAAATAACCATAAATCTCTTTTGACCTACCCTTTCTCTATCCAGGTCACACCCCTCAAGAAAGCATTTTTTATTTTTATGTGTATGCATCTAGATTTTTTTTGTGTGTGCATCATAAGTGAACATATACTTTTCAAAAATGGTAAGACTATATGTATTTTCAAACTGCTGCATAGCATTTGTCTTATAAATGTAGCATAACATTTAAGCATCATTCTATGGAAGGGCACTCATGTTATTTATCTTTTTAATGAGTCATGATGAAAGTCCTGTTTGCACACATGTATAATTCTCCATGGGAAAAGCTAACAGGTGAAATTGTCCCATCGGATGAACTGTACATTTAAACAACAGATATTGTAAAAAATACCTCTAGGAAAGCTGCAGTACCTATTATTCAATCTTTATATTATGTGAGTGTTTATATTGTTACCAATATGAGGGCTCCAAATGTGCAATGTCATCGTTTCCATTTGCTTTTCCACACTTAGTAGTGAAAGGGGCTTCTCCTTGTTATGATTGGCTTGTTATCTTTCTGTTGATATTCTTTGCCCCCTTTCTATTTTAAAACATTAATCTCTATAAGCTTTTAATATAGTGTAGATAGCAATCACATTTCTTTTATGTATTGAACATTTTTTTCCAGTTTGCCACTTTCTCTGTACCTTTGCTTATAGTGATTTCTATGCTATGTTTTTGTTTTGTCAAATGGGATTTTTTCCTTTAAAAGTTACCAGAATGGATGTTGAGACTTTTTATCTAGAAAGGTGGTCCATGGTGCAGAAGTCGGTAGTCAGTAGATTTATAGAGGATCTACTCTGTGAGAGGTACTGTATCAGAAATAGTAAGTGAAGGATGGTAATTTACCTGAAAAGAAGAATCTTTTGAATTTCTTAATGTATAACGTTTGACTATACACTCTATACTTATGTACTCTTAGGTGTTTGATAAAGAGGCAAAATAAGACATTGAAATTTTTGACTCTAAAAAAGAATCAGCATACCTATTAAAGAATTTGGAAATAAAGATCGCCTATAATCCCATTACCCAGAAATAGATACATTTAACATCTTGATGTGAATCTTTTTTTTCTAAGCAAACATTCAGAAAGAGCAAGTATGGTTGCACTTGAGAAATAGTAGTCATTCGTTTGCCCCCAAATTGCAGAATCATAAAGTGCTAGGAGGGGAAGCTATGTCAACCATCCCATAGTCAATGCAGATTCTCCTTTGCTGAGACATCTCCAGTGAATGAAAAACCGTTGCTTTTCCAAGTATTGTCCCTCCTTCCATCCTTTCCTTGCTCCCTTCTGCTCTTCCCCTCTCTTTCCTTCCTTCCTTCCTTTCATCGTTTTCATTTTGATAGCTGTCATATTAGAGCCGTCCTTCTGTGCATCCTGAAATCTCTCTCCTAACTTACACTCTTTGCTTTTTTTTTTTTTTTTTTTGCCTTAATTATATTTGGATATATTTGTTGTGAAGCACATGTGTGGCATTGAGAATAGCTACTTGGGCATATCCATATGTATACTTGTGCCGTGTGTGAGGACTGTGTAGCTAAGGATTATGTCCAAGAGTGTGAGGGGACAAGAAACTGTTAGCAAGTTTCCATCTCCTCTAGGCCCTCCACCCTCTGTACGCATGAGCCCCCTGGCTTACCTTCTTTCTAGAGCTATATTATTATTAACAAGTGCTACGTTATTCTGCTGAGAAGACCCTCATGCTAACCCTTGTCTGGCTAAGTTCTACTTGTCCTTCAGCTCCTGGCCACGTGTCAGCCCCTTTCGAAAGTATCCTCTGCGCTTAACCTCTTTCATGACCAGGTCTGAGGAAGATGCTTCTACTCTCGGGGCTCATGTCATGCTCCTTTGGGATTGCTTGGTGATTTGTACATAGTCTAAAGGCATCCTGAGAGCAGGTGCTTGCCACTTCCCTATCCATGGCACCTTGCGCTGCTCCGAGGACCTCGTAATACATGTTTGTTGAAAGCACAGAGAATGATAGCTTAAGCAAACTCTCATTAATCTCTAGCCTCCCTCACAAAACCCCGTAAAAGGACCCTGCTGATTCAGCGAGGCTCTTCTACCGTTCAGCCTTCCAAGATGTAGTATCTCCCGCCCCCATCACTTGTTTTCTGCCCTTTCTCATGGAAATCAATCTCATGTCTGCTTTCTCTAATTCTACCTTTTTTTTTTTCATGTTATCTTCAGGAGACATCACAGTGAATGAACATGGAACTTTTCTACTGTGGGACATTGTTACTCCCTGAACATGAATATTTTGTTCTCTGTTATATTTATTAAAAATACATGTGTCTATCTATCATCTATCTATCAGATATGCTAGGTGCCAAATGGTGCACAATTAATATTTTATGGGCTGGGATTTGGCATTATTTGTACGGTTTTCATTTTGTTTGTGTTTCCTAAATTGCTCACAATGAAAATGTAATATTTTTATGCAGGGAAAAATAGTTGAATTATTTAGAACATGAATTATTATATTTGGCAATGAGGATGTCCTTAGTGTCCCTCTAGGACAAAATTTGGAAAATGGTGAAGGAAGAAATAAGATTTCAAGAAGGTAAGGATTCTTTGCTTAACACTTAAACATTTGAAACTTTTAAAACTTCTTACCCTGATGAGATGAACTTTGACTCAAATTTAAATATTACAGTATGTTGATAATTTAAGGGCAATTCTAATGAATAATTGGTCATTAAATGAGTTTCCTTTAATTGCCCAGAGAATGGATATAATGGTTACTTTGTCTTTCTCTGTGTAATAAGGCACCTGATGTAAGCATCCCCTGCTCCAGGTGCAGGCTCAGGAATAGCGTTAGCCATGGGCTGAGGTCCCTGGAGGGAATGGCCATATTAAAATACTCTGCACTTTATCAAGGCGGGTTTTTTTATCACTTCACTTTCCATGAAATTAGTTTCTTCTCTCCCTTGGCTGTTAAGGATATTTGGAAAATACATGTTCAAGGGCTTCGCTCCAGGACCCTTTGGAGATGCCAAGGCAGCGTGATGGGGATGACACATGCCTTAGAGTCAGAAAAGCATCAGGGTTGGATTACCAGCTACACATTTGCCTGCCCTGTCCTTGAGCATATAAACCCCCTAATTTCTCTAAGTTTTAGTTCTTCGTCATAACTAGGTTCTTATGAGGGTCAGGTCACAATCTGTGTTTGATATTTGTGGGTGTTAGTTACATTTCTCTACCTTTCTCTTGTTTCCTTGTCTGCTGCTAGACTTCTATTTTAAATAAATGCTGCTTGTGTGAAGTGCTTGGTCTTGTGTGAAGTGCTTGGTCTTAGAGAAGTTAATGAAAGCTATGGACTCTGTTCAAAAAAACACAGACTTGCACAAATGTTGACATATAATTTCAGACCATTTCTGAGCTTCCATGAAACACTTTCAAGGGCCTATGCCTTAATAAACATTGCTTTATAATTTTAACCTTAGCTCAGTTCCATTTTTCCTTTTATTGACTCTCCCATGAGATTCAAATTTCAGAGCCTTTTCAAGGACTGGTGGAGACTGGGAAGTATGACACCTATCACCATCCACCAGCGCACACAATACACACAGCAGGTGCCAATAAGCAGAGATGTCTACTCGGGGACTGAGACCAGTGTGGCCTTTCTCTCCCCCTTGTTAATGATTCTGTGGCTCACTTATTCTAAACAACCATTATTTACCTCCAGGAAGCAAATGTGGATGAAACTCTAGATGATCAGATTCTCTGATGTCTCAAAGCCCGAATTAGCATCCTTCTTTGGATGGCTACTTCTTTAATCAAAGGGCTGTTAAAAAGTCAATTCATCAAAACCCTAAATTTAAACTCATTTTATTTCTATTCAGCGTGCTGCCATTTGAAGAGTTGAACAAACAGAAACAAGCACAGGGCATATGGTTCTTGTTTTTGTTTTTGTCCTTAGGAGCTTTCTCTGGCTGCCAGGGTCCTATTTGCTTTGCCTGAAGTGCAGGAGACGTAACGCTTTCTAGAGCAGCCCTCAGTGAGGATGGGAGCTGGTGCTTTGGTACCCAGAGCTCTCTCCCCTACATGAGATGACCCAGAGGCCTGTGCTCACATCAGTTCTCAGTGTCCTTAGTTGAGTTATGCTCTGGTTGCCTCAATAGTAGCTGGCTTGAAAAATCACACTGGGCTGCTCCATTTCCTCTCCTCTCTCTCTTTCCACCTAATAATTAGTGTTTCCTTTAATTCCAAAACATTACTTGAAAGTGAATCCTCTGCCAGAGTTGGCTCTGGAAGAACCAAGACTACATTATCTAACACACTCAAGGAGTTTTTGCTTCTCACTTTTTGTAAGAGGTTCAGCATCCCTGGTTGCCACCCACTAAATGCCCATAGCCATCCCCAGGCATTGTGACAACAGAACACCTGCCCACATGCCCAAATGTAGCCCCCAGTCAAAAATCACAGATCTAACAGGTAAAGCATTGCATTTTAGTTTAAAATGTATTCTTGAATAGTTGATTTAAGCTTATAATTTTGAGTTAGAATAAATGAGACAATTCTACCAGGTTTTGCAAATAATTATGTAGTTTTTAGTATAATTTAAGTTTTACTGTATTTGTGCCTCTAATTTATTAGGTTTATAAGAACTGGTTAAGTTTCTGGGGAGGTGTTTTGTTATTCAGATAATTAAAATGCATATAAAATAAAAGCAAATATATTAAATGTATAAATGTCACTTAAAATATTTAAAGTGATTTAATTAATTAAGCTGTAAATTTTTCTTTAAAAGTCACACTTAAAATTTACTGGATTTATAAACAGCATCACAACTTTCTAAATTAAATCTAAATGTTTTGTAGAAAAAAACCTTAAGCCCTCTTAATTTGTAACTTTAGTAAACCAAATATATATATATATTTAGAGGTTTGGGAGGTTGTTGGTTGTTTTGTTTTGTTTTGTTTTGTTTTAAGTTTCTTTCTCTTTACTGTTGAAAATATTACAGATGTCCCCTTTTTATCCCCATTGATCCCCTCCACCCCTCATCCATCCCACCCTCAGGCTTTCCCATACCAATGTCTGTATTCATGGGTTATGCTTATAAATGTATAAGTTCTTTGATTAATCTCTCCCCACCTGCTCTAGTTCTTTCTAGTTCCCTCCATGCTGTACCAAAGGATAGAAGATCCTTCTTTTTAACAGCTGCATAGATTTCCATGGTGTAAATGTGCCACAGCTTTTTTATCCACTCATCTACTGGTGGGCACTTGTGCTGTTGCCAGATCCTAGCTATTGTGAATTGTGCTGCTATGAACATAGGGGTGCATAAGTTCTTTGTGACTGGTGTTTCGGGTTTCTTAGGGTGTATTCCTAGAAGTGGGATCACTGGGTCAAATGGCAGTTCAATTTTTAATCTTTTGAGGAACCTCCATACTGCTTTCCCCAGTGGCTGCACCAGTCTGCATTCCCACCAGCAGTATACTAGGGTGCCCTTTTTCCACACCCTCACCAGCACTTGTAGTTCCTTGACTTGTTGATGGAGCCCTTCTAACAGGTGTGAAGTGATACCTCACTGTGGTTTTAATTTGCATCTCTCTGATAATTAGTGACGTTGAGCATTTTTTCATGTATCTTAGCCATTTGTATGTCCTCTTTGGAGAAGTCTCTATTTAGGTCCTTTGCCCATTTTTTAAGTGGGTTGTTTGTCCTTCTTTTGTTAAGTTGTATGAGTTCCTTATATATTTTGGGTATTAACCCTTTACTAGATGTGTCATTGGCAAATATGTTCTCCCATACAGTGGGCTCCCTTTTTGTTTTGTTGATGGTTTCCTTTGCTGTGCAGAAGCTTTTTATTTTAATGCAGTCCCATTTGTTTATTTTCTCCTTAGTTTCTCTTGCCCTAGGAGATGTATTAGCAAACATATTGCTATGAGAGATGTCTGAGATTTTACTGCCTATGTTTTCCTCTAGGATTTTTATGGTTTCATGTCTTACATTTAAATCTTTTATCCATTTTGAGTTTACTTTTGTGTATGGTGTAAGTTGGTGGTCTAGTTTCATTTTTTTGTATGTACCTGTCCAGTTTTCCCAACACCATTTATTGAAAAGACTGTCTTTACTTCATTGTATGTTCTTGCCTCCTTAGTCAAATATTAATTGACCATAATGGCATGGGTCAATCTCTGAGTTCTCTGTTCTCTTCCACTGATCAATATGTCTGTTCTTGTGCCAGTACCAGGCTGTTTTGATTACATGGCTTTGTAGTATAACTTGACATCTGGTATTGTGATGCCTCCAACTTTGTTCTTTCTCAAGATTGCTGTGGCTATTTGAGGTGTTTTTTGGTTCCATATAAATTTTTGAAGTGTTTGTTCTAGATCTGTGAAATATGCTGTTGGTATTTTAATAGGGATTGCATTGAATTTATAGATTGCTTTGTGTAGTATGGAAATTTTAATGATGTTAATTCTCCCAATCCATGAACATGGTATATTTTCCCATTTGTTTAAATCTTCCTCTATTTCTTTTTTCAGCATCCTGTAGTTTTCCAAGTAAAGGTCTTTTATATCTTTGGTTAAGTTTATTCCTAGGTATCTTACTTTTTTAGTTGCAATAGTAAATGGGATTGTTTTTATAGTTTCTCTTTCTGAGTGTTCATTATTGGTGTATAAAAATGCCATCAATTTCTGGGTGTTAATTTTGTATCCTGTTACCTTCCTGAATTCATTTATTAAATCTAGTAGTTTTTTGGTGGAGTCTTAAGGATTCTCTATGTACAATATTATGTCCTTTGCAAATAATGACAGTTTTATTTCCTCCTTTCCAATTTGGGTGCCTTTTATGTTTTCTTCTTGTCTGATCACTGTGGCAAGGACTTCCAGTACTATGTTGAGGAAGAGTGGTGAACGTGGACACTCCTGTCTTGTTCCTGTTCATAGGGGAAATGGTTTTAGTTTTTGCCCATTGAATATGATGTTGGCTGTAGGTTTGTCATATATGGCCTTTATTATGTTGAGGTATGATCCCTCTATTCCCACTTTGCTGAGAGTTTTTATCAAAAAGGGGTGTTAAATTTTATCGAATGCTTTTTCTGCATCTATTGATATGATCATGTGATTTTTGTCTTTCAGTTTGTTTATGTGATGTATCACGTTTATTAATTTGCGAATATTGTACCAGCCTTGCATCTCTGGAATAAATCCCACTTGGTCATGGTGTATGATCTTTTTAATATATTGCTGGATCTGATTTGCTAATACTTTGTTGAGGATTTTAGCATCTATGTTCATCAGGGATATTTGCCTGTAATTCTCTTTCTTTGTAGTGTCTTTATCTGGTTTTGAAATTAGGCTAATGCTGGCCTCGTAAAAAGTGTTTGGAAGTGTTCTTCCCTCTTGGATTTTTTGAAATAGTTTAAGGAAGATAAGTGTTAATTATCCTTTGAATGTTTGGTAAAACTCTCCTGTGAAGCCATTGGGGCCAGGGCTTTTGTGTGCTGGGAACCCTTTGATTACTGCTTCAATTTCATCAGCAGTTATTCCCCTATTTAGACTTTCTGACTCTTCCTGAATAAGTCTCAGAAGGTTGTATTTTTCTAGGAATTTATCCATTTCATCCAGGTTGTCCAGCTTGGTGGCATATAGTTGTTCATAGTATTTTCTTACAACCCTTTGTATTTCTGTTGGGTCAGTTGTTATTTCACCTCTTTCGTTTCCAATTTGTTTATTTGGGTCCTCTCTCTTTGTTTCTTGATGATTCCAGCTAAAAACTCAGCAATCTTGTTTATCTTTCAAAGAACCAGCTCTTGGTTTCATTGATCTTTTGATTGCTTTTTTTCTCTATGTCATTTATTTCTTCTCTGATCTTTATTATTTATTTCCTTCTACTTACTCTGGGCTTTTCTTGTTATTCTCTTTCTAAGTTTTTAAGTTGTAGTGTTAGAGAGTCTATTAGAAGTTTTTCTTGTTTTTTGAGGTAGGCTTGTAGTGTTATGAACTTCCCTCTCAGGACTGCTTTCACTGTGTCCCATAGATTTGGAGTTGTGTGTTCATTTTCATTAGTTTCTAGGAGATTTTTTTTATTCCTTTGTTGAATCCTTTGGTAACCTATTCATTCTTTAAAAACATGTTTTTTAGCCTCCATGTGTTTAAATTTTTTTTAGTATTTTTATTGTAGTTGATTTCTTATTTCATGCCACTGTGGTCTGAGAAAATGCTTGGTATGATTTCAATCTTCTTGAACTTGTAGAGACCTGTTTTGTGTCCTAACATGTGGTTTGTCTTTGAGAATGTCACATGTGCACTTGAGAAGAATGTATATTCTGCAGCTTTGGGGTGGAATGTTCTGTAAATTTTAATTAAATCCATCTGATCTAGTGTGTCATTTAGGGTCACTGTTTTCTTGTTGATTTTTTGTCTGGAAGACCTATCCAGTGAAGAAAGTGGGGTGTTAAAGTCCCCTAGTATGACTATATTGCTGTCAATCTCTCCCTTAAAATCCTCTAGAAGTTTTTTTTAATAAATTTAGGTGCTACTATCTTGGGTGCATATATGTTTATCAGGGTTATATCTTCTTGTTGGATTGATCCCTTTAGTATTATGTAATGACCTTTCTTGTCTCTCATTATGGTCTTCATTTTGAAGTCTATTTTGTCCTATATGAGTATTGCTACCCCAGCTTTTTTTTCATTTCCATTTGCATGGAAAATTTTTCCTATCCCATCACTCTCATCTTGTGTGTCTTTTGTCTTGAGGTGGGTCTTTTGTAGATAGCATATATTTGGGTCATGTTTTCTTATCCATTCAGCCACCCTATATCTTTTTATTGGGGTATTCAATTCATTTACATTAAGATTATTATTAAAAGATACTTATCTACTGCCATTTTGTTTCTTTATGCCTATGTTTCTCATTCTCTTTATTTCTACTTCTAGTTATAGCAGTCCCTTTCACATTTCCTGTAATGCTTGTTTTGTAGCGATAAAGTCTTTTAGCCCCCTTTTTTTTTTTTTTTTTTTTTTTGCCTGGGAAGCTCTTTATTTCACCATCTATCTTGATTGATAATCTTGCTGGATAGAGTAGTCTTGGTTTCAGATCCTTGTTTTCCATTACCTTGAATACTTCATGCCATTCCCTTCTGGCCTATAGAGTTTCTGATGAGAAATCAGCTGATAGCCTTATGGGAGCTCCTTTGTAGGTAACAGATTTCTTTTCTCTAGCTTTCTTTAAGATTCTTTCTTTGTCTTGAATTCTTGGCATTTTAATTATAATGTGTCTGGGTGTGGGCCTCCTTGGATTCTTCTTGCTTGGGACTCTCTGTGACTCTTGAACTCGTGTGACTTTTTCCTTGACCATGTTAGGGAAGTTTTCTGCCATTATTTCATCAAACAGGTTGTGTAACCCTTGTTTACTTTTAACCTCCCCTGGCACTCCTGTAATATGAATATTGTTAAGTTTCATGCTGTCCCACAACTCCCTTCGACTTTCCTCCTATTTTTTAATTGTTTTTTTTGTTTCTGGGTCTCTGATTCAGTAAATTTTTTTACCCTGTCTTCTAATTCACTGATCTGACCCTTGGCTTCTAATCTGCGGTTTATTCCTTCCAATGTATTCTTTATTTCTGCTATGTCATTCTTCATTTCTTACTAGACATTTTTCATAGTTTCCATATCTTTTCTCATGCTGTGGAGCATGCTTACAATCAGTATTCTGAACTCTATATCTGAGAAATTGCTTATCTCCATTTCATTTTGCCCTTTTTTCTGGAGACTTCTCTTGTTCTTTCATTTGGGGCTTGTTTTTAGGTCTCTGCATTTTGGCTACTTTTTTGGGGCATGTTTTTAAGTGGTACATCTGCTAGGACTCTCAGTCTCTTTGGAGGATCTCTGGTACAGGCCAATGTCAGATGCAGTTTGTGACTGGTCCTGAGTACCCAGTTTGGAGCTTTCAACAACCACAGGCTTGAAGTCTCCACTGCTGGGGCTGGGTGCATTTGGACAGGACCAAGATGCACACCAAAGTCTGCTTTTCCAAGGCCTGGGTCCCAAAGCAGATCAGGCAAAGTCTCAAAGCACCCTGAGGTCTGCCTCTGCCTGCAGACTAATTAATCTGATTCTCTTAATGAGCCTCAGGCTTTAGAAACTACTCTGGGCAGGGCAAGGGGCTTTCCAGCAGGGTGAGCAATTGCTTCTCCCTCAGGCAAAAGCCAAAAATTCACAGCCCCAGAAAGATGTCCCCCAGGATCTGGGGGAATGACTTGGCACCGGAATCCAGATGGGTGTACCCTGATCTCACTTTCCAGAGCCCACAACCCCAGACTCTCCCCACACAGCTCCAGTCCACTCCACTCCCCCTCTGCCGGAGCCCAAGGTGAGTGACTGCACAGGAAATGTTTTGTGTTGGCTCTTTCAGAGGGTGCCTGCAGTTCCAGCTGCCTCTCCCTGGCAGACAGAAACCCAGCTGCTTTTCACAGTCAGGTGTTATGTGGGCGCCTCTCTCAGTGCTGGTGCTCTGGGCTGGGGAGCCCAGCCTGGGGTTTAGGCCCCAGAGTTCTCAGTGGGACCCCCCACAGCTGAGATATCCCTCAGGACCTCCAGTTGCTGCCTATGGGAGCCTAGCTGCCCTCTCCTGCCTCCACACTTCCTACCAGTCTCTGTGCCTTCTCCCCTTTTTCTTCTTTGTTATGAGGGTGCTCTCCAGCTCGTCTTCAGTTGGCTTTCAGGATGTTTTTTCTATGTTTTAGTTGTAAATCTAGATTGGTCCTGGGAGAGTGTCAGTGTAGCTTCTACTCAGTCCGCTGCCATCTTGGATCTCTCTGTAAATTAAATATTAATTTAAAAATTGTTGTAACCCTAAATCTTTCTATGTGCAATAATCTCAAAGAAAGCAAAAATTTCACATTAATAGTGTTTCATAAGTCTCACTCTTTATTCTAAAAAGCTCACCGAGAATCTTTGTTCCATTTTTATTAAACCTAGGAATGCGTCCCTCTAATTCTACCTTCCCTGTGCGTCCTGACTTGATATATGAAGTTTTTATTTATTCTCTTTACATTTGAACTTCTGCTTTATTTAGGGTCTACAGTGTAATATTTTACCACAATCTAGTTTCTCATGCTATTGTGCTATTATTTTTTTCCACATAGGTTAATATGGTCTTCCAACTGGATCGATAGTTCTGTCATGGTTTCACCCTTCCCTTCATCTGAATCACCCAGAGTTCTCCCAAAACCTATTCTACCCTCTCTCATTGTGCAGCTACAAGGATAGTTCTCAATTAGGTCCTCTCTTCATTAACCCAATGCTCCCTTCAAGTATCTAACTGTAAGTCAGTTGGCCCATGATCTTGTCCCAGCCACAGTCTTGGGGTCCCACTTAACATTGTGCAGCACTCAGCTTAACACAGTGGCTGTGACTATATTTTTATCAATTACTTCTTACTACAATAATGTTGTGTATTAACTTCCTCAAAATTCAGTGGCTTGAATAAAGACCCATTTATCATAGCTCATGAGTTTAAGGATCAGCTTGCGTTCTGGTCTCAGTTAGGCTCATTTGTGCATGTTCATCAGCGATGGGTCAAATAGGTTGATCTTGGCTGGG
This sequence comes from Miniopterus schreibersii, assembly GCF_964146895.1. NCBI lineage: Eukaryota > Metazoa > Chordata > Mammalia > Chiroptera > Miniopteridae > Miniopterus > Miniopterus schreibersii. The sequence continues at coordinate 9,707,991 of NC_138101.1, read as the reverse complement.
ATCTTTTGCAAGATTGAGGGTCAACTGGCTGTTGGCTAATTTAGCAGAGCCTTGAGTGGAATGATGCCGCTTTCCTCCCAGTATCTCTCACATAGCCCCAGGCAACTTCTGAGACTAGCTAGGGCATGTTACCTTAGCAATCACAGAAAAGGCAGAAAGGAAGTCACTCACACAAGTGCTTTATCAAGCCTCTATATATGTCAAATCTGCTAAGATTCTATTGGTTCAAGCAAGTCATATGGCCAAGCCCACATTAAGGGATGTGGAAATAGTCTTGACTGAGAAGAACTGTGAAGCCATGAGGCAAAGAATGAAGACACAAGAAAGAGGGCAGAATTGGGCCATCAGTGCACTAAGTTACAGTCAACACAAAGACCAGAACACCTGCTTGGAATTATGGGCTTGAGACCCTCTGGTGTTTCTTGGAAGTGGAATACACTTGTAGAGTCTGAGCTTCCTGCAGATAGCTGTGCATAAGTAAGGTAAAGAGTCCAAGAGAACAGCCAGAGTGAACAGAGCCATGAAGAAATCATAGTGAATCATTGCTAATTCTCCATGACTGAATCCTGTTCTGTTTGAATGTTTTTAGTAATTTCAACCATTACATCCATTTATTTTTAATCCAGTTTGCATTAACTTTTTTGTTAACTTGCAGAGTTTTAACTTATATCACCTCATAGTCCTAGCAGGCTTGAATGGGAGCCTGGTGCAGTGGTTTCGAATCTTGGAATCCTGTTTCCCACTTCTCTTCACCCTGAGGTTCTGATTCAGTGGCTCTTGAGTGAGACCACTTGTTGTAGGAAGCTCCTCATAGATTCCACCACATTGCCCAGCCTGTGATCTCCTGCTCTAGGTACCAGTGTATGATGGGTACTCATTTAAGAGGTTTTGGGGGACTCTTATAAATATACTAGAGGATTGGCACTCATAATCATAAACCCTGAATTCCCCAAAGAAAGAATTCCTCACACAATCTCTCTCAAAACCTGTCGTGGTCAGCCAAGTGAATGAACTTGTCACACACACAGGCATACACATACACATATAGGTACACACACACACACACGATCACATGTGCTGTATTAAAAATTCTATATCACTAACATCCCTGATATCCTAACACTTTGGAATAAGAGGAATCATTCTGTGAAAATAATGCATGCTTAATGTTAACACAATTTTTAAAAAGATGATTGTGTGTGTGCATGTGCAGTTGTGTGTGTGTGTGTTTGTGTACAAAAAAGGCTTAATGAGTGTTTAAGGGCACTTCAAAATAGGAGTTCCTGAACAAACACCGCAGACAGATGGTGTGCTAAATAAAGCTTGCAGACTTGTGAACTGATACAGAAGCTGGTTAACAAATCCAGTGCACTTAGAGGAGCAATATATTAGGGACTGCCTCTGGCAGAGAGATCCTCTTGCATTTCCAAGTTTTCTTTACATGAACTGATGGCTCTCTGGAGGTTTAACTCAACACTTAGGTGTTTGTCATCCTTATAGCATATGCTGAATACTCGATTCCTCTTTGTTCCTTAAAGAGTGAATTGAATGGCCAACAGAGCTATCGATGGGATTTCAGACTAGCTTCACTGATCTCAGTTTTTAGTTACGCAAAAGGCACTTCTGTGATGCTAAGGTCTTATACATTTCCCATTCTGCGTGATTTAGAGTTATATTTTTGGGTGGAACATATGTAGAGCATGGAGCCATGTTTTTCGGGGGAAAGCACCTGACTATTTTTTTCTTAGTAAAATAGTTGCTCATAATTCCTGAATAGGAACTGTAGTTCATGCTGTTACTAATTTCAAGACAGGCGTCCCTCACTTTATAGCAACAGATATGGCTGTGTTTACTTCATGTTTCTCAAAGCAGTACACACAGAGAATATTTGTGTTTCAAAGAAACTTCCCCACTTATTTCCAATGAAATTTCAAAAGTGTGTTTCTGTGGGCAGATGTTGAGCCTTAAAATGAAATCAAGCCCATTAAGACAATATTAGTGCTCCATTCAAAGACAGAACACTGAAGAATAATTTAATTTGGTGAAACAGTCAACATCTACTACTTCATATTCTATCTTAGGTGTTGAGTTATGAAATTAAGGTAGAGTTCACACCTGCATAAACTCACACACCAGTGGAAAAAGGCATAGATTCTGGATGTAAAAGAGATAGCATTTTGAGCTTAAAATAAGGCCCTGAAAAAAATAAAGGTATCACAATGGAACAGCAATTGATTTGGTACTCGAGGAATGAGTAAAAATTAGCCCAACATTTGTTTTCCTAGTTTCATGTTTTTTTGCTGTTTTTGAGGGTGGGGGGCAGGAGGGAATAACTTCTTACCATATGATCCAGCAATCACATTCAGTGGTATTTTCTCGAAGGAGTTGAAAATGTTATGTCTACACAAAAACATGCACACAGATGTTACAGCAGCTTTATTCATAACTGCCTGAACTTGGGAGCAACCAAGATAACCAATAATCTAGTCCACTCTGACTAATAGAGCACATTTGTACATAAGGCAGTGATGTTCACTGCTGGCTCCCTTTCTCACAGCCATCCCTCCCCCTATCTTGCTAAAATAGCTTGCTTAGGACAAAGGTTTTAAGTGCCAGAAATTGTGTTCCCTGTAGCAAGTGTGTGGGCACATAAGCTAATCTAGGCCAGTAGAACCTGGTGAGAAAACTGTGAGAAAGCTTCGGGGAAAGGTTTTCCCAGCTAATAAAACATGGCCATTCTCATTTCCCCTTTATACTTCTTGTGTTAGTACTCTAAGGACATGGTGCTGGGAGCTAGTGTAGGCACATGGCAGCCATGAAGGGAAGCTACCGATGTCATGGAGGAATTGTTCAGAATCACCGACATTATTGGGCTGTTGAAACAGTCTTGTTAATATCTAATGGAGAATACCTTGTGATGTGGGAAAGTATTTTTTTGACCAATTTCCATGGGTATTCTGTTCTTAAAACTGAAAGCATACATTACTTCTCCCCAATTCTGACATTTCTAGAACCAAATAGATTTAGATAAATATATTTAATGATAAATCCTTGCTAATCAAACTTTTGCTATTCTCTCTCAAAACTTAGAAAACAAATTGCTTAGATAATGCCCAGTCTGTTGATATTAAAAGATCATTGTCCAAACCCATGAATTATTTGATGATGTTTGAGGGATTTATGTGCATATGGCAATATATACATGTATACATACACACACACTATCAAAGCATAGTTAAGATAAGATGTTATTTATTATTCACTCTAAGTGTAAATATTGAATTTAAAACAAGTGGTTAGTATGTCAACTAGATATTTGATTCGTATATCTCATATGTATGTATAAGTGATATGTTATATGTTTTACACTTGAAGTTTTAATCTGAAAATAACTTCAGAATAAACAAGAAAATACTTTTTTCCCTTAGGCCTCTCAAATTGCATAGAGAAGCACCACTGGCATGGAGGGAAGAGGGAACAGAACCCATGTATATACCTCACTGTAGGTGTCACATTTTTATTTTTATTTTACTTTATTTTATTATTTTATTTATTTTTAAATATATCTTCATTGATTTCAGAGAGAGAAAGGGAGAGGGAGAGAGAGAGAGAGAGAGAGAGAAAGAGAGAGAGAGAGAGAGAAACATCAATGATGAGAAAGCCATTGGTCTAGGTGTCACATTTTAAAATTCAACTAACTGATCTCCAGTCTCTTATGATGCTTATATATAACATAACATTTAAGTTTATTTTAGAAATATTCAGAGGCATGTAAACAAGCTGCAAAAAGACAACTACAGAAATGAGCCTTCAGGTTCCATATGTAATAATGGAATAAAATGAATCCCAGTTTTTTTCCAGAACCACTTATTTTTCATGATACTTTGTGAGTAAGCAATACCAATTATAGGTTTATGGTTACCCAGGTCACTCGGAACTGCTGGCCCGGTGTGACCTCTTTCCCAGGAAACAAATAAACCCAGAGAACAATAAAAGACATTGCAGATCAAAGATACATTCTGACACTCAGAGCGGGAGAGGTTTTTAAGGTCATGACCAAGAGATCACTCGGTTTAAGCTGCAGCACACAGTGTATGACCTTCACTGGGTTAGTAACACATACAGACTTCCCTTCAGATGCTCTCCCCACTGAGATTCCATGAGCACTCACTGAATACTGCTAGTTGAAGCTGGTTACGGTTTCTAGTTTCGGTTTTTCCATTTTCTTCCATCTCCTTGGTCACTTACTTCATTTCGGATAACTTCTGAACTCTGGGACACCACTTAACTGCTCTGCTGCCCAAGAGGCAGGCAGTCAGCCTCCTTCTGCTATGCTTAAGGGCAGCAAGAATTGCTTGACTAAAATATCTTTTGAAAACTTGACCCAATCTAGGACATATATCCAAATGGACCTTTTGCAGAATGAAAGACCTCATTCACAACTCGGCAAAACAAAACGAGAACTTCCTTTAATAATATGGTAACAGAAAATAAGCTGCCAAAGAGAACACAGAGAGTAGAGGAAAGACAAATAACTTTTCAGATAATTAAGAAATAGACTAAATGACTACTATCAAAAGATAAAATTAGAAGAAACTGGGTTTGCAATTCACACATTTGCATTATTACATTGTTTTATATAATTTAGATTAATTATAGAGTTCCTGAAAATATTTCCTCTTTTAGAAATACTAATCAGTATTGGAATTAAGCTACATAACTTAGATACAATAATTTCGTGGAACTAAACTAAATCTCTTCACGCTGACACTGCACGCTTTGCCTCTATCCGTGTGGCATCGGTTGCTGGGCCTTTACCAATTCTCGTTTTCTTTTCTTCCCGGACATGAAAGTAGACTCTGTTTCCCAGGCTCCCTTGCAGTTGGGTGGGGCCATTGGACTGACTTGGCTGATGGCTTTGTGAACGCATTAAATTCACACTACAGAAGTTTGCTCTAACCCACCTGTGTCTCACTGGAGATTCGCCCTGAAGATCTATCTCCTGGGATCCCCCTGCTTTTCCGCTGACTACCAGCTGTGTGCAAAGGATCAAGTAAGTAGAGGCCTCCGAGGCTCTGAGAATGGCAGGGAGACAAGATGTGCCCACTATCTTGGAACATCTGCATTAGTTTTGACAAAAGCAAAAAACAGACTCCTATCACGCTAAGACATTAAGGCTTTGGGTAGTCATTTGCCAGAGCAGCTAGTATTACTATCTTTAACAAAAATAATACTTTAGGGAAGCTTTCTAGCCTTGCATGCAAAACTGTCCCAGTATCTCTCTGTATCAACTTCAAGTAAAGAGAACACCCGAATTCAGCAGACAGGGAAAACCTTTGCATTTGAAAGGAAAACCTGTGAGTGAAGCACAGGTGAGTTAGAGCAAACTTCTATAGTGTAAGTTTCATGTGTGTCAAATTTGTGCTAATATAGGAACGTTTCAGACAGAGAGCCGTCATGCTGTGTGTGCACTGGCAAAGTAGAGTGGCAGAGCTGAGGTCTTTCCTGTGCTGCTTCCCTGGAAGCTCGGCCCCGCCACTGCACGAAGCACCTGCTTGAGTCACTGAGGCAGAAACAACTCCCCAGGTGCTTGGGGGTTTCATCAATTCTACAAATGGTCTTTGATGGAATAAAAGTATTCCAAGCTTTTATGTTTCACCCAGTTAACTCTTTAAACCACAAATATTTATTTTAAGGACAGATAACAGCCAACACAAAGGAAAAAGTTAACTTTTTTATTATAGTAACAACTACTGTAGCTTCTTTTACTTGATTTCCAGCAGGTGAAGGAAGGTGGGTGAAAATAAATCAGATTTTTGGTTTTTGTCTTTTAGATAGCTTACCTCAATTTTTAAGGAGTTTATTGTCTCTCCATAATTAGAAGGATGTTTCCTGGGTAATGATAGTCAAGAGTATAAAGTGCATGTCTCAGTTATTTATTGCTATGTAACACATCACCAAAATTTAGCAACTTAAACAACATACGTTTATTATCTCACGGTTTCTGTTGGTCAGGTGTCTGGTAACATCCTAACTGGCTCCTCTGCTCCATAAACTCTCTCAAGGCCAAAATTAAGGTGTCAGTAGGGCCTGGGGGCCCACCTGAAGGTGCACCTGGGGAAGAATCACTTCTGTGTTTACCAACATGGTTTTGGCAGGATTTAGTTCACTGTTCATTGTTGGACTTCAGGCCTTGGTTTCTTGTTGGCTGTTGACCAGACAACATGCTCAGTTTCTTGCCATGTTGGCTTCTCTAATATGGCAAGTTGATTCATTAGAGCCAGAGAGCAGAGACAGAGGGAGAGGGAGAAGGAGAGGGAGGGGAGAGGGAGAGGGAGAGGGAGAGAGGGGAGAGGGAGAGGGAGAGGGAGAGAGGGGAGAGGGAGAGAGGGGAGAGGGAGAGAGGGGAGAGGGAGAGAGGGGAGAGGGAGAGAGGGGAGAGGGAGAGGGAGAGGGAGAGAGGGGAGAGGGAGAGAGGGGAGAGGGAGAGCGAGAGGGAGAGGGAGAGGCAGGGGGAGAGGGAGAGGGGGGGGCAGGGGGAGGGGGAGGGGGAAGGGGAAGGGGGGAGGGAGGGGAGAGGCTATTAGCAAGATAATAGTCACAGTCTTACCTAGCCTAATCATGGAAGTGAGGTCCCATCACCTTTGCTCTTTTCTACTCTTTAGAGTCAAGTCTACCCTGTCACCTTTGCCATGTGCTATTCTTCAGAAATTAGTAACCAGGTGCCAGCCCACACTGAAGGGGGCGGGATTATACAGGGATCTTCTAGTTTAGCTTGCAATCATTCTGTTTAAGTTTAGCATATTGGTTCTAGTGAACTTGTATAGACTTTAGTTTCAATGACACCTTCATGTTCTGAGCCCTCACAGTGTTATTGTGGTTTGGTTTATCTTTCTGGTGCTGCTGGGGCTCCTGTACAATTTGTTCTGGTGCTGACTGTGGGGGTGGAAGGCACTTTCTTGGGGTGCCGGCTGTTGCTGAGTGACCTGTGATGAGGAGGGGAGGAGAAGCTGCTGGTCCTGGCTCTTCCTCTACCACTTTGAGGGCAGGGAGACATCAGGTCTTACTGCCACTGCTGCTGCTGGCAGATCAACTTGCCTGATGTCCAGATACGGAGCTGGGACTGGGCTCCCAGCAGGCCTGGGCAGAGGAGTGGTGGCTGGGGCTTCTCACTAGGTGAGGCTTCCCTTTTCCTGATCTTTCGACTGGAGGGAGCATGCTTTTCTTGTGTGTTTTATACTGTACCTGTTGGTGACTGCAGGCTGGAAGCCTCTCTGGCACCCTGCCTGGGGGTGTATGGGATATAAAATGGGAATGCAAGGAAATCATTTATTGTTCCTCTAGTTTTGAGGTCTCCAGTCAATTTGCCTCTTTCTATCTAGAGTTCAGGTCTCTTTAGCATTGTCAGTGAAATAATTAGCAGAGTACCTGGTAGAGGGGAAAGTAAGCTATACAGTCTTGTTCTAGAAACAACCATTATTTCTGTACAGTCCTCAATACATAGCTGAGCAAGGTTATAGAAACTGATTGGTTTGTAAGTATTCTCCAGCTTATTCCAGCCACAGATAAAAATATTGACTGAAGAGTCTTTTACTCCTTTACAAATGCTTCCACTTGGTAATGTGATCTTCACAAAAATCAGTCCAAAGTACCTGCTGTTATTATCCCAATTTCACTGCTGAAGGATGCCCAGAAATAGCCCACAATTGCAAATCTATTAACGCTAAAAATATTTGGGACTGGAGACTGAATCTTGTGTTTCCAAATTGTGACTTCCAGGCAAGGGAAAAATGTTCCATAGTGGCTCAAAATAATTCAATTAACTACCTTTCTAAGTTAATTAGGAAATATTCTAAGAGGTACTATTATCTGAGATCACCCTTTAACTATGGTTGGGAGATAAACAGAGATGAATTGGAGAGGTATTCAAGAAAGAAGAATGCCATTAGTAAATGCAAGGAGTTGCCAAGGTGTGAATATGTTTCATGCTCACTTGAAGATATGTTTTTATTCATTTAGAGAGAGAGAGAGAGAAACATTGATGTGAGGAGAAATATCAAGTGGTTGCCTCCTGTATGCTCCCGAACTGGGGATCAAACCTGCAGCCCAGGTATGTACCCTGATCAAGAGTCAAACCCACAGCCTTTTGATGTATGCCACGATGCTCCAGCCAACTGAGCCACCTGGTCAGGACTAGTTATAACCATTTTTAAAGAAATAAATGAAGGGCATTTTGCTTGGAACACGTAGGATATAGAGGAATATTATAAGTAATGACAAACTTGGAGACCTGTTGCAGAAGGTCTTGAATGCTGTTCCAGGAAACATGATCCTGATTTGTGAGGCACTGGAGACTCTTGGATAATTTTAATAGGGACATTCGTCATTACAGCCATGCCTTCTTGAGTAGCACCTGAATATATGTATAAGATCCCAATTGTTGTGACAATAGTGACTTACATAGTACAAGATAGTGAAATAAAAATCTCAGTTATGCTGGTGATAAATAATTTACCCGATGCCTAATGGCTGAATGTGCAGTGGGCTAGGGAGGCACTGGGGTGTGTGAGTGAATATGAGAGGCATGTTGAGTTCCTTAATGAACTTATAGCCTAAAGAAGGTAAGATAAATTAATAGGAAATTGGACTATGGTCAGTGACATTACATGATAAACAGAATGTAAATATAAAGAAAAGTAAATACCTTGCAGTTTCTGATAAGAAATGCTCTCCAGGGAGTGGCCCCTAACTTGGGTTATCATATATCCTGGTTTTTCCAGAGCAGCTTCCACTTATGCCTGTTCTCCTGGTATAAGTATTGCTATCTCCTACTGGTATAAGTATTGCAATCCCAACTTGAAAAACACGTTATCTGATAACCCTTTGTCCAAGTGAACCAAGGGATGAGTTGCAGATACCCAGATAAGTAGCTGGGGACGGAGACTGAACTATAAAAAATGGCATACACATAGACTTGGGGGCAGGAGAGAATGCAACGTGTTCAGAGAATACTAATAATAAATAAGTATTGTTGCTGCAAAGATCAGTGTGACTGAAAACAAAAGATGTAATTGAGCATTTAGTTGAGCTCCAGACATGGAAAGTACAAAAGTTTTCTGAAGGACTTGTACTTTATACTGAATACAATGGGAAGTCTTTGAAGGACAGTAAGCGATGATTAGATTTGACTAGAAATATTCTGTTTGGTCTGTGACTAATGGATTTCAGGAATTTGTGTGGGATGAAAGAATGGCCATAGAAAAACTAGCTAGGACTTTTCAGAGCAACACCCACGACAGGTAGTGAGAGGGATGCCGGCAGCGAGGATGCACAGCTGAAGAAGCATTCGCGCGGCGCCTTCTGATTAGGATCTGTCGGGGTTGGTGCATTGCTGCGGTTTGAGGATGGAGGCGTGGGACGAGACCTCCTTTACCGGGGTAAGCGATTCAGTCGGTACAATTTCCAAGTCAAGAGCATGAAGACAAAAAGAGGTATTCAGGTTATTTTGCAGAGAAAATGATTAATCAAATATGATGCATGAGGAAGGAGCTGATGGTTTGGAGAAAACCTGGCACTTAGCCCATCGGGCCACTAGGAAAACCCAGGCAGGTCCCAGGGAACAGGTTAAGGTGACAGGTGCAACGGAGAGGCACGGCTGTGAGCTGAGGGCCCTGCCCGCGGCCAGTCTCCAGGGCCCAGCGACAGGGTGCTGGGCAGCAGGACTGGCACGGGAGGAAGGCCGAGGCTAGTTGCTGTATAGTTCTAGTCAAACGTAAAGTTTGGTTCAGTACTTTACCATGCTGAAGAGAAGTGGGGAAAAAAAAGTCAATTTCATTTGGCCATTTTAATATGAGTGACCTTTGGGAATATATTTCAAGAAGAATAGAGGAGATGAAAAGTGAAATGTAAAATTTTGAGAAGTAAAGTAGTGGATCAGTAGAGACGGAGACTCTATGTTTATTTTCCTGTAGAGTTTTACTGTGAAGTACAGGGGAGATGACCGGATTTGATGGCCTTCTAGATGGAGCGATGCTGGTTATGAGGCCATGAAGCAGGAGCATAGTCGTCATGGCAGAGGGGAGCCACCGGAGAGGACAAGTTGCAAAAGGAACCTGGGGAATTCATTGCTGACGCAAGTTCCACAGGGCGCACTAAAGAATACATAGTATTTATAATCCAATAAAGAAAGAGGACACTTGTTTGTTTGCTCTTAAATATATCTTTATTGATTTCAGAGAGAGGAAGGGAGAGGGGGAGAGAGAGAGAGAAACATCCATGATGAGAAAGTCATTGATCGGCTGCCTCCTGCACGCCCCCCACTGGGGATCGAGCCCACAACCCGGGCATGTGCCCTGACCGGGAATCGAACCTCGATCTCCTGGATCCTAGGTCGGTGCTTAACCGCTGAGCCACGCTCGGCCTGGCAAAGGCAGTTTTATCTCAGTAGTAAGAAAGGTGAAAAACTAGGTGGGCAAAGCTGTATAGATGTTTAGAGTGGATAGGGGTGAAAATGACAGGAGGAAAAGAAGTGAACAACTTTTACTGCGTTTCCCTTATGAGGCAGGCTCTGCGCTGACTTTTATCCTAAGGAATTCTCCTAAGAACCCTTGTAATTATAGGTCTACTTAGTCAGGTGGGGTTATATGGTATAATTTTTTTAAAAGGAAAATCTTAGTGGGTTAAGTAAAGTTTTACTGCTTGCTCACACTAAGATAAAATACGGTCATTCGAAGGCCATCCTGACTCATTTCCCTTGACCACCTATTTGGCTTTTGGAATGGCATATGGCCAGGAAAAGGGAGTTGTGTTGAGATTGGCTTTATAACACTTACTAAGTCATTTAAGAAAGGAGATATATATATGTATGTGTGTGTGTGTATATATGTAAGAGGAGGAAGAGAGAGGAAAATACATTAAGCCAAATTTAATCAGCACTTTTTTTTTATACCTCAACATTTCTATGGTTGAAAAATCACTAAAATATAGAAAAATATAAATTAGATAAAAGTGAGAAGTAAAAAGAAATAAGCAAAAGGAATGACTTGAAATGGAGGCGGGAATGAGGAAATTATGTGCCACAAAGGGCACAAAACGAACAAGGACTGGGAAGCAGGCAAAGGACGGGCATGGCGAACTGGGCCAGCATAAGGTACGTGGGCAGTGAAGACTTTGGTCCATTACTTCCTTTAAAGGGACCAATTTTAGCCAAGTGTGGTTAGAATACAGATCTACTCTTGTATTGTATGTGTTTATGTGTTCCTCTGTGTATTAGTTTGTGAAATTTCTGATTCTCCAGAGTTTACCAAAGAAACACACATTTATGGGACGAATTAAATTCCTCAGGCAACCAAATACTGCTCCCTGCATCCCTCGTCCAGTTCCACATAATAGACCTTAAACTTGTATCTAAACATTATTGCAGCTAATGTACACAGGGAATCTTAGTCAGTTATAGAAATCAAAATATCAAATAAAGTCAAACCAGTTGTTACGGGAAATAATAAGATCAAAAGTAAGTAATTCTGCAGGGGCAAAGAAAGAACTTTGTGTAATGTATGGGCGATGCCATGTATTCAATTAGCCCCTTGGTTCACCATCAGCAATAGCGTGAGATATATGGTAGTCCTGCTAATGTTGGAAACAAACAAACAAAATCATTCAATTGCTAACACAAAATGGCAAATTCTCAATTTTCACTAACTTTAAAAACAGTGAGAATCTCTTAATGCCTTCCTTAGATATTCAAGTTGTTATACATATTCAAAATATCCACACAAGTACTGAAATATTTATTCAAACATATGGAACTGTGAATTTTCTTTTTTTCATTATTGAAAGTGCTTATTACATTTTAAAATGGTGTGAAATGTCACTCAGAACTTTTTTTTTCGGTTTTAAGCATGTAAAATGTCTGCCTGAAACACATAAATGTCTACAGCAATGTGCATTACAAGACACTGTAGATTTAATGAATGCCACTAAAACTGCTAACACTTCTAATGCTCTGCATCATTCAATTTCACACACTGGTAGAACTGCAAGACTTTTGTTCATAATTTCATATTAACTATTTACATTTTTTTACATATACCAAATTTAGATTATATCATTGCTGCATAAATATTTAATTTAGGTGAACTCCTTAATGATTTAATATTCCTGGTCTATTTGTTCCTAAGTATTTTTTTTTCACACATCTTTTAGAGCCTGTTATAAGTTCACAGGGGGTAATAAACAAGTACAGATTGCAGATAGGATGTATTTTAAAGAATTAGAGAATACATTTGCAAAATATTTGTGTGCTTGGAATAAAACTTGCCATTTTATCCCCTGGAATGTAGTTTGAAGAAGACTGGGATAAATTTTTTCAGGGATAAATGTTTTTCTTTCTTTTTAAAAAATACATTTTATTGATTTTTAGAGAGGAAGGAGGGGAGAGAGAGAGACAGACAGAGAAACATGGATGTGAGAGAAACATTGATGGGCTGCCTTCTGAATGCTCCCTGACCAGAAATAAAACCCACAGCCTGGGTACATGCCCGGACCAGGAATGGAACCTGCCACCTTCTGGTGTGTGGGAGGACACTCCAACCAACTGAGCCACTGGCCAGGGCAAATTTTTGTCTTTTATAACATTCTTCTATATACAACCAGCTATTTAATCAGAAGTGGATTCAGATCAACCCTGTTGTATCTGTACCTTTCTCTTAAGTTAAAATTCTTAGAGGGCAAGACTAGCTTTTATATATATTCAAATCCCTAAAATGTGTCATAGTTCTTTGCACATAGTAGGTGCTTAATAGACTGATTTGTCTATTTATGTGTGGTTGGTGGGAGTAAATATACAGTTTCTTTAAGCTAAAATTGTAGTCAGCCTATATTTGATGACTGTATTTAGGTACTTATATGCGTGTATGTGCTTTTACTCTGGGATTTCTACTACCAGGTTGCTTTTCCTGCCTATGGGTAAGATTTCTATGCTCCGGTTAAAGCATATTATCTCTTTGAAATTTTAACTGTGTGTGTATGGTCTGCTCACTTTTACGCATGAACTTTTTTTCTTTCCCTAGATACTTTTGTTTAAATAAAATGGCCTTACCATTCTGTCCCCTTGCTAGATTTTTGTCAGAGGGAATAGTAATTGAAATAAAAAATGTAAAACAAGTCAACTAATATTGAGTCTCTCAGGCTCTTCTGTTTGGACCAAGTTATTTATTAATCAATACTAGCCACTTCCTGCTGCTGCAATGATGGGTAGTAGATATCTTTACTTACAGAATTGTTTTAAAAAACAATAACAAGCTCTTCTTATAAGTTGTGAATCCCAGAAAAGAACAATGCAAAAACCTTTCCTTTCCTCCCTTTCTGATGAGACAACTGCAAGAAACAAAGACTTGCTATGTAAACATAATAAATAGGACTTTTATGTGCTATTTGCACTTGAGTAACTTGAGTATTGAAAGTGCACTTACAAGGAAGCTTCTGAAACAGATACAACATACGAAGAGAAATAGAAGGCTTCAGACAAGGACACTGACATCATTAGAAAATAGAGAAGGTCAGGTATTTTACTCCAGTAGATAAAATAAATAAAGCAGGATTAGTTGTACCTTTAAAGGACTGGACAGAGCCAACGGCTACCAACAGGTTATGATGTGACAGATGCTAAAAACTTCTCTGTTCCCGTATTTCCCTTTTGTCAACCAAGCAATTGTGAAATGATGGGAACCCTACTTTGAAAGTTTCTTGTGAGGACAAGAGGGGATCTATACAACCCACCTAACACACTTCTGAAGTCATGGAGGGCTTGGATAAATTTCAAATGCTCATTTTAAAGGCTGACATTTAAAATATTGTTTTCCTAAATTTGAGAGCCCCAAAGCATGAACTTTCCCTAGTCAAGGTTGACCATAGGTCTCTGGTTGCCTGGACAATCCTGGTTTATAAGGTATTATTACTAGCGTTGATTTACATTCTCAACATTATCTCAATTTGAATGATAAATTATATGGTAATTCTATTAATAACGCATATTTAATTGGAGACTTGACTGTGGCTTATAGGAAAGTTCTGGAGACAAGATATGGCTTTGACAGTGCTGGGTTATAAAAATAATCATTATGGGGTTCCCGAGCAGCAGCAGATAGCAGATGAATGTGGAAAAGACAGAGAAGACCCTCTTCTGATGGGGAAGGCAGCTGAGGTAAAACATGGTAAATTAATTCACGTAAGTCATGTCGGTGAGTGAGTGCAGATATAAGGTAATAATTAACTCTTCTTTAGTAAAAACATTATTAAAAGAAAAAAAATATAAAATAAATTAGTTTTATTTATTAAAATAAATAAAGCTAATTTTTAGTTCAAAATAAACCTTAACTTTGGAAATCTAGAAAAAGGCGCCTCTTCTTTAGAAAGTTCTGCCCAAATGTCTGCAGCATAAAATTATCCGTGACTTCTGGTAGACTGAGTGTTGAGAGTGGAAGAGACTGTCGTCTTTCCATAAAGAATAAAACAGTACCTTAAGGGGTCTGGTATATGCAAACATGTACCTAGTTCGGATGCTTTGCATAGAAAATTCACAGAAAGTTAGATTTGGTTAGAAGCCAACAGCTGGGGAGGCAGGAGGCAGAGAGAGGAAGAGCCCCAGAGCATGGCAGGGTGCCCAGTCTGAGGGAAAGAGGCGGCTGGGGGGCATGCCCCATGGCAGGGACTCTGCAACAGTAATGTTTAGCTTTAAAACATAAATTCCTGTCTCTGTGGTGTACTTTTTTCAGTTTATCACAATATTTTATTAAAAGTTTTCTATTCACAACAGCCTTCTGTCAGTGCAACTATGGGAAGGTAAGTGATTTGGGAGAGGTAAGAAGTGAGGCCCGACTATCACTCAGCACTGGGGGTTTTAGGTGATGATCCACAGTGAAGAAATAGGTGACCTTAGGGACATCTCAGTGCCCTTGGGAGGAACCCAATGACCAGGGAAAGCTGGTGCAACACAGGTGAATTCAGAGGTGGACAGGAGCCAGAACCTGTGCATCCTCAATATATTAGTGAAAGGCAATTTTCAGAATTGAAATTTCAGCTCACTACTTAGCAGGTATGTGATCTTTGACAAATTATATAATCTCCAAAACCTGTTTGCTTATATGTAACACTAAGGCAATGAGAGGACACACTGCACAGGATCGCTGGGAAAATTTCATGCAATGACCAAGGTTAAGTGGCTAGAACTCGATAGAAGCTAGTCAATTAGCTTTAGCATGAGTGTGCCATTTAGTATCTAGTGTATTGTTTTCCCATTCACTTGATATTATGACATCAATATTCTTTCATATCACTAGATATTCTTTAAAAACATAATTTTAGTGAATATCTAGTAATTTTCTCTATGGAATCATATGCTCCATTTAACCATTTCCCCATTTTTTTAGCTATTTATATTGTTTCACATTTTAACAGTCATAAAAGACAATGACAAGCCTTCGTATTTAAAAATTGATAAGCATTTTTGATTTATTACCCAGAAAAAAATATTTTGAATGCCTCTTAAATGTGTTAAAGTATACAGCATTTTAAGGTTCTTTATACATGGACAACTTACTCTGCAGGAAAAGACTACCAAATCACACCATTTTGATTATGATGTTTCAATTTGCGAGTGAAGTACCATTCTGAAGTGACTTAAAACAAGAAGAAAAAATATTAGAAATTCTAAAGGTAGGGCAGCCTCCCGAGTTGCTTGATAAGAAGGCTGCAGATTATTAAAGATCCATGTTGTCTCTGTTCCTTGTATCTTTCTTGGTATTGGCATTGTACTCAGACAGGCCGGAAAGTGACCCTAACAGCTTCCAGTATTTTATCTGGACGCAGGGCCTCCTTTATCCAACAAGAGAGCCTTCACAGAAGCCTCCGCGAGCTTCACTGGTCATTCACCAGGTTGACCACATGGCTATTCCCAACCAATCCCTGTGAAGGGAGTTGGATTACCATAGTTGACTTGACTAGTTACTTATGATGGGCTGGATGTAGGGGAAACAACAATAATAACTAGGATTTCCACTGGTGATGTTTGAGAGTCATTCTTCAATTTCATCCTTACAATACTCAGTATTATTGTCAACTTCCATTTCTATTTGTATATTATCAGAAACTACGTTTGGGTGCAACATACACCATGTTTCTGTGCAAGGACTGTTGACTGACGGTTGGACTAAATGAAGGAATGAATGACTAATTTGATAGACTGGGACTTACCAGGTTTTTAGTTCAATTGGGCTGCACTCTCCTGGGTGAAACACTCCTGGCTTGAAAGAGGAAATGAACCCTCTTACATACAAAGGGGATATTATATGCAATGAAAGGATCTTGAGCAATAATATTACCCAACACCTAATATTGGGGGACTCTATAAACTGACTGTAAATTAAAACGTGAAAATGAGTGTAGAGAGAAGTGAAATTTAAGCTCTCCATGGGATAATCCTTCAGCCGAAATGGCCTCCCACTGTTTTTCTTGGATTATTTTGAGGCCCATTGTATTGTCTGAAGGAAGCCTATTGAACAATGATTGACTGATACTGACCTGCTGCTACACTCATTTTGCACAAAAGCTCTCTGCTGCCGCGCTCGCTGAGGCTGCTTATACATTGAAGCCAATTGTGATCTTGAAACAAAATGAAACCACTCACGGCTCCTCAAAGCTTTCAGAATGACACATTTATTATACAATAATTTTAAAAAGAGTCATTTCTCCTGATGGCTAATTATTAACTTTCAAAAAATGGACACTGTAAGGATTGCAATCAAATATCTATACTTTATTGAATGCATGTGTTGTCAGTAAATACATTGGACTTTAAAGGGCTTCACAGTCTTACTGACACCCGGATCTCTTTGTTCTGGCTTTGGTCTCCCCTCTAACTGCCTCCAGGCAGATTGAAAAACTACCTTACTGGGCTTCATGCTTCCAAATTCCTTGATGTGCATCACTGCACAGAATAAACACTCAGGTGATTGTCAAGCTTTCTTTCTTTCTTTTTTTAACTTTTACTTAAATGTTGTGGAGATGCTATAGCCCAACAACAGTGTTTAAACAGGTGCACCCAACCATTACATGTGGAAGGTTTTAGCTGCATATTTACATTTCTACCCTAAATGGTAACTTGCTACTGTTCACGTATCAGCCTGAAATTTGAATTTAAATTTGTGTATAGAATGTTTAGAATCTTTAAATGTGTGTGTGTATATATATCTTTATATATCTATATATCTATCCCATGATATTTAGCATATTCAAAGATATGTACTAAAAGGAATAGTATGTCTGCATTCAATCTATCCCTCCAAGAGGTATGGTTAGATTCTTCTTTCTGCTTCTTTAACACTCTGCACTTCCCTGTCTAATGAGAACACTTATCACTTTGCACTGCTCATGTCTACACCACACACATATTAACTTATCAGCTCCTTAATAGCAGGGCCAGTATATTTCTGTATTCCCCTTCCATCCATTCCCTGGATCTAAGTACTCAAAAATAAATATTTAAAAATCAAGTGAATTAAAGAAAGAAGAATCACCTTTCTGATATATACCTGTACTTGAAAGAGTAAGTTATTTTTATAATTTTATATATAGAAAAACATATATAATATTTTTTTTCACTCCAGTCTCAGATTCTTTATTTTATAACAGGCAAGAAAAATTTTTAAAGGATTTAAAAATGACAGTATTCTATATTTCTTAGACTTTGTATTGCTAGATTCTTGAGCTTGAAATGTAAAATGTTGAAACAAATATAAAACAAAACTACAACAGTTGAAGCCATTCTAAATGATCTTGAAAAACAACAACAACAAAAAATGGATGAATCCAATAGTTAAAGAGGAACAAAGCATACATTTTAGTCCGTACCAGAGACCCAAGTCCTTCAGATCTCAATAAGTTACATCGTGCAAATTATGACACTGTAAATGACACTAAAGATTTTTAGGATTCTACCTTCTGTGAATTTTTGAGATACATGCGTCTTGAATATCACCTATTTAGCCCTACCTTTCATTTTAGATATGAGCGCACAGAATTGCAGAGATAGGATGTGATTTGCAAAGATTAGCTTCTGGGCACAGGGAGAGGGGTTCAGACATTGAGTAGTCAGACCTACCCAGAACACTTGATAACTAGAGATTCGAAATTACCTCTAGAAATATAGTAAGCAAATGTTGTGCCTCCAGATCCCAAAGAAAGTGTTTGCAATGTACAGGATTCCTTATGTTTTGTGTCCTAGAGTAGTGGTTCTCAACAAGGGCAGTTTTTCCCCTTAGAAGACATACAGCTGTCTGGGGACATTTTTTTTTATTTCGTCACTTGTGTATGTGGGAGGTGCCACTGGCATCTAGTGGGTAGAAGCTGGAGAAGCTTCTAAACATCTTAAAACGCCTCAAATGTTAATAGTGCTAAGGTTAAGCAGCCTTACCCTTCAGCATCTTCCAGATAACAAAGGCTAGGCTACACTAGAGGTCTATTGAGCACATATTGCTAATTATTCTTTAAAGTGCATAAAATTGCACATCCATGCACATGTGTAGTCATGTGCGTCATGAAGAGGCTGTGTCCAGAGGGAGTGGCCCACAAGAACAGTATACACAGTTGGAAAGACTTCCCAGTTGTGCCAACATTGGTATTGTTTTGAGGTCATATGTCTGTGGAGATGCCTTACTAATGAAAGAGAACCTACCTAAAATAATGTTCAGAATCTGAACCAGAACTCAACCAGCAATCAACACCCGCAATTCCCTCTGCCCGGAATGCTGTGCTCCTTCCCCTTCCCATTGCTCCTTCCTTCTTGGCATAAGGATGTTCGCTAACACATCACCTGCCATCTTTTCTTGATGACCCAATTTCATTTACTCTTGCCATCTTTAGGGATTATCTATCACATCACTGTTTTCACTCTCTGAAATAATCCCTTTGCTTATCTAATTTTAAAATGTTTTTACCTCACCAGTTCAACCAAGAGTAAAACTTGTGGAAAAGCAAGGATCTTGACTGCCTTTCTCACTATTATAACTTCAGTGCTTATGGTATGTGCTCAATGCTTATTCCATTTATACAGTTGGTTGAACAAACACTTATTGAGTACCTGTTGTATGCCAGATACACTTCTAGCCATGAACAAAATGGATTGGCACAGCATTCCTAGCCTTGTGGAGCTTGTAACTGAGTGAATGAATGTGTGAATCTACCTAGAGAGCCTAAATAGAGGGGGCAAAGAAGAAACAGTAGACTCCCAGTAATAAAGAAGTAGGCACAATGAAAGGAAGTAATGACAAGTAATAAATGATTATACGTATAACTGAGCATATGAATTCTGGAGACTACTAGACTATTGCTTTTATAAGTAAGAGCCAGGGGCAGCTAGGTGAACTGAGACTTTGAGGTAATGTCTACCCTGTTGATGGAAATAGTTAAGTCTATTGATAATAATTGATAAAGTTAATTAGTTATAGTATTGCAATTAAGCAATGACTTATTATACAGTTAAGTTTACACTTAATGATAATAGTAATAATTCTATGGAGGTCCCCTTCATAGATGTGAAGTAAAAAAATGCCTCCTAAGCAGTTTGCTGTGTCTCTCTGAAATTTGTTCTTAGATATCCAGTGAGGAAATGCTTCATATTATTCTCTTGACTCACATTTTTTCTCTCAGCATCACTGCCCCAGGAATGCACTTTAATCCCTGCATAGCATCTTCTTTCTAGATGACCTAGACTAGAACAGTTGCCTATAGGACATTCCAGTGGAGCTGTCCAGTATGAAATGAAATAGAGCATGTGGGGATGGTGGTGTTGGGAGAGCCAAGCTAGACTCTGGGTGTCATCAGTACATGAATGATATTTAAAACCATGGGACTGGGTGGTCTCCACAAAGGAATGATTGTAGATAGAGATGAGAAGAGTGTCCAAAGACTAAGTCTTGGGCACCCCCATGTGTTTAACTGTTGGGGGAGGAAGAGACCATGAAGGTGTATTGTTGTGGAAGCCCAGCGTGCACAAGGAGGAAGGAGTGACGTGTCAAAGGCTATGGATATTAATGTGAAATCTCTCAATTTGATGATGTTAAAAAGAAATTCAAACACTTTAAAAAGACCAAAAGACTAACAGAATATTTCTAAGGACTACTTGGTCCTGTACTGCACCACTATTTTGCAAAAGGTAGTCTGGTAGGAAGACTTGCCCTGACTGTGAGAGACAGCATTTCTCCTGTTATTTCTCCATCTGTGCCAAGGCCATGTCTCACTATCTCCCCCAAAATACATGTCCCAGCTGTAGTACTTTCCACCTGCATTTTAACTTATTAACAGCTGACACTTATACAGCAATTACTTTGTGCCGGGCATAATCTACCCTATCTATCTATCATCTATCTATCTCTGTTACTTATATACACTTTACATGCACATATGATCTTTGCAACAGGTTTATGATGCAGAATTTCTATTCTTATCTCCAGTTAAAGATGGAATTATCGAGAGTCTAAGTAAATTTCCAAATATCAAGCAGTGAACATAAGGCAGAAGTGGGATTTGGACCCAAGCTATCTGGCTCCATGTTTCATGCCCATAAACATCATACACCACTGCCTCAGGAACTGTGGGGTAGATGTGTGGCATACGGCCAGCAAGGAGAATTACATTAGGCCTCATCATCTCACCTCTCTGGGCCCTCAATTTTCCTGTATTGATTCAGGCCCCTGGCGGTCCACATGCCTCAAACACTGGAGTAAGGGAATATTGGATAACACTGTGGGGTGTGTGGTTTTCAAACACCTTTCAGGAATTCTAATACTCCTTGCCCTGCTCTCTTGTCAACTCAGGGAACATCACTGCATTAGATGGCTGGTATAGAAATCTCTCTTAGTGAAGGTAAGGTCCTTAAATTGAAATTACAGAGGATTAAATGTCAACAGTGTGCTAGACACATGTCTCAAACCTAGAAATATGCAGCTTGTGGGTAGCCCCATCATTCATTTGAAAGTTTATCTTGCAGATATATTTTGCATAAAATACCCAATTTTTAATATTAAGTTTTGCTCTGCTGGCTAGGACAAACCCTATGATCTTTAAGAGCTGCTTTCATTTGGGGGAAATTTTCATGGTTGTAGATAGTTATTGCTCTTTTCAACTCCCCCCATCCCTACTCTAAGGAAAGAACATCATGCTTACCTTACTTTCACTTACAGAATTATGGAGGAACTGGACTAAAATCCACACCTTATGGTCCACTTGTCAATATCACCACCTTAGGCAGTTTTTCAGTGATGCCAAACACAGACATGGCAAAATACAAATTCTGGAATCTGAATCAAAGTGCTTTTACTGGTGGCACTCATGTTCATTTTCTCCCGAAAGGAGCTGTTTCTGTCACCTTTTCTTCCAAAATAATGCATTAATGCTTAAAGTAGTATGGAATTCATTGTGGAACAGCAACACCCAAAATAATTACCAACAAATGAAGATCTGTAGTTTGCCTTATTTAAGATGAACTGGTGGTCTCAGTACCCTGGAGAGAGATCTTCTCTCAAACTGGACTCCTCTCTGCCTTTGGCCCTGATGTGTATTTTTTCTCTATGTTCAGCCGAAACTCTAATGTTGAAGGGACCCAGAGGGCCAAGGCTTGTTAAAGAGCAGTGATCTCTGGGTGAATGTTCAATCAATCACAGGATTCAACAGTCTGGGTGATTCTTTTTTTGTCAATTAAATAGTACCCACAGCCCCCTCCCCAAATACGTTTATCTATTATTTATTTAATGTTTCTAGTAGAACACACACAAAGTGAGTAAAATATAAAATTCCTTAGCTGGCTTTGCCCCCTAAATTGATAACAATGGAAAATCCAAGGAAAAGAGTAACATATGCACTGTTTTGTGGAAAAGGAAAACAACAGAATTGGAAATAAAGCAGAGTTTTCAATTGACCGAGTGATCTTAATTTTTAACAGTTAAGTACCATGTTTTTGTTTGCCTGATCTACTTCCAGCTGCAGAAAAAAAGGGGCTATAGCATGAACCTGCTGTTTGGATAATAACAGTTAAAAATGTGACATGAGGGTTGGTAATGCATGTGCGACAATATCGTTAGTATGGAGAGAACCTGAACTGGTCATTCCGTGTTCTGCCAGTAACAATCCAGGGAGAAGTAGGGAGATCTGTTACCAATGACATTATATGGAGTCTTTTTCCTTAATAGTGTAACACAGGTCAGCATAGCAACTACTAATATTTTCCTGCATCTCATATTATGCTCTGAAAGTTGCTTCATTAAATGTATAGCAAATGAGGAATGAGAATGCAGTTAGAAAACCAGTGTAGTGACTATGAAATTACAGTATTTCATTTTTATAACTTTGGCTTCATAATCACTAGAAGAAATTCTTTCCCCAGAGATGAGATTTTTTCTTTTTCATCAACCATATCCTAGAAGGAACAATAAGCTGGGAACCCTTCAGTGTGTTAACATTAGCAAGAATTATCCAAGGAAAAACTTGCAGGTAACTTCTTACTGGTAAGCCCTCTCTCCCTTTTACCTCCGCGCACCTCTGCATTCTTTGTGGCATGGCTTAATTATGGATTCCTCTGATGTAGCTCCCACTTTGTCCACTCTCCAGCTCAGAAAAACATTCACCAATGTGAAATGAGGGTTGGTATGGGTGACAATATCGTTAGAATTGTCCATCCATTCATCCAGTCATCTGTCCACTCATCCATCTGCCTATCCATGCACCTATTTGTTTCCTCAACATTTACCATTAGAATGCTTGCCATTTTCATTACCACCTTCCAGAAATAGTGAGTAGTGACATAATTGCTGTCTTTGTTAGTTAAAGTCTGCTGGGGAAAGAGGAGAAGTAGCCATTGCAAGGCACTATTTTTAGTGCTATCCTTCAATGTAAGAATGCAGTGCTATCAGGACACTTGGGATGGTAATTTAAACAGCCTTGGAAGGTCAAACAGTGGTTCCCGGAGGGCATTGGAGACATCTAAACTGAGACCTGAAGAGTAAGATGTGTCTAGCAGAAAGGGTCAGTAGAATGGGAGGAATGGGGAGAATGTTCCTTCTTAGAGAACAGTATGAATTATATGACCTGAAGGAAAAAAATATATATACAAAGGAAATTAAAAGAAGTTTTACATTTTTGTAAGATAGAAAGATTTATGCTTATATGCATAACCCTTGGACACAGACATTGGTATGGGGACGGCCTTGGGAAAGGGTGGATGCAGAGTGGAGGGGATCAATGGGGGACAAAGGGGGACATCTGTAATACTTTCAACAATAAAGATAAATTTTGAAAAAAGAAGAAAGATTGAGCATGGTGAACAAACCCTGGAGAGGTAATCTGACTTCTGGTCATTCCAGGTTCAGTCAAATCTTGGTTTGAGAGTTTGGATATAAGCTAAGGGAAATAAGGAGCCATTGAAGGGGTTTAAGCAGAGAAGGTATTTGATTTGGAATTTTAAATATTACTGTTAATTGTCTAGATATGGATGGGAGAGGGCACTGCTCAGAGAAGGAAGACTATTTTGGTTGTTTCTGGGACCTGATCATGCGATGATGGTGATGCTCCTAAAACAGGAAACTGAGGATGGATTCCCAAGATTTAAGAAGTACAATTGGCACGATCTAGGATTGAATATCGGTGGCTAGAGACATGAAGGCATTAAAGATGATTTCTGAGTTGGCCTCCAAGTTAGATGATAACCATTACCTAAGATGGGTAAAACAAGAAGAGGTGGCACCAGTCACCAAACTGGTCACATTGCTGGGGGAGGGTCTTGTGGAAGGATGATGAGCTCCATTTTGGCCTTGTTTGGTGTGAGCGGTCAACGGGACATTGAGGTGGAGATGCCGAGAAAAAGTCATTTGGAAGTCCACTGTACAGAGTGGGAAAGGGCACTGAAAGAGAGTGTGAATGGTGAGGAGGGAAGCCCACGGACAACATACCAAAAGTTCCAGGAAAGACAAAGGTGAGGAGCCAGCAAAGGAAGCTGATTGAGAAGTAGTGGGCAAGGGATCCTGGGGGGAGGGTGATGTTGGAGAAGCTATTTCAACAATTAATATTCATTAGAGCTCTGTATGAATTTACTTGTCTCCTTCACTAGAATTCAATTTCTTGAGGACAAGAACCATGTCTTTGTATGGGTTGGTTCTAGCATAGTATCTGGCATTCAGTAAATACTCAGTACATGTATGTTTAGGGGAAAGAAAGTACAGTTTTCCATAATGGAGGTGATTTTCTACTTTGTTACTTTAAAACATTTAAATCACCAGGACTGATGACTTCAGATATAGACAGGGTTGTCTGGCGGAGGGAGAATGTGTCACTCTCATTGCAATAGTTCACATTCATCTAAGTGATCTAAACTTGAGTAACCCTGGGCTTGGGTTAAGAGCTCTGTAATAAATGGCAAGTTGCAGTTGTGCAGAAGAAAAGCAGTCCCTGGAAGAAACAGTGTCAGTCACCATGAACCAGTGTAGATTCCAAGACATTCTGATCAAATTAAAGAAAACATGTCAAATAAGTTGGAAAGCATGGGCCATTGGGAAAATGTTTAATAGGAATCTTGCCGGAAAGAGCCTGTCCAATCAGTTTAGGCAGGAGGTATATTCCAGGATAGGATGATT
This sequence comes from Miniopterus schreibersii, assembly GCF_964146895.1. Classification (NCBI taxonomy): domain Eukaryota; kingdom Metazoa; phylum Chordata; class Mammalia; order Chiroptera; family Miniopteridae; genus Miniopterus; species Miniopterus schreibersii. Next base: position 9,683,314 of record NC_138101.1, on the reverse strand, counting down.
TATGTGGAAATTTTGAAAACCCGATCCACACCCTATTGAAATTAGTGGATCATGGGAATAATATGTGGTTATTATGTCCAAAGTCAAAGGGTTTGGTTTACTGTTCTCAATAGACTATCAAGCAGGTAGTGAAGGAGATGAGATTATTCCTCCTAGAAAAAGCAACATGAAGGCCAAAATTTCTCATAAAAGCAGAATGTGTTCGGAAATAAGTAAGTCTGATACCTAGTTTATAGGCAGTTGTGGATAATGGAAAGAGGACATGTTCTGGAGACCCACTAAAAGGATTTCAAGTCCTGATGTAGCCAAAATAAAATTGTATGACCTTGAGTAGGGTATTTAACCTCTTGGGTGTTTCAGTTTTCTCATTTGTAAAATTGGCGTAATATTTCCCAATTTGTCAGGTGGTTCTGAATTGATTAGGTCATGAAATGTATATAAAGTGCCTTGGCAGGGTCAGGATATCAGGTGCTCAATAAAACCCGATTCTTCTGGTCTGGGACCGTACTTCCCAAATGGCACTCAGCTGTACCAGAGGCACGTAGAGACAGTGATACTAGTTTGTTGGTGATTTTAATCATTATGTGTTTTAAAAAGGTATATTTTCCCAAATTATTTAAGAAGCAAACAAATTTCATTGTATACTATGGTACAGATGCAGGTTAAAGCAGCTGTGATAGTCAACATACATGATTCTGTGGCTTTGGGTTGCTCTGTCTTATGACATTCAGTACAGCAACAAAAACATATGTTCATGACCAAAGACACATTAACTCGCGTTATATGCTCTAAGCAAAAGCTTTTCCTGGAAATATAGGCAAAGTGAAAAGATAAGATTTTATATTAGTCTGACAACATGATGGAGAGTCAGAAGTTAAAGGGAAGGTCATAGGAAATTGAAAAAAATTGCCGCCTGCTATTTTCAGCAATGCCACAGAAAGCAAGAGATCCCATAGGTCTCCCAGATAGTAAACTAAACTTAATTGCTGCCTGGATTGTGCCACAGTTAATGTACTGCTTAATAAGGAATTATAGAAAATACCCAAATGAAGAGCATAAATAGTAATGTAAGTGAAGGATTAATTCTTCCTATGATTCTTTAGAATGAGAAGACATAGCAACAAAGACATGCATTTGTATTGTAAATATAAAGTGAATTGAGTAGAATTCCATGAAAATTGTTTGACTTGGGTTTGACATTGAAGAAACTTTAAAGTCACATCGACCCTTTGAGATGTGATGCTATGAGTTGCTAACCTAATGAAACTTCCTTGTTTTTAGAAAATGAGGTTAAGGGTAAATCTAAAATGGTTCCTCAAATTATGATGGTATCTCTGGGCAATGAACAAAAATGTGAAAACATTTATATTTGGACTAGAATTTTTAAGTTTCCATTTGCAGTGCTGAGTATGGCTGCCATGTCTCAAATAATTCAGGAACACAATGCCATATCCCTTTGAAAGAAGTGGGGATTTGGGGTTGCTTATACTCAGAATAGTACACATGCATAACATGGCACAGCACCAAACTGGATGCCATGCTGACTTTGGGAGTTGAAGACTAGGAGATTGGTTTACTTCCTAGAATACAGTGTGGAGATCCAAGAAGGTTTCCCAGTGAAAGGACCGGGATGATTGGGGTGGCAAAGTAGAGGAATATTTTAATCTTTTAACAACTGGTACTGTGTACTGGCTAGCTGCCAACGCTGGACACATCTTCTTTAGTGTCACAGTAAAGCAAACCAGAGTGTTGAGGACCTGGCCTCATTCATGCATGGAATTTGACTTGCAATCCTTACATAGTTCTCAAATCTAGGAGGATGCTATTTCTTCCCTTATTGCAATGCAGAAATCTCCACTTATCGTTCATTCTAGGATTCTGGTATGGTAGTGAGCCCTATGCCTGATCCACTAATGGAAACCATCCCGAGGAGAAATCAGAACACCCAGCAAAACCACACATGTGTAGAATCTCAAATCATTCATGTAGTGTGAAAACCTCATCTAGAAACTAATTTAAAACTGGCCTGAAAATAGAAATCTCTGTAGCGATATTGCTGAGACGAAAACCTTCACTGAATGGTCACAGACAAAATAGCTATGCACTCAAGAAAACCCACAACCAGATATGGTCATCTGATTCTAAATAGGAAAGTTCAAAGATGATGCTTTGCATTTGGAAAATAAATTTTGTTCATAAACCCAACTCATTTTTTGTTTTGTTTTACTTTCCTACATTATTTTTTTCTTTGCCTGGATTTTCTTACTTCTTATTTTCTCTGGATGTATTTTGCATCTGTTTTTAAGTCCCCTATAATTGATTTTCAAAGAAAAGATGTAGTAAATACACAAGTATATAAATAAATAAAATCATCTTCCATAGCCTCAGTTTCTTCAATGGAGGTGTCTCTTCCCCTCCTGCATGTCTCTGTTTATTGGGACCTTTCTCCATCACATGTTAAAAGGTAGCACCTGCCTTAGGCACTCTATCCATCTTTTCCACTGTATTTTTCTCTGTAAGACTCCCTACCTTCTGATAAACCAAATCTATTTCGATGCTGTTTATTTTCTCTATTCTTCCACCAGGTTATAGTTCCATGCTGACTTCTTTATCCCCAGAGTGACTGGCACCACGTAGGTGCTTGAGTAAAATTTAATGAATATCAGCTGCAAAGTAGTTCCCAAAAGTAGCACTACTGTGACGTCACGTGTGGGGAAACGAGGAGTGCAGTGCCCAGTACACTGACTGCTGCTCCTCCACTTACTTTGCTTTTAGAGACAGCACGGTTGGCAAGGCTCTGGCTGTTACTGACCTTGATAGGGTTTGAGATTTGGGGCTCACTGAGAGTCCCTGCTAGTCAACCCCAATGCCAGTCTTGGAGAACCATGTTCATTAAAGATTCAAGCTATAATTCTTTAGACTAATACTGAAATGTAATGATATTTAGTATGATAGCAGGAAACACATTCCTTTTGTTAACAATTGCAACCTGCTTCATAGCAGTAGGTAGGACAAAACTGGAGCACACCCACGTGTTGAAAAATGAATGAATAATCGTGATGATTGTAATGAAAGTGTAAGTGTCCTCAGAGACTATGTCCTATCATTCTGATAAACATTTTCATTAACACCCATTTTAATTTCTCATATATTGATGTGGGTTGGATACTGTTGTTATGCCCTCCCCCCAGATTGTTATCCCCAACTTACAACTGAGAAAACAGACTGAGAAAAATGAGACAAGTTTCATAAACTCATATAGGTAGTGAGCACAGAGCTGGGCCTTGAACTAAGGGTTTTCAGGTTCTAGAACCACACTCTTAAGTTCACCAGCATTACTTTGGACAAGGCGTTGGTTCCTTTTTCATGCCAGGTGTGGGTTTTTGTGTCATCCTAACTGGTTATGTCCTTCAGTGAAAGTGTGGATAGCCCCATTCCTGGGTACTGAAACCAGGTTTGAATATTGCAAGGTTTCCTTTTCCAAGAACATAAAAATAGTTGTTCTAAAAATGACTTTTGATCCTCTTAGATCGTCTGATAAGCCACGTATAGTGTCTGAGCTAATCTTTTCTGAAAGCTCTTTGGGTAAATTGCTGTTAACACTCAGGTCTGACAGTTTAATGCTATTACCCTACAAAATATATGTTCTTTCCCAAAATAAACATGTTTTACAATAGCAATACAGATGTCGTCAAGGGGCAAGGTTATCAGGAGCTAATTAGACCCCAGAGAGATTACAGGCTCTTAGATCATGAGAGCAGTGTTTCGAGCTGCCTTATTAAATAATTGTAAGAAAGTCAAAGTCAACTATAAATACACACGTTTCCCTGAAATTACTTTAAAAAGTACAAACCCAAGGTACATGCCGATGTGCTGAGATGATGAGGCCTCTCTCCCCATTACCCTAAGATGCCTAAATATAACCTAGAAAACCAACTTTCGAATTGAATTTTAAGCAAGAATGTGAAATAAAAGACACTTTTTCCTTCCTTTGCCAACATTTTTAGGTTAGCTGTTTTAAGGACATTTTAAAACCCTGGCAAATGGATGGCTCAGTTCCAATAAATAATCTACCCACCCTACTTCATATTCCATAAAAAAATATAATAATAAAAACCTAGCTATGTGTAATTCTCCAAATATAAGTCTCTGTATAGTTTCATGTAATATTCTCTTGCCCTGAAAGATCTTCCCCTCTCCCTGTACTAACCTTGCCAACAGAAGTTGACATCAACCTGGGAAACTTATACACCTTAAAAAAATAACCTTATTATAAGGTTTGTGAAATCTTCCCTCAGATACCACTAACCACACCATCTCCTCAGCAGCAGAATGTTTAAATATTTCTTCTTTCATTGTTAATTTTATTAACACAGTTTTCTGATTACATTATACTACGCATTTATAGATATTTGACTATAGTAGACCAAGAACAGGAAGCATAAGTCACCAGTTTCCACCGCAGTGCTTAGCACAAAGCTTTTCCTCAGTAAGTATTTATTGAAGAAATGAATGAAGAATTATTAAGGTGAGGCTTCCTAAAGCCGGTACATAAGATCAATCATCGTATACGAAGGAAATTATTTTCCCTAGGTGACAGGTCTGTCGTTCATTGCTTCCATATTAGTCTCAAAGTGGGGCTTTGATGGCGATTGTCCCAAGGAGAGGGTATGTGTCGAAGTGGAAGGATTGCAACATTGGGTTCACAGTCCCATGCAAGCAGCAGTCATTTACATTGAAGCTCCCCAAGGGACCTGGTTTGTCTCATTCCGTGCCGCACCCTCGGAGCCTAGACCGCTGCTTGGTACAAAGCAGTCAGTTCCTGACTTCAGGCCTCTGTGTATTCTCCATCTGTTGCTCTTAGAATGTTTACATAACTTTCCAGAGCATCACAGTTAATTTGTGGCAAAGCTGAAATGCCAAATAAGATCTTCTGTGTCCAAGTTTGTGTGTTTTCCATGAGATTATTTCTGGTTTCCAATCAATCCCAGTTAATCCGACCATATCAAAGTGGTTTGTTGCTTATCTTTGAACTTGACCTTCTCCAGAATCTCAAGAGAAATGTCTAGGAAGTGTCTTCTTCCTTCAGGACCCGGATGCATTTTATAGTTTCCAGATTCTGAAATCCTACCCTAATCAAGAGCCTGGTTATTACTACCCCCTCAGATTTATTGTGTAATTAACAAATAAAAATAATATATATTTAGGGTATACAATGTGATAATTTAGTGTGTGTGTGTGTATATATATATATATATATATATATACATACACACACATACACATTGTGAAATGACCAACATAGTCAATTTAATTAATATATCTGTCACAGTTACTTTTTCTTTGGTATAGTGATTTTATATTTTTTTCTATTGACAGTATAGCAGTAACTTAACAGAAGGCATTGAACATGAACTATTTTTAGGCTCACAGAATCTCTGAATTCAGGCAACAGAGACTAACTACAAAGCACTGTATTGTCCCATTGTTTGCAATGACCATGCACTTTTTAGACTATGCTATTCGTATGTTTATAGTTCAAAATTGTATTCATTCAACTATTCACTATATTGCTTTTCAATGCCACATTCAACTAACAAGGATTTCTTCACATTTATACTTTCAGGAACTTCATTTCAAAATTTTAACAGAAATTTAAACATAACAGTAAGAAAAACAATTCTTGTCATGTTTTTAAAGCTTGCTCACTGGCAATAGATCTCTCTGTTATTTTGAACTGAAATATCCAGAGCTTTTCCAGACACACAGAGAGCAGAAATATTTTCCAAACCTAGATTTTCCCGTAAGTGTTTATATTAGTCAAGATAAGATAAGTTGTGCTATAGGAACAAATAAACCCATGAATCTTGATGTTTTAGCAGCAACAAAAAGTAATATTTGTTTATGTTGCATATCTAAAATGGGCCATTTCTTAGGGTGGGAGTTGGGGTGGAAAGTGGAATCTGCCAGACATAATCACGAGAGACTAAGCTGATAGACGCTGCACAATATCGTAGCTGTGTATCTGGAACTTGAGAACTTGGGGCTGGCGATGGAATAGTAAGAGATGGCATGAGGCTGGTCCACCAGCCCTTAAATGCCTCAGCCTTGGAGGGACACCTGTAGATTCTGCTCACATTTCTTTGGCTCTTTGGATAGCACATGGCCCCCAAAAAACTGCAAGGAAGTTTAGGATATATGAGAGAGCAAAGAGATAGGTAATGATGTGTAGCCTTTGCTATACCAACCAAGGAAGCTCATTTTGAAGTGAACTAAACAAATCTGACTCTTGAGTCTAAGGACAAACTTTCAAGATATATGTAGACTTGCCAGTAATTTAGCTTCCAGTTCTTTAACAAATGAAATGAAAGTTTTAGGATAAATGGTGTTCCACGTGGCTCATACTGGTTGTTGGATGACAAGAAAAAATAAACAAACAAAACCCACACCATGCTGAAATATTGAAACATTACCCTAGGTGCTCTCCCTCTCCTTTTCCTTCCTTTAGTAAGCAGAATCTTAGCTGCCGAATTCAATGGAAATGAATGACTCCCATCCGCATCAGGTCATGGAGAAAGGGGCTTATACTGGATAAAGATAAGGATTTGGAGTGTTCATAAATTTCATCATGCTGTAGCAAGAAAGTTCATATTTGCTTGTGGATGGATGAATGGCCATGATGAATCATGGTTGCAGGTGTTCTTCACCCTCTCCCCTCTGCTAGACTTACTCATAGTTCTGGGAGGTAAATACTTTTCTTTCACTCATTTGTTTATTTATTCATTCCAAACTAATTAGTAAATGCATACAACATGCCAGGTGTGATTCTAACTCTGCAAATACAGCGGTATGTAAATCAGACCAGATCCTGGTTGAAAACAGTATTATGAGAAATATTAAAGGAAGATCTTTAAGAAGGAAAAAAAAAAAGTCAAAAGTATGAATAATAAATGGCAATAACTACATACCTATCAATGATTACTTTAAATGTAAATGGATTAAATGCTCCAATCAAAAGACATAGGGTGGCCCGTACATACCATATGCTGCTACAGGAGACCCACTTTAGATAGAAAGACACACACAGACTGAAAACAAAAGGATGGAAAAAGATATTCCATACAAATGGAAATGAAAAAAAAAAAGCTGGGGTAGCAACACTTATATCAGGCAAAACAGACTTTAAAACAAAGGCTATAAGAAGAGACAAAGAAGGTCATTTCATTTACAATGACTATGATATGGAAACAAAGTAAGTGTCCGTTGATGGACCACTGGGTAACAAAGACATGGTACATGTACACAGCAGAATACTACTTGGCCATAAAAAAAAGAAACCGTCCCATTTCATTTGCAACATCATGGATGCATCTAGAGGGTGTTACGGTAAGTGACATAAGTGAGACCGAGAAAGACAAATACCATATGATTTCACTTACATGTAGAGTCTAAAGAACAGAATACATGAACAAACAAAACAGGAAAGAAGTTCATAGATACACAGGGCAAACTGGTGGTTACCAGGTGAGAGGGTTTGGGGGGGCTGGGTGATAAAGGTGAAGGGATTAAGAAGTGCAGATTGGCAGGTACAAAATAGTCACTGGGATGTAAAGTACAGCATAGGAAATATAGGCAATATAACTATGTACTAGACTAATCAGGGGGACCACTTCATAAGTAATATACATGTCTAACCACTATGTTGCACGCCTCAAACAAATGTACTATTGAATGTCAACAGTGGTTGAAAAATTAAAAAAAATTTTTAAAAGATCCTTGTTGATATGGAACATAAATTCTAATATGGAGAACAGAAAATAGACAGGAATCCAAGAGGCTTACTGAGAAGAAAATAAAAATATGGCAATGGGACAGAGAGTGACTGGTAAGCAGATATGCAGTTATTCAACATGATGGGGCAAAACGGAGACTATCACATTTGGCATTTGAGACTTTACTAGTGCCCCTGGTTGAGGTGGGAAGAAATCAGAGGGCAACTTGTTCAGTGAAATGTGAAGAAATGTCAGTGAACAGAAGATGCTCTTTCAAGGAAGGTGATTATGAAGAAAGAAGTCAGTTGCTTATGGAGGAGAAAGTGGTGAAGGCAGGACTTTGTTATATTTTACTCTTTATGATGAAGGGGTGAATCTTTGTTTGTTTCTCCTGGGACTCCTATTTTTTTATACCTTTTGTAAAAATATCTTAGCTCTAATAGAAAGATAAGTCCTATTTATTGAGCACTTACTATGAGTTCAGCAATGTCACAATAACTGTCACAACAATCTAGGGAATTATTAATATTCCTTTTAACTTAAGTAGTTGACAGGCCCTTCAGGTGGTCCCTGTGGTCCCTGCCTCATGGAGTTCACCCCCTTGTGTGATCAACATCCTCTTGAATATGGGTGGAACCCATGGGATATGGCAAAGGGAATGGAATGTACATAATTACAGGTACATGATTATACTGCATTAGATCATAGCACCTGTCCCACTGGAGTCTCCCTCTCTCTCTTGCTCACTTTGAAGACATTAAACTCCATATTGGGGAGTCCCATGTGGCGAGAAGCTGCAGGTGGCTTCTAGGAGGTGAGAATGGCCTCTGGCCAACAGTCAGCCAAAAACCTGAAATATTCAGTCCTACAGCTGAAAAAAATAGAATTTTGTTAACAACAGGAGCTAGCATAGAATCAGATCCATTCCTAGACATGTCTCAAATGAGCCTGCAGATCAGGCCGCCTTGACAGCAACCTTGTGAGACATCAAGTAGAGGACCCAGCTAAGCCATGCCCGGGAGTCGTGATCTGAAAAGTAAAGACAGTAACAATTTTAGCATTTATTTTGAAGATTAAATTATGTTTTCTATATAAAAAGCCTAAAATCAAATAGATACCTAATAAACATTTTTTTTTCTTCCATGTATTTTATTCCCCTACCATGTAACACTCCGTATATGAGTCTCACTGTGGTAGGATGAGCAGTTTCAATCACGTTCTAGAATCTATTTTGTTTGTCCTAAGGAAGCCAGCACCTCTTTGAACGTGACACTGGCTTTTATTAGATCTGTTTTAACATAGATGAAAGCTAGAGTTATGTGCTAAAAGACTGCACACTCATATGGCATTTCTATAACCAAATAGGAAATTCGTCTTGTCTAGCTCTTCCTAAAGGTGGTGGTGAAAGAGTTAAAGGGGGACTGCTGCTGGCGAGTCTCCTTAAATCAAGTCCCTATTACCAACAATGGAAAACTAGTAAGGGGGGGGTGATGGCAGGAGGTGAAATAAATAGTCCTCCCAAGCACAGATCTTACTTCTATAGGCAAGAGGGGAATAGCAGAGGCACTTATAAAGGGCCTTTTATGCAAAGCATTTCAAAGGGCTATGATGAAAATTCAGTATAAAATACACTCTTAGCATATTAGCCCACAGCTAAGCCTAGACAAATAAGAACATTTTCAATTTGCTCTTAAAAGTCTCCAAGGAGCTGGAAGTTCTTACAGCTGCAGAGAAAAAAAGGTGAGCTTGAATGCAGCCTGAAGAAAATATCCCGACCGTATTGAATCAAGTTGAACGGGGGCCACTACTGGAAAGCAAATCCCTGAAGATGGATGGTATGTGAGCAGCAAGAGTCTCCGCAAAGGACGGGAGGTCCTGGCTGTGGAAATCTCTGGAAATCAGGAGTGAAGCCTGTGAACGAGCGAGGGGTCTCAGAGAAAAGAAAGACCACTTCATTAAGTGCAGACAATAAGTACAGCTGGGTCCTAGGGAAGACCCTCGCTAATTCCAGTGTCTCTAGAATTAAGCGTCAGGGCTGGTGTAATGTGTATAAGTCTATTGTCTGAATCCCGTAGCTGAAACCTTGACAGAAAACTGACTGATTTGCAGGTTTACACTAAAATCTTACGCACAATAAGAGCCTAGTTTGGAGGAGGTCAGAGTCAGAAAAATATGCAGCAAAACAGCAAACAAAAGCTCTCAAAACAAAGGCCAACATTTTGCAGAGTTTTGAATTATCTCCATCAGCAAGACACTGACTCGACTGAATTTTTGCAAAAGACATATTCAGCTATCACTATGACATTCAGAGAGACGGCTTCATTAGAACATCCACAGTGGAAGCCTGAAACAGCATGAGGTGTAAAACCAATGTGAGGCTGTTACCGTGTCTTTTTAATGAGTTGTAAAGTAACGGTGGAATATCAGGAGAAAGTACCATTAACATTTTTCTTTGCCTTGGATTGTTTCGCTGTCGGCTTTACCTTCAAAATATATTGAGAATCTAATCACTTCTCACCATCTCCACTGTTGCCACACGTCTCCGTGATGACTTGGTCTCTCTGGAACCAACGTAGTAGCCTCTTGCCTTAAAACTTAGCCCCTGAAAGCTTATTCTTTATATGGACTACAAATCACTCTTTCTACAATAAAATTAATGTTATGTTCTTCTTTTGCTCAAAGCCCACCAAAATGGCTTGGCATCCCATCCAAAATAAAATCCAAATCCTCTTCATGTCTTACAAAGGTCTTCATGGTCGGACCTCACTGACTGCTCGGGCTCCATCTCCTGCCACTCACGTCCTCCCAGGACCTTCTGTCACCGGACAAGTAAATGATAGAATCAGGTTGCATCCCTGTATCTTTATGACTCCATACTGCCTCTGACCACAGCATCCTTCCCTCAGTAATAGCATGCTGAACTCCAATGATCCCTTTTACTTTTCTAAATATATCAGGACCATCTGTATGCTTAATTATTCATTATAAAAATTTGCCTGGCACCAAGGGTAAACTTTTGTTTTGGAAGTCAAATGTTTGTTGTTTCTAGATTTCTGATGCCTGTGAACTTCTCCATGATGCCTCACAAACCGCCCATATTGTCATAACTAATGATCGATTCTCAGTCCTTGTTTCACTTTACCTTTTGGGAGCATTTATCCTAGTTAGTCACTTCTTCCTGAAAGTGCCTTCTTTACTTACCTTCTCTTGGTGGTGTTCCTACTCCTTAGCTATAGTCTCTGCTGCCCCTTTTTCATATTCTTAATCTCTAGATAGTGGTGCACCCCAAGTCTCAGTCCTTAGATATTGTTGCCTCTTAACGCACCCCTAATCTCTAGATGACCTTGTCCTATCTTGTGTCTTAATATAATATGCCTTTGTGGATGGCACTCAAATTTAGGTGGCATCTCTAGCCATTTTCACAGATGCTATGATTATACATGTGGAAGCTTACCCAATTTCTCTATTCAGATGTTGGGGATATCTCAAGGTTAACATGGCCCAGACTTTAAATATCCAAATTTGTTCTTACCCAGTGATCCCCTATCCTAATATATTACATTTGCATTTATCTGATTCCTGAGGCACCATACATTCACATCACCCTTAACTACTTCCTTTTTCTCATGTTTCACATCCAGTCTGTAGACATATCCTTTCCAGGTTACCTCCTACTGATATCTCAAATCCGGCCACTTCTCAACATCTCAATTCATATCACCCTTATCAAAGCCAACAATTTCTCTCATCTGGACTATTGAAAATCCTAATTAATCTCCTTGGTTTCACTTTTTCATTGACTTCCTTCAAAGTCCATTTCCCCACAAAGCAACCAGAGTGATTCTTTCAAGCATAAATCAAACCACAACCTTCCCCAAACCTTCCAATTACTTCATATCAAGCATAGGATAAAATCTAAAGTCCTTACCGTAGCTTATGAACCCCTGCATGATTTGGCCCTTGGCTGTGTATCTAAACTCCTTTTCTACCCCCCTACTCTTTGTTCATATGCAACAGACACACAGGCTCCCTGCCTTCCTGCTCCTTAAGCATGCTAGCTAACTCTGCTCATAATTTGTGGCCTTAATTGTCATTGTTATTCTTCCCTGAATAGCTGATCACATGCTTCATTCAACTCTCTACTGAAATGCAACCTCTTCATAGAAAACTAGATGACATCCCCATCTAAAAATGTCAACCTCCAGTATAATCAGCGCTCACCTTATTATAATTTCTTCATGTCACTAACTCTACCTCATATGATTTATTTATTGACTGTTGTCTCCTACTAGTATATTAGCTCTAGGAAGGTTGTATTGTTCACTGTTTGTTCTCAGTTCATAAAATAGTATATGGAAATATTAGGTGTACAACTGTTGTCTGTTATTAAATGAATGATACTTTGTAATTCATTAAATACTCTGTTCTATTATTAATGTTGAATGAAAAATTATAGTTAATGACTATATTTAATGTTTTTAAGCTAACTAGTTATTTTTCTTGTCTACCTATTGTTCCATTTATATTTGTTTTTCTTTAATGAGGTATTTTTCTCTATATGGATAATTTTTATTAATTTAAATTTATTTGATAATCCTAAACATATTTACTTTAAAACCCCTGTCAGTATATGTTTTAAAATTAGTTTCACTTAAGTGAATTCATAACATAATAATTGATTTTGTTGTCTGTTTTCTTAATGATAGATTTTTCTATGAAAACATCTAAACATGAGATTTAGAACAATAATCATTTATTTTCTCACAGTTTCTGAGGGTCCAAAATATAGGAGCAATTAGCTGGGTGCTTCTTGTTTGGAGTCTTCCAGGAGTTTGTATTCAAGGTATCACCTAGAGTTGTACTCATCTGAAGACTTGACTGGAATTCTTCCAAGATGGAAATCTCATGTTGCTCTTAGTAGGTAGATGGCCTTCATTTCTCAATATGTGGATTTTCCATTGGACGACTTGAAAGTCCTCTAATAGGACAGTTGGCCTCCCCAGAGTGAGTGATGTAAGGAGACGAGATGGAAGTCATGCATGGTGGACCTAGCATAGGAAATGAAGCACTGTCATTTCTACAATATCTTACAGGGATAGAAACCAGCCCTCTTCAATATATGAGGACTAAACAAGGGCATAGATATGAGGAGACAGGAATTGGGAACCCCCTTGGAGCTTGGCTACTACAATTGTCCACTGGTTTTACAAGTTCTGTAATGTTGAGTCGAAAGTCCTGCCCGAAAGTGATATTGAAGACTTCAAGTGGGTAGAGGTGTCTAAATACTTCTGACTTTATACAACTTTAGCCTGAAACCTGTGGCCAAAAATCAAGGGAAGAAGTGATTTCTTTCTCTTTTTTTTATTGATTCTAGAGAGCGGAAGACAGAGAGAGAGAAAAAGAGAGAGAGGTGAGAGAGAAACATCTATTGGTTGTGTCCCACACATGGGGAATTGAACCCACCGCCTTTTGGTGTACCCTACAATGCTCCAACCAACTGAGCCACACCAGCCAAAGCAAAGAAGTGATTTCTTCACATGTATTTCATGAGTCCTACTCCAGCCTCTGGTTGCTAGCAATGAAACCAAATCGGGACCTCTGTTCATCACTTCCTTCTTGCTTATGGAAATAGAGCCCATCAAATGAATGATTCAGTCCCACAAAATGTGTTCTGTTTATGATACATGGAGACTTTTGTCTCCATCCCGAAATATGACCTACAAATATATATTTACCTATCATTACCATGTATTTGCCATGGAATGAGTATATCAAAGTGCATCGTCACTATCATGATTTGAATTTTCCTCATCACCAGCTAGGCAATTACAAACTTTGTGCATGTTCTTAAAATTGTATAGTGCAGTTTTAAAATCAATTTATGCACAGCTTCTGAAAGAAACGGATGGTAGTGGGCATCCAGGGTCAACACTAGTGTGCCAGGGGTGATCTCTGGGGAGTCATGAAGGTGTGCAGAAAAAATGTTTGGTTACATCACCTGGACTCAATTTAAGCCAAAAAGATTAAGCATACCCTTGGTTTAAAAAAAGGTAAAAAGTAAGATAGTAGCTTTCCTGGAATTTTACCACCAATCCAAATTGGTATTTGATTATTGTTCTTTTATGGTTTCAGAATATAGAATAGGTACAAATATAAAATAGAATAAAATTTTAGACTACATATATTGATAGTTCACCATTTTTTGATGGGGTGGAAAATTATTGGAGCTATATGCATTTGTATAATAGAGATGACTATTTCACTTGGTTTCTTTCTGATATTGTTTGGCATTTCTTCATTAATGAATCTCTTCACATTAATTGCAGTTCCACTGTTTGACTTGATCTGACACTAGCAATACTTGTGATATCTTATTTACTTATTTATAAATTATCTCATAACAAACTATGAGATGCATGTCTAAATGGCTATAATCACACAAATAATTTTGGAAAATAATGATAACATTATAAAGGTCAATGCCCAAGCAGGAAATTATTTTGACCAGTGAGGTTGAGAATTTATTGAGAATTACCCTTCCATGCTGTTTCCAGATATGTCTCTACAAGGTCAATTTCTCTGTCCAATATAACGAAAGCATATAAAAATTCAAGTACACATTGACTGTCAATTATGGTTCTCTGAAAGAGTGAATAGACTTACATAAAAACATTAAGTGTTTAGTCTGCTTCTAAGAAATAGTGTTTATATTCACAAATGAAATAAGAACATGACACTAGAGCATGAAAGGAAGTTGAAACCTCAGAGATGATTGAGGTGTCATCAACGGAAGGAAAAATGTATCAATTTCAAGCTAATCCATGTTCAGACTGAACATGATATGTAAATGACCTTATCCTCTGACCTTGAATGTTGAAATAGACCATGCATCCAGCAAAGTGGATGATTTTGGAAAGATTTTGATTTCACACTCCTCAAGAAACTGAGGAGTTAGCAAAGTAATTCAAGGGAAAGAGCTATTTCCAAATCAAATGGAAATAGAAGGGTAAGTAAAATAATTCTAACACCCAGAAAATAAGCATAGCTTATGTTAAAGCATAGCTAATGTCTCGTATCAAATAAACCCAAATCAGGGAATTATTTAGCAAGCATCTTGAGATCTATGCAACACATACAAATATACACTCGAGTCAACCAGTACTAACGTTACTGAGTCTGCATAATCAGTGGACTTCATTCATTATCAAACATTAATCACTGCATGTTTTGCACAGCACTGTGTAATGATAGACCTGCCTCCAACTCCATAAGCCATGGAATAGGAACTTTTTTTTAAGTATGATGACTTTCCCAGTTTAAATTAGAAAAATAACAATGCTTAAAAATATTTTGCATAATGTCTTACATCTACAAAAACACTCTATCCTCACAGAACTGTTGTAAATAATTAGAACAGGGATAATTATCTCAATTTTATAGAAGATATACCAGGCTTTTTGATGTCACAATAACTTACCCAAAGTTATGTCTCTAGTTGGTGTAGAGAGAAGGTTAAACTTAATCACAGGTTTTCTGACTCCTTCTATGGAATCCATTCTTCAAGGTGCAGCCCCAAATGCCAATCCTCTGCAAAGGGAACATTTGACGATTATTTCTCAGCACTTGTCAGTATCTTAGGTCTATTTCCAACACGTGGCTCATCATGCTGGGTCCAAGTGCAAAAATAAAAACAAAACTGGAAGCCAATAAATATTAAATACAGCATCAAGTTAGAAGCCAGTGTTTTAAATAGCTCTTTAGACCAGTGAAGGCATTTTTTAAAAAAATAAACATAACAAAAACTTTAGGACAGAATAATAAGAGCCAAATATTATAGGAGAACTGATTAGTGATTAAAAGTTCATGATTGTAAACACAGGGATAAGTTCAGGGCACCATCTTTAATTTTCTATACCAGCTGGGAAATCTATCTAGGGCACTTTATTTAGCTCATTAACATATCTTAGGAAAGAAAATAAATTATTCGTCAGAAAGAATTATCTGGAAAGAAATTAGTGAGCTCAGTGTTGCATATCTTAGTGGATATTGCCACACCAAAATTAATTACAATTATTAATAATGGTGTTCTCTGGGGATGCTTCTTCTGCCACCCAAATAAGTCATTGTGTTCAGGCTGAATGAAGTGTGTATTTTCTGTGAATGCTATTGCAGATTTTAAGAAGTCTGGAAATAATAGCAACTTGTGTCAAAGGTTTTAGAAAAGTAAGAACACATTAGAAACACAGCGATTGAAACTCAGAATCCTAACCTGTAGTAGGAATATAGGTTAGCAGGACCGACAAGGACCAACTGGCCTTTGAAAGAGTATCATATCTGGCAGCACTTCTCACCTAGGGAATCCTGTTATTAATAATTCTAGAATATTAATGGATGCTTTTCATTTACATGACAAAGAAAATAGCCATATTTCATGTGGAATTATTAAATGACCATCTATCACAGCTGGGCAAAACTGGTTGCATTTAGCTGGATGCTGGCTGAAATACTGGACTTCATATAAATGAAACAAGTTATTTTTCGGTGATCTTTTTCTCCTCTTGGCCAATAACCCCTTATATTTGAGCAAATTACCTATGTGTTATGCTTGATCATTTGAATGAGTTTGTGAGAAAGCAGATCTTGCCCACATCAGTCCTTTACTCTAAGGCTGAGGGAGGGGAAGAGATTGTATGAGGTCACATAGCTGGGGCACCAGCGACTCTCTCAGTGGCACCATGTCAGAGCAAGTTTTTAGACAGATCATTGGAAAGGCAATGATATTGAGTGCAACATTCCAGACTCACATCTTTTTGAAAGTTGGTTCAGTCTTAAACAATCAGGAAGTCTTCAGAAGTAGAAGAATGGTTGTTCCCTTTTTTGAACATGTTATCACAAAATTTGGAAATTACATCTATCTCTATAGATTTCACATTACATAATTCCATCTGTACATCTTAGAATGGAGATTTCTTTACCAATGATGCTACTAGCAAAATATTTCTTGACAATTTTGGAGGCAATAATAGCTACTGTGTTCATAGTGTGAACTGTGTTCCAATTGTAGTGTTTAGAAAGCCTCTTACTGGATGTTGAATGGAGTAGTTTTGGTTGTCTCTGAATTTTGGCTAAGGCCTACTAGTTGAAAACAAAGGTGATAGAGAGGTTCTAGACACATCTATGCTCTTTCCCAAGATAGTTAAATTGGTTCAGACATGATTAGCCCCTGTTACTCACTGCCAGGCTTTGTAAGGTTATATATTTGAAGTTATAAGTGTAGAGTCAGGGAGGTTGGGAACTTTTGATGTAGGAGATAAGGCTGTGGTGCTTCCCTTTCATATCTGGTCATGAAGAGAGTGACATTTTAACTTACCTCTGGGCGGGGGAAGAGAGTTCTGAGAGTTGTGTTCCTAAACATCTGGTGGGTACTAGTTGAATATTTATGGACTTGTGAAAATTAGGACCCTCATTCTGCCAAGTGGCCAGAGGAAATGTGAGAAGAAAGTTCTTGGGAGAACTTGACATATGTCCCCTGGTGTTTGGGACACCTATGACTATAGAGATTGATGTCTTGCTGCTCAACTATATAATTTTGAAGACAAGCAGTTGCCAGGGGCATCCTGCAATGCCCAGAGAGAGAATCTGAGGGAAGGGAAGGGGGTTCACAAGAGACACACAATCCTGCAGTGGCTTGAAAACTCATAATAGAGCCTGGATTTAGAAGCCCTTTAGAATGGAAGTATAACAGCCAGGAAATATATGGCAATAACACACAGATGTGAAATGTGCCCTTTCTCTTGTAAGATATTCTCTCCCACTGACCTGTCTCTGGAGGTAGTTGAAGATAAAAAAAATGGTGATGGACTGAACCACACCCCTTCCACAAGTGGGTTACCAGTAGGAAAGAGTATGCCTCAGTTTTAGCAACTGGAGAATATTTAATTGTATGTGAAATTGAAGCATTGACATGAGGCCAAAATCTAGGCCAAAATTTTAAATCCTGAAAGTGAATCATAAGTATGAAGACTGGTTACATTTTGTTTTTTTTGGCAGCCAAAATAATGTGAGACAAGATATCTGCCCAAGTTATAATGCAGGGATAAGAGAGAGAAAACTGACACAGAATAGGTGAGCAGCAGGATGGGAAAAAGTCATTTTCTGTTTGTACGTTCATCAATTTACCTTGGTTACATTCAATGGAGTTATCTCATTAAATTCCCACAACACTCTTTAATAGATATCATCAGCCCTTCCTTTACAGATGACATTCTGAGGCTTCAGGGAGCCATGAAGGAACCAGGATTGTACCTGATATGTTTAGACCTAACACTTCAGCTCTGGTATCTAGAACTTAGTACATTTCAACAGAATTGTCTGCAATAATAATAATATTCTTTACATGAACGATACAGTATGATGTCCAGTTGGTACATGTGGCTATTGAGTACTTGTGGGTAGTGTGACTGAGGAAGTCCATTTTAAATTGTATTTATTTTACATTGATTTAAATAGCTACATGTGTCTAGGGGCTGCTATATTTGACACCCCTGCTCTAGGCTGCTTCATCTGTCTCCCAATTCTAATTTCTGTGGCTCTGGGGATATGTAAGACAATTGCTCTAGCTCTTAGTGAGTTCTATTTCTCAGGCATTTAAGAGCATAAAGGGAAACACACAAGCAAAAGCACACACAAAACAAACACACATGCATCTTGATTTAGGTTAGAACAGTGTTTGAATGTGAGACTGCTGCAGGTACCCCTCTCTGTGGCCCCATTAGAGGAGTGATGAGTGTCGGCGCTCAGAGATGGGACAATGGTTTGCAAACCACTCCACGCTGTAGAAGCCATACAACTGGCAAACAAATGGATGAGCCCATTGGACCTCGAGTCCCTTACCTCCGATGAAAACGGACCAGCTCCACTTATTATACACTGGGTTTTATAAAGGTTTTTATTTGAAGTATATAAATATATAGAAAGATAGATCCATAGACAAATGAACAAAACCCACTTAGAAATGCATTAAGAATCCAGGAAAGCTTACATTAGCTACCAGGTCATCAGTTGTTAGCAGTGTAACCGTACAAGCTGGTTAACCTCTGAGTCTCTAAGGTCTCCTCTGTAGCTGGGGAGGGGCCAGGCGTGCCTCCCCTAGAGCCTTCCCTGAGTTTCTGGTGGCCATAAGTGAGGTTCATGAGAAGGAACGTGTGAGTGGTCAAGTGCTACACGACTGCAGTTATTATTCATTTGTTACCACGGCAACTAAAGGGCATCTCTGTGACAACAGAACATCTAACTGAAAAGCAAAGATTAAAAAAAAGCTATTGTCAGGACTGAGAAACACGATACTTTAATAGCCAGAAAGCCCTATTCCTGACAGTGCTCCCAGGTCCTTTACTTTCCAATCAAGAAGTATTACATGTGCATAGAAATAATTTCTTAAATGCAGAGAACTATAAAAACTCTTGCTGTATTGTTGTGCTCTTTTCATATTTTTTCTTTGCTCATGAATATATTTATACAGTTATAGACAAATAGCCAGAGAGCTATAACATCAAATTTTAAAAATTGACATCATACTGTGCATACTGTTTGTCATTTGCTTATTACATGAATAGTACATCATAATCCTTATGCAGATTAGTAAATGTTTTTCTAAAATATTATTTTAGTAATTGCAGAATATACTATCACATGACTATAGTATAATTCACTTAGCAAATGGTTATTGGATGCTTTGGGTTTCTCTCTCTCTCTCATTGTTACTGTTGACTATTGAAACAATTCTGAAAAGCCATCAAAGGCATCTGGCAATACACAGACAAGGCCTCTCGTAAGGAGCAGTATGTGAGCCGCAGTTCAATGATCAGGAGTCAGATATTAGGGCAGAGCACCCCTGGCAGAAGGGCAAGCAAGCACAAGACTTTTGTGGAAATGTGTTTAACTGATAAGACTCTTTTACCTCTCTAGAGAAGATTTATAACTAACCCCCTATTCTGACTGGCAACGGATAAAACGATGCTATTTCCTGTTTAGGCAATTGCAGGGTTGGGGGAGACGCCCGTCCCAGGCTGTGCGTTTAAAGCAGACTTTGTCCCTTACACAGGTTCCCACTGGACATGTGAAGCGAATACTAAAGCCAGAATCTTTGTGCATCTTTCAGCCTCGTCAGTCCTTAAAATATATTTGCCATGTATTACCTTGCCGGGAAATCGGCGTTAAATAGAGACAGGTGAAAATGTTTGCCGTTTAGCCTACTATATCATAAAGTAAAAACTGCAATAACAGTTTCCTGCCACACAGGGCTTATTTAAAGAGATACTGTTTTATATGCTGATAACTAATATTTAAGTTATTTACAAAAATTATCAGGAAGATCGAAAGAGAAACTACACAGAATTCCAGATGAATTAATTCCTTCTTAATGTAAATTTTCATTATCTGAAACCTATAGGTCCAGTGCAAAAAATAAACAAAAATATTTGGCTAAAGGGATCATTCAGGGATATCTTAGTTATGGGGCAGAGAAGATGACATATTTCCTTTGTTTTGATACTTCTACATTGACCACAACTCATGACTTTTACATTTATGGTGTAACATATAGTGCTTCTGTTTCAAAGAAACACTCAATGCAACTAGTATACATATTATCATCTTTCATGTTCTACCACTTTCCAATGGGTTTCTCCCATTGCCTGGCCTGTAGGATGCATTGGCGGACTTGGAGCAGGTGTTAAGACATTACATTCTGATGGTTGGTGAGGGATATTTGCCACCCATAGCCTCCATGTTTCCATTTAGTTCAGCACTTATGCAGGTGCTCCTGTTTTTCCAATATGCTGGAAAACAAATTTCTAATTATTCAACAAAATATTCTTCTTTGTATTGAAGACAACAAAGTTAAACTGTTTTAATACAACAAATTTATTTTTAAACCAGCTGCTAGAGAAAGCCTAATGCTTAACCTGTTCCATGTCTGATTAAGGCAGATAAAAATATCATCAAATGGTTTGAGGACAGAAATAAAGACCAGGTATGCTCAACAGTTTCCAGGTATTTTTCTCAAGAAACTCTGCTGTCCATCAAGCATCAGTTTCAGAAAATAAGGAGATATCAGTGCTTCTGTTTAGGAGAAATTAAAAAGGCCCACTGAGAAACTCATTTCTGCTACGGGTTTCTACCTAAGAAGCTTTCTCCACGGGTAGAATGAAGAATTTAAAGAAAGCAGGGTCATGCCGTGCAGCTTTCCACAGAAATGCACATCAGTGGTGTATAATCGGGGGCAAGGGGAGGGGGGAACAGCAACACTACTTACTTTGATTGTGCACTCCATGGTCAAGGTGGGGGTCATTCCTGGAAAAGTGGTGGCTATGTCTCCAGGCTGCTCTGACATGAAGAGAGCTGGGCTGAGCTGAACCCCATGCTTGTTGATCCCCTTGTGCCTTAATACTGACTGTGGCTAACAAAGAACAGGAATGCGGGTCCTCCCTCCCCCCTAGGCCTGAGGGAACCTGACAGTGGACTCCCTCTCCCCAGCCCATGAGCAGTCTGAGAAGGTGGTCCTTTGCAACTCTTTTCCTTAGACTCTCATAGTAGAACAGTCCTTTTACCTCAAGGGAAAAGAGAAGGTTGAGCTATGTTAAAAGCAAATTTGAAAGCTTCTGGAAGAAATAACACTGGCAGACGATTTGGACCAATGTGCGTCAATGCTTTTTGAAAGGTAGGGCTTGTAAGTGAGGAATTTGGATATTTAGCTGAGGATGTTTCTAAGCAAAGTGTTGAAAGCGCAGCCTGGTTTCTTCCTGCTGCTTACAGTAGAACACCAGAGGGGAGAGATAAAATGATGAAGGGGTGCTAAGCAAAGAGGAATCAGCACTGGGTGATTTGGAAGATTCTCAGCCTATCCAGATAGTGTGTTTTGGAAATAAGGCTCAGTGTGTGGCTGGGTCACTTTTGCTGAAAAGTTAAGTATGTGACTCAGGGATCCAATCAACCATCTCAGAAGAAGCCAGGACTAGAGATGCATTTATCCAGGAAATGTCTGTGAAGGACCTCTTTTCTGTAGGCTTGGACTCGTGAATTACATGTGAGGACCTACAAGGAGTTTGAGAAATTTATACCAGCAGAAACATTGTCAGCCTGGATTCAAAGGGTCAGAGGATATAATGAAGGAAGAATGACTTTGAGGGCCAAGCTGCAGGTGCAGAGGCCAGCAGGACTGCCAGAGGTACCATGGACCCAGTGGGCACAGGCCCATAGACTCAGGACCACTTTCCCCTGGATTCCATGGGGCAGAGCCACCTCTGTGGTTTCAGAGGGTGGACCACTGCTGAGGAGGCTGAGTTGCCACTCCAGCGGGCCTACAGAGAGAGCATAAATCAAAAAAGGATATTTTCAAGCCTTAAAATCTAATGAAATTTACCCTATAGCCTTCACGCTTGCAAAAGATTCTATGACCCCTTTATCCCTCTAGTAATCTTTAGGAATGAGACCTCTGTCTCATGTCTGTTCTAGCATCATATTTTGGAAGCACACAATTTGTCTGGTTTTATGGGCTTATAGATGGAGATGAATTTTGCCCCAGAATCAGTTATATCCTAAGTCTCACACATAACTGAATTAGATGATATTTGGATAGATTTTGGACTTACACTTGATGAAAAAATGGGTTAAGACTTTGGGGGATGTTAGTACAAAATGAATATATTTTGCTTGTGAGAAGAACATACAGTTTTGGAAAGGTCAGAGGTCAGGCTGTTATGGGTATAACTGTGTCCCTATAGAATTTATATATTGAGGTCCTAATCCCCAGGGCCTCCAAATGTTACCATATTGGAAGATTGAACCTTCACAGAGGTAATGAAAGTAAAATGAGGTCATTAGAGTAGGTCCTAATCAAATAGGACTTGGATCTTCATAAAAAGGGGATATTGGAGACAGATATGCATAGAGGAAAGGTGATGTGAAAAGATATATGAAGATGAATATCTACGAGCCAAGAACAACAGATCTTTTCTTCACAGACAGTTTTAGACTCTGGAACTGTGAGACAATAAATTCCTGTTGTTTAAGTCACTCAGCCTGTGGTATTTAGTTATGACAGCCCAAGCAAACTAATACAATCAGATATGGTTGAGAGTCCTTAGTTCTTCCACAACCTGTGATTACGCTAAGAAAACAGCCTTCGTGTTATCAGTTCAATAAATAATTCAGTGACTACTCTGTGCAGTGCACTGTACCAACAGCTAAAGGGGATAAAGGAACGACTAAATGCAGTCTGTGCTTATGGATTACAGTTTGAAACAATTATATTTTAAATTTTCTGGAGAAATGTGACTCAACTACTAACAAATGGCATTTTTGAAATAAATAAGTTCATGCATTTGAATTGGAAAAATTTTAAGATACACTGTTGTTTATGTGACCCCTCTGCTGTTAAAAAGTAAAGTTATTTTGAGTAGAGTACACCGAGAAATAAAAGCAGTTAACATTCTCACAGCGAGTACAACACATCATTGCTTGTTTCACAATTTTATGCAGAGTTGGATCTGTTTTCAGCTCAAGTGTGTATGTTAAGCATAGCACTTGTTTACTTTACACTTCTGTATATGTATAAAATATACAGCATTTACTGTGGTGAGCTGTATAGCCACTGAACAAAATTGCATAGTGACAATCTGTGTCCCCCTTTTTTTAAAGAAGAGGGGACTTTGCTGATGTGATTAACTTAAGGGTCTTGAGATGAGAGATTAAGGATTTTAAGATACGATCTTGAAATCTGGATTGTAGGATGGGCTCCAAATGTATTCACAAGTGTTCTCATCAGAGGGAGGCAGAGGGAGATCTGACTACAAAGAAAGTAGGAGATGTGATGGACTGAACAGAGGTTGGAGTGATGGCAGGAAGGGACCATGAGCCAAGGAATGCAGGAGGTCTCCAGAAACTTTGAAACAAAGGCGAAGAAACAGATGCTCTCCTGGATCCTTCAGAAGGAAAAAGCCCTGCCAGCACCTTTACTTTAGCCAAGTGAAACCAATTTCAGACTTTTGGCCTCTGTTAACTGTCAGAAAATAAATTTGTATTATTTTAAGTCACTAAAAAAAATAAAGTATTTTTGTAAGTTTTTTCCTATCATTTAATTACAATATTTTTTAGTAATTTGAACCCCAAATCCTTGGGATATGATTTGCACAGTTTCTTCTATTTTATGTACAGACAAGATTTAAGAGTACTTTTCTAAATATTCTCTGATCTAATCCATGGAGCAAGACAATTACATGGTAATGTTGTCATTTTCCAAAATTAATATTATATTTGAAGACAATATATCTATCTGGCTAATAAATTACAATATATCATGTTGTGAATCATGGTACAGTTGGTTGATAAATTGTACCACTAATGGTGGAAATAGTTCATGTAGACAATCCATTCATCATGCTAAGACTACAGCCTTTATATTTATTGACCAATAAATTTAAGGCTATAGGTAGTGTAGGGAAAAAATGGAGATAACAAAGCTTTATAAGTTTATGAAAAGTTTAGTTGTAGAAATGAGGGTATGGGATAAAAACTATTAGTAGAGTACACGATCAATCAAGCAGTGATGGATTTTCTATAATGAGGAGTTTTGTCTATATCTCGTTCCTAGGCATAATGGACTCCTGTAATGTGGGGAAAGTTTAGCAGCTGAGAATTGAAAAGATGAGCTGAAAAAATACCTGGTCACCTGGGTTGTTCACTTTTCACCAGTGAAAATCCCCATAGCAATGAAATTGAAGGCTCCATGTACATAGGATTAATGTAGACTTTCTGGACTGGTGTTCTACCAGGGTGATTTGACCTGATTGTACAAAATGACCTCTACCTTCGTGTAGAATCAACAAATTGCTCCTCATAGGTATCTATGACTCCTTTCTATGTGTGTCTTTAATGTAGAAAGTGTCCTTGTTTCCACCAAATGCTATGCCATTTACTGCTCTTAATAAAGACCAGACTGGTGGTAAACTGATAAAATATTATGCAGGAGAAAAATTAATTGTATACATATAAAGTGTTACTTAGATCACCTCCTTCTTCTCCCCACCCAAATAGCCTTCACTAAATGAAAGGAGACTGGTAATGCACCATACTTTCCCTGCTTTAAGGGAGATATGTTGTTATAAGCGTGCTGTGGGCAATAAATACTTTGGACCATGGAAGAGCAAATAAAATCTGCACAGTGAAGGGAAAGCCAAGCATTGAAATATTCCCAGGGATTATAGCTGAGCTATAACAATGTATATAGGATTAGTCCACATAAGTAATTTTGTAAGTCCCTTGTGGCAGACTTAGAAAGGGGGTGGGACACTGTGATGTACAGGATGTTTCCATTATATTCTATAAATTTGCATTAGAGGTTCAGAGTAACATAAATAATGCATGATAAATTCTATCTAAAGAATTTCTGGCTGATGTGAGTGCACACAGGAAGCTGCCTGTTAGGCCTTATTTTAACAGGCCTGGGTAATGGCCTGGCTGGCCACGTTCACACCCAGAGAAATTCTGGGGCTTGCAATTTGTCAAAGGTTAATGGAGAAGCAAGATAAGTGAATTTGGTTTAAACTTCTAGATGGTTTCCTATGTAAAGATACAGAATACTAGCATAGTGTCTCTAGTACTTCCATCTCTCTCTATAAAAAAGTAAGAGCATTTTGGCTGACCCACAGTTTATTCAGTGAACCTCCCAATCTGGCATTCTCTCCTCAGATGTTGACTCTACAATGGAGAGAAGGCTTGGCTGCAGGAGAAAGGGCACACCACATGCAAGGCTTGATGAGGACAATAAGCACTAGTTACTGAGGGCTAATTCTGTGCCAGGCCCCTTGCTAAGAATTGGATGCACACTCTGTCAAAATTATTTCATTTAATCCATACAGCAACCTTACCATAAAAGGTTTATCCTTGACTAATAGAAAAATGTCTCAGAAGAATTAGATGACGATAGACCCTGTAGGTTCATTGATAGAGGACATCTGCATCTGACTTAATTTTCCCGGCTCCTTACTACTATCATGTTTAATGATAGAAGCAGTGAAATCAGAGGTCAGCTTGAAAGAAGCAGCCCTGGAGGAAACAGCCTACCTGGGCCAGAAAGGAAGGTCCTTGGTGACACTTAGCAGTCAGTGCCATTTGAAATGTGTAAGGATATACATTAAAGGCCAGGTTCCGAGGTACAGGGCGAAGCTCTCTAGAACAGCCTGGACCAGCGAAGGCCCTAGTAGAAGGTATGACTCGGTTGTCTGAGTTGGGTTGACTAGAGAAGATTGAAGCAATGGAGATATCTGCTCTTACCTATGGCTCAAAGTTGCCTCTCAGTCTTGTCTTTACAAATGGAAAAAAAAATCATTTGAATACCTGCTCTCCCTAGCCTTCCTCCGCCCCCTTATCTATTCCTTCCAGTGGGGCAGGTATTGTTCCTTGTGGATCAATGTTCTCATTAGCCGTTATTTCCTCTGCTGGACCTATTCCCCACCCTCCTCTGTCTGCTGTGCGCCAGTGTGGGTAGAGGGAGGGTTGTGATATGACCCCTGTGGACTGGGTCACTCTATGGCTTCTTGTTGGGTTTGGCCAATGGCGTCTACCAGCAGGAGATTACAGGGCAAGAGGAGAGAGTTTGACTGTGTCTTTCCTCCTTCCTAGTTCCTCTCTGCCTTAGTCCCATTTCTCCAGAAGTAGCTGTTATTTTACAGTATAGCAACCACTGGTGGCTCTTTCACTGGTGGCTCTTTCTCTATGGTCCTAATTTTCACTGGTCTCCAAATGTATGGTTTCCTTCCCAAGGCCCTTAAGCCCTAGTGGGTACAACAGTTTCCACCTGTTGCTGGGCTCTGGGTACCTCTCTAACTTTTATTTCCTAAACTCTGACCTCCTCTCTATAAATAGTCCCTTCATTAAATTCTGTTTGAGTCTTCTAGAGTAGATTCTGCTTCCTGCCAGGGCTCTGACAAATACTAATACTAGTAAACTTTCTTTCTGGGAAGTGTCTGCCTGCAGGGAACACACTCCCTGCTCATCCAGCCTTAACTTGCACAGGGTCAGGCCTCAATGCAGAAGGACTGATGAGGTCCAGCTCTTCCTCAAGTTAGGTAGAGCTTCCGGGTGAGGGCTCATAATTATTAGCAAGCCCACTTGCCCAGGGAACCCAAGAATTTGGTATCTAATTTCTGTATCTACTTCTCAATTGATTCTGAAGTTTATACTCAGTCCTTCAAACACTGGTGTTTGTTTGTTTTTTTAATATATCTTTATTGATTCCAGAGAGAGGAAGGGAGAGGGAGAGAGAGAGTCAAAACATCAATGATGAGAGAGTCATCATTGCTTGGCTGACTCCTGCACACCTGGGCATGTGCCCTGACCAGGAATCGAGTCGTGATCTGATCTCCTGGATCCTAGGTCGATGCTCAAACACTGAGCCATGCCCGGCGTGGAAAACACCGGTGGTTTTCATGTCTTCTGCCTATGACTTTGCTCCTCCCCCTCAATGCCATGGAGTCTGTATACAAAGTGGCTTCCCCCACATGGAGGTAAAGCAGGACAAGTGCCCTCTTTCTGCTCTCCGCACAGGAATCCTCTTGGTGGACCCAAGACAGTGGGCAGAGCCCCGGGGACTAGAAGGAGAGAACAGCTGGGACAGGACAAGTTTCAGACTCTCTTGCAAGCAATTTTTGAAATCTGAGGAAGAAATCTGGAGAATTTCGCACTGCTGCACTTTTAATATGTACCCAGTAAACTCATGAAAGGATGAAATCCTTGCCAGACTAAGAATAACTAGTTGAAGAGTGGAAACCTGCCTGTGGGTGAAGAGAGGGCCATTGTTAACCAGAAGGCTGTCTTTGGTGTCTTATCATATAGGAAAGGAAAGGATATTTTCTCTTCCCAACTTTCCCTTGGGAGAAATAAAGACTGTGTTATGGTACATAGCCTTTCAGGGCTGTGATCACAAATAGGGAAAGAGTGGAGGGAGCCGTACTGATATTTGTAGCATGAGTATAAAATAAACAACAAAGCCAATGCAACCCTCCTCCCCACTTTGTCCCATGAACTACCCTAGTCCCTCCTCCTGGCTTCCCGAGGAGGGGGTGCTGCTATAGAAACACCTCAAGGACAGGGATCTCTGTGGGGGGAGGAACCATCGAAAACCTTTTATTTCATAAGCATTTATTACATGTTTCTTATATTTCATTGTCTGCAACAATGAGGGGCCCTGGGCAGGAGAGTGACAGGTTAGGGAGAGCTGGGAAGAGGGCTGGGCAGGAGTTAGTAATACGTGGCTGGGTGTATCTGTTGTCCCATGGCCCTCAGTCCTGCGAGGGAGGCAGCGAGAGTCCCCTTCATCACAGAGCAGTGTGACGGCCCTGGGAAGGGGCGGGTCCAGAGAGGACACCCTCTCTTAGGGCTGTCTCACTCTCTCCCTTCTAAACACGAGGAAACCGAAGCTGGGAAGTTAAGTGACTCATGTTGGGTCCCACAGCTCCTGAAAGGGAATCTTTGATGAGACCTCTGCTTCTGGGTTGAGGAATGTGTGAAAAAGGCAAAAAGAGGCATCTTTTTTTTCTTTCCTGTTTTTTTTTGTTTGTTTTTTTTCCCCCTTTCTCTGGATTTGGAGAGTTGGGCTTGTGTGCGGAATCAGAAGTGGGGATCCTGGTTTGCTAAACTACCCTAACTGTGGCAGAAAATGAATACAAGCGAGTCTTAAATCTGGAATGAAATACTTTCCAGTTGTTTTGAATCTGCACTGCTGTATCTATGCTGCGAGTGCCCAAGTGAATTATTAAGAACCAAGCAGCTTTCACAAAATGAATGCAAGTCTATGCCTCAGGAATAAAGCCTCAAACGCTGTTGCAAACATATGTCAACGGCATGTTTGCGTAATGCAGTGGCTTCGAGACCCATCTGAATTTCCAGCGTGTATTTAAAAATGCTTAACGCAGCAGATTCTTCTTACTCAGCATTCCTTTAGTGAAATAGGGGTGTTGATAAAGTCAGTTCTCACGGGTGATGGGGACTGAAAACGAGGTCACTAAGTACAGATATTGACCTGTTTTGCCTGTGTGCTCAGCAAAGGTAATTTTTAGAAGAATTTCAAACAAGAAAGAAATGAAGAATGTGGGACAGAGTGAACACCCGAGCAAAGTGGGGTCTCCTTTTAGCTTCCCGAGCGATCCAGAGAGCCAGGCTGGGAAAAGAATGGGCCTTGATCAGGTAACACAAAAAAGGCTAATTCCATCTCCAAAGATAAAGAATTGTGTTTTTATGTTTTTATTTTATTTTATTTTATTTTTTTGCTTTGCATAGCTTGAGGAAAGCCTAAAGCCAAGAGTAATGTATAATCTTATTTTCAATTACTTTATTTCTCAATTACTTTTTTCCCCAGCATTTTATGAGCACTGTCTGCACTTTCAATTAGGCATGCTCATGCAATAGCAATTTTGTCTCCAACTTAACGAATTATTAATTGAGGACCCAGATGTGTTTTACGGAGCAATGGAAGCTAAAATCAATGGGTGTCTAACCTGAGGGTTAGGCTCAGGCAGTGCCAGAATGAGCCAAATCTATTCTGAGACCACACTAATGAGAAGCTAAGTGATCGTTGGAAAACAGCGCTACGGCAGGGTGACATGAAACAGGCCTTTGTATATGCTTTTTTCTCCATTTTTTTCTAACCCTGGGAAACATAACCATTTGATTCCTTTTGATGGTTCCCACCGGTACCACTAGGTTTTCCCGGGAGTTATGATCAATGAAGAGTCACGTTTGAGCTTATGCCTGAGTTGGAAATCTGGAGCTCCTCCTAGAAATCAGGGACGAGGGAGAGACTGCCCCGTTTACTTATTCCTGCTCCGTGCTCCCAACCCGCTTTCCCAGATGACACTTTCTGCCTGGGGCATCAGCTGCGTCCCCCAGGGGCCGTGGGTTCCAGCAGTGGCACAGAGCGTCGTTCCTGTAACGAATCTGGCCCCAGAAGCCAGTACGCACCAGTGTAATCAAGGAGAGGGGCCCGAAAGCTAAGATTTGGGGGTGTAACTAGGTGGTGGACACAGTGTAGGTACTTCATACATGTTGGCTTGTCTGCTCCTTGGGGCACTGCGTGAGCTTGAAACTAGAGCTGGTCCTCCTCACCCTCAGAAGAGAAAATCCAAGCTTAGGGGAAAAGTGCTTTTACCAAGTTTTCACTGCTGACAAATGCCAGGGGCCTATCTTCAGGTTGGTATGTGTGGAATCAAGATGCAGCACCAGGCCAACTGGTTGGAAACCTGGGAATCTTTTTTCCTGTGCCAGGCTGGCTCCCTCAGGGGGAAAGCCTTGGCTGTGGCTTTAGTAACCTCACTGAGCAAATGTAACTTCAGACAAGCTATGGAAGCTCTTAGAAACAATTTCCCCGTCAGTAAAATGGCAAAGTTGCCATCGACGTTGCCAAGGAATACTCTAATTCCTGAACAGTTTTACTCACCCATTGGCAAATTTTTCTGTCCCATTCAAATTATTTTGTTTTCTGCTTCCAATCTGATCTTGAAAAAGTGAGAGACGATGAACATTTTCTTGAAGGACATTTCAATTTACCAGGAAATAAAGCTAAGGAAGGACTTTGGAAAGGGGGAGGCATTTCTTTCTGTGTGGAAATCCTTATTTACCATTTATAATCCCAGTGTATTTTTGAATGTGTTTAAATGTTTCTTTATGGGATGGCATTCAAATATTATACTGTTTTATTTTCCTATGTGAAATCAATTCTATGGAGACTGACTGTGATGACACAAGGCAAAGATTATAGGGATCTATATACTGCTTTTTAATACCTTATAGATTTTAAACAATACAGTTGATGTAAGCTTTCCAAAAGTAATCAAAATATAAAAACAGTGAGGAAAACATTCAATTATCTATAAAAAGAGCTTTTAATATGAAAGAGAATTTAAATCTACAAAACTCCTTACACTTCACATTTTTTCTTAGACTTAAATTATAAGGTAAACATTCCAGGGTTGAGGATTTTATACTAAAATTAGAGAATTCACTTAAATTAGGATACAAATCTAGCCACCTACTCTTTATGACAGACACATCTAAAATAAAATGCCACACGATGCTTGTATTATACACACACACACACACACACACACCACACACACACACACACACACACACAGAGTAATATATTAGACAAATGGCAGCACAGAAATAAAATACCAGAGGTGATAACAATTCAGATGAAGTAACCGAAAGCCTTAATCAACATGGGGAGCCATAAATAAAGATAATCCACGGAGAATATGAAGGACCTGTGAACCGTTGAATGCCTAACACCAGGGCAAAGAAAATTAGCAAAGTAAAGCTCAGTGAGAGTAAGAACCTGGCAGATCAAATCGTTTTTAAAACCATAAGGATATACAAGATTATGTTACAAAACTGGCAAAAGTCATGGGATTGTGTGCCTTATAAAATGCAAACTTTTCTCTTGTGACCAAGAACCATAGGTAACAAAATAAATAAATAACAACATATAACTGACTATAGCACAAACCTTCATAAATTCCCAAAGGTGGAAAATTCAGAGGCCACATTTTTTGGCTAAAAACCCCAAAGCACAGACTTGTAAAATAAAACAATAAAACATTTTAATTGTCTATAATAAAAATTAATTTAAATAAATAGAAATACATATGAAATAAAATCATAATTCCAAATAATTTAAAGATTAACAAAAATTAGATCACTTCATATAAAACCATATGGAATGCATCTAAAAGCATACTCAGAAGAAAAATTAGTGCTTAGAATTATTTTATTAATAAACAAGAAAGACGATAAAAATGGGTTAATCTTAAACTCAAGAAATTTTAAACATGAAAAAGAAATTTTAAAAATAGAGAAATTTATATAAGAAGTGTGAACAAAAAAATATACCAAGGAGGAAATATTAATAAAATTAAAAGTTGGTTAAATTAAATGGATAATTATAAGTTTGTAGAAATAAATATTTGCAACAAGAAAAGTAATCAGAGCTACCAGAGAAATTTCAGTTAGTAAATATTATAAACAACTTTATGTAACACTTTATGAAAAGTGAATACAAATAATTTAAGGCCAAAAAAAATATTCTAGGATAACTTTACAAAATAAACTCAGAGTTAGAAAGCACAAAAAGATAATACTTTAAAAAATATATTAAAAGTTTTCATGTCTAACCTTAAAAACTCTACCAACCAACATGAATTTGCAGGTAAATTTTATCAACTCTTTTAGCGGGAAAATTGTATATTATAAGATTATTTTGGGACATAGACAAATATAGATATCTTATTAAGTTCATGTAATTTTATATCAAAATGTGATAAAGATGGCATTGAAAAATCACACTACAGAAGAATATAGTTGAGGTGTAAATGAAGAAAAATATAATGTAAATAGCATTCACAGAAATACTGATATTATATGCCATGTGGAAGTAGCAATTATTTCAAGAATGCAAGGTGGAAAACCTTAGAAAACTAACCACCTAGTATGCTCTAGTGTTTTAAGGTATGATTGTGTTAATAGATAAATACATTAATAACATTCTACATTTGCTACTGTTTTAAAAATAGTAAATAAAAATAGAACAGACTCTCCTTAAAAAGTTGTAAACTATATATTTAACAGCAACAAATGCTGTTGTAAGTGTGCTGACACATTTCGTTAAAGTCCAGATCAAATAGGAACGCTGACTGTCACCACCACACCTCACTCAGCATTGCTTTAGAGTTTCCAGCGAAAGAAGAGACGACATAATAGCTTTATGTTTGGCCCCCTGACCGTAGAAGTCAGAGACAGGCTCTGATTCTAATTCTGGGACAGGCATTTTTGGGAGGTGGCTGGACAGACGTTTATTACCTGGAAGATCTTGAGCAATTCCTTAACCCTTGTAAGCTTCAGTTTTTCACCCGTGGAAAAGCTCATTGATCTCTCTCTTAGGAGGACTATGAGGATTTAATCTATGAGGATTTGTAAAGTGATTAGCAAAATGGCTGATACTTAATCAGCTCTTAATTAATAATATGGCTAGTACCTATATCATCTCCATCGTAAGTATTGTTATATTGTTATATTTTAACCAAAAATTAGGAAAATTCAATCAGGTGACTTGCTAAAAGGGAAATAAATTCAAGTTATTTTATTTATGTTTACAAAAACAAACCAGAATATGTATTGGGAAAAAAAGCCAAATCCAAACGATAAAATACAAAACAAAACAAACAAAAATCAAAGCTAAAATTATAAAACCTGAGGATAGACATTTAATATAAATCTATATAAGACCAATAATAAGAAATCTATAAAGTGTTACTAAAATATATAAAACAAGATTTTAATAATTAGAGAGTTGTATTCTTCTGTAGGATGGGATGATGTCTCTCCTCAAATAAAATGTACATTTATTTAATTTAATGGAAATCAGAATTCTGTCTTTTGCAAGAAATTCCAAATGCCAGCTGTAAGAGTAAATGTAACAGAAAGGTCAAGAAAATATTGATAAATTTGACTAATGAAGGTGTGCGTATGTGATTAGAATACAAAATATACTACAGAGTAACATTAAATAATTATACACAAGGGTGATAGAAATCAAATTCAGAAGTCCAGAAAAACAGAACAACATATAATGAAATTTTATGAGATATAATGTTTCAAAAGAGTGAGAAAATAAAAGGCTATATGATAAATGATTTTGATACAAAATGCTGTTTATATTGAAGAAAGTGTTAACGCTCTTCCACACAGCATACACAAAAATAAGTTCCCAATGAATTAAAACTCTCAAGGTTTAATTTAAAGGCTAAAAATTAGCATAAGCTACAGGGGAATATTTTTCTTTTCTTTTTTCATTGAATTTACTGGGGTGACACTAGTTAACAAAATGATACAGGTTTCAGGAGCACAATTCTGCAGCACGTCATCTGTACACAGTATCGTGTGCTCCCCACCCCAAGCCAAGTCTCCACCCATCACCATTTCCCCCCAATATTCTCCTCCACCTTCCCGGGGTATTTTCATAAGCTTGAAGTTTCTGAAGTATGAAGCGAACTTCACAATGTATTTAGAAAAGTGTTGACTGGTTTGAGTATGCAAAAAATATAAATTTTGTTTGGCAGAAGACAATATAAATTAAAACAAAAAAATAACTGACTAAATGATAGAAAATGCTTTTAATGCATTTTCCAATGTAGATCTATTATCTGTAATACATTTTAAATCCCCTACTACTTAATAAGAAATAATTTTTGAAAAACAGTGAAATAAACTCATCACAGAAAGACATATGCTACATGATTTCATTTATAGGAGGAATCTAAAATCATCAAGTCATAGAATCAGAGTAGGGCCCAGGTGCTGGGGGAGGGGGTAACAATGGGTATAGAGTTATTAATCAATGGGCATAGAGTTTCAGTCAAGCAAGGTCACTAAGGTCTAGAGATCTGCTGTACAGCATGGTACCCATAGTCAACAATGTATTGTACACCTAAATATTTACCAAGAGGTTAGATCTCATTTTATGTATTCTAATCATAATAAAATAAAAATTTTAAAAATAAAAACACCCAAGCAATTCACATAAGAATAACATAAATGTAGGAAAACCAACCTGAAATGAAGCTAACATTCAATAATTATAAAGGAAAGGTAAAATAAACCAACAACAGCAATAATGAAAAGAGTGTTTGTCTTTGGGAGATTATCTTGTTTTACTTTATACACAAAATAATTAAGAGTAATTAATAATCAATATCCTTGCCCTCTGGCTTGCAGTAGGGCTGGGAGATATCCAAGTTACCCAGAAGAAATATAAGGAGAATCTGAGTTAAGAGCATTTGTTCCAACACTCCCTGTCCTGTCAGGTCATCATGGATTGGCTGTGTCCCACTATTAAAAGCCACTTCCCTCGACAGGCAGCCCTCCTCATACAGATCTCTCTCTCGTTTCTGGAACTGCTTCTTTCTTGCCTCTTTGACCTAAAAGTAATGGCTGTCTGTGACTATCGCTGAGACATCGCTCTATTGTTACTTTCCCCAAGTACTTGCCCACACCTTTGTCAACAGTCATGATGATACTTCACTTATCCATTCTGAATGTGGAACTGTTTCTTTCATGTCAAATGCCCCTCTCCAGTACTTATTAACTCTAATTCCCTGATGGAACCCCCCTACCTCAGGTGAGGTTAACCCAGGGTGGAGCCACAGTTTGGCCAATATGATTATTTCATTCCTCAAAGGACATCGATTGACTTGGGGATGGACATCGATTGACTTGGGGATGGACATAGAACTTCCTGAGCTGGGTGATCAGAGGCAAGCATAGGTTTCTGCTTTAGTCAAAGGAAAAAAAGCAATCTCTTCCCATTGTATTGATCTTTCCCCTGGTCCACTGAAAGCCTAATATGTCTGGTGGCCATTTCTGTCCCCACATGGGAAATGCCTGAGAGAATGATGGCAAGACAGTCAAAGCAGAATTGGGAAATGAAGACCAACGTATTCCTGATGATAGAATTCAACCACATATCTTTAGTCATATCTTTACCTTGAACAATCCATGAACTCAAAAGATATGTGAGCTGAGAAACACCCTTTTTTTTTTCTTCTAATTTCAGTTGCAACAAAGGTTCCTGAACAATATAAATATCATGTGACCTTATCCCCTCACCCCAGGGCCATGGCCTTATTCTTATGCTGGTCAGCTATCTATGTCATAACTTTGTGTGACAAACTGTGCTCTCAGATTCAGGTGATAGTTGATACCTGGCCTAATCAGGTTCAGATTATTCAGCTTCTCTCTCTCTCCCTTTCCTTCACCCCCCCTTTCTCCATCCCTCCTTCCTTTTTTTCTTCCCTCCTCCTCTCTCCCCTAGCTATCTTGAAATTTAAACTAGAAAAATGGGTAGATTTTATGATTCTTTCAAAGAAACAAGAAAAAAAGGGCAATTACTTTATAGATAGCTAGTATCTTGGCACCCTGGTGCCATTTCATGGAGCTCCCAGTGCCAACATCTCAGAGCTGCTGGGAATCCAGGCAGTTCTCCAGTTCTGATCTCCATGAGTTTGAACATCCCTTAAGAAAAAATACTGTTAAATCCCTATCCCTTATTTCTCCATGTATCTTCATGTAATTTTGTTCAATTGAACTGTTGAATATAGATGACTAATCCTTTAATAGAAAAAAAAAACTTAGCTAAAGAATTTATTGATGTGGAACCATGTTCATTTTATGTTTGCTGAGAAAAGTTCCTTAAAAGAATATCATTTGGTTTCAAACATCTCTTATCTTTTCTTCACCTCTCTCTCCCAGGTTTACTGGTATTGATATTGATGCTTATGTGAATATATATCTACAGTTACACCTCTTACATGCATGTCTATGCTTGCACTTGTGCTTACTTCTATGTTCACATTGATACCTACTTTTATATTAACAAGTTGTTATGTTGAGAGTCAGTTTTGCCTCAGAAAAGGTTATGAACCCTGACTATTATTCAGGAAACAGTCTGAAAACCAAAACAATAATTTTTCAATCACTCAAATATTTTCCATGTTTTTCTGAAACACCATGAATATAAGTCATACCACCTAACAACACATTTTCAAATGCTCCCTTTCCCTTCCTATACATGCCCCAGCTTTCTCTTACCACCATCACCTAGCATCTCCTCTCAAATGTTTCCCCTACTTCAAGCCAAAGCTTCTCCTTTTAACGTCCCCACTTACCCTGATTTGGA
The DNA here is from genome assembly GCF_964146895.1 of Miniopterus schreibersii. Classification (NCBI taxonomy): domain Eukaryota; kingdom Metazoa; phylum Chordata; class Mammalia; order Chiroptera; family Miniopteridae; genus Miniopterus; species Miniopterus schreibersii. The sequence goes on along the minus strand of NC_138101.1, from coordinate 9,646,756 downwards.
ACGCCTGATAGCCAAAGAGCAGGTCTAGAAACAGGTGGATGCTCTAGAAATAGAGAAACAAAGGAAGTGGAGAGAGCAATTGGTAGGCCCAGACAGGAATCTCTTTGACAGGCACAAAATGTGAATGAAGTCTGGGAATTCCCTGGTTAGTTTCTGCTTTGTTACAGAAATTATAAATTTGCAGAAAACCTTAGGAATTCAACCATATTTCAATAGTGGCCGTTTCTGAATGGGTATCAGTTTTTTCTTCAACAATATATTTCTACATGTTTTAAAATAGGCGTATGTTGCTTTTGTAATCACAAAAATATGAAGTCATTGACAGAATTAATGTTTGAAAGGTACACATGTCTAAGCAAAGCAATACTGAAACCCTGAACCTACTTAGAGATGTATTTATTATAGGAAATGAGGCAGTCTGCCCCTACACGACTCCCCTACTGGGTCCATCTCACCTACTGCTACTTCCCTTAGGGCCCATCACTCTCCTAACAGGACTTGGATTTGCAGTGTCTTGAAAATGGCATTGTGCGAGGCACAGCTTGTTTCCTGAAAATAAATCTCCGTTCTCTGGAAAGGACTGAAGTAGGACCCACACACACTCTGTTTATCTTCTCAATGTTGGTGCTTGTGCTTTGGTGTGATGAGTTTTGTAGGCTCGCAGAGCACCTACCAGGTTGTTCACCGCCCAGCTGCAGGCATCCCGTGACTTCAGGATGTCTGTGGGGCCCTCACTTTTACGATGCCTTCATAAATTGGATGAAGTACTCTTCTGTGCCTTCTTCTTGGCAGAGAGCCTAACAAATAAAGGTTAAGCTTGACTGCTTCAGTAGAAAAGAAGAAAAATATTTCCTCAGCACTTGTGAAGGTCAGCATGACTAAGTTCCCATTAGTCACTCTCAAGTAACTAGGAAATGTGAATAGGTAGAGAGGTTCTGACTCACCCACTCACTGATTCATTAGATACTTAAGGAGCACTTCCTGCAGATGCTGGAGACCAGATGAGCAAGACACACTCATTGCCCAGGAGGGACTTCTAGAATAATGGGAAAGATAGACATAAGCAGATGGAGTAAAAAAATGTTAATGCTGGTAATCACAATGAAAAAAGTCACATTTACTGATTTCTCTTTACCACGTGCCAGAAACTATTCCAAATGCTTTGTATATCTTATATCATCCCTCAACAACTTACAGAAGAGGGTATTATTATTTTGTACATATTCTAGATAAAGGAATTCAAGGCCAAGAGTTAATAACTTGTTGAAGGTCGCATGGTAATAAGTAGTAGAGCCAAAATTCAGACCCAAGAAGTGTGACTCCAGTTGAGAGCTATAGTAAAATAGTGAACCCAGTACTGTGGGATCCCAGAAGGAAAATACCAGCCTCCTGGTAGCAGGAGCTTTATACATATTATCCTATTTTAACTTCCCATAAAGCATTTTATTTTATTCTCTTAACAACTCTAAAGCCCCCATTTTCAGAGAGAGAGATAAAGGCCAAGAAAAGGTAAAGGTTAAGTCATACACGTAAAAGCAGCAGCCAGGATATAAACTCAAATCTGTTTAGATCCAACACTGACCTTCAGACAGAAGAAATCACACATGTAAAGACAGAGAACTGGGGAATGGTTGGCATGCTGAGAGAGTTTTCCCAATTGAGTGGGCCTTTTTTTAGGATTTATAGTCAGGGCCACCCATATAATGTGAAACATAGTAATGCAGTATCCCTCACGCAAAAAGCAGGAAAAATTTTAAGAGTATTAAAATATAAATTTCTCTTTTCTTCCACACACTCTCAATTTATATGGCTTTTTATTTGCTATTTAATATCATTCTAAGCAAATAAAAATCACAATTTTAAATTATTAGCATGTCTTTCTTGTCATCTTTTTACTGTACAATGCCAGTTTCAAACAAAAATATAACCATATTTTAGGCATTATGGAATCACCAAATTTATACAGTTCGTATTTTGTAGCTCGTGCATCCAAATGTAATTCATTCTTACCAGTAGAGTAAAAACACAGCATAAAACTAACTCAGCTGGTTTTATTTCACTTTTTGAAGTTCTACCCACACTCCCTGTCTTCAGCTTACTGATGAACAGGGAGGAATGTAAAAGATAAGAAACTCTAGTTTGCCCTATATTTTCCTTTCCTTTTATGCCATGATTCTCATCATAAGTGACTGGCTAAAATGGAGCAGCAATTTCAGTAAGAAAGGATATGATGGCATTCCCTGGTCATTTGTGTTTCTTAGAACACCATTGTCTTCTTTCTGATTGAAGAGAGTCTGGTTTGAACAGAAGACATGGTCTCTGGAGGGTGTCGGGGCCCCACTTACTCAGAGAGGCAACACACTTCACACTTACTCCGAGTGCTGCCGAGCTCCCAGGCATTGTAGGCCCAGGGGGATTCTGCGCCCCTGTGGTGTAGTGAGCACTATATTCAAATGGAGCGACAAGTCACAGTGGACATTCTCATTCATATAGATCTGCTTTTGCAGGTGCTCCACTATCCCATAGGATGTCACTTACAAAACATATTTTCATAGGTAAAGTTATTAAGAACTTCAGGACAGTAACAGCAGAGCATGACCCCAGCCATGGGACCTTCTGAGGGCCAGGTCTTATGTTCCTCGCTGGTGCTGAACACTCAGGGACCTGGCTTTTTGAGCCATGAAGAAGCAAGAGATAAGAGCAATTTATAGAAAGGCAGCTTTTATTCACTCACTCATTCAGTGGATGGTTAATAAACACCTACAGTGTGCCAAATAATGTTTCTGGTGTTTGGGATACTTCACGGGTAAAGAAGAGAAAAGAAAATGTTGCCTTCACGGAGCTTACGTTCTATTTTTCTTTGAGGAACAGGGTAGATTTGTAAAATCTGAACCATCTGTTGTTACTGGAGGAATATTAATGACTAGAATTCAACTAAAAAGAACCAGACCCTTTGAAAAAGAAAAAAATCTCATTATAGAACTGGTTTCCAAAGATGATTCTACATGTTGGGATCCATTAAATGTGTAATATGAGGATAGAGCTCTGTTCTCTTTTGGTTGTTTTTCTGGTTCAAATGTCAATGAGCTAAATCACTTTTATTCATTTGTTTGCTTTATTATATTTTTTTCTTTCTTGGCAATCTGTGTAAGCAAAAACCTCTAATTAGATTTGTCCTAAATTTTCTGCATGTTTTGGTAAAACAAATGCAATGCAGCTATTCAGTTTTCCATAGAAACCTGCAATTGAGAAGGGCTGTATTATATAATTAATAAATCACTGATTGTGGTCATCATTTTGCCAAATCTGTTTTTTCAGCAAGATGAGCCATTAAGCAACGGTCTCTGTTACCAACCCTAGGAGGCGGCATAGGAAAAATGGGGCTTTTTCTAGCCCAGAGGTTCTGGAACTTCAGCATGCTCAGCCGCCTGGGGCACTGGTTAAAACTCAGGTTTCTGGGCCCACCTGCCCTATGTGATTCAGAAGGAGAGGGGTGGTTCCTGAGATGACGCATTTCTAACAAGGTTCCAGGTGCTGCTGCTGCTAGTCCAGTAAGTGGACCTTGCTAACCTCTGGAAGTTCGAAGATAGAGGCTCTAAAATTCCCTTTATACTTGAAACTCCTGTGGGTTTATTTATATGTATCATCATGGGCTTGGGACCAGAGCATTCTTTCTACTAGCTGAGTGACAGGCTGAGACTAAGAGATTAAATGGAAACTGTCATTTCTATCCTTGTCTGTCCAGTCACCGTATGTGAGTGTGAGCGTGTGTATGTGCGTGTGTAGGTGTGTTTGTATGTTTGTATAAAAAGATGGCAGTAGAGGATGGGGAAAGATAAAGAGAGATAAACAAAGAAAAAGAAAGGACAGGAACATCAAGGGAGAGAAAGGAAAGACGTCCCAAAGAAAGAGTTCCATAATCTCAATCTGTCCCTACCTAGGAAACAAAGGGGTAAAATAAACCTAGCCAGTTTTATGGGTAACTCAAGTCTTATAAGAGCCAGCAACAAAGAACATATTTCATCACCAAGTTATTGTACAGGCACTTTTACAACTTTATCTTGTTAGGACTGCCTTATGATCCTTTGCAGAACATCTTTCCAGCTCCTTTTAGAGATGAGACCTCTGCCCTTGTCCTTCATGTCACTGTCCTGAGTCGACACAGTAGGTGGTAGGGACATTCCTGGAAGCCACTCCCAAATCAGGACAGATAGTAACTAGGCAGAACCACATAAACACACCCCACCAGTCCCCAAGTAAATGTCTCCCCATGTCAACTTTGTCTTAGCTGGATCCAAATAAAGTTGTGGCCACTCCACTATCACCTGACACAAGTGAAAGTGTGACAGAAGGGAAACAGGGGTGGTAGAGTGTTTACAACACATAAAACCTGTTAACACATAGCTGCTGTCTCTCTAAGCTCTTGGAAGGTGTGTTAGTTTCCCAGGGCTGCCATAAAAAATTAACACAACCCTGGTGGCTTAAAATAAGAGACATTTGGATTTCTCCCTTGCCCCTTCCAGCTTCTGGTGGCTCCAGGAGTTCCGTGGCTTGTGGCTGTACAACTCTGCCTCCATCTTTTCCTTCTCTGTGTGTCTCTCCTTTGTGTGTTTCTTATAAGGACATTTTCATTGGATTTGGGGCCTACCCAAATAATCCAGGAGGATCTCAACTCAAGATCCTTAACTACACCCACAAAGTCCCCTTTTCCAAATAAATTCACAGTCACATGTGCCAGAGATTAGGACCACACAGTCACATCTTTGAGGGTATTGGAGTGGGCACCGTTCAGTCCACTACAGACGGGACTCATCCAAGAGAGGACATGAAACATAAGCTTCACGAGCATACAGTGCACCTGAGGGTACAGGAGAAATAAGTAAATAACTCACGCTAAGATTCTAGAGGGAGCTGAGCAGATATTTAAATTTGGGTCTTTGAGGCACTTTCCCCTATGCTAATCTGCCGTTGAATTATATTTACAAGTTCCTTGAGCAGAAAGATGATTTAGAAAAATGTATGTGTTTCCTCAAACCTTTTTGCAAGGAAGAGACAGAAATCAAATGAAATATTACCTTTCCACAGCTCGTTCGTTTCGGATACTCCCAAAGCCTTCCGCTGGAGAGTTATCGGCACAGACTGAGGGAGGAGCCCCGCCTCTGGCTCCGTCTCTCTCTCCCTCATTCCTCCTTCTGCCCCAGTTCTCAGCACCTTCAATTGTTTCTTTTCTTGAGCCTAGTTTATTTCTACCAAAGTCATCTCAATGACTTTATTTTCATTAACCTCATGGATTCAAAAGATGAAGCGTATTATGTGCATCTCCTTTAGGAAAATATTCTATGACTCTAAAAGCTATCTTCTCTAAGAATTTCCTATCACCAAGTCTCAGCATTTTCTAGCTTCTGAATATTAATCTTATTTTCAGCTGTGGATTATGAATGAGAGAGGATATCAGAGAAGCAAATTGCCAAAAGCTCTTTTTGAGATCATTATAAATAATGGGATATTAAATTCATTTTGAGAAATTATGCAAGTCATATTAAGTAAATTGTTTATGCAGTGAGGCATTTTGGTAAACACAGTTCATTCTCTTTGTTACAGCATGTAAGCAGTGTTTAAGTGAACCATATGCAAATCTTTAGGCTTCCTGCTATATTATAAAAACCTGAGATATCAAATAATAATATGCACTCTCATAAAATTAAGGCTTTGGTGCCTTTAACCCTAATTCTTTCTTTATTCCATTCTTAATTCTGCTAAACTAATAATGTCTCATTTCATATGCCTTCTGAAGTTATTACATTTTTCTTATTGGATTTATGATTTGAATAGATTTAGAGGAAGTAACCATCATATTAACTATTCCTTGGACTAGAGTATGTCCTTGTTATAACTGAGTAAAGGTGTATTCACCAAGCATCCATAGGAGTGCAGAATTGAAGTGATTGCATCCTACCTTCCAAAGGTTGAAAGTCTTCTAGGGAGAAAAGCCAGGTAGCCCAGAAAACCAGGATAGAGGCAGTATGTGTGTTCTTTAGTTTCCTTCATCAGTGTCCTATGGTTTCCACAGATCTTTCACCTATTTGGTTAAAATTGATCCTAGGTTTTTTATTAATTTTTTTGAACTTGTAAATAAGATTGTTTTTTAGTATCTCTTTCTGATAGTTTATTTTTAGCATATAGAGATACACCTGACTTTCATACTTAGATCTTATATCCTTTAACTTTTCTGAATTTACTAGTTCTAACAATTTTTTGGTTGTGTCTTCAGGGTTTTCTCTATATAATATCCTGTTACCTGCAAACAAAGACAGTTTTACTTCTTCCTTTTTGATTTTGATGTTTTGGGGACTATATTTTCTGGCTAGAACTTCCAGTACTATGTTGAATAAAAGTAGAGAAAGTGGGCATCCTTGTCTTGTTCCAGACAGAGCCCCCAAAGAAAAGTCCAGACAAGATGACTTCACAGTGAATTCTACCAAGTATTTAAAGAAGAATAAATACCAATTTTTCTCAAACTCCTCCAAAAAATTAGAGGGAAGGGAACACTTTAAAACATATACTATCAGGCCAGGAGTACACTGAAACCAAAGCCAGACAAGGACACTACAAGAAAAGGAAATTACAGGCCAGTATCATTGAAGAACATAGTTGCAAAAATCCTCAACAAAATATTAGCAGACCAAATTCAATAATACATTAAAAGGGTAATAAACCATGACCAAGTAAGATATATTCCAGGGATGCAAGGATGGTTTAACATCTACAAATCAATCAATGTGATACATCACATTAGCCAAATAAAGGATAAAAATCATATGATCATCTCAAAAGATTTTAAAAAGCACATTTGACAATCACGTCCACCAGCTAACTAAACACAGAACTGCTCATCTAACCCACAAAGTCATGAGAAATAATAAAGGGTGATTTAAAGCCCTTCTTTTGTAGTAGTTGTTCATGAAGCAATAGGTAAGACATATAGACATATTTTCTTTTACATGAAACACCTACTGCATGTTAACCTTGCGAGGCCTAAAAATACTGCACTGAAAAAGCCTGATTATCTTTGTTTAATCTGGTCAAATTTATATGACTAAATAGGCATTTGTTGTTGCTACTCACCAACTTTGTTCAAATTTCTAGTGCTGAAACTCGCTTTGTAAATCCAGATTTTTATGATCTGTATGAAACTTACTTTAGCCCTATTTTTCATTATTGTGTTTTCATACAGAATCCAGGTTTTCAAATTCAATTATCTGTACTTCCTAAACATTTTCACTTCTTCCTGGCCTTTGACCTTGGCCAAGTCCTCCGCCTTTTTAAAAATCAGTTTCTACTCATCTTTCACTGAGTAAAGCTGCACCTCTTCTGTAAAACTTTTGCTCATTGCTTTTTTGTAAGCTATTAAGTTATTATAATATGACATATGCAACAGTCAACTCAGCAGTTCCCCAATTACTTTGTGTACCTACTCTGTGCCAGGAACCGTGCTGAGACCGGGAGTTGCAATGGAGAGTAAGACCTCGAGGCTCTCAGATTATTGCATTTTGGTTATTTGTATTTTACTGCTCTAGATGCTCCACGAGAACAGAACAGGTTTATTAAGTGCATTTTAAAATTTTTAATGCTTTCTTTCTTTGGGTTAATTCATTCCCAAAAGATATTTGTGGAACAGTAAGTGAATGAGTAATGCAAATAATTTGGTTTAATATTCATCATTTAATCTGTTGCATAACAGCAAGCCCTTTAGAAGCTACAGAATCTTGCAACCAACTCCTAATACAAGCCATGAGAGAAAGAGCTTAAAATGGTCATTGAACAAGTCTTCACTCCATTAGCTCAAACAATTGTTCACTTGACTAGCCATCCTAGATATAAACATAATCCATGAACTTCTTATAAGCATCCTTTTTGTTTTTATTAGAAGTCCATACGATGAAACAGCATTTCAGTGAGGCCAGGATGAGCATTTCATTACCACAATTAATGGCTTAAGACAACACAAATATATTACCTTCAGTCAGAAGTCCGACAGGGGTCTCACCAGGCTAAAACCAAGGTATCAGTTGGACTACATTCCTTTCTGGAGGCTCCAGGGAAAAATCAATCTCCTTGTCTTTTCCAACTTCAGGAAACTATCCTTCCTCCATCGATACAGCCTGTAATTGTATTTCTCTGGCCATTCTCCTGTTGCTCCCTTTTTCTGAACACAGCTGGGCAGGTTCTCTCCTTTGAAGAACCCTTGTAACTATATTGGGCCCCAAATAGTCTTCCCATCACAAGGTCCTTCACCTTAATCACATCTGCAGAGTCCTTTTTACGAAGGCAACATATTCATAGGTTCTGGACACTAGCATCTGGACATCTGGGGCCATTATTCTGCCTCCTGCAACTAAGCCCTCAACTGCTTTTAAAATTTATTGTTACATATAAGATACTAAAACTCCCTGTGTGGGGATAATATTAGCCCTGTTTTTTAGGTGACGAAAATGAACCAGGCCGTTTAACTTGCCTAAGATCACACTATCAGCTTTTACCATGGGATGTATGACTCCACGGCCTTAATGCTATGACTGCTCTACTAGAGCCATATGCTGTTAGAGAGAGATGTGAACAGTTCTTCCTGATGCGGGATAATGAAAGAGAAAGGCTTCCGAGAGAGGGGATGTTCAAACCTGTGTTTTCAAGGATTTCACTATGAAGAACAGGTTGAAGAGACAGAGGAAGTGAACGTATTGCAGGTGGGAAAGTGACCGTAGCAGATGTTTCTGAAAGCCTGAGTGAGATGTGGGGTCTCGTCCGCAGAGCTCTGGCTGCCCATGACTAGCTGGGCAAGTCATTTCACCTCACTGGATGTGATTCCTGGTCTGTGGAAGTTTGCACTGCCAGTTCAGAGCACATTTCCTGCCATATGGCAGCACTAACAGAGAGGAATATCAAGTTGAACAATGCCAATCTGAATCTCTGCTTTAAGGGCAATGGACACTGCTCACAGAGACTCGATTATCTTCACTGATTGCTTGTTGATGGAGACCAGAGCTATCCAATGAGTTTTAAGTATAGCATTTATAAAGCACCCATAATTTATTTACAATAGGCCAAATTCTAGTATCCAGGGAACTGTGGTTTGGGAACCCAGACTTCATGGGGAAGATGAATGATTAAAAGGAAGAAAGAGGGTGACTCAGGAAACATTTAGAGATGTGAGACGCAATCTAGGGTTAGCTAAATCAGATGTGTGAAACTTGGTTGCTAAAGGAGATAAAGTACATGTTAAGTCTGAAGATGAATCTAGAAAATGTCATCATGGAGTCCTGTAGGCATGTGGGTCATGGGGGTTGGCCTGAGGAAGCCCATCAGGAAGAGAAAGACAGCCTGACCCCAAGTGATACATGGATAGGCAGGTGGGAAGAAGGGGGCCGGGAAATATGGACTGAAAAGAGGAATGATGGAGGAACAACGAAGACAAAGCATGCTTCTTGTATATTTAGCCAGGAGGAAAGGCAATTTCAGAATAAAGAAAGTCCTTAAGTGCAAGCAATTAAAAAAACATGAAACGAAACCAAACTAGAGCTCAGATATTAGTTTCTTTACATGTGGCAGCCAGTGCACCATCTGCAATGTGCTCTCACAGAATGGTCGGGTCTTAATGTCAGAACAGCAGGCCCCAGGTTATTGGGAATGGTTTCCTCACACGTGAGGTTTCCAAGATAGCACCAGGTTTCCAAGGCAGTAACCTAAAAGGAATACCAGTATGTTAATTCCTGTCCAGAGTGAGGCCTTCATAGAGGGAATTCAAGTGTATTTCCTTGGGTCTCTGACTTCACTGCAAACAAGATTGGGTGATATCTGCATGCACAGTGCATGGAGAAGGCTAGTGAAGTGTGATGGGCTACACTGATGGATAGATGGTCAGGCTTAGAAACATACTAAATAGAGGGAAATAAGGTGTTGATTCTATATGCCTATATAATTACTTTTAGTAGACTTGTATGTGTAGCTATGCATATTGTAAACGTGAAGACACTGCTGGGCATAAGAACAATTACCTAGGGCTCATAGAGATGAGAGGTTAGATACTAGGTTCTCCACTTGCTAACCTGTTCACATGGCCAATTAACACCCTCAGATCCTCAGGGTTCTTATCTGTGAAATAGAGATAATACCTGCTATAGTAATGTTACAGAAATGTCTGAAACCAAATGTGCAATAAGCAATGTAAAGACAGCACAGTTTCTCGAATAATTTCACTAAACTTTCATGAAATAAGTACTGAATGATATATAGTACGCATGTTACAGTAAGTGTAAGCAGGGGATGCATTTTTCTTTTACCATACCTTTGGGGGAAGTAGGCATCACAATATAGCTCTCTTCGGAACAGTCTTCCTGCCACATTCTACCTGAAATAGGGGGTCTTACGTGACTCAAAGCTTTTGAACCAGAGCAAGAATAAACATGAGCAGGTCTATTTCTGTAGCAGAGCCTTTGTGTAGTCTCCGCCCCCCACCTGTATTTGCACATGCAGAGATAACTTCACAGTCGGATGCCTTGTCTACCGTTTATGTTAATAAATCGCTGTTCCATGACCCTTTCATACTGTGGACGAGGGAGAGGCCATAGTTTATTATTTCTGCTCTATGGATTATATCACTGAAACTCTAAACCTTAAATGGCTCCATTTTGACCCCAACATTTTAGTTCATGGAATCTATCCCAAGTAAATAATCAGAGAAAGAGCTAGAGATTTATGTATAGGAATGTTCCTTGTGGTGTTATTTATTATAGCAAAACAGAAGAAAAATCCCAAATATCCAACTTTAAGGAGATTTATTGAATATATTATGGTCTATACATATGATGGAGTTTGCTCAATAGAGAAATGACATTTTTAGAAGGTTATTTCATGATATAATGTTGAGGAAAGAAAGAATCATTCAAAACTATTCATACAAGTATAATAAAAAATTTAAAATATTTTACAAAATACCAACTAAAGCATATATGCTTAAATGCTTTCATTTCTTTTCCTTTATAATGCTTGGATTATAGGATTTTTTGAAACAACCTTTCCTATCTGAGTAAAGATATCTGCAGTAAGCATAAATTGTTTCATTAGAACAAGAAAAAGAACACAATTTTTGAAAAACATAAAAAGGTTGTTTGTTGATATTGGAGAATTGAACATAAACACAACCTCTATTTTCACTATTAAAAATATATGTATTTTAATAAGTGTACAGATACAAATTTTGTTAAACTAGAATATTACATACAAGGTGTGGCAAAAGTAGGTTTCCAATTGTGAGTACATGAAACAGAGTTCATTTTTGTTTTATTATTTATTAATTATTTTATTATTTTCCATATGAACAACTGTAAACCTACTTTTGCCACACCCTGTATATATAATATACATTTACTTTTGAATATATGTTATATACATATACTTCAACATTGTTATGACTATATATTATATAACAATAGTATATATAATATTTATATTATATGTTAAGAAAATTAATTAATATAAAATTTTAATTAGTTTTAATTATATAGAAAAACTGGATTCTAGTTTACCAGAATAAATAATCTGCACGCTCCTTCATTCACTGTTGTTAAATCAATGAGAGTGACCCCCATAGATGGAGAAGAAATAGATAATAGACATTTTCAAAATATTTGTGGAATCTTCTATTTATATATCACATCTTGTAAAACAGGGTTATTTAAAATATGTATGTGACAATCTTCACTTTACCTCTTTTACAGTTTAAAAAGATTTCTGAACCTTAACCCTATTGACTTTTGGGGCTGGAAAATTCTTTGTTATGGGGAGCCTTTCTGTGCATTGTAGGATATTTAGCAGCATCTCTGGTCTCTCTATCTCTCCCCAAGTCGTGAAATTAAAAATGTCTCCAGACATTGCCAATTGCCTCTTAGGGCAAACAACATTTCTCTCAGTTGAGAATCACTGTGTTAAACAGTAGGTGTGTGACTGAGAATTATAAATATGTTAACTGGGAAAACTCAGTGGTCTCCTTTTCTAAATTAACTCATTTAGTTCTTGTGAAAATAACATTTATTTTAATTTTGCACTGTTTTGGTTGCACTAGTGATATGTAGACAGTCAATCTTGTTTGAAGATGTCTAATTTAAACAAATAACTATTTCAACATGTAATTGAGTGGAAGGGCTGATAATTAACTGCTTATCTGATTTTAATCATTTTCTTCCTCTAGTCAGTCTGTGTGTAGAAAAATACTCAATCTTACACATCACAGAATATCCCAGTCAACGATTTACTCAGTTTTTATGGGGGAACAAGCACATTTAGTAATCAGTAAAACATCTGTGTACAGTGTGCCTGGGTAACTTTGGGCAGGTCATTGCATTTCTCTTGGGTGTATTCTTTTTATGTATAAAAATTGAAATTGATACCAATATCCTTTAAAGATTTTGAGTGTTAAACAGAAAAGAGCAAAACATTGCAGTATTAAATCTGTCATTAAAGCTATTATTTTGCAGACACAGTACTAACTTTTAGGGCTACAAAGATGAATTAGATCTTTTCCTTGATTTCAAGCAGCTCACAACCTAAGGGATGAGACACGTACAAACAGTGACCACAAACTGCGTCAAGGGTGAGCCTCAGTCCTGCCTTTCCAGGGACGGAGTGATTTCCTTGGTGAAGCACTTTCCATATTAAAATAGGGAAAGTCCCCTGTAATCAGCGACAATTGGTAACCCTACTGATATGTGCTTCCACTGGGTTCTGCGAGAGCACAGAAGAGCATGTTTGACTTTGCCAGTGGGATTTACAAAAAATATGTCACATTTGCTCTTGAGTTTTCAAAGATAAAGTTAGGACTGGGAGGTGGCAGGCTTCCTGGCAAAGGATGGGGCAGGTGCTGACCACCGAGGATTAGAGAGCACATAGAATAGTGTGCAAATAATCTTATCACTGTAACCCAGGGTGCTATTTGCAGAATTGGCAATAAGCAAATTCAAGACCTAGGATAGCACTGGCAACAGGAATCTAGGCATTTAGCCTTTGGGCTATAGAGAGAATTAACCAACCCTAACCTGGAAGAGACATCATCTAATGGGCTTCAGGAAGAGAATTCTGACATTAAAATATGGGAAGAGTTGGCACCTGGCAAGTTAGAAGACTCGGGATCCTATTGAATATATGTTTCCAAGGCATTGCGGATAGAAAAGTATGATGAATGTAGGAAAAACCTGGGGGTGGAGGTATACAATTGATAAAGCTTATGACCAATTTAATGTAAAACACAGGGGACAGGAAGCAATTGAAGATAATATCTAAGTTTTTGGCGATGGTTAGAAGAGTGGAATGGTAGAGCCAGTCACAAAATTAAAAATATGGAAAGAAATGGAAGCTGTCCTGAGGTGTGGGGTGGGTAAAGATATTCAATTTATTAGCTACTTTGAACCTGGGGTATATGCGTGATCTCCATTTGGTCAATGATGTCTAGTTGGTAGTCCCAAGTGTAGGCTGAAGAGCTGAGCTTGAGGCTGGAAATGAAACTTTAAATGTTAACCACACAAAAGTCACTGCTGAATCTGTGGGACTTATGTGAGGTCACCCCAAGAGATTATGAGGGTCAGAAGAGGAAGTTCTGAGTATTGGGCTGCTAAGAAAAAGTTGGTTTCTCTCATTCTTTGTGTCTTTTCACTTACTTAGTGTCAGGAGAGACAGGTTCTCACCCACAAATACTGAAGGATTTTGACATATCTGGTTTTAAAAAAAATTGTCTTTGACGTTAATTTTGCTCTGACTTCTCAAATTTATTTAGGGACAACTTTATTGTTCTCATAGTCACTCTTATCCATAAAGAAGAAAGAAAAAAAGGATTTGATTAAAGTTAGTGCAGCTGGAGAGAAAAAAATACCAGCAACCAATTATGTCACATTTTCCTAAAGGTTCCCTGAGTTCATTTCTTGTTATTTTGAGTATGGGTGAAAAGAGACAGCAACTGAAATCACCTTCGAGTTGCTTGGCCCCAAATTCAGCTTCCTAAATTTAACTGAAATAAGCATAACTCCTTTTTGAGCCAAGAATTAAGGCAGTGAATTCAGCCATCAATTCCCATTGCATGTGATGTGAAATCTAACAAATTTTCAAACAAGCACTCTGGAAACAATTAAAAGTAAGCAAGCTGCCCTGATCAAAGGCTGCTGATGTTTTAAATTGCATTTTGGTCACCCACAACTAGTCTTCCAGAATGTGCCTGGCCCTGCTGGGGCCTGGAGCATAAAAAAAGAAAGTTTTTGTGGTCCTGCCCAGTGTGAGTTTAAGGCTGTGGGTCATTAGGAAGCAAACACATTAGGACTAAAAAAATAATTGTTTGGTTTATAGTCACTTGGGGCTTCAGCCTGAATCAGACCTCAGCTGTGGTGTGGTAATAGTACATGCAGTTCACTGGTATCTCACTGTCAGAAGCACATGGGATAACATTAACTTCCCAAACAAACATGCAGTTCCTGTTAATTTCAGAAAGACAAGTACCATCGTATTTACAAAACATACTTTGGATTTCCACGCAAACCTGGGAGATATAAATAAACATGTTTTGTGTAACATTTCAGCTCTGCAAATCCTCTCTGTTCTGGACACAATTTAAAGTTTGGGATTGTGGGTGATCTTTATCTCATGGTCAGGAATCAACCACATTTGACGGTGCATGGCTAAGAAATGGAGGGCCCACTTCACTCTGGTCCATCCAAGGAATGTTTTAATGCTGTTTATGACTTTAGACAAGACCCCAACTTTGGCTTACACATGTATTTTTGGTGCAGGGAACTCATAATATGATGCAATAATAATAATATAATAAAAAGTAGGATGAGTCAAGGCCTGTTGGCCTACATCCATGTCAGTAAACATATACTTATGAACTTGCAGTGATGGAAGGAAGTGTAACTCTCTAGTTCAAACCCTCACTTTACAGAAGAGGGAAACATGGCCAGATAATTTGAGATAACTTGCTGATGGTCTCAGAGTTCATCAGTGGCAGATACAGGACTGGAGACTGGGAGTTTGACTTCCCACTAACATTCTTTCCAAGGCACCATATTGCCTCCATAATAAAAAATAGAAAAAATAAAGTCCAAGGAGTATTAGGCATGTGAAAAAATAAACTATACTGTAGTAGTATATAAGCAAGTTATAATTGCCTGAGATTTACAGAGTTCACTGCGTTAGTACTTAAATTTAGTCTTCAAAAGTTCTTAATCCTCAGGCTTGAACCCAAGTATTATCTCTATTGAATGACCCCTTGCAATGAAATAGATTGTGTGGTTGGTTAAATTAGTAATCCCAATGCTGCCTTCCCCTAGAGTATTATATTATTACATATCCATGCCCCTGTGTTGTTCTTGTGGTGGGTGGAATATTCTTCCCTGCACCTTAACTTTGGGCTTGATGTGACTTAGAGAGTTAAGGGTTGTCCAAAGATTTGCATGTTAGCAAACATGATGGTAGAGACTTGAAGGGCGCTTGCACTATCAAACTTGCCCTTCTCGTTCCTGCCTTTCCCCGTGAGAATATACCTAGGGCAGCCACTGGTGTTACCCAGAATCAAAGTCAGTCGCAGCCAAGTCCAGCCTAGGGTAGCTGAACCCCAGCCGACTGCAGATGTGGGAGTGAGAAGCCATTGCTTACCATCAGTGCCTTTAAGACCAGGTAGTAGTTGATTAAACAATGTTACTATGATAACAGTGACTGAGGTATACTATTATCAGTGTGAATTCACTTATGTGACACTTTACTTTCTATAGCAGAAAATAAATGAAGTCTTGGCTGTCATGAGGTGCAGGTGGGTTCCATGGGCAGTTTGGGGCACAGGGTGTCCATGAAGATGGGCAGCCATGGCAGCCAGGGAGAGCTTGGCCCAGCGGATGGCCTGGATGGACCTGGAGATTATAGGATTGGACATTGAGAAAGACCAGATTATTGAGCTGGCCTGTCTGATAATGGGCTCTGATCTCAATATTTTGGCTGAAGGTCCTAACCTGAGTATAAAACAGCCAGATGAGTTACTGGCCAGCAGGTCAGATTGGTGTAAGGAGCATCGTGGGAAGTCTGATCTAACCAAAGCAGTGACTCGTGACTGAGAGTACAATGACATTGCAGCTGGCAGGCTATGAATTTCTGTCCTTTGTAGGACAGCAGACTCCTCTGGGGCTCTGTCCACTTGCAGGAAATTCGGTTCATGCAGATAAGAAGTTTCTTGACACATACATGCCCCAGTTCATGAAACATCTTCATTATAGAATAATTGTTGTGGGCACTGTTAAAGAACTGTGCAGACGCTGGCATCCAGTAGATTATGAATTTGCACCAAAGAAGGCTGCTTCTCACAGGGCGCTGGGTGACATTAGCAAAAGCATCAGAGAACTTCAGTTTTACTGAAACAACATCTTCAGGCAGAAAACAGATGAGAAGGGGAAAATCATGGGAGACGGGGAGAGAGGGAAGACTGTGAGTCGGTTCCGGCACTTGTGCTGCCACCACACAGGTCTCTGGGAGCAGCTCTGGTGGTGTTCACTCGGGTGGCTTGGCAGGCACCCCCTCTCCCTTACCTCGCCTCTCCAGGTTACTCAAGCACACAGCACCGGACATATTACTTTTCTCCTAACGTGCTGTTTTCATTTATGACACAGCAGCTCCTTTGTAAGTTCCGGGTCATGTCCATCCCTTGGTACAAATGGGCATTTGCTTTTAGACCATTTCTTTTGTTTTTTAGAAAAGAACAAAGCTAGTTCTATTGAAATGCAAAAAAAAAAAAAAGAAAGAAAGAAAAGAAAAGAAAGAAAAGAAAAGAAAAGAAAAGAAAAGAAAAGAAAAAAGAAAAGAAAAAAGAAAAGAAAAAAGAAAAGAAATGAAGTCTTGACTTCAAAGACCCGGAGCTAGGTGTAAATGTTGCCCAGCTGACTGATGCCAAGTGCTTCACTTATTCAACTTTCCCTCATTGCTTTACATCCCTGGAAGACTGAGTGATGCATTTTTAATAATTCTTATACTTCCCTTCACAGGTAGTTTGTTATGGACTGAATGTGAACCCCCCCAAATCATAGGTTGAAATTCTAACCCCCAATGTAATGGTATTTGGAGATGAGGCCTTTGGGAGATAATTAGGTTTGGATGAGGTCATGAAGGTAAGACCCCCAATGGGATTATTGTCCAAATTAAAGAAAGAGAGAGAGAGAGATAGAGAGCGAGCGAGCGAGCTCTACCGTGTGAGGCCACTGAGATATTAGCTGTCTGCAGCCAGGAAGAAGCTCCTCACCAGGAACAGAATCTGCTAGCACCTAACCCATAGCTTCCAGAACTGTGCAAGATGAATATCTGTTGTTTCGCCACCCAGTCTTTTGTTGTAGTAGCCCAAGTGGACTAATGAACAGTTCAATGATATCAAGTGTTTAAAAGCATGGTCCTTGAGTGTGTAAACCTGACCTTCTTTACAGCTTACCAAATTTATCTTCTCAGCCAAAATAAGAAGATGCGTAAGAGATACATTTTCTCCAAAGACTTCCATTTCAAGTAATATTTTTGTACCCCATTATATATCAGCCTGGCTGATCAAACCCATAGTCCACTTCAGGATGGGTATCCCAACAAGGTGGGTTTCCAGGCCCCTTTATGTAAAATTGCATCTCCCCTGGATTTCTCCTGTCTTCCTATCCCCTTTATCTTTCTGCTCAGAAACCGTGTAACACATTTTTATTTTACTTACTTTTCTAACTTCCTGTCTTTCTATCATAATGTAAGGCCTCTTCATTAGACATGTTTACCTGTTTTACCTTGTTATTGGTATTATTACTGTTTCTCATTGCTGTATTAACTAATGTCTAAAAGAATGCCTAGCAAGTGCAGTTCTGAAAACAAAAATGTAGAATGAATGAATTCATGAGAAGTTCGAGGCATGTAGAAGACAATCCTGCTTGCTTTATTTGAGACTTTGAAGTTTCTACAAGGGAATAATGCTGAAACTGAAGATTGAAGTGTGTTTAAATGTTGGCTTCATGTAGGTCAAGGGATGCTCTAAGACAATCAGTGAGGCCTGAGATAGGAAGGATGGTGCACACACACACACACACAAAGCTCAGGACCCAGTATCCACGTGGATGTTGTGAGAGTGGAACTAGTTCATGCTGGGTGTACTTCTCGATGCTTTCGCTTCATCTGGATTTGTTGCAAGAACAGGTAGATAAGGAAATAACATTTCTGCAGCCAGATATTTGATGAAACTCATTCAGCCTTGGCATCAAAGAAGAAATAGTATGTGGTAAGGGTGCAAATTCAGGAATTCAAAGCAGAAATGTTCATTGTCAGGAAGGTGGCCCTGAGGGGTGGGGAAAGTCCTGGGTCTTGGGAAGCAAGTTAGAGAGGCCAGGAAGAGAGTGACTTTCCAAGCCATACATCCTCAGCTTCAGGTTACAATTAGCCTTGATATTGGAATCACAGGTGGGAGGAGGTAACTACACCTTCAAAGATGGGGGGGGGGTAGATGTTTTGTGGAGGTGGCATGGTTCCTGGGAAGAGAGGCCATACATTGAAGCAGGGATGGAAGCATCCAAACAGAATGATTGGAACAAAGCTAATTATATTTTAATTATGAACAGAGGCTATTTTAATAATTCCATAATCATTTATTGAAAGCTTACTCTCTGTGGGCATATGCGGACTCATTTGGTCTTTGTCATAATCCCATGTGGCAAATGGTATTTTTAAATTATTTCTTAAGAGGGAAATGGAGTTAAAGAGGTTAAGTAACATAGCTCACATCACTCAACTAGAATGCAAAAAAGTAGAAAGCATTTATCTATTAAAATTTTTTTTCTCTCATTTGGTAACGAATAAACATTGAGCATCTGCTAGCCCTGTGCTAGCCCGAGGAACATATTGTGAATAAATTTGACAAATACTTGGCCTCATGGACCTGCCTCTAAGTGCAGCCTAAATCCCCAGGCTGCTGGACACCTGAGCCTATGCTTCGATCAACCTATGGGTGAGAGGGAGAAGGAGAGGATGGGTGGGATGTGAGTAGAGGGGAGGAAAGATCCATTACAACTGCAGTTCTCCAGACAGGAAAGGCAGGGGAAAGGAATTATTTGCCTTGATCCAACAGCAGGTGGAAATTCATGAATTTATCTAGTCCATTGATTCAACAAATATGTATAGAGTACTTACTTGCGATGGTTCTGACCCTGATTGAGGTGCCAAGGGTACTGTCATAAGCAAGGCACTGAATGAGTAATTCAGTAATTTTGGATAGTAACAGAGACTGTGACAAAGAGTGACTAGGTTTTCTGAGAGCAGCATTAGACAGGGGGTCAGGGGATGCTATCTCAGAGCTGAGAGCTGAGTACAAGAAGAAAGCATCCATGAAAGAGTATTTGCAGGCAAAGGCTGGGAATGGGGGGGATTTATTCCAGGCAAAGACTCTGCAAGAAACGTCAAGGTGAGTATTAATAATAGAAGTGGGCTCTGGAGTTAAGGGGGCATTTAAAGGGCAAGTGGGTGGCCTGATATGACAGGGTGGGAATCACATACTGCTTTACTGATCACAGTGAGGGGCCACTGATCTGGGGAGATGATGGAATCTTTTTCTCTTCAAATTATTGTGGTTTCTCTCTTTGAAGGCTCACACCCCACAGGAACTGAAATAGGCTGTGTCTCACCTTCAGGAGATTAATAGGAACATCCCCTGGTAAGCCCAGGAGGAGAATGTCCTCAAAGGCATTATTTTTCTGTGTTTGAAATACCCTGTGTTTGGTCAGTAGTAGGGGAGCCCGCAGCACTAGCTGAGGCCAAGCGTTCTTCTCTGTGTGTATGATTTTTCAATTGGAGATTACATGGCACTTTGTTGATAAGATCATTAATGGTTTTTCTAGTTGTTATTAATTGTTTTTCATCCATTTATAAATTGTGCCGCTGCAAACTGGCCCCAGGGTATAAGTACAGAAATTGAGCTTTGATTATTGTAATAACTAAAGTATTATTAACGAAAGCAATTACAGTTAATAGCTTCAACTAAGGAAAACAAAATGATAGCCTTTAGTGCTTTCCCACTGGGTAAACCAGATTAAATTACTTGCAGAAAAGAACAATCTTTATTCTTGGTGCCACCAAATGTTGTAACTAGATGTTGCTTCTGGAAAGTTCTATCTCCTTTGCTCAGAAGCAGAAACTGGGGTTTGAGCTATACAAGTTTATTGCTAAATAGGTGCTCTGAAGAGGCAAGATCATAGCAATTGGGATTTTAATCTGGGTGCTTTTTTCCCATGTTACAGATGAGCTAACTGAGTTTTGGAGAGTGTGTCTAACTTAACCTCAAAATTGTAACTTACATAGTAGCCCAGTGGAGATTCAAAAGCAAATCAGTCTTTCTTCGCTCAGGATTTTTTACTGTTTTCTTTGATCTGATCCAGTAATGGTATGTGACATTATATTTTTTCTAAATGAATCAAATGGAAATTTTCATGTATTAGGTTTCTTATTTATTATAATTTCCTACAAAATGCAACGCAAGTTGTTTACCTTAATCTTGTTTATCAGCGTGATCAGAGAAGGCTGGGGGTGACTACAGAGCGCACATTCTCTCCAGGAAGCGAGGCTCAGAGAGGCTATGGGGTTTGCATCTAATCACAAAGCTGCTAATGGGAGACCTGATATTTGAACTCAGATCTTTCTGTCTCCAAACTTCAATCTCTTGGCAAGAGAACTCAAGGTCACTTTTTACACAAGGCTTCTCTTTTCACAAACAACGTATTCATTCTGAACGAAAAGGCCAGCTCAGAATATCTGCCATGAGCTCTGCTCCCAGCTCTCTTTTGACGTAATATAACCTGCATTTCCCAAAGCCTGACAGGTCATTGGCTATTTATGGGATACTAATCGTAATATAGTAACTCAGGTTTTGTTGACTTCTGCCCCTGCCTGTTCACACAGTTCCCTACGGTCTTCTTACTTATGTTTGGAAGCCCAGTTCACAGTGAGCTCAAGGATGTGTCTGTCAGCTAGACTTGCCTCTCAGAGTTTGCTCACCTGCTCCCAGGTCCCTTGTGAACATCCTCTGGGTTCTGAAGGTGGTCCCCCAGCACCACCAGTACAGACATCTTCCACCCGAGGTTCTCTGTTGGAGGCCCCATGTGCCAGGGAACTCCCCTCCCTGCCTCCCTCCCTCCAAGTTCTGATCCACAGAGAGAGCACACTGGCTTATTTGTCATTTTATTATCAAAGCACCTGCTATCACAGTTCCTGCAATAGGTGCTCAAAATGCAAATAGATGTAGCTCAGCTCCTGCCCTCAAGGCCCTGACACAAAACTGCCGAGACAGGTTGGCCAACAAACACTTGAAATAAAGTGTGATGATTTTTATCCCTGTGCCTCAGTCTCCTAACCTGTAAAATGGAGCTATTATCAGTACCTCTCCCATGGGGTCATTGTGAGGATTAACTGAGTTAATTTACGAAATCAGGTCTTAGAATCGTGCCTGGTACAGGATAAGTGCAAGGAGGGTTTTCTTTCATTAGCTGGGGACAGAGGGTGGAGGGAGTGATAAGGTGGGGTGGCCTGGGGTATGCCCCTGGATGTCTTTTATACAGGAGAATATTGGAGCTGTATTTTGAGAGCAGAGTATGATTTTGCCAGGTGGGTGGGGTGCGCAGGGAGTGCTGGTTAGAGGCAGGCTTGTGCCAATGGATGCAGTGTGAAAAAAGCTCCTTCCAGCTGTGTTACTAGTGGAGTGTGGCCAGAGAGTAGGGAAAGTGGGAAGAAATGCTGGCAGGAAAGGAATCCCAGAAACTGGCTAGAGGGACTCTGGAGGGTGCACACGTGATGTGGAGGGATGTTTGCATCTCATCCTATAGAAAACAGAGAGTTTGGGGGAATGTCAAGCAGATTTGCTTTGTGTGACCGTGACTATGGCCGCAGGCAATGGCTTTGGCCTTTAAAATCGTGGAGTGGTGAGGAAACGTGCATACATTTCCTTCTAAGGATTCCTTCCTGTCCCTCGAGATGTGTCCGTTTTGTTGTTGGAGGACTGGCTCCTGCAAGGCAGCAAATACCCACCAACCCCCATGGACTCCATAAATGAACGGGTGTTCTGGACACATTCATGTTTCAGATGGCTTTTCCTCTCCTCCCTCCAAAATGCTGGGGGTTTCTCCTCCAGGTCTTAGCCGTGGTCATGCTATTCCAGCCCTCCCTTTTGGGCAGGCATCCAAGCCCCATAGTAACCAAGAAGAGGCGACAGTGTTTCATGCGCTCCCTTCCCCAAAGTGACTCCCAGGTGGAAAGCGCTCTTCCTCCAGCGGAAGTCACTACACTACATTCCACGTAGGCCTTGAGCTAGCGAAGGTCCCCTGAGCTCTGCGGGAACCACGGGTGGTAGCCCCTCCACCTTCCAGAGTGGAGGCGTCCCTCTGGCAGTGAGGACTTTCTCACTCCCCGGGTCTCTGTTACTCCATCCTGTCCTTTTTTTCTTCTTATGGTTTAAAGACTGACCACAAATTTGTTGAGCATGACTCATCCTAGCAATGCAGCTCTCTGCTGCAATATACCAGTGCTTCCAGAACAGTCCTGTCCCAGCAACATCTGACACCGCTGCACAGACAATAATGTGTCGGAGACTCACCGTGGGATGACCTCACTGCTCCCCTGCGGGTGGGCCCTGGCCTTAGACGCAGTGTGAGTCCCACTCGTGGCCCAGGCTGGGGTGATTTGGTGCACACCTGCGTGTGCACACGTGTTTGGCAGCCGAATCATGAGATGGATGTGTCATAGTCTCAATAAGGGCCCTTTCTGTCCCCTGGTGTTGCAGAATTCTTATCTTTAAGGGTTCTTCGTTTTCTTTCGGTTTTGAACTAGGTGCTTTTACTTTCTGGGAAACTTCCTCTCCCACCCAACCCTGCTATAAAAGTAACAAAATGAAATGGTTTCTTTTTGTAGTGACTGTTCATCAGAAAGAAGAATCTTAGGGTCACTGGATGCTGTATTTATGGATATGATAGTGTGATTTTCTAGAAAAGGTCATGGTTTTCTAGTACTTGGCACAAGACTGAATATACAGATTCATTAGTGATTACTTCATATCTATTAACAATTTGGAGCTTATCTATTTAGAGTATGAAATATCTTTTTTTTTTTAGATTTTTAAACATTTTTATTGAATTTATTGGGGTGACATTGGTTAATGAAATTATATAGGTTTCAGGTGTACAATTCTATTATACATCCTCTGCATATTGTATTGTGTTCACCATCCTAGGTCAAGTCTCCTTCCATCACCCTTTGTCCCCTCTCTACCCTCTTCCAGCTCCCACTACCCCCCTTTGCCTCTGGTAATCACCATACTGTTATCTGTGTCTATGAGGTTGTTGTTTTTTCTTTGCTTAATCCCTTCACCTTAGCCCCAGGCTCTCAATGCCCCTCCCCTCTGAGGGCCATCAGTCTGTTCTCTGTACCTATAAGTCTGTCTCTAGAAAATATCTTTCTTTTGCCCTGAAGTTTTTCTCCTGGATATTACATATATGTACTGCAATGTCTTAGTTTTCTTTTGAGAATGACAGTTTTATATCTTCTACATGAGGAATGACTCATAGTTTTTGTGATCTGACATCTGCGCTGGAGCATGATAGCATGCTAATATTTCTGGATATCATAGTTGATTTTAATTGCACTTTCAAAGAGAAGCAGTGGAGTGAATGAGTTAAAAGCTGTGGTTCAGTTGGTCTTATTTAAAAACTTGGCTCCCCCTCTATCCGTATAAACTTAAGTAAGTCATTTTACTTCTCTATCCTTCAGTGTTCTAATTCATAAAATGTTTAAAACCCACTATGAGAGCCATATTGTGAGCATTAAGCAATTTAATTCCCATAAAGTGCTTTTAAAAGGAACTGCTCCAAACTAAGCAGTATAATTGCAAACTGATATTTAGTGCTGGGACCCAAATCCCTTTCTGTCATCTGTCATTTGTATTTCTTTCCATAATTCTGTAATGTCTAGACTAGTGCCACTACTAGGAGCCACAGATAACAAAATCTAATGAGATCTCTATCCAGTCTTTCTTTCATCCACACACCAACCTTTCTTCAGGCCTCCAACCAAGCACAGGACGCCGTTTCTTATATAGAAGCCAGGTTTCTGGAGGGTTAGAAAAGGGTTCTCTTTAATCCAAATTATCGCATCATCTCATCACTAAACTGAGCTGATGGTCTCCATTAAAACGTTCCCTGCAACAAGCTGTAGCACGAACATTGATGGAGCACTTACTGTATCCTGGGCACCAGCACACTGCTCTATGTCCTTTGCATGTGCTAAACTGGCTTTATTTTTAACCCTATGAGTCGGCTAATGTCACTATCCCCATTTCACATATGTATAGTCAAAACACAGGCTAAATAGAGATACCTAAAAGTGACTGCTAAGAGGCAGGGGTTAGATGTGGATTAAGCGGTCTGTCTGCAGAGCTTGAGCTCTTTAACCACTCTATTTCTGCCCCTTCTCACTCCCAGAGAATTAGGTCATCATTCCATGAGAATCAAGACCTTGTCCTGCTGCTTCACAACCCAGTGATTTCCACAGTGCCTGGCACGTAGTAGGTGCTCTGTAAATGTTTACTCAGTCAATGCGCCAACCAAGTATCAATGTTTTTGAATTCTCTTATGAGATGAAATAGTCCATATGCAGACTTGAGGGAAATGACTGGCTAAACTTTGCAGGGGGTCTGGTGAAGGTCAGGGGGAAAGAGTAAAATGTTGAGTTTATTGACAGTTTACGGTTGTAAGCCCTGTGCTTGATGCATTTATGTTCTTTGCATATTTATTGTGCCTTAAGCCTCAGAAATTTATGGAAGGAAGAATAGAATCTCCCATTTATTTCATGTATCCCCTTGCCTTTTATTTCTCCCAAATTGGGATAAGAGCAGAATGCAACTGTGTCCCCCGATTTAAGCCTCAAAACCTCAACGTGACCGATTGCGTCATCCCCTGTGTGACTGGGTAACAAGATAACAGTAGTGCCAGCCAGCTATGTAGCTGTCAGAGTTTCACAAGCCAACTTACCAGCTCCAGTGGGGTGAATGAGGGTTCGCCCCATAGCATTGCTGTTTACTGTTCCCTTGGCTGACGTGTGTTTTGAGGGATCTTTTGTTTTGTTTCAGGCTAGATTCTGAGAAAAGCTGACATCGTCACATATATTTAGGGGAAACCCTCAAATGAATTTTAACTACACGTTGTAGGTCCATAACAAAACAGTCCAACCACGAGCTGTTCAGACGGCCATTAAACTCGCTTGATCTTGCTCCAGATGTTTCCTGTATCCCATGAAACAAACTTGGAGAACAGTACATTTCCCCCAATTTTCCTGTGTTTAAAATTTAGGTACGAAGTGAAAATGTAGAAATCAAAATTCAATTTCTCATCTCAGTTGCCCCCTGCAGACATGTCTCCTTGCCAGCTGTCAGATCCATTACAGATTATATGGTAGCTTCTCAAAAGACTCCCTTCCTTTCCGTTTTTCCTACACTCTGATGGAATTCCTTCCTCTTCATTTCTGGCAGCTGCTTTTATGACATCTTGAATCAGGTTTGGAGAGGTTAAAAGATGGGCCAGCTTTCCTTTCCCTCCTGCCTTCCTGCACACAGAATTGCTTGCGGACTGACCCTGGAGGTGGAAAAGTAAAAGCCCGATGACCAGGTTGTCTTCTTGCCTTTACCTAAGTACCATCAACACTCCCAAGCCTGAGAAAACCATGACCCTGGCCTGAGACAATGATTTTCCCTTCCGCTGTCTGGAAGCCTCAAAACCCACACCCATTTCCTCTCCAGGCATAATCATCTCATTTTCAAACCTCATATTGCAGGTTTGGGAAATGGCAAATCAAGTTTTTGGAAATGCCGGACTTTCAGTGTTGAGTTCCATTTGATGGCCAAGGATATCCCCTTTTTGCTTTTGCTCTTCTCTCACCCACAACAGGAGAAGCTTTTTTATACTTCTCTAACATCACAGACTATGAACTCTATCCCAAGAGTTCTTTATATGCTACATTAAGTGTTTTAGTTTGCTTTAAAACACCGATTTGCAACCAATCGATGTGTCTCTCTCGCATCGATGTTTTTTGTTTTTCTCTCTCTCTCTCCCTTCCACTCTCTGAAAAAGCAGTGGAAAAAATATCTTCGTAGGAGGATTAGATAAATAAATGAAAAATAAAACACTGTATTTTAAGTAAATATTTTACCAATACAGTTTTCTCAGAGTAGTGTTTGGCAATGTACTATAGACTAAATGTTTGCGTCCCAGACCCCCCAAAATGTATATATTGAAATCTTAACCTCCCCCCGCCAAGGTGATGATGTTAGGAGGTGGGGCCTTGACAACTGTTTAGATGGTGAGAGCAGAGCCCTCATAAATGGGATTAATGACCTTATAAAAGAAATTCCAGAGGGATCCCTGGCCCCTTCTGCCATGTGAAGGCACAGCAAGAAGATGGCTATGAACCAACCATCTTCTTGCTGTGTAGACTCTCACCTGACACCAAATTTGCCTGCACCTTGACCTTGGACTTACCAGCCTCTAGAACTGTGAGAAACACATATTTATTGTTAAAACTACACAGTGTATGATATTTTTGTTTTAGCAGCCCAAACAAACTATGTCACAATTCAAGGTAGACTTCAAGACATGGAAAAATGGCCTGCATCCAAAGTAGTGAAGGTGACACCGTCCCTTGTAGTTTTAGGTTGTGCTAAGTCTCAACACTGTACTTTTACTTTTTTTAAAATTGAAATATATTTACTCTCTTGGTTTCACTTGCTTTTTAAATCAATTCATTTTGTATTATTCTAAAGCATTGTGGTGTTAACTGAGGAAACAGGCAGAGCCCGACAGGGTCTCTTCAAAAGAAGCACCTGAAAGTATTAGCCATCAACTTTTTAGAACACAAAATTTTATTTTCAACTTCTCACATTATTTCTCCTAAGTAGGTTAAGAGTCAGCTGATTTATGACAAAATGGGAGCCGGGCTTGTTGTGAAAGCACATGATGTGTGATATAAGACTCATTAGTGCCGGGCTGGCATGACTCAGTGGATGAGCATCTACCTAGGGTCCAGGAGATCTCAGTTCAATTCATGGTCAGGGCACACGCTAGGGTTGCAGGTTCCATCCCCAGTAGGGGATGTGCAGGTGGCAGCCGATCAATGACTCTCTCATCAATGATGTTTCTATCTCTCCCTCTCCCTGTTCCTCCCTGAAGTCAATAAAGACATATTAAAAAAAAAAAAAAAGACTCAGTGTACATAGGTAGCTGGGTGGCTTATCACATCTATTGGATAAGAGAAATGATATCATAAATACTTTTGACTCTTGATATTAGAGAATTGTTTAAAGAGATGTGAGTTTTCCGTGGGCATTTTTGTGCTCTCAGTAAAATAGGGCTAAGCCAGTGGAAGCCATAATTTGATTAAATTGGTCAATGCAGTATTCTGGCTGAGTGGCTCTGGTTTCCCAATGACTATAGCCAGGCTTGATGCTTTTATTGATGAAATTGAGTAGAAAGTGTTTATTTCTTCAATTTGGTTTTTATCTTGATTTTATAACCTAAGGTTCTTTGAGCAACGAGTGAATTCAGGAATTTTTACTTACCTTCCAATATTATTTTTTACCATTCACCTAATCCAACTTTCTCCTCTTAACAATTTCTTAAAAAGTCTGTCCACACACTGGGTTTTCCATGCTCTGTTTTGTTACAAATTCCTTTCCCTCTGTAAGTACCACCCTTACCCTGTTTATTTACAAGGAATGTCTTACCACACCGAGAAGGTGAGGGAAACAATCCTTTATTGGAAGAGATGAATAGGTAATATTTGGGATCACAGTGCTTTGGTCTCTGTGGATTCATTTCATAGGAGCATCGATATATGAGTAGGGAAATAATCCATTGGTTAGTCCTTCCTACCTGAGCCCTGCTTGCTGGCTGGTATAAAGTGTCATGTGGTCCATTCAGTTTTAATTTGTTCAGACAGCTGAGTTCTTAATGCTTCCCGTGAAAGATTCATCTCTGTGCTCAGCGACTCAGTAATTTCCTGGTTAAAAAAAATGTTTTCATAAAGTGTGTGTGTGTGTGTGTGTGTTCTGTATACATGGATCACCCTTTTTAACTTCTTTCTCTCTGTGATATTTAACATATCACGTGCTTCAGATGATGTTAGATGGTTCTCCCATTCTCTTTTCTCATTGGCTCCAGGCAATGTACACTTAGCTCTGTTTTTCTATTTGGAAGTTAATTCCTAAAGATACTTAAGTTGAGTTTGAGTTCTCACTGATTTAAAAACATATTTATCCAAGAAATTACTGTGTCCTTTAATGAGAATAAGCCATACTAACAATAGGCCTTGCTTTACTGTCGGGACCTACTACATAGCTTTTACTTTTTATTTTTCCTTACCCTTCACCAGATATGCAGCTTAGTTTTTTCTACTCATGGAATTAAAAATCTTTAAGGAACCCAGTGAGCAGCTTGCCCAGTGGTAAGAATTTAGTTGTAGAAATGAACAAAATGACTGTCGATGAAGGTGAACACTAGATGAATTTTTTAACCATTTCTCACAAAGCTTATTTTGCTGAGTCAAATATTTTTGATCAAATAAAATTGTCATTTAGAAAATAAGTAGCTTATATAGAGAATTTTATTGTTCAGTTGCCTCATACATGGGGAACAGATGATAAAATCAGTGTTTAGAAAGAAAAAGCAATCCACAATTTTTGTTGACAGTGCCATAGGTTATCTACAGAGTACAAACACTGTTAATGCTTGGGAACAGTTCATACAATTACTGGTCATAGGTTTGCAAAAATGCACTGACCGTATTTATGCATGATGGTTACACTATGCAGTCAACACACTTGAACAAATTCCAACCCAAAACCCATGGTTGATTTTAGGCAAGGTAAATATGCATATTACATTACATAACTATACTTGCTTTGTAACCCACATATCAATTAGCACAAGCAGAAGACTTTTAAAGCCAGTGTACAGAGAACACATTCCTTTCGTATTGTGTTAGTTACCGCAGTAACAAAGCAAGGTGGATTCTCTGTTGATCGTGGTCTTTGAGTGACTACAGTTTGACAGGTCTCCCTGCTAACCTGGGCTGGTCATTTAGAATGAGTGACAAATACATTTTGCATTAAGCCACTGAAACCCAGGGGTTATTTGTTACTTCAGCATTACATGGTATATCCTGATTGATAAGATGCTATTTCAAATCTTTCTCCTAACCTTTCAACCCTTCCTTTCCACTGCCTCAGTCAGATGACCTACTTCTTATTTCACCAAAAAAATAACACTTAGAAGATCACACCTTGATCCTTCCCCCTGGTCTATACGCCTACTTGTTAAAGGACTCATGCATCCTGCACTATTTTCTGTTAAAATGGAAGGACTATCACCATATGTGTAAAGAAATATCATGTTGTGCCTACTGACTTACTTCAGGCCTTGCTACCCTTACGATAACTCCTGCTCTGTCTTTCAGTATCAAATTCTTCCTCTCTGCTGGGTTATTCTCAGTATATACAGAGTGGAGCAAAAGTGCGTTTACAGCTGTTCTTATGAAAAATAATACAATGATTAATAAATAATAATACAAGAATAAACTCTGTTTCGCCTACTCACAACTGTAAACCTACTTTTGTCCCACCAGGTACATGTGCTATAATATTGTATATATTTAACCCCCTCCCCAGATTGGCTGCCTCTTTGGGGACACCTTCATCTCTCAACACAATTTATAGGTAAACTTCAAACAGCATTTTCCTGTGCTGATTTCTTTCATTTTTTTACCTCTAATTCTCTTCTGTTATCCCTTAATTCCCACCAGTCTACTTAATAAACAAAGTTTCCAATTACTGTCGTATTCATTGTGCCAAATTGAATGGTCAATTCTCATTCCTTTTTTTAATGATTCTCTCACACCAACGTAAGACATCCCTGATAAAACTTTCCATCTTAAATTGCTCTTTCGTTAGTTCTGGAACTCCTCTCAAGAGAAAATGTCAACCCTGATGTTCTTGCTACTTCCTTTTATTACCTTCTAAACATTAAAATGCCCTAAGGAAGACAATGCTTAGCACATAGTAGGTGTTTAATAACTTTTACTGGAATAAATGAATGAATGAGCTTTTGATGTTAGTCTACTGCCATTCAAATACATAGGAGATTTTGTTATGTTATTGACAGCTAGTAAGCTTGTCAGAGTGTATTTTACCTACTGAAGGAAAAGTGTTCATCCTGCCTGGGATATTAATCATCCCTGTGTCCAGAGTATCCACACTGTATACATTACCCATCTGTTAGCCACTTAGTAGTCATCTTGGTTATCAGGTTGACTGTTGCAGTACCACAGTGCCTAGGTGTGTATGTATAGAAAAAACACAGCATGGTATATATAGGGTTTGGTTTCAGGCATCCACTGTGGCTTTGGAACATATCCCTTTTGGATAAGAGAGAAGACTACTGTAATCGTGAACTCACAATAAAACTGTGACCTATGATTGTAGGGCTCATTCAATGGCCTAACCAGGTTAATAATATTCCAGGCTTTCCCCACCATTTTTCTGTTATTATGATCATTTTGCCTTTTCTTTCATCCAAGTCACTACACATGAACAGGCAGCTCTAAGAATCATATTCATGGGCTATTTTGAAGGTAAGACTTAGAAGGTCTTTAGTTTTATCAGGGAGAACCACACTCTCCCCATTATATTTCTGTAAATATCTCCTTGGCCATAACTAGCTCGCATAGCCTCTTCTAGCGTCACAGGAGGCTGCATATATCAGGTAAAGGGAATGGACTTGTTTTGGTTGATGTAGATGTAGCATACTTTCATTTCTTCCAGGCCACATTATAATTCCAAGCAAACCAGGACCCCTTTAGCGAGCCTCCTTGAGCAGGGAACTAGCAATGCCTTCCACACTATCCATTCTCTCCTCCCCAAATTTCTTATTTGAGGAAGTCTCAGGACTTACACTGGGACCGCTGTGGGAGTACTATCTGTCTACTTTCTGAATACCAGTTGCTCCTGCTGCTCATCAATCTCCCCTATTTGTGTTGTAAATGCCTCTTTATTTGCATCCACCCCACTAGTTTTGATGGTATCTGCCCACATGTGCATATCTTCCACCTTATTCCATTTTATTCTTCCTTAGGATCTGGCATATAGAGGAAGATCAATATTTTTGCAATGAATGAATGAATGGTTACGTGG
Organism: Miniopterus schreibersii; assembly: GCF_964146895.1. Taxonomy (NCBI): domain Eukaryota; kingdom Metazoa; phylum Chordata; class Mammalia; order Chiroptera; family Miniopteridae; genus Miniopterus; species Miniopterus schreibersii. The sequence goes on along the minus strand of NC_138101.1, from coordinate 9,615,453 downwards.
TTGTCAGAAAACCTTTTAGAAATGCTGTTTATCATAGCGTTTCCCTGTTCAGATCCACCAGTTCCTCCCTCTTCTCTGTTGTAAACAACACAAATGGTCATCAGCCTTTCAGGGAATCTAGAACTAAGACCTACTCACCTCCAATTCTTATTACTCCTTAGTACGCCCCTTGAATTTAGTCCCCTGGAGGTCTTCTCACAGTCCCATATAAACTCTATTTGATGATATTTTATATGCAAAAGTGACATACATTATAAAATGATACAGAAAAGAATTATTATGTTGAGTAGATTCAAATCCTTATATATACTTATGCTTCTATCATAAAAATCCTTTCTTTTCCCCTTCCCTTTCCCAAAATCTTTGTCTTTGGCCCTCTTATTGCTGACTCTATCAGTGACCCACCTACATCCTCATAGCACTCATCTCCACATACTAAGGGCTCATATTTTTAACATCTTGGACTCTCTACCAAGAACAATTTATTCTGGCTGAGGGAGAAAATTCCACTTGTGTACAGAGAACCAGCAATACAGAGGAGTTAATGCCTCTTGGATCTACCCTTAGCTAATAACATATGGAGAACTTGTGAATAAATATCTTAACTTTTTCATCCCTCAGTTGACATAACTATGGGGTATACTGGACATGGTCTGCCAGAATACCCATTGAGATTAAACCCTAGTTGTTCACAGTAATAACCTGTTATTTTGCCATGTATTAAGTGGTTTTTACATTTTTACTTTACCTGACCCTCTTTCTTTCCTTACCTCCCTTCTCTATCATTACTTTCTGGGTGTCTCTCAAAGAAACTCCTTGAAGTCAATTCCTTGTCTCTTGTCTGCTTCCCAGGGAACCAGACCAATACACTGGACCAACCCGTAGTCATATCCAGACTAGCACATCTCCCTTCGGTGACTTCGTTCATGTGACTTTCGCTAATTTTTAGGCCAGTATTTGTTTTCTCTTCCATTTGTTGTTACTGACAGTCACTCATTTTTCTCCTTCCAAATATTTTATACCTGCTTACACTCTCTTAAAAGATTCTCAAAATGTTCTTTTTACCATTGTTTATCCTCTTCAATAAGATCCTCAGCTTCCCAAGGTAAGTTGTTTTGCCTTTCTCTATAATCTTAAAATACCTGGCCTAGACTTGGCCACTGAGAAAGTACCCTGCAAGTACTCATTGGTTAATTGGCTATAACAGGTTGATGAGATGCCATGAACTTCTGGTAATTCAAAAGAAACTGTAACCTTATATACAGAAATTATTGATTTCCAGTGTTGCAACTCACTGATGTTTTCAAATTATATCTGAGTTTGGATGCTGACTTTTGCAACTAAATATTGGTCAGTAACTTTGGAAATGTCATTTAACTTCTTGGAACCTCGGTTTTTACATTGGATAAATGGAGCTAATTATCTCTATCTCATAGAATAATCATGCCATCAGAGTATATATAAAAAGTTTAAAAAGATAGGTATGATAATTGATAGAAAGATAGACCACAGCCATGGGGAGAATAGACAAGGCAGTCAGTGTGATCAGCAATAATACAGAGATATGTGACCAGTGAGGTCATTAGAACTGTCCCACCAAGAGTAGAATCCTTTACCAGATTAGGAGGTCTAAAACTTCTTTTCAAAATTGGTAATCAAAGGAGAGGAGTTCTGGGGGAAGAACATTAAGGAAATTTAGAGGTATGAAATGCAGGAGAAACAGAGCAAGAGTAGCCACTGCGGCAGAAAAGAGATTATGGTGAGGATAAAAGGTCTTGATCTGGCATGAGACTGGAGTCCTGATCAGTCCCTGGGCAAAGCCTCAGTATGCAAGCCCCCCTAGCTAACTGAGGAGTCTAGTTTTGTGAAGATAAAAATAGAGATAAGGGAGAGAACCAGCATTAGAACCAAGACTCTGATTCTAGCCACCTATCTCTAGGGTGAGGAGAGATGGGTACATAAACAAGACCACGTGTGATTAAATATGTATGTGAATTATTATAAGCATGTTACAGAAAAGCTATATTTTGCTTTTATCTCTTTTGCTTATTCATATCACAAACATGTATAGTGAAGAAACATTTAAAAAATAAAACAGATATCTGAATTCATTATTCAGAATCTACTGTGTCAAAGGAAATGCCAATCATTTTGTTCGTCTTTAACTAACTCTTTGAGGTCACTGTTTACAGAGTCTCTATTGTCACCTAGGGGAACTTAGCCTTCCTTTGGAAAAAATTATGGGGACTATATCTCTTACTACTTTCCTACAATTATTATGAAAAATACTTTGGTGTCTCATCAATGCTAAGCATAAAAATTATGCCAAGTATGGAAATGAAATAAATACATTCTGTTGATGTTGGCACACATTGATCAGTGAACACCAGTTCTATCTAATTGCTGTTTGAAATCAATAGAAAATTTAATGAACATTTATGGTTGAAATCCCTTTTTCTTAATAGTTATCTTAAAAACCACCTTCCAACCGAGTACTAAGTGTGAGCTATTACAATACTTTCTGTTAATTCATTGCTCAGGAAAAATTTATTTGGGTAATTCTCTACAAAGGGACATTTGCTTTCTCTGCATTCTGTTGGAGCTAAATTCTGATGACCTTCAGGGCCAGTAAGTTTCTGATAAATGGTGATTGAGATGGGAACAGACTTTAATTGCATGTCTAGAAGAGGACTGCTGGGTTACATTAGTGAATATATTAGCATTTTATGGAAATGCAAAAATATCCAAATGATTTAGTTCTCAGGACTAACAAAAACAAATCTTTCGTTTGAAAATCAGCCTGGTCATTTGTGTTAATAGAGCCAATTGACTCCTGTACTCTCTGAAACAAACTGTTATAAAATGTTTTGCAAAAGACCCATGAGTGCAGTATAATGTTAACTTACAATTAAGTTCTGACATATCTAAGGAAGAAAAATACATCTTTTATATAAAGAACCTGATATCTATTTAACATTGATGCCCTCCCTTACCCAGTCAAATATTTATTGTGCCGTGCTGTGTGCCAGATACATTTTAAGCTACGTGAGATATAGAGTAGTGAATGAGACGGAATGAGAGCCTATTACAGGAGACATATAATGATTGTAATACTGTGTGATAAATACAGTACATGATGTGTTCAGAGTGATCAGTTCTGTGGCATGAGACTAAAGTTGGATTTGGAGAAGTCTTCTCAGCAGAGGTGACACTTGGGCTGTGCTGAAGGATGATTAGGGGTTCTATAGATAAAAAAGATCACTTAAAGGACAGTCCAGACAGAAGACATAGAAAATATGAATTAGAGCAGTGCTCAGAAAACTTTTTCTGAGAAGAACCAGATAATGATATTTTAAGTTTGGGGCCATACAGTGTGGATTGCAACAATTAAACATTTCTGTTGTAGTGTGAGAGCAGCTATAGATCATTTAAATGAGTGTGATTGTGTTCATTAAGACTGTATGTAAAATAAACAGGCAATGGGTTGGAGAGGGCTCTTGGCCCAACCACTGCAATAATGAACTCTTTCCCAGAAAGCATCTGAACTGTTCTTTTGGTTCACCCAACCCTGTGATATCAAGCTGGACTATAGGAAACTTTACCAAATCTTCCAAAGCTGTAGCAATTAGTACCTGGTCCACTCAAACACCATATATCATCCCCATCAAAGTCCCTGCCTCTTCTGGGGCATTAGATTTATTCATAGTCAGAGCCTTATGTTTCTTTTGAAACCTTGGAGATCTCACAACCCTTAGAGGGTCATAAAGCATCCCACTTCCTTTACTTGCCATCTCACATGCTCCAGTTTAATGATGTGATGACTAAAGATTTTGTGAACTAGAGGTATTTGTGTTTTTTTTTCCTAGCCAACAACTCCAATTCATCCTCAAAGACACAATCCCTTTCTTATCTTTGGGCCAGATTTTTCTTCTTCATATTCTTGGCATGTCTAAAGAATGCATGCCCCTGGGATTCAGCTCTTTATCAGAAAGGTCATTTTTGTCACCTATTAAATTTGTTTCTTTTGTCTCTTTTCTCATATCATGCATTTTCTTCATAGTCCTAATATATCTGATTTTGAGTATTATATTTATGTTTATCAGTTTAGTGTCTCTCTTGTGCTCATTTGCTAATTCAATGAGGGCATAGATCTTTCCTCTTTTGTTCCGAATTGCCAACTCCATGGATAGCACATCCACTCACAATGGACATTCAACAGATATTCTGAGTAGGATATAAAGACAGAGATGCTGACATCAAACAAACAAACAAAAAAAACTTGGAATTTTTTAGCTCTAACTTTTGGTGATTAAGGTCTAGTTAATATAGAGACTTGGAAAGTAAGATACATATATGTGTGTGTATGTATGCACATGTGTATATATACATACACACACACGTATACATATTTATACACATACACACATACATATGTACACAGACTAAGGCCAGGACACTGGGAAAAAAACAGTGCTTTAGAGAAGAGATTGAGAATGAAATGTCAGGGAAGCAAGTCCAAGAACAACACAGGGGAGGAGCACATTCAGCTAAGGAAGGAAAACGCACTAAGGAAAAGTGAGCAAAGGACAGAGCCAAATGCCTCAGGAAAGTCAAATCAGTGTGGACAGTCATTAATCTTTGTCTCATATGTCAATTCTTTTTTTGGGTTAAAGAAAAAGAAACATTTCTCCCTTTAAAGTGGATTGATGTTATGCCTGCATATATATGTGAGTTGGCCCTCAGTTCTGCTTGTGAGTTTCCAGAGATGTATGCTGCCGTTTCCCATGGACACCTTCTTTTGGGGGCATTATTACAATCTAATGTTGACCAAAACATTAGGGAGATGTGTCTGCAAATAATTACTTTTTCCATTTTTTATATGTGATATTTTCTCTGGGAAAATTATGCTTCTCATTTAAAATGTCTTTTTCTCCTAATGGTATAGGCATAAAAGTCCATTAATTTATTCAGTGACTTATGTTTAGAGTTAATTATGTGCACGTCATATAGCTACTTACTAGGGATATGGGAAATGAACATAAGGGTCCCTGCCCTTATGAAGCTTACATTCTAGTGCATCAGAGATAGAGATGAAATAATTGCACAATGGACTATTTACATTCAAGTACAGTAAATACTGTGGAAGAGAGGTATGGGCTAAGGGTGTGTGTAACAGGATCGAGACTTGGGGGAATGAAGAGCAGGAGTGTGACTGGTAGTGTGAGAGAAAATAGGTATGGAAAATGTGCCTGATACAGGAGTGTCTGTAGGTCATGAAGAGGCAAGGCTTGTTCAAAAACCTAACAATCATGCCGAGTGAAATAAGCCAGTCAGGGAAAGACAAGTACATATGATTTCACTCATATGTGGAATCTAATGAACAAATAAACTAGCGAAGAAAATAGAAGCAGACTCCTAGATAGAGAGCAGACTGACAGCTGTGAGAGGGGAGGGGTGTTGTGGGGCTGGGAGAAAAAGGTGAAGGGACTAAGCAAAACAAAGTCCAAAAAAACAAAAAACTCATGGACATAGACAAAGGCTTGGTGATTACCAGAGGGGAAGCAGGGTTGGGGGAGGGAGAAGCAGGTCTAGGAAGGATCAATGGTGATGGAAGGAGAGTTCGCTTGGGGTGGTGAACACACAGTACAATACACAGACGATATATCATATAATCATACGCTTGAAACCTACATAGTTTTACTAATGAATGTCACCCAAATAAATTCAAATAAAAATTTTTTAAAAAGTCTAATGCAACTAGAATACAGAAACTGAAGAGGAAAGTGATACAAAATTAAACTGGTAGGGTAGGGAGGAGCCAGATTGCATGTGATATATCATGACTGTATTAAAACATTAATCTCTCTTCTGTGTAAAGACCTGATTAAGGTTAAGAATGGAATCAGGGAGAGCTCCTGGAGGCTATTGAAATGCTTCAGGTGAAATATAGTGTGGGCTGGTGGCTATAGTGGATATGGACACATACTAGCAGGTTACCATGCATAAGAAGGAGAAATCAAAGGGCTTGGTGTTGTTTTGGGATTAATGATATAATACCTGTATTTAGTGATTGTTCTGGCACAGCATAAGTCCTCGATAAAGGTTAGCAAAATTGTAATTATTGTAATCAATGCAGGATCCTGAAACATTTTGACCTACTGAATATGAAAAAATTTCTGGAATTTGCTGCCAAGTGAATAATTATCTCCTGATATCAAGAGAAGCAAACCACTAGATGGTTCCTAGGCATCCCTCAAGCCAATTTTGAATGACATCTTTCACAGGGTCACCCTTTTGCCTGTTGAACTTGCACTCAACCCCTGCATCAGTGAAACCCTGCACAGATGGAACAGGGGCTGCTGTTCCGTGCTGATCTGCAGATAACATGCAGGATACATTTCCCGGGTTCAGCTGCCCCTGTTGCTAAGAGCCCAGTGACGTGACTTTGTCTTTATAACATATTTATACTAGAAGCTTCCCCTTTCATTCTTTTTACATGTGGTGCTTGATGTCTTACCAACAAGGATCAAATTTTGTTCAAGCCTTTGGAAAACTTCACTGTGCATCCCATAGTCCAGCTGCAGCACTGGTAAGTTAACTAGTAAATATGTTCCAAACAATAGTGGGTTGACAACACAACTCTGAAAAATAATTGGCAGCAACCAAAATAGAATTTCAATTAATCAGCTGTGAAATTTACAATTTTTAATAATGACTAATGTCCAAGGTAAAAAGGATATTTCTGCACTTCAACAGCTTTTTTATCTCTTAAAGTGTTAAATGACACTGAACCCATGAGAAATCTTAGGAGAGTCTCAGGAATGAAGGCGTAAAGTGAGTGCTCACCCGGTAAAGCTCCGATTTGCTTGCTGGGGGTAATATGGTTGGATGGATAGAGAAATAGATGGAAGGTCAAGAGACACTAGAAGTCTTGAATGGATGACTTCTGACCTTATAACATTTAGCCTAAATTTATCCTGACTTAAATCTATGTACATATAAATACTGGAAAGTGGGCTTCTAGACCTGAAAATCTTAAAATACTATTAAGCAATCATTTCAAGTTTTGGAATCTTCAAGTTCCAAAGTGGTGTTGGAAAGTGAATTTATCTTCTATTGCCACATTTGCTTCCCAACGCAATCTCATTTTATCATAGTCAATAGTTTAACCATTATGTGTTCAGAACAAGTCACTCTTCTAAAGGCTGAATGAACCAGGAATTGTTCCCTGAGTGTGATTAGGTAAGTGAAGCCCTTCCACAAAGGGGTCTTTAATGAAGTCAAAGTCACTCAGTGGGCAAAGTCTTAAATTGCTACAATTGAATGGAATAAAACTACTACTACTAAGATATTCATTGCTGCATTGTCTGTAGTCACAAATGACTGGAAATAATCAAGTCCCATAAATATGGGGCTGGTTAAATAAATCATGACACTTTCTACAGCGGAATTTTTTGCAGCTATATATAAAAAAAAGAATTAAATAAATATGGCATATGTTCTCTCATTCAAAAAAAAAAAATTGAGCTTTCTCAATATTCCAAGAACTATTCTAGGCACCACAGGTGCAGCAGTAAACAAAACAGTCAAAAATCTCTGCTCTTTGGATCTTGCATTCTAGTGATGAGAGGCAGACAACTTTCCTGGGTTTTCAGGGAAGGCCTCACTGAGAAGGTTACATTTGAACAGAGATTTCAAGGAAGGTCAAGCTATATAGACATATAAATACTCAAGGGAAAAGGAGTCTGGAAAGAGGAAATGGCAAACATTATGACACTGAGGCTCTGAGGAATGGGTGGGAGGTCAGCGAAGCTGGAGTACAGTGAGATAATAGGAAGTTAACAGAAGATGAGGTCAGAGAAGTAACTGGAGTCCTTAATGTGTAGATATTTGAAGACCATGAATGTGGCTTCTTACTATGAATGAGATAGAAACTGTGGCAGATTAAGAATGGTCACAAAACTCTTGACCTTTATTCCAGGGAGAGATAAGGTATATGTCCCCTTCCCTTGAATGAAGGTAGGCTTTGTGACTGCTTTGACTAACAGACCCAATGCAAGTGGCACTGTGCCAGTATCTGGGCCAGGTCTTTACAGACTGGCAGCTCCTACTTCCTGTTATTTGGAGTATTTACTTTTGGAGGGCTTCTTGCACTGAGAATCCCAACTCATGTGGGAAGACCATGATAGACAATCTGATTGATAGTTAGCTGACCTCCCAGTTAGCTGCCGGCATCTACTGCCAGCCAAGTGGATGAGTTATCTTGAATATCTTTCCCAGTCAAGCTTTCAGATGATTCCAGCCCCAGTAACTATCTATTGACATACAACCCTTGAATGGCTCTAATTCAGAGCCACTTGGCTAAGACCAGTCAACAAACAGATTCATGAGAGAGAATAAAAAATTGATGTTTAAAACCATTATATTTTATTGTAAGTTGTTATGCGTAATAGAGAGCCATACCAGTATTTATTGCATGTTCCTAGGTAGAGTCATGATCTGAGTTAAGTTTTAAGATCACTCTTAAGAAGGGATGGTGTCAGACAAGAGTAAAAGTTGGTAGACTGGTTAGGAGGTGTTATGTTAATCCTAACATGAGAGTAGAACCCTTGGACCAGGGGAGTTAAATGTGAAAGTAGTAAGAAGTAGTCAGATTCTGGATACATTTTTAAGGTAGAGACAACATAATTTGTTAATGAATTAACTGTGTGGTGTTAGAATAGTGGAGTCAAGAATGATTCTAAAGTTTTTGTTCAAGGAACTGTAAGCACAGGAAGCTAGCAGGAGAGGCAGTTTGGGGCATAAGATTTTGTTTTATTAGATATTAATTTGGGGATGCTTAAATTAGACATGAATATGGCAATAATAAGTGGGCAGTTATGTATTTGTTTCAGGAGTTAGGTGAGAATATCATGCCAGAACTAGACATTTGGTAGCCATCAGTGACTTCATATGATCACAAAGAGAGAGCCATACGTAAGTAAGAGAAAAGGCCACAGAGCTTTGCCCTGGGATACTCCCACTTTAAGTGACTGGAGAAAAGATAAGAAATCAGAAAAGGAGATTAAGGAAGAAAGGCCAGTGAAATAGAAGCAATATGAGGAGAGCAGGACAAAGGAAGGAAGTGAATAAAAGATGAAAGTGAGGATAACTCTCAAAGGATGCTGGCACTTTAAGTTAAAGAAAAACTAAATTGACCATTGGACTTAACTTTGAAAGTCATGGTGACCTTGACAAAAAAGCTTCAGTGGAGCAGTGGAGGCAAAAACCTACTTGGCCTGGGTTCAAGGAAAAGGGAGAATAGGAATTAGAGATGCAACCCTAGGCAATTCTTTCAAGGACTAATACTGTGACAGGGCAAAGAGAAAGAGGAGCATCATTTGGAGGAGTATGATTAAGACAAATAAAGAGATTTCTGTTTTGTTCTTTAAGATGGGACAAGTAACAGCGTGTCTAAATGCTAATAGGAATGATCCAGTAGAGGGAGAAATTATTGCAGGATTAAGGGGATAATTGCTGCATCAATATTCTTGAGGGGAAAGTTTATCAAAGGTATTAGGAGAGATGACAGAATATGTTGAACCAATACCATTAGCGGATAGATGGAATGGTGAGATTATTTCCATTTTCTAGTGAAATAATATGAAAGTTTATCAGCAGAAAGTGATATCAGGAGCCAATATGTTGGGTGTTCCCGGAGAGATGGAAGAGTATGACGTGGTGTTCAGGAGAGAGGGAGACTAAAGACGCTAGGGAATGTGTTCTGATCTCTGGGCAGCATTAGGGCCCACTTGAGGTTAATGATCATTGACTTTAAAAGAGACCAACCAGCAGAGCTCTGGTCTCCAACTATGTTTAGGTGTGCTGGTGCATCTGCAAAGTAAAATATAACCAGGGATAGCAGTGTAAAGTGAGTAGGATAAAGAAAGAAAGGGGAGAAAGTTGAGCCTGTGTGCAGGGGAATGATAATAATGATTTTCTGTGAAATTAAAACTGGAATTTTACTAGTATTATATTAGAGCTTAAGAAAACACCTTTTCATTACATAATATTAGGGCTGGAAAGATGAGTTCTACTAAGACCTCTTTGGCACACCATCTTATTTCAACAAAACTCTCCAATTAATTTAATTAATATTTACTGAGTACCTGGCCTGTGGATGATAAAAGATTATGGGCAGAGAGCTTCTGAGGACCATTCTGATTCATAGGCAGGAGAGATTGCTTTTTGACACTAGTTACAAAGACATGATCTTACTCTGGGAATCCTCTAGTACTCATTCCAGAGGCATTTTCATGACTCGAAGTTGGCATCCACTTAGCATTCATTGTGAGCTGAGACCTTTATGGAAAATATACACACCATTCTCCCTGCTTTTATAGAGTTTCTTAGGCTACCCTGTGTCTTTGTCAAGTACCTAATAAAGACAAGAAGAACTTGTTCTAAATTGCTATTGTAACAATGCGAGAACTGGAATTTTGTTACTAGGACTGTTAAGTTTTTTTACAAATAAATTAGAATCTAACCAGTAAGTTTACATCTTAAATTATCTTGCTTCAATAAAGGTTACTTCGTCCTAAAGCATATGTCCTCCAGGAATCCTGAGAATGCTAATGATGGGCCCATTCATCATCCTTAATTCTTTATTAGAGGCATATTGCATTTTCTTCTTATAAATCTTTATTCTGATCAAAGAGTAAATTAAAAAGAGATGAATCTTTTTTCTAGGTACAAAACTATCTCTTCTTTCTATTTGAACTGCAATTGAAGTTTTACTTTCAAATCCAGTAGTAGATACGAGGAAAAAAAATGCACACAACCTACATAATACCATTACCAACACAGCCACTTGGTAGTGGCATGTGAATTTACCTTAGTAAAACTGCCCTAAATAACTCATACCTTCTCTTTCCTTCTCTATGTCATTTGAATCTCAGTGGGATTTTTTTTGAAAAGACTTATATTCATTGACTAAAGAGTGGCTGAGGATTCTTACTAAACTTAGAGATGTCTTTTTCATCTCGAACCTGGCTCTCTATTTTATATTGTGCTCTTAAACTGCCTTGTTTGCCATCCTTCCTAAATTGTACTGTGATGGTTCTCAGAGCTGGATATTCTTTGGAAGACCCATTTTCTCTTGTATAGATAGAAATACAACTTGAAAGCAAGGTTAAAGCCTCCTTCCACCTACAAACTCTGAAACAAAAGTTTGAAAGTGTGGCATAAAACATCTCTCTGATGAGATTCCCCTGTTTGGTTTAACTAAAACAGATCATGCAAACTGATGTGTTGGCATTAAACTACAGAACCTAATTCTGCTGGCAAGCACCTCCTCACTGCTGCTCCCCAAAACAAGCTCCCTTAAAGTATTCCCATTTGGCACTGAAAGGAACCTTGAAAGAAACCTTAACTGCTTAATTTTTAAAATGAACTAGAAATGTTGAGAGTTACCCAAGCTTATCAAGCTAATTCAGGGAATCACAGGCATTAATCCATCTTTTGATTTTCACTTCAATGTTCTTTCTGGTACACTATTCCAGAATGAATAAATAACTACACCGCTCATGTCTGTGCATTTTAGAACTCAAATTATACTGATGCAGTTTAAGATTGTACTGATATCTGGGCTTTTGGAGACTTCTAATTTATATTACCATGGCTTTATTTTAGGAACATCTATAATGGATATCTGCTAGATGTTCATTGATAATAAGAAATGTCTGGCATGCCAGTTGGCCAGAATTGCAGGTAGTGAAGGTAGCAGTTAGGAAACTATTTAGAGAGGGATTAAGAAGCTGCCTAGGAATAATTTATCCTTAAGTAAGAAAAAGTCTAGAAACAGTCCTAAAAATTGTGGGTCATAATGTGAGGCCTGAGGGGGAAAAAAAGAAGAAAAAAAAAAAGACACCAACTAAGAAGGACTCCTAGTGGCAAAGTGGTCTTAAAAAAAAAAAAGCAGAGCCTAGCACCCATTTCTGCATGGAGCTGCTCACGCAAACTGTGCCTCTTGGTGAAGCCTGTGCTAAACTGCCTGCCTACGCTGTGCTGCCATCTGAGCCATCCCTTCTAAAGGCCCTGGAATCCTATTTCAACCTATAGGATTGACACTTGTCCTATCCAATCACAGCTGGCAACTCTGACCAATTAGGGCAATTTTGTGACTCACCAGGACAGTGCCTTTTGAGCCAATCAAACTGTGAGGACTTGGAGACCTCATTTGCATGAAGACCAGTCAGGGACCAGAGTTCAGAGTCCTGTCCACATAAGCCAGCTCAGCTCTGGCTCAGAGAGTGCACTTTCCAGGTCAGACTGAAGCATGGATCTCCCTTGCTGGAGCTGGAACACCAAAGCTGTCTCCCTGGAGCAGAGCGGAGAAGGCCATGGGGGAGCAGAGCAAAGCTGTCTAGCAGGAGGTGGCCCGGCCCTGGGGCCACCTGGCCCCAGAGCTGTTTCACAGCCATGCTGTTTTCACAGCCCTGCTATACTACAATTGAGCTGCTTTCCACTGAATACAGTTTTCTTCTTCACCACACCCCAAATTGGGGATTCTTGTAGAATTGGTGCCAGTGACAATCAGTTGACAATAATTAGACAGGGCAGCTGTACCTTGGGGATGCCCGAGGAACCATGCTCAGTGTGTTATCGTGGAAGCATCAGTGTCACACTTCCATGGGCACAAAACTTTTGACATCGGGCATTGGCAACTTTGGTGGGGGCAGCGTGTAGCCTTAGACATAGGTTCCTTTGTTGTCTGTGACAGCGACCTCTCTCTTGAAGAGAATTGGAATACTTCCATGTCTTGGCTATTATAAGTAATGCTACAGTGAACATGGGGATGCAGATATCGCTTCAGGATGGTAATTTCATTTCCTCTGGATAAATACCCCAAAATGGAATTTCTGCCTCAAATGATAATTCCGTTTTTAATTTTTTGAGGAACCGCCATACTCTTTCATAGTGACTGCACCATTAATTGTACTCTTATTTCCATTTTATAGGAGCATGATTAAATAAGGAGCTTGCCCAAAGTTACACACATCTACTAGGATTCTAATACTGATTCTAATTTAAGCAGTGTATGTAAAAATATCTTAACAAAGGTGCCAGAGCAAATAAGCTAATCCAACTGGAGAAAGGGACACTACAGGGAAATTCAGAAGACTAGATGCTGTTTTCAGGAGAATGAATGTGTTCGGGGAGAGTTTACATTAAGGAAGGAATGTCTTTCCAGAGGAAGAATTTCTTCAGGCTTTCAAGAAATAGGAAACTAGTTATTTTGAAAATCCATAGGAGAATTTCATTATTGTCCTCCTTCTCTATGGGTACTATCAGATTGATGATTAATGACATGTACTATGCTGATCATAATTAATACAGAGGCTTCCACTAATGCTTCACTCAGTTCCTTATTTACTACTTAATTGAAATTAAGTCACGCTAAGATGCTCAAAATAGCAACTGAGCTAGAAACTAAGAATATTAATAAACATTTCTGGTCTTTAGGAGGAATATCTGCTAACTAGAGCACAGACAGAGCACCACTGAGGACCTACCAGCTTTCAGCTCAGGTTCTAACCTCTGAAATAGGACAAAGCTTGAGAGTAGAGATTACGGCTTTTACACATCTCAGTGTTGAGCCTTGAACTAAGAGAACTTATTCCTGGGCCAACTTGAAAATTTTACTCTGGCTCCCACCCAAATGCTAGAAAACTACTTTCTGAATCATGAGAGAACTTTAACATCTCACTTTCATAAATTACTCTCCTTGCACCCATTGGCCACAGATTCATTAGCACACACCCACCACCCATAGACCTTGCACTGGTTAAATTCTTCTCATATCCAGCAATGTGATTTGGAACTGCACTTGTCAACTTGAATATGTGAGATTGGAATTATATCAGCATCCAAGCAAAAGTGAAGTAGACACATGTGCTGGATGAAGAGAAAATAAGCTTAGTGAGATCTCTGTTCAGAAGGAAAAATCAGAGGGGAAACGAAAGAATGAATAGGGAATTTATAAACCTCCCAGCCTAAAAGGAAAGGCTCTTTTACCAAAAGAGTTTTTTTAAAAAAAATATAGTTATAACATGAGACAATGCTAACAGGGAGCTATCAAGGAGACTTTTTGTAGTGAAATAGATGCTGTGAGCAAATAGGCTCCAGTGCAATTAGCATAGAAGATACAATATTCATCTTGTTCATAGGGTTCTTCTTTCTTTTTCCCTAAAACATGAAATTGTTTCCATTATCATCCTGTTGATTGGTTAAGCAACATACTTGAATACTATATATTAATATGTTGATATTAATCTTACTGGAATTATCTTTTCTGAGAATTTCTTAACTCTTAGAAGTCAGATCTGTTTTCCTTATAAATTAGAAGTAGACTGTCCCTGGTACCAGTGAAAGGGTGAAAGAGTATAATTTGATGAAGACTTAACAGGCTATGCTGAGATGAAATCCTGTCTTTGCACAGTGGCAAGAGACTGATGCTATAAGAAAATTTGGGGGAGATACATGAGAATCCTTATTTAGCTAATTATTAGCATTGAAATTTTTGCCTTGACTAGGATCATCAAAATGTGTCACAACTGAGTTCATCTGTTATCAAATGCCTCCTCACATTAGCTTGCTGAAACACCCTGTATGGCAGATGGCAGAAGACTGAAAGGTTAAACATGGGATATTAAATGCCAAGCTTCTGAACATCTGGAAGGTTTAAAAAACAAACAAACAAAAAAACAGAAGAAGAGAAAATAAAAGAAAATATATGTAAGTGTCATTGGCTTTTTTTCATATTAACATGACAAAGTACACTTCCTTGCAAGTCAACCAAGGGGATTTTGAGTTTGATAGAATACATCACAAGAGAAGACATCCCTCCTTCCCCTGTTATACCTGCACAGATGATTTATTTGCCTCACCCTGAGGCAATGAACAGCCTGATGGTGATGGAAGTCATCAACATGTACACAAACACCATCTGTGCAGAAGCTAGGCTAATGAGCGAAGTATGTAGGGGTTGGCCAGGGACTGAGGGAGCGAGAGGAGAGGGCGATGTGGTCAGATTTAACTCCAAGCAGTCCAGATGTGGACCTTCCTACAAAATGCTGAACCTCAGCCGTGGCTGTTGGTTAGGCTGACAAGGAGAGCTGTCTCAGACTTTCAGTGCTCACACCTCATTCCCAATCAATTGATTCCAAATCTCTAGTGAGGGGTCTAGACAGTGTAATTATTTTAACTTTTCAAATTTTTTTATGGGCGGTCGGCTATGAGAGATGCTACCTGAGAAGGTAATGTGCTGAGTTCCCTTTGCTCTGTACATCCAGGTTTGTATTCAATACTTAGGATGTTGCTATTCAAGTGTGTTCCAGAGGCCACCAGTCTCACCTGAGGGTTGCTATAACTGAAGAACCTTAAGCCCCACCCTAGATCTGCTGTAATTTAACAAGATCCTTGGATGATTCATAGTCACCTTAAAGTTTGAAAAGCTCTCAACGAGGGTGTTGCTTTTTACATAGTGGAATTTGAAAAAAATGTGAATTAGAATGTTGCTTTTCAATTTTTGGAAAATTTATGGGAGAGGATTTAAGGTAGAAAGTGTTGTATAATTTATTCTTTCAATCACCCACTGATAATATACATAATACTATGGACTAGTCACTATGGTGGACCCCAGGAACACAATGGTGAATCTTTACAGGTAGAATCGTCACTTTCATCAAGCTTAATCTCCATGTAAGTCAAGTAAACTCACATGTACATCTATGATGATCAACTGTGATAAGGGCCCGAAAGAGTACCTCTTCTCCACAAAACCTACATAAGGTCTTTACTACCTGGTGGTTACTGCCTAATAATTAATTTCTCTGTGCTTAAGCCATATGAGACTTATTAGCATTTTCTCTGGCTTGTACTGGTCTTTTCAAGCAGGGTTTGGAGGCTTTGAAAAGCTTGTTCTGTCCTGTCACCCCCACATTCTTAGCCTCAGCAATACCTTTCTGGATAGATCAGTCTCGTTGGTTTTAAGGTTCTTCTTTTCAACACTACTTAATTAAGCATCCTTTTGCTGATGTGAAGTCTGCTTCCACCAGTGGACTTGTGCCCCATGGAAGAATGGGTCACACCTGTTTGTGCTCCCTGCTTTATCCTCAGTGATCAGCACATGCAACACAGTCAATAAACAGTTATTGGAATAGTTAATACACATGTGTATGAATGGATAAACCAAGACACATTGGGAAAGGAGGGCAACAGTGTCAAACATTCCTGAGCAGTCAAATAATGTAAGGACTGGAAAATGACTACTGGATTTAGTGACATGTGAGTAAAACAAGTATCAGGAATGCTCCCTATTTGAGCTTCCTTTGTGACTTCCTAAGGCTCATCAGATCACTGAGAGTACCCAGAAATACTGTGGTACACGTACATATTTAACTTCTTTAACAAATCAATTCTGGCATTTATTTGATATCAGAACCTTTCTGCTCCCAATATTAATCAACATCCCAGGAAACTATTCTGGGGAGCAGTGGTTGAGAAGCTCTGCACTCCCATGGGAAGGCCCGATCCCAATTCACGGGAGTGTCTGATGTTCCCCCAGCATGCTGGCTCTAGGAGCTTTCACCTATGAGTCTCACTCCCATTCACATTTCACAGGGCTTGAGGTCAACAGAGAAGGGAAATGCCATCCTGTGTGTACCCAAAGGACGAGTCAACCAAATGATAGTAAGCTGCCAAAATGACTCCCAAACCTCCTGATCACCTCAGATGCATTTACTCACCCTTTAAGATGTCACTAAAATGTCCTTCCTTACTCACCTTCATCTCTGCTTCCATATACGTGCTACCATCATGAGCGGTGCTCACCTCTGTAATGACACTTCTCAAACTGTGCTCAAGCATTTCTTGATTGACTGCACACTCCAAAAAGACAGGGCCTATTTTTTTCCTGATCTAGTTCAATGATAGCATGAAGATGCCTTTAAAAATTAATTATTCCTTGAGTGAATGCATTAATTAACCCTGTGTTTACCGCTCTATCTTCGGGAGCACTGCATCTCCTACACCAAGCACAGACTTAGACACTCAGCAAGCACTAGCTGAGTCTTCACATAAATGAGTGAAATCACTTCACCAAACTGAGCTTCGCTTTCCTTGTCTCAGAAGAAGCATTTCTGATAATACAAAGTATTATCTATAAATGTCACAAGTCCACGACCTGATACACAAGTCCAGGATCTGATACAAGTCCAGGACCTGATACACAATAAGGCAAAAAAAAAAAAAAAAAAAGCATTACTTCTTTATCCTTTGAAAAGTAAAGATGAATCTGTCCTGACATAAGTAGAATGCAATCAATTTTTTCCAGATAATATAAAAACTTTATTCCTTAGTAATTTCACTAGTTATTAGCCTCCAATAAAAAAATAAGAGCAGAATCAACCCAAATTAAATGTTATCTTTTATTTAAAAATGTGGATAAATTTGAAATAATATATACTATTATATAGGACAGTTTGATGGTTTTATACTGGTTAATAAACATGACCTGGGGTAAATATTTTCTGCATGAATCCCTAGATATAAAGCTGATCAATTCCACATGGAGGAAGCTAGAAGCTAAGAGGAGAGAATTTTAGGAAGGTAATAGTCCTAAGAAGTAGATCTCTCTTACCCTGGAAGGAGTAGTAACCTGAAAATGGGTGTTACAGATGTCTAGTAGATCTTTTTCCTGCCCATCATCCAACCTCTCCTTTTATTGCTAATCCCATCTTTTTTTTTTTTTTTTAGATGGCACTCCTAAATTGACTGAATTTTCTGTGTTGCTCAAGGGGAGCAGACACTGTTCTTTTTGTTCAGTTGTGGGTATGTGACTCAGGCTTAGTCGAACACAGCCAACAAGGCTTGGAATCCATCTCCATTATTCACGGATTCTGTAATTCTGAACTCTCTTACTTGATAAAATATATTTGTAATCCCAAAAAGAGCACTCACAATGACTTCCCAGTCATTCACAGATGGACACTGAATGGCAAAATATTTCAGTCACTCGATGCCTATGTTCCCAGCTCAGGTTGAACACGGTGAAGCTCTGACATTTTGTTTCAGCTCCCCTACTGTAAACAAAGGTCTTTTTCAAAATCTATTTTAGTGCCAAGGCTTTTTCACATTTTTGTGCCTGTGGTTGCTGATTTTACTATTTAAAATGACCCCAAGCACAGTGGTGAAGTGCTGATATGCCTTAGGGAGAAAATGTGTGGTAGATAAACTTCATTCAAGCATAAGGTAGAGTGCCCTGAGGTATGAGCTTAATGTTAATGAATGAACAATCTATAGTAAGTAAGGTGTGTTAAAACAGAAGCAAACGTAAAGCAAGGTTATTATTAATTGGTTTATGAGAATGCCATGACCGGGGGGCTCACAGGAACCTCACCCTGTATTCTTGTCTTTCACCTAGACGTAGTGTTTGTAGCAACTTTATAGAACAGAACTGATTAAAATAAAGAGAATGCATTGTATGTACATGGACTTTTGTTTGAGCTAAATGGGAAGAGATCTTTTTTCTCTTGTATTGCTGATAGTATTGGTTGGAACTCTAGAGCTCTTGGTAGCCACCTTCCTAAAGTCAGAGGAAACCTGTCTGAAGATGGAACAAAAGAAAGGTGAGAAAAGTGAAGCCATAGAGAAAGATAAAACTAGAGGGAATTCAGGAGGATGAGAGGGAGAGAGTTAGAAAAGAAAGAGAGACTATGAGTGAGAATTAGAGGCACTAAGACTTGCTGTATTGGAACCTATGGTCTTAGCAGTGCCTGAAACAAATTTAACTTGATTTTTGTTTTAGTTCCATAAGCCAATAAACCACCTCGTTTGTTTACTTCTTCTTTTGCTTAGTCAGTTGGAGTTGGTTTTCTGTCATTTGTAAATGAAAGGGTCCTAAAACAAAAGATGATGTATAAAATGTTGGCCGCAAAGGATGGTGATCACAAGTTCTTCTTTCTTAGTTGCAAGAAGGGATTGACTAATAGTTATTAAGGGCTTAGAATTAGCTGTCTCTAAAATAGTTCTAGCAATTTAACAGAAGTTAAAAACCATAGACATGTTCGAAAAATGTTGCAGAATGACTTTCCTTTAATACCTTAAGGAAAGAAATACAAATCAATGTGACTGATGGGCTGGGAATAAATTCTGAAGTTATCTTCTCTTTCCTTTGTTTCAGTTAAAAATAGTTTATTTCTAATGAAGTCTGTCAGTAAAAAGATTGGGATGAAAACATACCCAGATTTGAATCTCAGTCGTTCTACTTACTAGCTCTGTGACCTTAATTTTTTAGGCCTCACTTTTTTCATAAGTAAAATAGGCATACACAGTGTACTTAGATTTGCACATAATAGCTACTCAAGTTTTTCCCAAAAGGATCAATAATTATTGTAAGAATAAGTTGAGAAAATATAAATTGAGGGACTGGCATATAGCCTTGAGCATAATCGGTTCAATAAAAACTGGCTATCATTACTCATAGCTGCTCCTTTTCTATGGTTTATCTCATACTTCAAAATCTATGTTCAGTTAGGTAATAGAAAGTCAAAAACAAAATCTAATAATTTACCATTTTGCAATAAATATCTATGTATTGTCATCATTGTTCTAGGCATTGTGAGATTTACTTGAAAGGAGATGAGATAAAAATGGCACAATTCATCTCAGGGAGTTTGCCAACCAATAGAAAGCATAAATATATAGATACATATAATTGAAGGTAGATTTATTTCAGCAACATACTGGAAACATTGTGACTGCATATGTGGGTTTCTAAGGAAGGAGGGGTCTCTATTTGGAAGAAGATGTGTTTGAAATGGGGGCTGAGAAAATGGATCAAGATTCATCAGGTAAGAATATAACAGGAGGTCCAGGTGGGACTCTATCTGGGCAACTAAATATATCCCAAGAAGACTGAAATAGAAGAGTCCATAAGACGGCAGGGCAGGTAAAAGTTTTTAAAAAATCTATGAATAAATCAATGGAAGGGTCTGAAAACTTTCAGGCTTCATAGTACAAGCTGATCCATGGCACGCTCCCCAAAACCTTACTGAAAGGTATGAATCATCATTTTCTTCCATTTGATTAAAAATGGGCAAGATTTTAGCATAAAATGTTCCAGAATCATCTTCTAACACACCCCACCTCACTGGATTCCTCTGTTCTGGAAACCAGCATCAATTCTCAACTCGCCTTTCTATTCAGTTATTAAGAAACACTTGAATTATAATTCATACAAGTATGTTAGTTTAATAACTTTCACTTTCTTCTAAATTTTTTTCTCTGCATATTTTTAAAATTAGAAATCTAATAGTATTACCTTCTAGCACTTTCTCACTGGCAGATTTAATAATGAAATTTACTGTCTACCTTCTATATATTTCTCATCTGCATTTTCCTCCTTAAATTTACAATATCTATTCAAAGTCTTCATCCAACTTTCCTTAAAATGAATTGCAGGTTCTCCTTTTACTTCCCTGTGGTAGTGAATTAGACTATAACAAATAATAAAATACCAGTAGGCTCAAGATAGTCATTCTAGAGTTTTCTTTTGCTCCACCCCCCCCCCCCAAAAATCCTCACACAAATAATAGGTTTTGCTATAATTTATTAGGCACACTGTCTCATTCATAATTTTTTCTTATATCTCACTTCCTTCCTATCCCCCCCCCCCCCCCATGCACACAGCAGAAATGGAGGTTATATAAAATGAGCCAAGTTTGGAGCTGATCAGATGAGCTGGGTGGGAGCTACAAAAGTTGCCATGGAATGCTTCGTTCCATCTCCAAGAGGACACATTTGACGTCCTGGGGAGGGCAAGCAGGGAAACAGATAAAAGGAAAATATAGAGGAAACGCTAGTAACCGCTGCACTTTTTCAAATCCTGATCTCACTTTTGTCAAGACCCCAAGTCTCATTACCATAATGGGGGCTGACATGCTGCACACCCACCTTTTAGTCTTGCTCCCCATGACTTCATTTTTATAATGAAAACAGTGGAGATACATTAGGAAGGACTAATCCATAAAATGTGTATCTGCTTTACCATTCTCTAGTTAAGCTCCACGCAGGAGGAATTGTTTTTATTTTTTGAGGATCTCAAATGAGTTGCAGGAGGATCCAAACAAGAAGTAGAGCAGGAATAACTTACATGCTTGAAAGCCCCTTTGACAAACAACCACCAAGAAACGTGTACTCTGCACATTGCTAACCGATAAGAAAGGCAGCTGTTGGGCTGGGCTCCTCCCTCCCTCTAGAATGAGGCTGCCAAGGGGGACACCCTCCTGCAGATGTTTCCCATGGTCAGGTGGGAAGTGGCTCTGCACCAGCATCACAGTAGGCATGGCAGTAAATCAGATAGCATCTCTCCTGGAAGAAGGCCAAGCTGCCCTTAAAGATGTTAGGGACAGCTCCCCGGTAGCTTAGGGAGCAGGGATCTATTTCAATCATTTCCAGGAACATCCCTCAAAGCAAGATTTTCATTTTTATTTTTTTGTGTCAGGGACTGGGTGTTGGAGTAACTTCCTGCTGATGTCATAAAGGAAAAATAAAAGCCCTACACTCCTCCCTCCAGACTCAGACTAGTCTGGAAAACTACTTCTTGGTCACGATTCATGCAGTGAGGTCTGTCTTGACTTACACTTTCTTCTCCATTCTTCTCTGCCTCCCCTTGAAAAGCAAATAATCCCACATTTTGCAGTTGGGTGAAGAGTGACAGTGTAAATTAAAGCAAGATTTTAAGAAAATTCACACAGCGTAGTGGTCATCCAGTGGGGACTACGGTTTATGAGGCAGAATGGGCTCCTCCATTACTCGTAACTGTGAACAATTTATGTGGTTGGCATTAATGGGGAAGAAGGAGACCTGGAACAAATGATTGGATACACAATCCTAGAGAAAAATCATGGGCTGTATTGGATAACAAGTCTGGATTTGTTATCCCCAGAATTAATTAGCAGTGAGAAAGTGGGTGAGCCTCTCCAAGCCTTGGGTGTCACTGTAAAATGCAGACGATAGTTCTTTGTAGTGTTACAAGTCCTTCCTAAGATAATGCCCATTGACTAATTAAACTAATGGAGTATTCATTTTGCTATTAGTGCTGTAAGAAATTATCACAAGCTTAGTGGTATAAAATAACACAAATTTATTCTCTTACAGTTCTGGAGATCAGAAGTCCCAAAATCAATCTTACAGGGCTAAAATCAAGGGGTTGACAGAGATGGTTCCATCTGGGGGCTCCAGGAAAGCTTATTTCTTGGCTCTTCCAGCTTTTAGAGGCTGCCATTCATCATTCCTTGGCTTTTGGCCACATCTCCAATCTTTGCTCTCATCATCACATTGCCTTCTCCCCTATCTAACCTCCTACCTTCATCTTATAAGGAATTTTGTGATTACAGGACACACCAGGATAATCTGCCTATCACAAAATTATTAACTTAATCACATCTATGAAGTCCATTTTGCCATATAATGTAACATATTCACAAGTTCTGGACATAAGGATCTCTTTGGGAGGGGGCGTTATTCAGCCTATCACAGGCACTTAGCACAGGTATTGGCACAAATAGGCATGCAATGAATGTCATCCACTGTCTCCTCTTCTACCAATGTTGGAGTCAAGGTGAACCTAATTGCTCTTTTCCCCATTTTCATTACCTCGAACAGTCTTCTCATAGGTCCAAAAAGAAATGTTGAAGAGATTCTCTAAGAATAAAATGGAAAAATCTAAAAAGCCCTAAGGAAGCAGCAGTCTCATACTTGTGGCATATATTTGTTTCCTTCTTGGGTGAATTTTTAGGGCCTGCTATGTTTTATGTATTGTATCTGAGTTATATTTAGAAAGCATCATGATGAAAACCAAAGTATGTAGTCAATTTAGGTATAAAACCATCATGAGCAAAGAGAAATTTTTTCACCCAATGTGTCCTGAGACTAGTTACAGGAAAACTATTTGTGTTTTAAGAATGAGAGAACCATCTTAGTTTTTAGAGTTTGTGAGAAACTGGACCTTGTGATGCGAGGGAGTTGGAACTGCTAGATATTTTCAGCCTCTGATTTAATATTCTTTCAAATTTCACTGACATTATAATCATTTATCTTCAACAAATCCAGAGGGAGTCCAAAATAGTTTTAGTTTCACTCTGTTTTAGTGGTAAATTTCTATCCTTTTGCTGATGTCCTCTCTAAAGTGATCATTCATACTGCCATTACATGAAATGAACCAACTACATCAAAATATTTTTTATAGGGGAGTTGCCTAGGGAAGTGAAAGAAACAGCATGCTGCACTTCTCATGCTGGGCTATTTTTGGATGGCCTCCTTCAAGGATCGATTTAAAGTTAACTTCTACAACAAAGCATTCTTCAACGAGGCAGAAGAACATACAGAACATCACACGTACTTAACAAAAGTAGTCAGCTGACAGCACCCGACTTAACTGTTCAAAATACAGAGTTTATTCTCCATATCACAATAGCTACCAGGAACCGTAATTATGGGCATAATGTATGATTCAGTAGCTCATTTATTTTTTCATTATTTCATCATAAATCTTTGACAAACCTACTATTTTTTCTTTTATTCATTTATTTACTCATTTGTCCTTTCAGTCTTCCATTTAACATCTTCCAAATGGAATTATTTTTTGTATTCAGTAATTTATTCATTCAAAAAAAGTTGCACTGAATACCTTATCTTCACTGATATTGTGTTGGATACTGGAGATGGAAAGTTAAGTCAAATACAGGTATGTTCTAGCAACACATCTCTTGGCCCATTCTTCAGTAGAAGACTCTGATAAGAGGACACGGGAGCAGAAGTAGGATGTTTTGTTGATGATCACCTTAAATTTAAGCAGGTAAATTGTGATAACAGAGATAACATTGTGTTGGTTATTGGGAATCTGACTTCAGAGCATCCAAATGTGTGGGGGTGCATCTGTGATTATTACATCTTTGTTGACCAGTACAAACCGAGAGGGAGAGTTTGTGCTCAAAATCTGTGCCATGTGTATTGATCTGTGATTAATGACTAATTATGTTACTAGACCCAGAAAAATGTGGATTCCTACTAGCCATCTGGTTTTTATCCTGGTCAGCATCGCTGTGGAAGACATCATATGATACAGTCTCATACTTCACAGGCTGCCAAACAGTGCATTAAATCTGGTTTGAAAATAGGAGTGCCTGAACTTCTCTGTGCTCCTGAGCAAGGTCAGTGTACCTTGTTCACTTTGTGTTCTCAGAGTCAGTCGTTGCCATGATGACATACAGCTAGGAGAGCCTGGCCTGTGTGGTTTTGACCCTCCTAACAAAATCAGGCCACCATTTGTATCTTTGAGATCTGATCCACTCCCATCCCAAACTATCCTGTCTTTCCATCTAGAATCTTTTTGCTTTTCCTCAATACTCAGATTGGTCAGTGAATTTTTAAAATTCCTCATGTATTTTATTTAATTTTTTCCCTTTTTTTTTAAATTGAATTTATTGGGGTGACATTGGCTAATAAAAATTTACAGGATTCAGGTATGCAATTCTACAATACATCATCTGTACACTGTATTGTGTTCACCACCCCAAGTCAAGCCTCCTTCCATCACCATTTATCCTCCCCTTTACCCTCTTCTGCCTCCCTCATACCCCTTTCCCTCTGGGAATCACCATGTGTCCCTGTGCCTTTTCCTTTTTCCTTTGCTTAATCCCTTCACCCTCTCACCCAGCCCCCAAACCCTCCCTTCTGACAACTGTTCTCTGTATCTGTGATTATGTCTCCACTTTGCTTCTTAATTTATTTTGTTCACTAGATTCCACAGATAAGTGAAATCATATAGTACTTATATTTCTGACTGGCTTATTTCACTTAGCATAATACTTTCCAGGTCCATCCATGTTGTCATAAAAGGTAAGATTTTCTTCTTTTTTATGGCTGAGTAGTATTCCATTGTGTAAATGTCCCACAGCTTTTTTATTCACTCATCTGCTGATGGGCACTTGGGCTGCTTCCAAATGTTGGCTCTTGTAAATAATGCTGCAATGAACATAGGGGTGCATATATTCTTTAGTGTTTCATGTTTCTTTGGATATATTCCCAGATGTGGAATTGCTGGGTAATAAGGCATTTGCGCAAACAAAATTATTTGTGTATTTTAAATTTCCCTTCTTTTGCTCCTATCTCCACCAGTCTATTTTTTCTTCCCTTTCCTCCTTCCATTATTTCTTGAGGGGAACATAACTAAAAACAGAATGCAATTTTTAAAAGTAGCTTATTTATCATTTTCCTCCCTATTCTTCATATATATATATATATATATAGTCATCTAAAAGCATGTTAGTGTTAAGAAAATTTTTTTTTATATCTCCCATTGCTCTGACCCTAATGTGAATTGGTGAATCTATAAACAGACTGTTTGACAGCCTTTATGATATTTGATCATATACGTCTGTGACAATGGACAATTGGCTGCATTACAGGGTTCCTGCTCTTCTGGAAACTCCTGCACATCTGATGCTAGAGTGCCTTTCCCCCCTCACTTTACTCTTCAACTTTTCTCATTTTCAGGAAGTATTTGAGCTTCTGTATGAAGCTGTCAGTGACTTTTAACAATGGGGTGTGATAAAGATATGTTCTTGAGGATAAAAATTTGTATTCCTAGTTTTGAGAAATAAGAAAGTAGACAGGGATGCTAGGGAGGAAAATGAAAGCCCAAAACTAAACAAAAACTGTAACTTAATTCCTAGGAATATTGCATTGATTCAATATAAATGGAATATACGCACCGCTATGTTCATTGCAGCATTATTTACAAGAGCCAAGATTTACAAGAGCTCAGCACTTACTTCCAAACATTTTGCATGTACAAACTACATCAATTCTCCTAATAATGTAGGTATTATATTCCCATTGGAACACTGAGACATAGAGGTTAAGTAACTCTGTCCAAGGTCACATGGAAAGTGTGGATACAAGATTAGGACCCAGATATTTGACTCTAAGCACCATGTTGCAAACCATTAGGTAATATGACCATAGAGAGAGAAAATGGGATAGCATGATCATTATGGCTGTGCATAAAATGATTTGCTATGAGAATGGGTGCCTGCATGGATTATGGGAAGGTAAGTTATAGGAGAATAGGTACTGGCATAAATTCTGTTTCTATGTTTCTTATTAAGATAGCATAGAAAAAACTTAGTTTCAAATATTTAAATATCTGATTAAGAAAAACCAAAAACAAATGATTGACTTGCAATGGTCTTGGTTTTGAGATTTTGACACTGCCCCTGACTTTGGGGTGGATGTGATAATTAGAGACAATCCGTTCCTTTTGGAAAGCCAGTAACAGATTATGGAGAAAGAATTAATCGCTTAGAATTTCAGGTTTAAAATATTTATTTTGGAGAATCCCAGCCTTATAATTGTCTTTTAAGTCTGGTCCAATATATTTACCTAGAGAAGACTATAGTAATTTTCAAGGGAGGTGTCAGATAAGAGACAACAACAGACAAAGAAATAATTACTAAGGCATTTCTCATCAGTCCTCTCTCTGCAAATTGTGTGTGTGTGTGTGTGTGTGTGTGTGTGTGTGTGTGTGATGCCATTCATCTGGAACAATCGTCTAAGATTTTGGTTCTGCTTTGGAAGCTAAGGAATTTGTTGAGTTTTGGAATTCCTTTCATGTGGAAGGAATCCAATTCCTGAGAACTGTTGACAATGGACAAACACTCTGCAAGGAAAGACCATAAGTAAGAGTTCCATTTTCAGTTTACTTAAGTAACTCTTGATGGACTCACCCAAATGCAGGGTTTTCTAGAAGTATGACAAGAGCTCCTTGGGTCAAGAGATAAACAGTTGATACAAATTCCACTTTAATTAGTTTAAGTGTATTTTCTCAGGGCACATAACTTACTAAACCATCTTCAGTGTTTTCGTTGGGGTATCAGCTACTCTTTTTCTTCCTTTGTGTTCCAATAGCACCCTCTACAAAAAATAAAATAAAAAATAAAAAATACTCCATGCCATAGATATGCCGTGAAAACAGAAACTCTGTGACACATTTTTATGTTACTGGCACTTATTGATACCTGGGGATAAGTGGAAAGATGACTGAGTGAATAGTTGCCTAAATGAATGATAAATGAATGAAATGCTCTTGTCTCAATTTGGAGTGAAATCAATAATTTTATAAGATTCAGCAGCCCCCAAATATTTTGTCCCCATTTTAGATGAATGTTAATTTTGTAAACATATTTATATATATGGTTAGAATAGGAAAAAAGATTTAAATGTTTTATTTTATTAACAATCAGAATAGGAGATGAAGAGAGTTGGTAATTAGGAATCACTGTGAAGATACCAGAAGTGGCTTAGTAGACGTAGTCGGAAGAAATTGAAGTAGGATCTCATTTTGTTGTTGTTTCTTTTATCATGTTTCTTTGTTTTCTTCTGTTTTATTTTAATGTTCCTATTGCTCTTCTACTCAAAACTTTCCAATAGCTTCCCATAGACCTATAAGAAGATCCCGACTCTTTAACCGGGCTTAGAAAGCCACACTTAACCTGGTCCCTGTCCACATCATTGGCCATATCGCATTCCACACCCTGCTGTGCTTCATGTTCGCTCCTCAGGGCTTTAGTATCAGCTCTGCCTGGAATTCTCCTCCCTCATCTTTACTTTGCTGGCTCCTGCTCTGTCTTCAAGTCTCAACTTTGTTAACTCTTCAGAGAGGCTTTCCTTGAACACTTTCCAAATTAACCCCCCCAGTCACTCATATCATATCCTATCATTCTATTTTAATTCTCTGCATAAATCTTAACATGTTGGAGATATCACGTGTTTGCATCTCAGCTGAGGCTGTCTGAGCTTCATACCAGTGACTGACACATAGTAGGTATTCCATAAATATTTGCTAAATACATTAGCTCTTTTATTAATTGGGCTGGATAATTTCACATTCTTAATCTCATCAAACCCATTGGATGATTCCCTATAATATTATCCTTATTATTATCCCTAAATTAATTTCTTCATGCTCCCAATGAAGAAAGTGACTGTTAGAAGCTTGAGTAATTTTCCCACATTATAGAGGTAATAAATCACACAATTAGAATGTGAACTAATTCTAATTTGAAGACTTTTGTCATAGTCTTAACAAAATAGTTGTATTAACCTGCTCTCCAAATATACCTTCAACTTTAAAAGGCTTATCATAGAATGAATGAAAGCGCAGAATCTGGGGCGAGACCACCATGGTTCCAAACCAGTCTCCTCCACATTTTGGGTGTGTGAACTTGCCTCAGTTTTTTAATTTCTAAAATGAATTATAATTCTCGTAGCCAGGATGGCTTGAAGACTGAATAATTGAATATATCTAAAGTGTTTACACCAGTGCTTGGCATGTGATAAATGCTCAGTAAATACTACCTGTTGGTTATGATCTTCATGATTTTTGTCATCGTATCGTATGATTTTTAGGGATGGTTCGTTACCCCTCTAATAACTAGATATTAGTAATAAACTATTTCTCAACATTTTTAGTAAAATATTTGTCATAAGATACGTCAACATGTATATGTATCTATGTTATAAAGTGAATGGTTGTAACTATGAGTACAGATCTGTTTTCTGACACATGTGGCCTATGTCAATGTTGTGAATTTTGTTGTTACGGTTGTTTAGAACTACAAAAAAGTTCTCTCTAAAATGAAAAGTTATATAATTTAGACTTAGAGACTCCCTTGGAGGTGATGTCAGTCAACTCTCTCATTTTTTAAGTAAGAACACTGATGACAACAGAGGTGTGAGGTCACATTTAAAGTCACACAGGCAGTTAATACCTGAGCCAGAATTGCAGCCGCGGTGGGCTGCGCCCTACTCTGGTGCTACCCAGCCTCCCTATGTCGCTGCTGTGCCAACATGTCATTGTTGATGAAGAAAACATTTTCCCCAGTTAACCAGTCATCAAAATGGGTTTAATTTATCAAAATGTGTGCATGTTAACAAAACTTGCTGAGTCTTCTAGGCCGGGTTGAAACTCAATAAATGCTTATCGAGAGCCCTACATTCTACCGCCTTTCAGTAAAAATGATAATAGTTATTCCATAGCAAGGTAGGGCAATACCTTTTCTTCTAGGCCAATCTCAGGTCGTAAGGAGCAGCTCATACTTAGAAGAAAGAAAGGATATTGAAGGATATGAGATAGATTTTAAAGGCTGGGCCTTCCTTCTCTGGTGCCTCTGACTGTAATTAGTGGCCTGAAGCTACTGGCCGCAGCGGTCTGGGCCTTCCTACAGTAAACAGCTGTCTGCCTTTTTTAGGAAGAGCTATATAAGGCGTGCAGGCCACATGGGTTTCCTTTGAAGCCACTACAACGTTTGTCAATATCATCTTTTATCTCTCTCTTTTGCTTCAGACCCTCCGAGAAGAGATCATATAAAAGAGGGAATCAAAGGAAGCTTCTGGTGTTACTATTTCCCAGACAGCTTTCTGGAATTCTTAAACATGGAGCCAGATTCCTGACAGTCATGATGTAGTTTGCACTGGTGTTTTCTCCCTGGTGATCTCTCCATATGTCTTCAGGCTGTGTGGATAAAAGCCAAACAGAGCTCTCACCTCTGCCCCGCATTTTCGGGAGTTGAAGGTCCATGTTGTTCTGGCTGGCTCTTTCTCCTTCCTTGAGGCATATTTGAGGACTCACAAGTCAACACAAATAGACGAATGACCTCTCTCCCTCTTTGCAGCAGAACTCTAAAAATCATTCTACTTTAACATAAAAACTTCAGAAGGTCTTGCAGTTACTTCAAGAATCTGGATCACCCTTTTAATTATACATCAAGAAATAAATGTGGCATTATTGCCAGGATGGTCATTGTCAAAACAAAACAGAATTTTTACATGATAGCATTGTAACAACGAGCACTATCAAAGAAAATGATTTTCTCCCAAATACCCTGCTTCTGAGTCTCAACTGTGAGAGTATGTTTTTTGTTGAAAATACAAATCAGCTTAGGGATGAACTTCAGTCACGATTCTTGGTTGTCTTCAACAGAAAACTATTGTGGTTAATTTAAGAAAAAAAATGGAAATAATGAAGAAAAAGTTGAGGAACATGGTTCAGTCTATGTTCACACACACAGGAAAGTAATAATGGTTACCATTCAGGTAACGTCAGTGAAGACCTTCCTATGGGTGGATAAGGTTCTATGTGCATTAACTAATTCAACCCTTGGGTCAGTATTATGGGATAATGACTATTATTATCCCCACTTTACAGATGAAGAAATTGAGGCAAAGTTGTTGAAGCTTTTGTCCAAGGACATTACACTATTAAATAGCAGAGCTGGAGCAGCAGTTAAGCCCATGCTATAGGAACATCCTTCTTCGGATGTTACTCCTGCTTCTGCGACTCACCATACAGGGCTGCTCTGACCACCACCTTCACTGCCACGAAGCACTGGGCACCAGCCTGCTGCTTTGCATCGCTTGTTCCGGATCCCAACACTGGGCATGTGTGTTTCAGATCCGTGTCCTGCCTTCTAGGAGACTGAGAAGCAAGAGCCCAGCCTTTGATGGTGGGACTCACGCAATAATAGATTTCTCAGACCCGGGAATGAAGTTCAGAGGCTTAGCAGCCAGAAGAGCACAACAGGCACAGCCGTCTGTTATAGTCACTTCTAATAACCTTGGATGAAAAAAGCTAAGCCCTACTTAACGACTACCATACAATTTAGTAAAATTGCGACTGTGGGTAATGTTAATTGATTACAAATGTAAATGTCCTTGTTTCTAAAAGATACCATTTTGAGTTCTATCCCAAGCACAGTTTTTAATCAGTAAAAAGAAAAACTGAACAGAATAATTGCATGCTTTGAGTAAGTTCTTTAAAATCGGTTGAGAACTAATGCTATGGGACTTTGATTCTAATTCATAGCAATTCCTTCCAATATAAACTTGAAAGTTAGATAGTGCAAGAAGTGAATGGAGGAAAAGGGCAGGGAAAAAGCAAGCGAGTGAGATTTTTGCTGTAGAATGCTTTTGACATGGTCCAGTGACTGCGTCACGACTTCATGTTTCTTAATCTTGGCAATAGAATAAAGTCCTCAGCAGAAGGACTTTTTTCAAGTCCAAAAACATGACACTTCAGAGCTCAAACCATAACTTTTCTTTTTATGTCTACGGGATTTACAGGGTTTGCAGATGGAAGTAATTTAATACCATGGTGATCTTTCATCTAGCCTGTTTCCTTTCAGTGACCTTATGTTTACTATAAGAAAACACCAACAAGGTGTCTGATTTCTTCATGGAAAAATGGCAACTATTTAAAACAAAAGGATTTTGTCCAGCAGAATCATAAATCTTTCGCTGTTTCTGTAATTTAACAAAAAAGGCTCATTTGTTCTATGGGGAGTGTTTGCCTGCAAGACAAGGCCAATTTTACTTTCTCATAAAAAATGCATTTTTTTTGAGATGGGGGAAGATAGCAATAGAATAAAAAGTCAGTGTTCTATCGATGGCAGGAGAATCAAATCCTTTAATTTCTATGGTTCTGCCTCAAACTGTCTATAAGTTATCATTTTGAAAGAAAACCCCAGAATCCTTCCTGGCATTTCCCAGGATGCTTTGAAAGTAATAGCAGGTTCTTTGTGCCCTTCACACATCTTTGCTTAAGCACATGTGGTTCCTGCTAATTTTAAAGCCAGTTCTGCACCCCAGAAAGCAGACTCTTCCTGGGATGAGAGAAGCTCTTGGTAACCACAGTAACACACCTTTCCAGGGAATCTTCCCATCGACATTTAATAGGTTGAGTTATAAATAATAGAATGAAACCTTTCAGCAGAAGACCAGAAGCTGCAACTGGAACACTTGGGAAATGGATAACAGCTGCCTTTAAAGTGATGAGATGCAAGATGCCTTCTTCTATTAGAGGCAATTTTTCCAATAAGACAGAGAACTTGAATTTTGTGGGTCCATTCTGTTTGCACCATAGATAAGGGAGATGAAAATGCCAGATACTCTTATGAGTGCAGTACTACATCCAAAGACACATTATGGACTCTAGAGTGTAGATTTGGCCTGTATATAAAAAGCTCTTTCAGGAATTATTTATAAATATGTGTTTTTATGATATTGAGTGAGTCCTTGAGCAGGGTGAGATATATTATTTTAAGCAGCAATTATGTGTTGAGTCATGTCAACATGTTCTGATCCTTGGAAGTAGCCTAGAGAACAACACACTTGGGGGATACAAACAAGGAGGAAGAAATGTGTAAGCAGATCCTTGAAAGCTGTCTAAGAGTGAGTTAGATGGAAACTAAGGGAAACTAAGGAGAGAGGGTCCCAGGCAGAGGAAATAGCTCAGGCAGGAACTTAGATGCAAAGAAATTGTGGTATATTTGAAAAGTGATATTGCTTCAGCATGTTGGTCTCTGGCCAAAAACCATATTCATTCAACATTCAAAAATACCTTTTTATTTTTTGGTTCTTATGCTATAGCAGGAAGTGGTCCAGGTGTTTAGGGTATGACCATTAGCAAACCAAGGAAGATTTCTTTTCTTTGTAGAGAATATCACACAATCCATCCCCACTGGTTCCCTCTTCCCTCCTCTCCTATAGGGAAAGGGAGTGATTGATTATATTACAACAGCAATCACTAAAAACCTATTGTCTTAAGATTTGGGAGTAATTATCTGCCTTTAATTTTCTGCCTTTAATTTGTCTTGATGGATGTCTGACATCAACAAAAATTAATGGGGCTCCCAAAATGTGCAAGTACTGTGATGGGTTCAGGCAGTAAAAAGATGAACGTGTGCTCTATATAGATTCAATGCAATCCCAATCAAAACTCCAGTGAGTGTCTTGTAGATATTGATGAACTGATTTTAAAGGCAGAAAAACCCAGTATAGCCAACATAATATTGAAAGAGAACAAAGTTGGAGGCCTGATGCTATGCAACTTTAAGACTTACTATAAAGCTAAAGTAATCAAGACAGGGTGGTGTTGATGAAAGAATGGACAAAGGATCAGTGGAAAAGAACAGAGCCTGAAGTAGACTCACACAAGCACAGTCTACTGATTTTGATAAAGAGGGAAGGCAAACCAAGAAAAGACGGTGCTAGGACAACTAGACATCCATGTGCCAAAAAAATTAATCTAGTCACAGACTTTACACCTTTCAAAAATTTAAGTGAAATAGATAGTGGATCTAAATATAAAATGCAAATCTATAAAACTTTAAGAAGACTACATAGGAGAAAATCTAGGTGGCCTTGTGTTTGGCGATGACTTTGACAACACCTAAAGTATAATTCCTGAAACAAATATTAAGTTGGACTTCATTAAAATTAAAAACTTCTGTTCTGCAAAAGACTCTGTTAAGGGACTGAAAAGACAAGTCATAGGTAGTAGAAAATTTTTGCAAAATACATATCTGATAAAGGACTGTTATATAAAATATAGAATAAACTCTTGACACTCAACAAGAAGGAAACAAAACAGGCCAATTAAAAATGTGCAAAGGATCTGAACAGATACCTCACCAAAGAAGATATACAGATGGCAATTATGTATATGACAAGATGTCCAACCTTGTACATCATTAATAATTGCAAATTTAAACAACACTGAGATACCACAACAAATCTAGAATTGTAAAAATTTAAAACACTGACATCACCAAACACTGGCAAAAATGTGGAGCAATAAGATCAATGGGGGAAAAGGGGACACCTGTAATACTTTCAACAATAAAGATAAATTTTAAAAAAAGATTATTTAAAAAAAAAAGAACTCTCATTCATTGCTGGTGGGAATGCAGAATGGTACAGCCACTTTGGAAAACAGTTTAGTAGTTTCTTATAAACTAAACATACTCTTACCATATGATTCAGCAATTGGTCTCCTTGGACTTACCCAAAGGAGTTGAAAACTTACTTCCACACAAAAGCCTGCAAACCAGTGTTTATGGAAGCTTTATTCATGACTAGCCAAACATGGAAGTGGCCAAGATATCCTTCAGTATGTGAATGGATAAACAAACTGTGGTATATTCAACAATGAAATATTATTCAACAATAAAAAGAAATGAGCTGTCAAGCCACAAAACCATACACAGGGAACTTAAGTGCTTATTGCTAAGTGAAAGAAGCCAATCTGGAACTGCTACATACAGTATGATTCTAACTATATGACATTCTGGAAAAGAAAAAAACAATTGAGACACGAGAAAGATTATTGGCTGAAGAGGTTCAGGGGTGAGGGAGGAGGGATGCATAAGTGGAGCAGGGGGCATTTTTATATGGTGAAACTATTCTCTATAATAGTGTAATAGTAGATATGTGTTGTTATATATTTGTCAAAACCCAGAGAATTTATGACACAAAGAGTGAGGCCTAATGTAAGCTATAGACTTTAGTTGATAATCATGTGTCAATGGTGGATTATCAATTGTGACAAGTGTGCCACAGTAGTGGGACATGTTGATGGTAAGGGAGGCTGTGTGTGTAGGAGGAGGAGGTGGGAGCATGTGTAAACTCTATGCTTTCCTCTCAGTTTTGCTATGAACATAAAACTACTCTAAAAACAATCCATTAATTTAAAAAGAACAAAAAAGAACAGGGAATTATCCTTGATCTTAGAGAGGTCCTGGTGACTCAGGATGTCCCTCCATCTGTCTTTTAACCTGTCTTTCTATCATCTATGGATCCATCTATACATTTATTTATCTAAAATTATGATATATGTTATAATAGAGAGATAAAGAAAATTCCATGTGAACACAGGAAGCATAGGTCAGGGCTAATTAATTCCCTTGAGGTTTTTGTGGGTAACTTCAACAAAGAACTCAGGAGAAGATGTAACATTTGTATTGGACCATGAAGGTTAAAAATAGTAGAAAGCAAAGAAATATCATTAAGTATGATGAAGAAACATAGAAAGTGTCATCCTGGAAAGTGTAACTTGAGCATGTATGTGCACGAGAGTAATAAAGGAGAGACACATTGGTTATTAGTCTGGAACCAGGCTGTAAATGACCTTCTAGTGTCTATGCATTAGTTGCCTACTCCAAACAGGCACTGTGCCAGGCACCACCCAGGCCTTGTGCTCTAAGCACTCATAGCAACATGAAAGACAGATATTATTAGCTGGATTTGACTTAGAGGACACTGTGTTCGGGGCAAATGTACTAACTGGCCTGAGTCTCAAGGCTGGTAGGTCTTGCCAGGGTGTTAGTAAGCTTCAGTGGGGCTGATGAAGGGGATACTGTGCT
The DNA here is from genome assembly GCF_964146895.1 of Miniopterus schreibersii. NCBI lineage: Eukaryota > Metazoa > Chordata > Mammalia > Chiroptera > Miniopteridae > Miniopterus > Miniopterus schreibersii. Next base: position 9,580,150 of record NC_138101.1, on the reverse strand, counting down.
TATCGCTACAGAGGAGATCGTTCCCCGGTGCTTTTTCAGACGCCTGTAGAACCGTCCCCACATTTAACATGCCAAGGTGACTCTGGTCCTCCCTTGAGCTGGAATGCCAGCTCTAGAAGCCACTGTTAATAAGGCACTGAAAATAAAGAGAAAAGCACAGCTTTACAGGCAGCAGTGATGTTGCAGAGGTTTATACAGCAGCGGTGTATAAAATCATGTCTTAAGATATGTTGCTCCCGCAAGCATGTGTGTGTGTGTGTGTGTGTGTGTGTGCGCGCGCACTTGGGGGACACACCAGTAAAGACACACTTCCCTAGGCAAAGGGGACACATAGGATAGGACTTGCAGGTAAGTGTACATGTGAAAGAGAAGAAATGAGAACGGTCCCTTCTTGACACCATCCCCACCCCGTGGAAGCTGTGGATGAGACCCTCCCGCTCTCACCATTCAGAGGCTGGATAAAGTGTCTGGCTCTCTCACAGGGTGACATTGGCACCTTCTTATTATACTAAGATGGATAATTGATAGACCTTTTCTATGCGCCACACATTCAATCTAATTTTTACAAATCAATGAGATGGAACAAAGCTGAGACTCTAAGTAGTTCAGGTGACTCGGAGAGGAACAGTAACGAGACAGAAACACGACCTTCCTGTCTCCTTAGCCGGTGCCTTACTCATTCTCAGGCACTAACCTGTGATGTTGGATCAACTTAGAAGTATTTTGGTGGTTGACCTGAATATTTAATCTGGTATTAATTATTTCAGGATCTTGAAATTATTCCAAGTGCAGGTTTCTTTCATTGTTTGTGCGTGAGCACACACACACGCCAACACATTCAGTCAGTAATTCAGAAAACATTTATTTGGGTCAAATAATATTAAATGCTTGTCTCCCCCACCAGGTTGTGAGCAAACAGGATATATAAGTAGCATGTAGTGTAGTGTCTGGTATATATTAATGCTTAATAAATATTTGCTACATAAATGGGTCTCCTCTCATAAGACACTTTCCTAGAAACTATGCAGATGTCAGGCAACAGCAGCCTCTGGTTACTGTCTTTTTATATCAGAGGAGTTGAGACCACAAAAGAGGCAAGAGAAGGCAGTTATAATTTGTCACTCTTTGTCCAGTAGATCCTGCTCAAGGACCTTGACTGCAGTCCCATCTCTTTTTCTAAACCACAGCCTTCCTCTCATCTGGCTTCTTTCTGTCCCTGCTGTCCTGATACACTCCCCCCCCCCCCATAATTTGATGTTTCATCAGCTACAACTGCCCTTTACAAATCACCCCTAACCTCCACTTCTCGTTTTCACTCTGGCTTATTGGACTCTTGGCTCAATGCACCTGGCACTTAGAGATTTGTCTTTCTAATCTCCAGGATTTAGGCCCTTCTCTTGGGGCAACTGGGATTTTTTAAGTTGGTTGGGACATAAAGATGTCCAGACAGCTCCATAGTGTGGAGCTTAATAATACAAATAGAGTGCTCAAATATGCTCATTTGATGAGTAAATACAAGGCTTTGTCACTGAGATACCTGAGAGGAAAATAGTTAGTAAAAATAATTTTATTTCTATTTAAGGTATGAGTTCTCTAAAGAGGCATAATCTGATTCTTAGTTTTAAAATGCTTTCAGCAAACTTTCAGTTGTATATGGCGATTGTCTCTTATATTAATATTAAAGCTAAATTTGTAAACAAAGACAAATGTCCTGGATTTTATGGAATTTTTTTTAAGTTGCTCATAATTTATAAAGAAGGCCTAACTTTTTATTTTGCATACAATTATTTAAATAACCAAGAGATGTGTACATATATGATTAATGGGACATTTAAGAGAGCTGTTTCTTTTTGTAAAAATACCCAACTACAGAGTTTAGTAGTAAAGGTTTAGTTTCCTAAACCTTTACTGGTTTAGGAAACATCTTCCAGCGCTATAAATTATTTGGATAAGATAACATGCATTATGTTTTTTCTCTGGAGAGCCAGGCCACTTTGAGCAGAAAACAGATTCTATGGCCCTCAGCCCACAGAAACTCTGTGGGCCTCTCTGGCAGGGCATGAAGGAGTTTGATCCTTGGTCTAATTAGGCATACTCCCTCTGGGACTCTGCTTACAAGTCAAAGTTAAGGCTTGCCTTGTTTCCTCGCAGCGATGGGGAAATCCATTTCAATTCAGCAGCATTCCCCTGATTTAAACACATTTGGGGACTTGGAAGCAGAGCAGAGCAAGCTCAAGGGTTACTGTCTGAAGCTGCCAGTTAGAAGAATTGGCAGGCACCCCTCCTAAGCTTTTTGGTCTAAAGAGGCTGCTTCCCTCCCACAAGGAAGAAGCCAGAACCATATGGCCCAAACCCCAGGTGGCTCCCCTCCATGGCTTGTGGTTTCCCTGAAACTTATTTTCCAAAGTTGAGGCCTGCCAGCAATTCCGTGATGGCAGATACATATATCCATGGTTTTGTAGCTGGTGGGGAAGAGAGACACAATATTCAATCCCAAAGACATGGGTGGTGTGTCTACTGTGTCGCAGACACCCTCCAAGCTCCAAGGAAGGAAGGGATAAAGATGCCATCGCACCTCCCTTCAGTGGCTTACAGTTCTGTGGCTTAGGCTATTGTTGTTGATGTGCTCATCGATCCGCTCCTGTTGTACAAAGAAAGGAAATTAGGGGCAGAGACACTCTGATATGACAGTAATAGGGAAAGTTAGAAAGACCTCCGGATTTGGAGTCGCGTGACTCTGTTTGATACCTGCTTCCACCACTTATGAGTTACGTGCAAAAGTAAACTAATTAAGTCCTTCTTAAGCCCTGTGTATGTGTTCACATCGCTAAGTCGTAGGGATGCTAATGTAAATGAGAGACCATCCCCGTCTTCAGGATGCTTACTCTATGCCATCTGCGTTTAGCTTTTTCTCATCTATTGAAAATATTATTATAATAAACACTGCCCCTTCGATCTCATTATGCTATTTGGAGAATTACATTTGATAATATATGTGAAAAATGTTAATTGTAAAAAGTACGATTACATCAAGTAGACTTATATAGTTTATTGTGTGTAAGTAATTTTCCAGGTTTGGCGTATCTGAACTAATATATCCTGGTATAAAAGAGAACAGATAATGATAAAACACCTTTCTGAATTTTCAGATCACTATTTTTTCCCCTCTTACAACACTGGTTCTGAAAGTGTGTTCCTGGGACTAGCAGCATCGGCATCACCTAGGAACTTAGTAGAAATACAAGTGTGGGCTCTGCCCAGACCTAATGAACTAGAAGGTCTGGGGATGGGGTTCAGGGATCTATGCTAACAAGCCCGTCGAGTGATTCTGATACATCACATCAGACCTTCTCTTGTTTTGCTACCTAAAGCATCACGCCTTTCTTCCCATTTAAGCCAGACTTTTTTAAAGATCTCTTCAGGTGTAGAGGTTAGGACTGAGAAGAAATGGATATTTAAGGAAAGTCCGATTTATGCAGAAGGTAACTCCCTATTGCTTCACCTTTCATTGATCAGATTCATTCACCAGATATCTACTGAATACACATTTTGTACCAGACATTACACGCAATTCTTTTTTTTACAGCTTTCAGTCTCCCAAGTGTCCCTGCCTTGTTCAAATGCCATGATACATTAAAAAATGTTAAAAGACGTTCTGACATTGTTCTTAAGACTTGGAAGATGACTTTATTCATTTCTGCTCAGAGATCCATTTCGTCCCCCCCCCTCCCCATTTGTTTTTGTTCGTTTCCCTTCAATAAAGAGCCAGAGAAGACAACAGGGGCTAATATGTTGATGCATTTTCCTCATGTTCATGAGGACTTTACTGAAAACTCTCCATGGGAAGCCTGTCTTTGTTTTACTGCAATTCCACAATAACCTGCTGACCTTGAAGAAGGAACTCTAGCTTAAAAGTTGAAACATCTTACTGCCTGCCAAAAGCAAGAGGGACCAGCGCTTTGGGATTTGGAGAGATTTTATATATTTGGAGGAACATTCCCTTGATTATTTCCTCTTCAGAGACCAGAAGCAAGACATTCAGACGCAGCTGTGTGGTGGAAAGCTGCCTGGGTAGATCCTTCATGTTTAATTAATTGGCCCCACACAAACCTGTGAGAGCGAGACTTCAGAGGAGTGGTTAGGACACAGGAGCTGAGCTTCAGGTGCTCCTTTGGTTCCCAGCGCTTTGTCATTTCTCCTCACTCTGATAGACAGTTAATCTGAGGAAAGTAAGGTGAAGGCTTCCTTTGTCCAGCTCCCTTTTTCTATATACCCCTATATTACCTCTGCTTTGCCTCTCAGTGCTTTTATGTGAGGAAAAACAGCCCAATTGTAGCTAATACACAACACGGTGAGCTGGATCTAATGTTTCCCTTCCAGGATGTCAGGCTTATGTAGTAGTCATTTATAAATATCCTTTAATGAATCCTTTTTCATTTTATAAGGAAATTACCTGGAGAAGGTAAATATGAATGCAGAAAAGCACTAAATTGTCAATATCTTATATCATTATCAATTTAATGCAGAAGCTATTTTGATTAGAGGGCAAGGGGACTGTAGGTTTTTGACTGTCTCTAAAGTGACAGAAAAAGATTCATAGAAGAGAGGTGAAGATTTAATACCTAATGTGTATTGCTAAACAGCAAGTTGTTTTAAAGAAATCAGTCTCATCTGAAAATGGGAGTAACAAATTCTCATTGTGCCTTGTTCTAAGAATTTTTCAACTATCAAATAACTAAATTTACATTGCAACCTGGTGATGGCTAATTATATGGCAATTTGCCTGGGCCACTGGATGCTCAAACATTTGGTCAGGTTACGCTGGGTGTGTCTGTGAGGGTGTTTCTGGATGAGATGAACACTTGAATTGGTAAACTGAGTAAGCAGATTGACCTCCCTAGTGTGGGTGGGTCTTGTCTGATTAGTTGAAGACCTGGATAGAACAAAAAGGCTGAGTAGGGGGAACTCCTGTCTGACTGCTTGAGCTGGGCCATTGGTCTGTTCTGGTCTTGGGACTCAGACTAAAACATTGGCCCCTTTTGGTCTTGAGCTTGCTGGTCATCAGACTGGAATACATGTTGGCTGCAGATATTAGAACTTGTCAGCCTCCATAATTGTATGAGTCTTTTTCTTATAACAAATCTCTCTCCTACACACACACACACACACACACACACACACACACACACACACACACACCCTATTTGTTCTGTTTCTCAGGAGAGCTCTGGCTGATAGAAACCCTGTGTTGTAGGTACTATTGATATGTCCATTTTATAGATGGAGAAACACGCACTAAGAAGTTAGGTAATTTTCTGTGATGGTATAAAGGTATTTTGCAAATTCTTTAATACTCCCCTTTTAAGAGATGAAACTGAATTCCTCTCCCCTTGAGTTGGTCTGAACTCAGTGATTCATTTCCAATGAATAGTACAAGGCAGATGTGATGGATTCTCCTCTGTCTTGGTCTCTCTCTCCAGTTATGTTATTATGCCTGTGAGCATAATGAAGTGGTCCACTTAGTGAGGAATTGAAATCTCCTGCCAATATTTACAGAAAATTTTCCAGCTTCTTCAGATTAGTCCAGTCTCATGAGAGATCCTGAACCACAATCAGCCAGCTAAGCTTCTCCAGGATTCCTGGCCTTCATAAATTGTGTGTAAAAATTTGGGATAGTTTGTTACACAGAAGGTGATAACTAATACATTTGTGTAAGGTCACACATTTCATGAAAGTCAGAACCAGGATCCAAACCCAGACAGTACTCTCCAGAATCTGTTTTTAACCAACACCTCTTGTTGCCTATCTTAGCGACAAGCCCACCATGATCATCCCACCCCAAACTAACCCTGACAAAAGAGGTCATGAACTCCATATTTCACTTTAAATCATGTCTTTCATGGATCTTCTATGAAAAAATGGTAAATCAAAGAAATTACATTTTCTTTCTTCTTTTCAACAGACCTCAGAGAAGTTCTCATCAAACTTCACTTAACAGATGAAGGATTGAGGCTTCATTGTGCCCAAGAGACTGCCACACATAGGGTTGAATGCTTGTCATTCATAGTTTCTTATTAAGAATAATATTCTGCGAGATTCAGTCTGACTAATCAAAGCCTCTGCTTAATTGAGATCTAATTTAATAATTTTCTGATACCATTTTCATGGAGTAATGCCAGGGTGACATAATAGTGTAGTCCTCCCCAGAGATGCTCCCTGTGACAATATAATAAGCTTCATGATGGATTACAATCCCCTGAGCATTTCTTGATTTTCACCCCCAGGCCTTTGCACAGGCTGTTCTCAGTGCTCGGCAAGCCCTTCTCTCCTGGCTCTCTCTAGACCTATTGAAACGCAGCTGCCTCTCTTTCATCCCACAAGATTCAGCTACGCAATCATTGTTTTCTGAGATGACTCTTGCTATCATTTCACCCACAGTTATCCCTTGGGTTCCAATAGCAACCTAGATAGCATAATGCAGACTAAAGGCAGGTATTTTAGACACAAATTTCTTGTGATATACAGGATGGGGCAAAAGTACATCTACAGTTGTATTATATGGAAAGCAATATAATTAATAAATAATAATACAAGGAAAACTCTGTTTCACATCTTCACAACCGTAAACCTAATTTTACTCCACACTGTATACTAGCTGTGTGTCCTTGAGCAAGTTTCCCAGCCCCGCTAAGCTTTTCATCTATCAAATAGAGATAATATAATTGTGAGGTTTAAATGACTGTACAGTCCAGGCCCATGTGGCGAGGTTGATTGGGCACTGTCCCTTGCACCAAAAGCTCACTGGTTCTGTTCCCTGTCAGGGCACACGCCAGGGTTCCAGGCCCGATCACAGGTAGGAGATGCGCAGGAGGCAGTCGAGAGATGTTTCTATCTCCCTTCCTCTCTCTCTCAAATCAATAAAAACATTGTGCTCATTTATTCTTACTGCCACTTCTTTTTAACATATACCACCACCTGAATTTCCTACATTTGTTTCTACCCAATCTTGCCCAATTTTTACATCTTAAACCTTGAGTCATACTGACTCCCCTGCTCTTTCTTCCACGCCTTTAAGCATTTTATAAATTATTCACACTGTGCCTTTCACATTTACTCCCTTCTCTTCATTCCAAGGGCATCAGAGTTAATCCGCGCTCATTTCCTCTCATTCCGCTGCTCAGCCACCTCTGGTAATTCACAGCTTCTCCTTCCTTTGGTGTCTCCAGCTCCAATCTACTATTCTCCATGTAGGTATATTTATTTCTCCCCAAATAGCTGCTATCATATTACTCCTTCTAAAAATAATTTTGTGGCTGCCCATGCCTTAAAAATGAGAAATTTCACAGATTTGTGGCAGACTGTAGGGAAGACACGTTGCCTATTTTTACCTACTCGTTTGCTCTCCCCCATTGAACTTCTACGGTGTGTGCTTCTGTGACACACCCCCACTCTGCCCTGTCTCTAGGCTTGTAACCATTTTCTTTCCTTTTTCTAGAAAGCCCTCATGTCCCAGCTTTGCCTGTGGAAATAATGTTGTCTTGCAAAGACCATCTCAAATGTGACTTTCTCTATGAAATCTTTCCTCATTTCTTCGCCCTTTCTCACCTTCAGATGCTGTAATTTCTCCTTGCTTGTGTCTTCATAGCCCTTTGCACTTTGTTTACAAAATTTCTCTTATGCCTTAGGTAGTGGGATTTGGTCTCCTTCCCTTGGAAATTTCAAATCCCTTGTATTTTAACCACCTCGAAAATCATCCCCCTTCTGAATTTAAGCGCAGTGCTTAACTTCAAATGAAGACTCAGACCCTGAATTGAACTGTATTATATAATCAGTTAAAATTCTTGGTAAATGTCAGTAGAATTCAAGTTAAATAAATGTAGGTTAAAATAAAATCATCTCATTCCCCACAGATTTTTGACAAGTGACAAACACTGTTACTGTTTAGGCATCTCTAGCATAAATCTCTTTACATAACTGTCATGACCAGCTGGATAAATTGTCTTTGAATGAGTGTTTGGGATCAAAATTGCTGTGTGCCTTCCAGTTACTGGGAGACCCAAACTAGCCAACTCACAATAGACTTTTAACAAGATACTTCCCTGTAATGATAATTGCTTTTGGGCTTCAAACTGACTTATTTACAGGGGTTTTGATTTGGAAGTCATTTCTTTTTAGGACCTGAAGGGTTTTTGCACTATCTGGGGAATTGGGCAGCCGTCTTTAATTAGAAAAAGGCCAAGATATTCAATATACTCTCAGATTTGTGATATTTGTGATAGGCCCGGGTTAGGTGAGGTGAAAATGTGGGTTGTAGAAGGATGAGAGCACTCGTTTTTTACCTTTCTTATATTTCCTGAGTCAGTAGGAGAAAGCAAAAACAAAGCATGCTGGTTTGTCTTCACTAAACAGAGGACTCTGGGTAGACTCCGTGGGTGTGCTACCAAGATAGCTGCCCAGATGGAACGTGCTCTCTGCAGTGACATGAATTACAGCTGTTCAAACGAAGAGCAAATGGTATTAGGGAAATAAAATAAATGTTTTCCAAATATGTATTGTTAATTTATTTTTTGATTGGGTTTGCATCCATATTTGACCCAATAATGCTGAACCTTAATAAAAAAGGCATGTTGCAGAATTCCCTCCAGGAAGTAGAGAGGTAGTTGGAACACAAAAGACAGGCTTGGCTCACAACGCAAATGCCCTTGACTCCCGGAGGCAATATTTGTCTTTGAAAATTATTAAGTCCTTGAAATTTTGTTAATAAATCTATTTGAAGTAAAAATGTGAGTTGAGGAGTATATGCCGTTGCTAGCTACAAAGTAAAAATGGTGCCTAATTTTGTCTACATATTTTTGGTTTGTTCTTTGTTTTCTTCAGGTTACTTTCTACTTTTATACAAAAAGAAAGAGGGAAGTTCAATGACTTGGAAGTCTCAAATTAATTTTGAAATGCAAATTACTTTTTTTAAAAATTGAAAACTAGGGATTCTGAAATAAGCAACACAATTTCACTTTAAAAGGAACATTAATCCAAACACAGATGTTATAAAATTAAAAAAAAAAGAAAATTGGTTTTTCCCCATCTCTCTCTAGAGACCTAGGAATGTTATCAAGGATTGAACTAATTAATTGTCGCTAAAGACCACACTTATCAAATATCATTCACATCAAATTTGTGGTCTTTTTCTATATTTAATAGTCAATTAAGACATAAAAATGTGCCTATTAAGTAATATCACAACCGTGTTCATAGTGAAGCAAAGACTTTATAAAAGGCTAATCCAAGAGATGATTCCAAATTTTCTTAGAAAGGAAATCAGCATTGATAACCATCTTTCTGGCTGCAGAAGAAAATGAAATATATTGTTTGCATCTGTGCCTATAACACCTAAAAATACATTTGACTTTTAAGGGTACCTTAAAATAATAATTCAGCTTTATAAAATGTCACATCAGGAGAAAATTGTTTGCCTTAGAAATGCGGCATTCACTCCATCAGCTGCTATTGTAAGTGCCTCTAAACAATATATTCCTTACTGCACTTAATAGTTGATTTTAAAATAAAATCTTAATGGAGGTCACTGAATGCATAACTGATGATAATGAAATGCAATTATTATTTTTATGGTTTTCAAAGTATTTAATTCTGTGGGCATTCATTCTCTTATTTTGTGTGGTGTATTAGTGGATTTTCTAGAAGAATTATGTTGCTATAAATATCTTTCTTTAGGGCAAACTAATAAAGTTTTCACTCTCTTTTTTTCTATGTACACACATACATACATATATAAATCAAGCTGTATGTGTGTGTATGTGTATATATGTAAATATATGTATATAATTTGATTGAGGCATAATTTATATTCAATAAAATGCATTCATTTTATTATACGAGTTGGTCAGTTTTGAAAGATGTATAGAATATTGTATCCCCCTCTATAGTTGAGATGTACCACGTTCCAACATCCCCCAAAGTTCCTTGTTCTCCTTAAAATCAGTTGCCACAGTCTCCTTCCAGGTGAAGTAAACCCCGAGCTGCACTCTGCCGCTGTTGATTTGTTTCGCCTGTTCCAGGATTTTGTAAGCATGTGCTGCTTGGCTATTTCTGCATTCGCCCATGGTCAAGTTCCTGAGATTCATACACATTTCTTTTTTTGTTCAATGGTATTTGATTGAACGAGTAGCACAACTTATCTATTCACCTATTGATAGGTAACTAGGTTGTTTCTAACTTGGGAGTATTATGAATAACAAGGCTTCTGTGAACATTCTGGGAGAACAATGTCTGTGGTCATATGCTTTCATTTCCATTGGTATGTACCTAGGAGTGGAGATTCTGTCATTCAGAATTTGTCTATTTACATTTTTAAGTCACTGCCAAAGTAGTTCTTAGTGACTTCAAACTGGTCTGCATATTTCACACCCCCTGCAATGCGTAGTAACTTCAGTTGTTCCATTTCTTTACCAGAACTTGCTATTTTCAGTCTTTTTAGTTGTAGCCATTTTAGTGGGAATATTGATATCTCCTGTGGCTTTAATTTTTACTTCCCCAAAACGAATGCTGTTGGGTATTTTTTCATGTGCTTCTTAGCTGTTTGAGTATTTTCTTTGATGGAGTGTTGTTCAAATTTTTGCCCATTTTCAAAATTAGATTGTTTTCTTATTATGAATTGTTTATATAATTTGGATAAAGTTTCTTGTTATAAATATGTTTGGCAAACATTTTCTCCCAGTATGTGGCTTGTCAACTTGTCTTTTCATTCCATGAATAGTGTCTTTCAAAAAACAGAAGTTTAAAAATTTTGATTAAATGTAATTTATTACATTTTTCTTTATATTTATTTATTTTGGGTCTATATCTAAAAACATGTTGCTTACCACATGGTCACAAGATTTCCTTTTATGTTTTCTTTTAGAATTTTTAGATTTTGTGGTTGGATCATGATTCATTTTGAAATCAATTTTTGCATATAATGTATGGTAAAAAATTAGATTATTATCTTTTAAAAATATGTATATCTAGTTCCAACACCATTTATTGAGAACATTTTCTTTTTCTCACTAAATTACTAGTACTTTTGACAAAAATCAATTGAATGTATGTGTTCTAGAAACTGCATTGTTCTACTATTGTACATGTCTATCCTTATGCCAATATCACACAAATATTCTTTCCCGACTTACATTTTCTCCATTTATCCTGGAACTCTGATCACATGAATGTTAGATTTGTTGTAGTTCTGAGATGTCTGTGGTCTCTGAGATTCTCTTCAAATTTTTTCCTGTCTACTTTCCTTCTGTTTTACAGATTAGATGGTTCAATTGGATAGGTCTTCCAGTTTGCTGATTTTTTTCCTTCTGTCATCTTCATTCTGTATTTGAGCCCATCCAGTGATGTTTAGTTTTGTTGGTGTGGCTGTTGTAACTGCATTTTTTAGTTCAAAATTTTAATTTGGTTCTATTTTGTATTGTCTGCATCTTTAATGATTTCTTTCTTTCTTTCTTTTTCTTTCTTTCTTTCTTTCTTTCTTTCTTTCTTTCTTTCTTTCTTTCTTTCTTTCTTTCTTTCTTCTTTCTTTCTTTCTTTCTTTCTTTCTTTCTTTCTTTCTTTCTTTCTTTCTTTCTTTCTTCTTTCTTTCTCCTTCCTTCCTTCCTTCCTTCCTTCCTTCCTTCCTTCCTTCCTTCCTTCCTTCCTTCCTCCCTCCCTCCCTCCCTCCCTCCCTCCCTCCCTCCCTCCCTCCCTCTTTCTTTCTTTCTTTCTTTCTTTCTTTCTTTCTTTCTTTCTTTCTTTCTTTCTTTCTTTCTTTCTTTCTTTCTTTCTTTCTTTCTTTCTTTCTTTCTTTTCTTTCCCCCCAAGAGTATTTGCAACTGCCTGCTGTAGCGTTTTCTTTTTAAGATATTTTAATGATTTTTAGAGGGGGAGGAAGGAAGAGGGAGAGAGATAAACATCAGTGAGAAATATCGATCAGCTGCCTCCCACATGCCCCCTATTGAGGATCCATCCCACAGCCCAGGCATGTGTCCTGACTGGGATTTAAACCAGCAACCTTTCAGTGCACAGGACTAGGCCCAACCAACTAAACAAAACCAGCCAGGGCAACAGATACAATTTTAAATTGATTTAAGCATTCCAATATTAACAAAGACCATCAAATTTCAATCACCAGAGACAAATGCACATCTCATATTGTCTTGCAGAAGATGCCAGATACTCTATTGTTACAAGGTCTTTCCCTTTTATTTGAAAGGAAGATGCCTCATGTTTTAAACCATATAAATGAGAGCCTTCCCATTATATGAATTCTGGTGTCATGTGTTAAAATAATCTATTTTTTTCACCATTTCATTTTCTCTTCCAGGTAGATGATTGGCTCTTGGAAGAAAGAAATGAAGCCTTAACCTCTTTATCACCATCTCCTCTGTTACGTGGGTTCAACTTTAGAACATCTCTACATATGCTGTCTGGCTCTCCAGTGTAGAAGCTTGCAGAGATCCTTAGAATTACCAACATTTCCCCCTCCCCTCATAATACTTGTTATTTAAGTCTGACCTTAATTCCTCCTCTTCACTGTTGCCATGACTTTTTTTTTTTTAAGTTTCTTTATCTTTATTGTTGAAAGATTACAGATGTCCCCTTTTCCCCCCATTGATCCCCTCCACCTTGCATCCACCCCACCCCAGGCCTTCCCCAGACCAGTGTCCATGTCCATGGGTTATGCTTATAAACATATAAGTTCTTTCCCTTGTCTAAATAAGAAGAGAGGAAACGTATTCACTGCCTCCATCTTTAAACTATCTCTCCCAGGACATAAAAATTCATTAAGCATCTTTTCCTTTTCACTCGCCTCTGGCTCCCCTGGTTTGTCTTCATGACCCACGTCCCCATGACTCCCATTACCTTCTCTTAGGCATTTTCCAAGTTATTCATGTATCCATATCTGCAAAAAACTATGGAGCCACAAAGTGGAACAAACATTTCAAGTCTTTTGGAAAAAACCAGCTGGTTAAAGCAGTTTGAGAAAGAGCAAGAAGACTCTGGGTGGAGGTAACTTTAAGGAGGTTAACAAAGCTTTACCCACATATCCCAGTCTCGTAAGTAGATCATCGTCAAAGGTTGCAACACACACACCCAGAGTCCTTTTCCTGAAAATCTACCACTGAAGTGTGCCACTAAAATGCTAATGAACTTGCCAGGGGCTCCTTTATTTACCAGTCAAGGTCCACCTGTCAGGAATAGGCTTGGTCCTGAGAATATGACATTCAGCATTTGATTAATATTACTTGAACATTCTATGGCATCCATGGGGGAAGCCACTATGCAAATATTGTCATTACTATAAATAAGTTAATATCACAGGAGAACTATGGAGATTTGCTTGAGGACCCAGTAGAAAAATGATAAATGAGGGAGGTTGGTGAGAAAAGCATTTTTCTTGGCCTGTGGTCAAGAAACAAAGCTTTAAACAATTGAAGGGAACTTACTCTAGCCCTGTGCTAGGAAGCAAATTCAGCTAAATATAAATCAAAGGAGTTTTCTTTATTGTAATTCAAGAATGCCACAATATAGGATGCAAGGGAGATTGCCACAGGAAGAAACAAATATTTTCTTCCCCATAGAGAGATCTTTGTACAGCTCGGGGTTTTCACTTCTATTCTTACAGTTCTTTGATGCCTATGGCGAGGCATGCTGTGGCCGACAGAGAGGCCTTGTGGAGCTCTGGCTAGGAGGTTGGTGAGAACAGTGCCTGTGGAGTCAAGCTCCAGCTTTGCCGTAGCCGTGTGCTACTGAGTTACTTATTTCATCTGTTACTCAGGGTTCTCACCTCTGAGACGAGCATAGTAAGAGTGGAAATCCCAGAGTGGTCAGTGGTTAGCACAGTGTTTAGCCTAGAGCAAATATTCAGTAAGTGTTATCTTCGTCATTAGTTTTGTTATTAGACTGTTTTTCAAAATCCATTTCCATATGGCTTTCTGGTGCTCTAGTTTATTTTATTAGCTCATTACCAGTCACTCACTCTGAATCCTTGCTTGAGCTAGTCTGGGGAATTCTAGACATTTCCCTGATTACAGTGGATTTTTCATTATGTGGATTTTTGCCTATACATGCTTTTCCCACATATTTGGTCTGATAAATGCCCACTCCTTATTTCAGATGCAGTTCTAACTTCTTTCTTTCCTCTAGCACTACTAAATAGATTTAAGTTCGTTCTGCTTTTTGTTTTCCTAATTCATTATTATTATTATTACTATTATTATTATTTGTCCAATGATACCTATTACATTCTTTACATGATTTCTTTTCCTGTCTCTAAAATGCAAACTCTGAGGTAGGGACTAAGTGTTATTTATTCATCATTGGGTCTCCCAGGACCTGACATGTTGCTGGGAGCTTGGAAAGCACTCAGTAAGTGTTGGATACATGAATTAACTGTATATAATACGCGATGACAATGTCAAAAGCAAAATAATAGAAGATATAAGAAAAATTGAAAAACAGAAAATTGAATGATAATTTAGAAGCAAAGAATATAAAATAGAAAAATTGCAATGATCCCCGGCCAGCGTCACTCAGTTGGTTGAGAACTTCATTCATGCACCAAGAGTTGGCTGGTTCAATTCTGCTAAATCTATAAACATATATTTAATGGGCAGGGGATCTGGAAAAACAGTTACATCACAGAGGCATCAGGAAAACAACACAGCAAAGAAAACCTTTTCTTCTTTGTAGTTATTAAACTGAATTTTAAATCTATAAGGGGCATTGCAAGTCTTAGTCCTTTGTGTATATAGATAAGGCTGGCACTCAGAGAGGGAAGGAGATGTACACAAAGTCACACAGCTAGTTGGTGGCATGGTTAGGACTAGCTTGACAATCTGTGACTCTTTCCACATATGCAACATCACAGAAATATAGAAATAAAGAGGAATTTTAGAAGGATTTCCCTACAACCATCTCATTTTACAGAAGGATAAATGAGAACTTAGAATGATCCAGTATTTTCTCCAGATCACAAAGCTTTCTAGAATTTGACTAGAATTAGCAACCAGGTCTCCTGTATCCCAGCCATTGTGTTTTCTTCGGTAAGATCAAAAGTTAGGCTAGCTCCTCGCCTCTACCACTGTTCCTACCAAGAGCATTGAAGAAAAGCTTGACCCAATACTTACATATTATTTAAGCATCAAAGTCTAATTTTCTTCTAACCAGGGAAGAACAATTATATATCAAGCAAAGCAGTATATTCTTTCTTAATTGGGGTCAACATCTTCAAAATTTCCCTGAGATTCTGATTCATATCCTTTATTTTGCTATGAAACAATGATCTATGACAAAGCCCACGGACAATTTAAAACTTATAATTCATGTATAGCAATGAGTATTCATGTATAGCATGCCTATTTCTTACATAAGGTATTTTCCTAAGATCTTTACATCTACAAATGGTAAATATTTTGTCTGTTTTAAATTGTGATTAATAGACACAGGCTAAAGTGACCACTAGGCTTATTTTTCACATTAACAAGGAAGAAAAAAGTAGCTGGAAGAAGCTCTGGCAGGTGGAGGAGCCTGGATTTCTATAAAAAATAAATCAGGATGGGCTCTGTGTTTCCTAAAAAGTACATGATATAAAAAAATCAGGGACCCGAGTTCTAGTTATACCCCTGCCCCAAATTAACTTAAGTATCAAAAACAATTCCAAGATTCCGAATGTCAATCGCTTCATAATTAAATAAAATAACTCATGGGAATTTATCATTTTCTTTAATCCCTGGTAATGTTCCCCAAACCTTCCATGGGAGGGACCTCTTTCTAGCAGGCAGTCAGATGCTTATCAAAAGCCTTTGAGTGTAACAAGTGATGCAAAGATAGTGAGGTTGGAGCTCAAAGGCATCAAGGGGGCAATGGTAGATGAACTATCACTCAGTAGTGGGCAAGTTAATATCTGGTGGTGCCTGATCTTTGCTTATATGTTAACACCCTGTCTGTGCTGAGAACCCTGAATATACAACCAGAAAACTTCCAAGCTCATTATGATATATCAGTGGGTGTCTTCTAATTGAGGAAAATTTTTCCTATAATCAGTTTCACAGAAAAATAAGTATTAGATAAATTAATGCCTACCAATTCAAAGCCGAAGTCTTTTTGTTGTTGTTGCTAAAAGTTAAATGTGCTTTGTTCAAAAAGGAAGGTGATGAAAACATATGATTTGATTTTGGAATCTACTCCTGTGTCTATACCATCCATTATCAGCTGAAAAACCTTTGCTCTTCGGAATATGCTAATTTCAGATCATGCCAGTGCCCTGCTAAGCACTCTATGAATCGCTCTCTAGTGTAATCCAATAAACCCTTCGTATGGCTTAGAGGCCCTCAGAAATCGGGGCTTTGCCTGCCTACAGCTCTAATTTCATCACTGTCCCCTTACTGTTCACTAGGTTCCAAGCCCACGGGTCTCTCTTAGCACTCAAGAGAACCCCTTTCCACATTAGCGATCTTGTACCAATACCCTCTGCCCAGAACACTGAGCTGGTTCTTTCTGGTCATTCAGGCTTGTGTGCAGATGTCACATCCTCAAGGACTTTTCCCTTGTTTATCCCATCTACAGTAACACTACCTTCCTGTCTGATAGAGACTCCACTCTTGAGTCTCTATTGCATCACCCTTTTGATTGTTTTCTGCAATTCTTATTATCAACTTAGAGTTACTTGAACTGTGTATTCACTTAGTCTCTTGCTACCCCTGCTCTCTCCACACAACATTAGCATTTCGAGGGCAAGGCCTTATCTTTCTTGCTCATCTGTGTACCTACAGCACTTACAACAGAGTCTTCCACAAAACAGGTGCTGGATAACTAGCATTGGATGAATGAATGAATGAATGAGTGAATGAATGAATGCTATTGATATAAATCTGTTAACTGGAAATGCAAGACAGAATGTACTCATAGTCTTTCACTTGAGCTTTTTTCAAATGTACCAAGTATTTATCATCATTAAAGCCTGTGGCTCCAGGGCTAGGAATTAATCCATGTGACATTCTCTATGATATGAATGGTCTGAATGTCATTTGTCCCACTTACAAGAAACAAATGACTAGAAGTAGTAAATGATAGAGGGGGAGTGCAAGAAGAAAAACACAAAGTTCTTTTTGGTACTCTTTTCAGAGTCTTTCTTCTTCCAGTGACCTTTCTCTTGAACCTATGCCCGAAGTGTCAGGTGTTGTTTGTTTTTATGTTTCCTGCTGACTTCTATCTAGCAACCCTTTTCCCCCCCCTGTGATATGCCAAACAACTAATTCTGACTTACATTTTCCACGCTCTGGCTGACTGCTCTGCATCATGGAAGTAGGCTCAGCTGAATAGTACAATCAAAGGACTGCATCTAATTAGAAAACAACAACCCTACTTTCTCCATAAAAAAAATGAGGGTTATTCTGTCATTCTTTGCTTTCATACATATCTTATTCTCTGATGCTCAGGAAAGCTGAATTTTCAAATCTCTAACACTTCTTCAGTTCTCTGGGTTTGATTAATAATAATTGTCAGTCCATTAAAATGGATTATGATGATTCCCAAGGAATTGGTTGTTAACATAATTAACAGCTGGCTTTCCTTTCAAGACATTAATCAAAAGAGCAAGTTGCTGGAAATGACCAGGTTCTCACAAATGTTGCTAATTAGCGAAGGCATTGAAGTTGTGTGACAGCGATTCCTGATACTGTTATCTGCGTGATTATATCACAGTTTTAAATACTCACAATGTGATGTGTTTCCTCAAGTGTTATTAGACCAACAGGCATTTGAATGAGTTTAATTTAAAAGAAACAGACTCTATAATTTGACTGTTTACTTTTGAACTGAACGGAGTATATATTTTTTAAGTGACCATGATACACAATGTAGAATATTTTCTATTCATACATGGTGAATAAATTTCATGTATACAAATTATCTCTATATTGTTCCAATAGAGCCTAACTAGCTCTATCATCAAAATAACATTGCTTTGGGAAGTAGGATAAACTACCATTATCTGCTCCTGTGTTTCTCCCAGCAACATTCAACAAAGATATTTTTTACATATTGTAATAGGCAGAATACTGGTCTGCCTAAGATGTCCATGTGCTAATCCCCAGAACCTGAGGTTATACTGTTGCAGATGGAATTAAGGTTGCTAATCAGCTGATGTCAATATGGGCAGATTATCCTGGATTAACTAGATGGGCGCAAGGTAATCACAAAAGTCCTTAGAAGGGAAAGACAAAGGCAGAAGAGAGAACCACAGAAATGGAAGTGTGAGAAAGACTCAGCCCAACATTGCTGGCTTGAAGATGAAGGAAGGAGCCTTGAGCCAAAGAAAGTGAGTGGCCTGGAGAGCTGGAAAAGGCAAGAAAAGGTATCCTCCCTCAGAGACTCTGGTAAGAAATTCAGCCTTTCCGACATCTTGATTTTAGCCCCCTGAGACCGTTGTTGGACTTCTGACCGCCAGAACTATAAAATAGCAAATTTGTATTGCTTTTAAAACAATAAAGTTGTGCTATTTTTTTAATGGCAGCTATGGTAAAGTAATGCATGTGTTTTCATGAAGACACTGGTGGTCATTGAACTAAAAGGTAGGCTGGGTCCCTTGATTCTTGTATTGTGATTACTTTATAAAAGAGGGTAAAAAATCTGAACCAAGACCTAGAAAACACACTTCTTGGAAGCTCACTGGAGTTAGACACCTTCCTGCTGCCACTCTTTGCCATTTCTTATTGAGCTGGCCAGGGACCACTGCACAGAGTGCTTTACATCTTGGAAAGCTAACATCAGTGATTGCATGTGAATGGCATGAGGAGGAAAGAGATTTTAATTCAAACAATCAGCATCATAGAGCATAGCCATGAAATGAACTCAACTCAGAGGGTTCCACTTGGGAGTCAAGCTACAGAGTAAATCAAAGACAGCTGAGATAAGCCAATGTTCTCCACAACAAGCTTCCTCAGACTGAGCTGATGTTGGGGTCAATCCCCAGTACAAGTTTGCAGGTACCCAATATGAAGACCCAATCATTAGATGCACCATAGTTACATGTACTTATTGTTATGGGAGGTAAGCTGAAAAAAATGTTGCTTTACTACACATGGCTCTTAAATACAAGGGAAGTGACTCGAATGCTGTGGTCGTTTCACTTTTTTGGGAATGCCTCACTGCTCACGAGTGTGTAATTAGGGGGGGGATGTCATTGTCCACTTACAATGTGTGTGTTTCATAGAGAGTTCACATCAAATCAAACTTAGAGGTGCATGATGGTAGACAGAGATCTCAAGCTCAAGATTTTAAAGTTTATAGCAGAGACAGGCTCACAAACAAATAATATTGATGCAGTGTGATGAATGTTCTTACAAAGAGGAATGCACAGGAAGCTGGGGGAGCCCTTGGGAGGGAGTTGGGAATCTATGCCCAGAGGCTTCCATGAGAACTGAGTGCTTGACACGTCTGTTGAAGGCTGAGAAATGATTTCCAGGCACCCCCACAGCCCGTTAGGAGTCAGGAAGGTTTCTGTGTTGAAGAAGTGGATACTATCACCATCAGTTTTTTTCAGTGAAAGACTAAATAAATGAATTAGCATGGTTTTAGCCTATTTACCTGGTTAGCAAGTTGTATATGTATGTTATGTATATCGTGATCTTCTTAAAATGGGTTTAATTCTCTTCACTCCTCAGAGCATATTTTTCATGCCGGTTCTTTTATGAGCATTCTGGGCTAAGTAGTGTGTTAGGTAATTTCTATGCAAGTTGATTCTCAGAACAGTCCTATAAGTTTAATCACCTTATAGATGCTGTATCTACCTTGGAACACGGTGACTTGTGTCTGTCTTTACTGAGATGAGAAACATGGGGTGGGGTGAGCTTCATGAAGACTACAATGAGGTTTGGCAAATGTTGAATTTGAGATTATGTTCAACAGTGCCAAAAAGGCTATGTTTTATGTGTGTGTGTGTGTGTGTGTGTGTGTGTGTGTGTGTGTGTGTGTATCTTTGAAGTCAAGTTTAGCCAGGAAAGATTGATTTAGAATATGTGGCAACTGAAGCCCTGAAAATGCCAGGGATGGTCTAGAGAGAAAGGACATCAAGAGATCCAAAGAGAACACCAATGGGGAACCACAATATTTAAGAAAGACATGGGTACTAAATGTGAACAAAGTTTAAGAAGTGTAGAGTCATGGTTTGTCCAGCAATGGCAGAACACTTTTGTATTTTAGGTCAAAAAGAGCAACATCTGAACTGTATCTATTGGATTTTGCCACGTCATTTGCAATAATGTTGTTAAAAATTGTGTGATAGAACAGAATGCAGACTGAAATCTGACTAGTTATTGGAAAGTAAGGAACTAGAGACATTGAGGATGTACAATTTTATTAAGGGGTGATTGAAAAAGCTTCAGGGGCTAGGGAAGGGAATGGGAGAGAGACTACTGGTGCCTGGCTAAGATGTGGTATTGGACTAGGTAACTTGATTTGTGTTTAAAAGGAGAGGCTTGAACATATTCCCATAATGGAAAGAAGGAGCCAGCCGTGTGGGCATATATATTCAGGATTCTTCTGGGTAGGACAGCAACCCATATCAAATTACTTAAGAAAGAAAATTTAAAAATAAATACTAACACAAACTCTGCAGTGAGGCTGACTTGGAGAGTCTAGGGATCCAACTGATTTTGTATTACATTCTGAAGAAATAATAGAACTTCTCTCTCTCAGTGTCAGCATGTATCATCTTAGAGGAAGACAGACAAGGCCGGGCTCAACTGTCCATCACTGAGCCACTAGCGATAACTGGAGGAGCATTGTGAAATATAGTTGATCAGGCCTGCACCAGGTGCCAGCCTGGGCCAGAGGTCGGGACTATGCCTTGGAACCTCATAGGAACAAGTAGAGATAGTGAAGGAATTGTACTCAGTAGAACGGCTAATGTTTCCAGAAGGGGGGGAACTGAGAGGCTTGGCAGCAAAAATAATAGCTGTCCAGCCCCGAGGAGGAGTTGAAGATACAGGTCAGAGGACGCTTACTAAACAGAGGAAGACCTCACTCTGCTTTAGACAGGAGAAGCATGTCCCTTTCATTGTCAGTTCAGAGAGAGGCCTTCCCTCTCTGTCTCACTTGGCATCCCCGAGTCCCCAAGTAACTCTGTCCGTCTGCTGACTTTTATTTTCTCCCTAAGGCTATCATTCTCTAGGCTGTATGTTAATGTGATTATTTACCAGCCCGGCTGTTCCGCCTTTCAAATATCAGCTTCCTTGTGTCAGGGACTCTGCTTGTCTTATGTGCTATTCTAATTCTGCCTTCTAAAATCTAAAATAGCACCTAGCACATATTTAGCACTCAGTTACTTGTTGAGTTGTAAATGAGAGAAATGAGAGAGAGAGAGACTCGAAAATACACATAACAAATTTTGGCCATAACAACTACAGACCAATTTTTTTAAAATGTCAAGTGAGCACTATAGTCACAAGGGTGTATATACCTGGATTTTTTTTTTTTTCCAATTTAAAATCTGTAATTATGTTTGGATCCTCATATGTAAAGTATTAGGGGTGGCTCTGGCTGGGTGGCTTGGTTGGTTGGAGCATAGTCTGTACGCAAAAGGCTGCTGGTTCCATTCCCAGTTGGGGTGCTTGGAGGGGGCTACCCGTAGACCCATAGATGTCTCTCTCTCTCTCTCTTCCCCTCTCTCTCTCCCTCCCTCACTTCCTCACTTCCTCTCTCTCTAAAAAATCAATAAAAACATATCTTTAGGTGAGGATTTAAAACAGTAGTAATAATAATAATATTAACAAAATATTAAGGGTGATGAGCTAAAACAAAATGTTTTCACTGAGTAGGCCACACATTTAATGGGCTTTTAGGCTGCATATTGGCTTAGTTTTGTTGCTATGATCACATTAAAAGATCTAGGAGACTGTAAATTTTACTACAGAATTCAAATAAGCAATATGCTCTAAAGTCCCAGAACAGACACGTACATGAAACATCAAGGCTTTATTAGTGGGAAGATTGTCTAAAGTTAAGCTACAGTTTACAGGAAGGAACCTTTGAGAATTTCTTCAATAAGAATGTCCCCCAATAGCTCCACAGTGAAACGGAATAAAACTGCCTTTCAGGGAAAGCTTTGGCAATTGGATATCCTCTTGTCTCCAAGTCAGCAGTAAGCTAGAAGTTCAACACATGTGGAAACAATTCATTAGGTGAACTTGCAAAAGAACCTTTGACAGCTATTCTCTTTGAATATCTTATAAGAGGAAAACTGTTCTAAAAAGCAGAAAAAAACACGTTGTCTGGTTTTACTTAATTTTTCTCAAGAAAGCTGAGTTAATAATACAGGTCGTGCACAAACACATACAAAAGATTTTCATGGCAAACATCACTGATATGTCTTCATCCTAGGGGATTCTGCGTGCGTGTGTGTGTGCATGTGCATGCATGCACAGAAATTTACTGGTGTTTCAGAAAATTATTCTGAAAATAATTCTGAAATGTGGTTTTGTCAGATAATGTCATAGTTCCTTCCTTAAAAGAGTTTAAAATTACAAGCCATCTAATGATCTTGTATATGTTTGAGAAGTAAACATGAAAAAAATACAATAATTTTCTCTATAAAATAATACAGAGATTTTTCATGTACTATAATATGTATAGATCAAGGTGAGTGTTTAATGTTTTGGGAAGGAAATAGAATGTGAACAATGTACTAGCCCAAACCCCACAGAGGAAAAATTGTTTTCCTGTCTATAATGAGTAAAGATGGATAGAAAAATCGAAATTTTACTCTTGAATGCCAGTAAAGTCAATTATAATAACTGGGGTGGGAAATGAGGAGGAAAGGAGGAAGGCTCTATTAGAGTTTTAATGTCCCAGAAGGAAGCTAGCCCAGCCCATCATTTCTAAGTATCTGTAGAAGTTGGAGGGAACTTACCACAAGGGTATTCATTCATTCATTCATTCATTCATTCATTCATTCATTCATTCACTTGTTTAAAATTTGCATTAAGTGAGATCTTATACTAGGCACTGTGCTACTTGCTTGGTTAAAAACGATGAAAAATATCAGCCTCTGCCTTCAAGGGGCCCACGCTTGGGATTAGGCACTCAGGCCACTGACGACAACTTTTTCAGTGTGGAGGGTGATGCGCATTCAGTATCAGCCTTACATTTGGGCGAGAAGGGGCTTTTCCCTGAATCCTTACTTTAGAGGCCCCCACATGTTACAAATAGAAAACCTAAATGCCTTTATTGAAGAACTCATGGATGCCTCCGAGATTCAGGGTCCCGTGCTCAGCACTATTGCAGCACAACCCAGAACCCCTTGATATCTGCTGTCATGTCTGATCCTGTTTAGGCCTCAGAGATATTTGCCTCCACTCCTGTGGCCCTATGCCACCGAAAGGAACGGCAGCTACGTCTGAATTCTGTAAATGGTCGGGGTTGCCCTGCTGATGTCTGAGGTGAATGCCGCCTTTGACTTCATGGAGGGCTTGATGCTAGTGCTTAAATAAGAGCAAAGAAGCTGGTTAACTGGTCAAATTCTTCATCTGAAATCACATGAATACTATATATTCTT
Organism: Miniopterus schreibersii; assembly: GCF_964146895.1. Lineage (NCBI taxonomy): Eukaryota > Metazoa > Chordata > Mammalia > Chiroptera > Miniopteridae > Miniopterus > Miniopterus schreibersii. The sequence goes on along the minus strand of NC_138101.1, from coordinate 9,556,560 downwards.
ACATATCAAAATATGTCTATTTCTTAAAACCCTAATGGTCCAATATGTATTCCGTGCATACATGTGTATAAATATATAATTCATAATATAGTAACAATAACAATATGACAGGATGTGTACCAGGCATATGCTAAGTACTTTACATTCTTTATCATGTTTAATGCTCACAATAACAATGGTTACCCACCTTTCTACAAATAAAAGTATTAAGCCTTAGAGAGATTAAGAAATTAATCCACAGTCACACAGTTAGGAGGGCCTGTAGCTGAGATTCGAACCCACTTATTCTGATCATAGCCAGGCTGGGCTGCCATCTGAGTGAGAAAGTTTCTAAGTATTCTTCAGAGCATGACTGTGGAATTATAGAAGTTTCTTTGGAAATTCTCAAAGGGCATCTAATTTTATAATAATGTGGCATTTTGCTTGAATTTTTTTCTCCTAAAACAATGGAAAGATAATTTCAAACCAAAATAAACCTAAGTATAGTTTCTTTCATGAGTTGTTTTTTTAAAATTCCATAATCTAGAATTAAAGGTAAAATTAAGCCTCATGACACACTTTCTTAAGGAATGAGGAAACTAGTCTTTCTGATTTTTAATATGGCCACCACATGTTTTATTCTTAATGAAGATGTTTTTTTCAGCTACTTCTCTGAAGTCTGATAGCCAGAAATCTCAACGATTTAAGCCTCTTTATTATAAAATGTAGATAAACCACAACTGGTTCAGGTCTTTTCCTTCCCTTATTTCATTATAGTTTTCTCACTTGAACTTTGGGCACCTTTTCATTCCACATAAGTACAGCTACAGACTATTCTGAGTTCCGGGGAAAAGTAACAAAAACATAGTTCGAGTTTTTGGTCAAGGGACTGACTTAATGAAGCTTGTTGTCCTTGGGACCAAGTCTCAGCCCATATCCCATTGTTCCTTCAAACTGGTGTTTTGGCTCAACAGAGTCTTACTCTAAAAGCAGCCCCAGACTGTTATGAACTTTATAAGGCCCCACCTAACCTAATTTTTCTCTGCCTCTGTCAAATCTGGATTGAATTAGAATGGGTGATCCCAAGTTGTTTAAGGAGGATTACAGATATGCATGCAGAAAAATACATGTTATGGTTTTCTATTCTATTCTAACTCAGTTACAATGAACAGGGGAATTGTTCAAATGCAAAATAGTGAGCAATTGAAGTCATTCATTCATTAGGAAAGCCATTATGGAGAGGAAACATTTATTGAGCTACTTTTGTATGTTAAGCACTATGAAAGGTGCCTTAAATTTACCCCCTTTCCTTTAATCTTACAGAAATGTGTTATATAAAGTATTAATTATCTTATTAATGCAAATGAGGGGTAAGACCCAGCAAGGTTTTAAAAATGTTTGCCAAAGTGTACATATCTAGTAAGCGACAGTTGTATGGGTAGAACTGAAGTTAGAGTCCAAAGTCTGAGCTATCAGAATTGATGAAAAAAGTTTCTGATGTTTGTAGTCATTTTTTCTACAAGTTTTCTAGAGACAATATGAGCATTTGAAATTTTGGAACTGCCTGTTCCTCCCTCCAATCTTCTGCAAATTGACTATTTTGCAAATACAATAATTTTTTGGAAAGAAATTAATATTTGAGTCATTTAAATAAATTAAGTGGAGGTGCTATTAAATTCTATAGTAGGTTGAATTCTAAAATTATTTTTGAAAGATTAAAGCAGCTGTTAAATATAATATCTATTAAGTCAGGATTAATTTTCTAATATTTTGACAAAACAAGCATCTAATAAATATTTGTTATAAACTAGATTTATTCTTTTACTACAAAAAGGTATTGTAATTCATAAAACAGTATTTTACAAAATTGTTAAAGTTGTTATACAAATATTTTCTCAAATTTCTTTAAAAAAAGAAACTATATACATTTTAGAAACTGTAAACCAGGGAAAGGATTGATGATTTTCTAGTAAAAAAACCCACATTAAGTGTACACGTAGTTTGTGAGGACTCATAAATAAAAGAGCAATCACAGGAAGCAAAAATACTTTTAATAAAGGTAAACAATATCAAATGATCCTCAGCGATGTTTGTGATTCTCAATGCTTCTGTCTCTCAGTCTCTGTTTCATTTCCATTTTCTCTGTCTCAGTTTTAGTGTCACTCTGCCTAGAATTCAACAGTTTATCAGGTTAACTTTGGAAACAGGAAGAAGTGTAGGGTTAGATGGCAATGCCGAGGAAGAATACTGAATACTGATTTTTAGATCCACATTGATCTATAAAAGGAGACTTGGGTCTTCAGGGTGCTGTAGTGGGCTTCATCCTGCAACATCTTTATTGATGCCTTGTATGAAGACAGATTTGCTGCTACTATAAATCAGAAAATGATAGATTATGTCTTGGAAGATTCATAAAGTTCTCAACAGGTTGGATTCTTGAACTGGAAAGTGGAAGAAAATTTATTAGGGATAATAGCATCAAATTGCACCGCATTAAAAATGTCAGTAATGAGAGTTGATTGGGGCAGAAATAGATGAGTACAAATTATGAAACTTAATTGGCTATAGATTGCTGACAAATCCTCATAGCAATGGGGACTAGAGTTGATCACATTTTCTATAGCAGAAGCCCCTTACTTATCAACATATCCTCCTAGATTTAAGCTGTAAAGGCAAACGCTGAAAGCTTAAATGCTCACAGAAGCAAAATGCACAGGAAATATAAATGAATGAAGTGTGCAAGAACAATAAAATTTCTACTTTCAACCTCAGACACACCTTGCATTTGGAAAAAAACAAAATCTTCCCTTCCATATGCAAGTATCATTTCTCACATTTTTTAAAATCACAAAGCTCTATCATTTATGTTCCTACTTTTAACAGAAACATAGATAAAATTAAATTTTCTTCCCCCCTAATTATCATACTTTAGTAAACAGAACAAGTTCATTAACAACCACAGTGACACTTGACACTTGACATAATGGTAAGGTAAATGAGAGGTAATGGTGGGAATATTTTAAAACGGAAGCATACAGGTCCCATCCAAAGGCAACACTTGCTCTCAGCCTCATATGGTTTGTGTCCTGTGCTAATACAGGTCCAACATTGCTAGATACTTCACTTTTTCAAAATAATCAGGACACTAAGATTATTGTGTCAAATGTCCCAGGACTTAAATGTTGGCAATTCATTCAATTAACCATTAAACATTGTGTAGACAAATACTGTGTGAGCCAAATGAAACACATCTACAGGTGATGGGATACAGTGTGATCCTTCTGCTTCAGAAGCCCAAACTACTTTTATGCTTCCATATTTTCATTCTTCTGGTATTTCCAGACCAAACCCAAGGAATACCTTCTTTGTGAGGCCTTTCTTGAATCCCTCCAGGTGATGTGTTTCATTCCTTTGTGTCTCCATTAGCCTTTCAACAGAATTCGGTCATAGCATCTATATAATATATATTTTGCTTATTTAATCTTCCATGTTAAGCTCTAAGCTCCCCCAAACAAGATATTGTGGTGGGTTGAATGGTGCCCTGACCAAATTATGTGCACACCCTAAACCCTAGATCCTGTGTGACCTTATTTGGGAAAAGTCTTTGCTGATGTAATTAAGTTAAGGATCTCCAGGTGAGATCATTCTGGGTTATCTAGGTATACTCTAAATTCAATGCCACATGCCTCTGTAACAAAGAGGGAAAGAAGCAGAGATCAGAGAGATGCAGCCACAAGCCAAGGAAAACCTGGAGCCACCAGAAGGTGGAAGGAGCAAGGCAGGGTCCTTTCCTACAGCCTTCAGAGAGAGCTTGGTGCTGCTGACGCCTTGATCGCTGCAAACTGTGATGGAAAATTGTGTGTTGTTTTAAGTCACCTCCTTTTTGATGATTTGATCCAAAATATTTAGGAAACTAATACAGAGACTATGCTTATAAAACTAACACAAAGTCTGGCTTGTGGGTGACATGCAGGAAATAGATGTTAAGTCTTCAGAATCAAAAGTCTGTACTCTCACTCTTTATGAACTTATGTGTTTCTTTTCACACTTCATGCACTGTAGGAATGATAATCCATTTCTCATAAATAAGGTTCTTAAATGGACTTAGTAAGGCTCAGTAATCAAACCAGTAGCAGTTTATTAGTGTTAGAAACTTTTTTTCCAAGTCCTCTAGGCAGAAGTGCATGAAGTACACCTCTCTCTAGATAAGCAGAGAGGAACAACTACTTCCTCCACATGGGTTATGCTGGGCACCCCCAAATGCATATAAAAGGTCATCTCCTTCCTAAAGAAGAGGCTCATCCATCCTCACTCAATGCAGAACAGCAGAGTGGGTTCTGATGACTGAAGACGGGGCTTGAACCTAAGTGCTATTTGCCCCTAGCTATAAGACCTTGAGTAAATTATCTAACTTCTTGGGGGGAGGGGGGAGGGGCAAGAATAAACACTGTAAGCATTAAAAGGATTAGATAGGTTAAAAGTCCTCTCTGAGGATCTGGATTTAGGAGGGGCTAAAAAAGAAGTCTTACTTGCCTTCTATAGATTTCCAGTATGCTGTTTTCTCTTGATTGGGGTATTAAAAGTTGTGAAAATGTGCTCACTGGGCCTACTGGTTTGAATTGAAGGATATTAAGTTGGATTTCCTATTCTTAAAACGAAATCCAGATTTCCCTTTATAATTCCTGAAAAGCTGCCTGGGGGATGGGCAGGATGCGGAGCTGGGACTTTTAGCACCACACGCATTCTTAACACCCTCCTCCTGGATGATTATTAGTTGATGCCTCTAGTCAGCACCGTGGTTCATAATGAGAAGGTCCTGGAGATGACATCATGCAACCACGACTAGAATCACATCAGTGTCAAGGCCCTTTGTGAGGAAGCAGGTCTGGAAAATTATGTTTAACCTTATCAATGGAGTTTGCTCAGTTGGCAAAACATATTCAGCACCATGCTAGTGTTGTCGGTAGTTACGTCAGCCTGCCTATCAATCTTCCTAAAAGAGAAATAAACCCAGTGCAGGGCCTGTTGAGGACAACAGCCTCTATTCCAGTCCCTATGAACCAGTCCAAAGGCCTAGGCAAGAAGCTTACCAAAGGGAAGGATCTTCAGTTCTGTCACTTTCAAAATATGCACAGGGTAAATTGGATTATATCAGTAATTTATAATTTTAATTATTTTTTTTTTTACTTTTCAGGTACAGTTGACATACAATATTATGTTAGTTTCAGGTATACAACATAAGGATTAGACATTTATATAACTTATATCACCCCAATAAGTCTAGCACTCATCTGACACCCAATATAGTTATTACAATATTATTGACAGTAATTTGTATTGATCATTGGTTCTCAATTGGGAATGATTTTAAATCCCAGATGACATTTGACAAAGTCTGGAGACATTTTTGGTTGTCACAGTTGAGGAGGGGAGAATGTTCCTGGCATCTGGTGGGTAGAGGGATGCTGGTAAACATCCAGCAATGCATGACAGCCCCAGAACATAGTATTATTTAGTCCAAATTGTGAATAGTGGAGAAAACATAGAATAGAAAACATAAAAGAAGAGTCTAGAAAGAAAATTTGAGGCTGAAGTAGCTGTTAAGGAGGGTACACATGCCAGAGAATAGAGACAAAGAGATAAAAGTAAAATTTGTGAAGAGAAGTAGAGATATGTACCTTCCAAATAATATGCAACCCCAAATGTGGCATGATTCTGAGAAGGTAAGAAAAGAGGCAGCTATTGATTTGACCTGATACCAGGGATGTATTTGCCACAGCAGCATTAAGGTTATTAGACTGAGACCGTGGTAAACCCAATGTCAGCTATGGCACTATCTTTTGTCTGTAGTACACATGTTGAGGGAATCACAAAAATGTACACTTTGTTGATTTTCATGGGGTAAAGAGCTGAATTTTGGTTACCTGGCATATCAGTGGTTGTCTACTAACACATCAAGGTACAACAGATGGTGATGAACATAGAAGGAAGCAAAGGAAGGAGGGGAGACACTTGCTAATATCATCTAACATGTCAAGTTAAGACAGGGAGATGGGAGACAGAGTTAAATCTGCAAGTTGAGACAATATATTATAGGAACTGAAAGTTGAGACAATATATTATTGATAATCAAAGAAGGTCAGTAAAGATATAATTTAGCATGATGAAGGAAACTTCAGGAGAAGAAACACAAAATTTGTTGAGAATGATTGTAGGTAAGAAATGGGATGCTGAATGGTGGGTGTATGGTGGTGTGGTGGTAGGGCATTAGATAGGAGGTTATTGCTTTTTTCATAAGCTTTTCCATGCATTTTAAAAAACATATACAAGTATTATTTTGCTAATTTTCATTAAAGAATTAATGAAAATCTTATAAATCTAGCTGAAAAGATAATAAAGTTTGGACATAATGCCATATAGGTTGTCTTTGATATGCCAGCCATTACTCTTAACCTCTACAGCTATTCACAATCACTACTTGTTTCACCTAATAGTTCATTTTACAGTTAGTGTTTATGTAGTGTTTCATATGGGGGAAATATTTTTCCACATTTATGACTTCTGTATATATTTAACAACCCTGGGAAATTTGGTTAGGGCACTTGGAAAACAGACTCTGGGAGAGATTTCTATTTTGGAAGTTTGTTGGACAGCACTAGGGATCAGCACCCATGTGGCAATAAGGGAGCAAGATTGGGCAGGAGAATACCCCCAGCTGCAAGGCAGTCACAGCAAAGTCCTCAGCTCATTCTACAGGGAGTCCCTGAGCTGAGGTGGCCTTTCAGAGTTGTCCCAAATAGAGACAAGAGGGCCTGGGTGAATTCTCCCATGTTGATAAGAATTGCCTGGAGACTTGACCATGGGTAAGGAGGCTGTGTGCAGCAGAGCACAGTTCCCAGCAAACGTCCACTGAAATCTATAAGCACGATATCTCCAGCAATTGGGCAAGTCCATTCTTTATTCCTGAAGGAAGGATGTCTGATCAGTGTATCTTTCAGTGTAGCCACTAAAATCTCCATTTTATAGACATAGAAATGGAAGGGCCCTTTATAATTTTAGCCATGCTGATCTCACCTCACCAACATATATCATAATGCACTTTCTTTAACCTGCTCATGTCAATTTTCCTTTACTCCTTGCATAGGCAGGCCGTGCTTTCTCTTTGTGCCTGTGAGCATGCTACACTTTCCATCTGAGGTGTCATTTTCTCTTTTCCTCTACAAAACTGCCTGTAGGTAATCCTTTAACAATCCTAGGAAAAGCACCCTTTAGTTTTTAGCCTTTCACTTAGCATTTCGTACAATGCTGTGCATTCCACTGTGAAAGATCTCTTCAACCTGTGGCATAATATAATTTTAATACTTTTATGTTGGTCTGTCTTTCACTAGACTTTGAAACCCCTAAACTCTGAGGCTTTGCATCTTGGCCATTATTGGTCGCCAAGTACCAACATCACTACTTTGCCTGTAGTAGGTGCTCAACAAACTCAAGTTGCAAATTTCTTGAAGACAAATAGAAGGCTTGTTTTAAATTTCAAATCAGATTATTTCTATTTTATATTTCTAATTTTAGGATCTCAGGCAAGTTCTGTGTCTTTGTTTCTAGGTTTGCCCTACTTAACTCAGAGGTAAGGTACTAAAAACAAAATACTATTCTGATAACAATGTACACACACTTCACAAACCAAGGCATAATGGATACAGTATGTGTTTCTATTATGATTCTGCCACCACCAATTACCAACTTGATCTCAAGAAATATCAATTTCATCACTATAAAATTTGTTGGTTTCCAACCACAAGCTTACATTTACCTCTCTTAACCCATCTGCATGACTCACTCAGCAGTGAGTTAAACCATTTTCCTAATCATATACCGAGTACCAAAACAAAACCACTGCAGTTGAATCTTAATTTTCAAATATAGTGTCTATAAGCATCCACATGATTGTTATTTTTTAGAATATTAGCCTCATCAATAAAAGGAATTTTCCTCTATGGTTAGCTCTTGACATCTGACTCATGACCAAACTAAATTTTTAAGCAACAGGAAAATATGCATCATTCCCTGTGTGTATGGGTTTTTAAAAAATTTTTTGTTTTTGCTTTTTGAGGTTATCTGCCAGAACCCAGGAAAATGCTTTCCTCCCGACTCTCCACTAGGAAAAACAAGCTCTGGATTTATCATAAATGCATTTAAATGCCTCTATGACTCTTTCCTGCTACTAGAGGAATAGAGACTATCAATAAAAGAAATTGGCATCCAAATATTTATTTAATAAAAAATATATATAGACCCTCAAATGTGATCTACTAACTTCATAAAGTATTCATACTAAACAAACATTAGTAAATAATCATTGAAAATCTAAACTTTAGCATCTGTCTTTCTCTGAATATAATATGAAAATTATTTTCCACTTGAGACAATTTAGATACTGCCTGGCATGAAAATGTCTTAAGTAATGGCTTTGTAGCTCCTTTGGAGAGCTTTGTAAAAGTTTCTGTGCTTATTTGAAATTACAAAACTGTCTTTTAGAAAATTTATGTGCTAAAAAAAAAAAACAACAGCAGGAAATGGAAGAAGCTTTGCTGCAGACCTAGAGTTGAGAATAACTGCAACTAATAAGCTCATGATGACAGGAAAAAAAAATTCAATCAGAAAACCAGAATCTATACAAAAGTAACTAAAACCAAATTCTAGATATGAAAAATAAAATAACTAAAATTAAAATCTTGATTGAGCAGCTTTCCATGACTGAAGGAAAGACTGAAAGGTTAGTGAACCAGAAGATGGGGCAGTAAAATTTCAAAAACAAACCAAATAAACAGCACAACAAAACCCCAGATAGGTTGAAGTAGGGAAGAAAAATATGGTAGAGCAAAGTGAATGCTGATTTCTGGGTCATGGTGAAAAATCTAACATTAAAGTCATTGATAAATATCGATTAAAAAAAAGAGAGACTATGTTAGCAGAAGCAATTTTTAAAAAGAAAATGGCCAAGAATTTTGCAAAACTTACAAAGGACATACAGCCATTGGTTGACAAAGTTCCGCAAACTCCATGCAGTATCCACCAAAGGTAAATCATACCCAGATACATTATAGTATTTTTTTTGGCAATGAAAAAGAAAAGGTGATTAAAAAAAAGATACATTTCTTTCAAAGGAGCATCACACACACACACACACCTGTCATGGCCTCTCACCCAAAAGGTTGGGAGCCACAAAGCAATAGTATGATGACCTCAATGCATTATCAATAAACATTGAGCACAGTGACTTATATGCCAGGTTTTGGAGTGAAAGAGCACTGTGCTCACGTCCTGTGTGCTCTGTAGCTGAGTGACTATCAACAAAGCTTTTAACCTCTGCACCTAAGCTTGCATGTGTATAACACGGGGAAATAATGGCATATTCCTCTTAGGGTTGTTATTGGGACTAAACAGGATAACAATATCTATTACACGTTTAGTATGATACATGACATGTTTGCTATTCTATTTCATTATTGTGATAAAATAGACATATCATAAAATTTACCATTTTAACCTTGACTAAGTCTAGAATCCACTAGTGTTAAATACATTCACATTGTTGTGCAAACAACCTACAGAACTCTTAATCTTCTCAAAGAGAAACTCCATGTGCTCGAAACACTAATTCTTCTTACCCTCTCTCCCCAGCCCTTGGCTACTACCATTCTGCTTTCTGTGTCTATGAATTGGACTACTGAAGAATTTCGTATATGACATCATGCGAATTTTGTCTTTTTGTGACTATAATGTCTTTAAGGTCCATCCATGTTGCACCATGTGTCAGAACTTCCTTCCTTTTTAAGGCTGAATAATACTCCATTCAATGTCCGTAGCATGTTTTGTTTTTCCATTCATCCACCAATGAACATTTGGGTTGTTTTAACCTGTGGGCTATTGCGGAAAAAGCTACTGTGAGCATCGGTGTATAACTATCTGTGTGAGTCCATGCTTTGAGCTCTTTTGAATATACATCCAGAGCAAAATTGCTAGATCCCATGGTAATTCTATGTTTAATTTTTTGAGACACTGTTATCATATATTTTAAATGATTACTTATAAGTGCCATTCTTTTATCCATTAAATTGAAAAGACCATGATGAAAATGATAAGGTTTTCCACTTTACAACGGAGCCTTTGCACCTGGCCTGTACTCAGTGTCCCTTAAATACTTTCTGAATGAACCTGTGAGTGTCATTGTGGGCCAGTAGACAGGGTGCTGAGTGTAAGGGGAGAGCCCGGAGGTTCAAGTTCAAGCAATCACACAGCTCAGCTCTGTGGTTTGGCTTCAGGGCACTTTCTGGGCTTCACTCTTTGCTCAGGTGTAAAGGGGAGAGAAGAAAAGCCCTGTTGTGAGGAGCAGTGGAGCAAGTGTATGTGAAGGTGAGCTGGAGCGCTTTGAAGAAACTCTCATATTCTAGGCCATTTTTAACACTAATCATCTGAAAACGGCTGCTTTAGCATTTTCCCAAGACACATGTATTGTGGTTTGACATTCCTTACACACTATTTTTGTAAAGTAAATTTTAAAGTTACTTTTTTTTTGGTAAAAATAAATAATCCTGGTTCTATTTACTTACACATTTAAGCACTTCAAAATGTTCTTAGGAAATCAAAATATTGTTTTTAGAATATTAGGGTTGAGGTTACTTTAATTAGGTGAACGTGATGGGGGGAAATCTACATAATAATACACTTTGAAGAATACATAAGAATATGAAAAATGAAGAAAGATAATTCCTTGCTAATACATAAGCAGTGCAAAATACCACTTCTCTCCTTGTCGTTAGGTTAAGGAACTAATGTGGAGCGTGGAGTGCTAACTGGGCACAAGACCCTCACAGGGCCTGGGCAGTTCCAGCTCTCAGCTGCAGGTAAAAGAAACTGAATCGTAATCATTTTAGGAGGACAATTTGGGGACAGGAGTATGCTGACTCCCAGAACTCAATTAAGCATTGAACACTAAACCTACAAGGAGGTCCAGAATAAATCTGGACTTCAGAGCAACTGGAACCAGGGACTGAAATGCTCCGGATCTGTCTCTTTGTCTCTCACCCCTGCTTTCCCGAGAAGTGTGTCATCCTAATGCTCTTTCAGGTGGATCCCTCCCCATGAGGGACAAGTGACTGCCAACAGCACATTCCTTGACTTTGCCTAAAAGAGGAGCTAATTTTATTTTACTTTTTATTTAATAGACTGTTTTTTTAGAGCCAGTTTAAGCTTACACAAAAATGAGAAGGAACAGCGTTCCCATTTACCCCCTCGCCAACCAGCCCTCACCATTTTCCTGACTATTATTCGGCATTAATATGGTACATATTAATTTGCGTTAATTATTGTGTTATAATTGATCAGCCAAGATTGAGATATTGTGACTAATGAAAGTTTATAGTTTATAGTTTGCCCTTTGTGTTGTACATTCTAAGGGTTTTCGCAAATGTATGACATGTATTCACATCATAGTATCGTACACAATAGCTTCACTGCCCTAAAAATCCCCTGTGCTCCACCTGATTACCCTCCCTCTTTGCCCTCCCAGGTAGACCTCAGGCAATCTCTATCCTTTTAATGTTTTCATAGTCTTGCCTTTTCCGGAATATTGTCTAGCTGGAATCATAGAGTTTGCAGCTTTTCCAGACTGACTTCTTTTGCTTAATATGCATTTCAGGTTTCTCCACATCTTTTCATGGTTTGATAGCTAATTTCTTTTTATGGCTGAATATTATTCTATTGTCTGACGTACCACAGTTTTTACCCACATTTACCTATTGAAGGATATTCTTGGTTTTTCCAAATTTTGGCAATTATGCATAATGTTACTATAAATCTATGTGCAGGTTTTCATGTGACCATGTTTTGAACTGATTTTTTTTTTTTTTATTTTACTTTTTTTCTTAAATTTTGGGCAAGTTTTCTGATTGGGCTGCCTTGGGTTAAGCTCTTGTCCCTGGATTCATTGAGTTGATTCATTGGTTTGGTTATGAGAAACAGTTCATTTAATTCATTTGTTGAGTGGTGAGTGAGAATGACAGTTACTGCTCTAGCTATATGACTGAGTAGCAGGAACTGATCTTAGGACACTGGAGGGATGACACACGAGTTCTGTAGCCCCTTGTACATTTTACACATTTATTCTCATAACAGCCATTTTAATAAATGAGAAAACTCACTAAGTCTTAGAGAATTTAAGTAAGTGACTTGAATTTTATGTTACTGGTGGGTCAAAGATTAAACCTAAGTGTATCCATTTCAAAATCCACACTCTTATCTTCAAACCTACTAGAATCTAGCTTCATACAATTTCAGAATATTACTATATGGAACCCAGAGTTGAGGCTCAAATTTGGAAATGACTCTTATGTTACACAATTTTTCTTATGAAATTTTTGTCTGTTTCCTGTCACCTTCAAAGACACACAGAGGTTTATTCAGGTAGGGACCAATACCTGGCAAGAATTTAGCTCAGCTGCTATCACCAAAAGCATCTTCATCACTGCAGTCTTGAGATTCTTCTTCACAATCATTTAGATTGGCTCAGTCACTAGTTCAAAGTGGACTGGCTCAGTCACTAGTGTAAAGACCTAGAGGTTGTAATAACACAGCTATTTTTAAGTTGAAGAATAAAAAAAGAGATAAGCTGATATAATTGGGTCTAATGGTAGAAAATTAAAAGTACTATCCTCAGTCCTAACTAAGCTGATAGTATTCATCTGCTTATCTATTGCTGAGTAACAAACCACTTCCTATCTTAGTAACTTAACAAAGCCATCTATTTTGCTCACAGTTTTGTGGGTCAGGAATATTGAAAGGACTCATCTGGGCAGTTTATCTGAGCCATGTTGTGTCAGTTGGGGCATCTGGAGCTGGCTGGAGGCTCAAACACAAAGATGTCTTCTTTATTTACATCTGGTGCCTTATCCTTTTTGATCTATTTCTCCACGTGGCGGATCATCCTCTAGGACCTTTCCATCTGGCTGGGGCTTCTTGCGACATCGTAGACTCAGAGTGGTCACAGTTTTTCCATAAAAGCCAGAATTCAAGAGGCAGGAGCAAAAGCAGGCAGGCCCATTAAGGGTCACGCTTGGAACTCATAGAAGAGTCCCACTTCTGGCCCATTCTATTGGTCAAAGTGCTTACAGTATCCTTCTACCCCACTCCTCATTCAAGGGTGCATCTCCTCTCAATGTGACATGGCAGAGATGGGCAATATTAGGACCATCTTTGGAAAATACAAGCTGCCACACCACTGCAAAGAACCTCCCTCTTCCCAGCCTGCCTATAGCCAAACAATTTTCAGTTTCTGTGGAAACTTAGTGAGCTCAGAGACTGATTTTGGCTGTGGAATCTTAGAAGAATTCATTGATCTCATGAATGTTTCTGGGAATATAGGATACGTGTTGGGTTGAGCTTACATTAGTTAACTTAAAACTACTACCGTTGTGAACCATATTTGTAGGTATCATTGACTGGCCATTTCCTTTGTGACAGTGCTTCCATTAGAAACACTGAACACAATTATCTTTTAATTTAATCTCCAAGCCAATAATCAGAAATAAGGACTTGTTTCCTCCTTTCACAGGTGAGGAAGTTAAGGCTATTTGAGTTTAAATAACTTTGCAGTGGTCTGGGGCATAAATCCAGGTCTACCAGATAGTGAAACCTATATTCTATACTTTGTCTTAAAATTTGCATGTGTGTGTGTTTGGGGTGAGAGAGAGAGAGAGAGAGAGTGAGCTTGCATGTGTGTGGGGTGAGGAGCCATATACATGAGCTTGTTGGTTTTGGCATCAGCCCTCCCCTACCCAAAGATATTCGACATAGTTCTCATTGGCCTCCTACATCAAACCCTTGCCTTTGTCATCAAATCCCAAATAATCAGTGTCCATTCAAAGGAGAAAAATTGTGATCCTCTGGGTACCTAGGCAGGGTCTTCCCACTCTAACCGCCCCCTTCAAATATATACACTTAGATAAATCTTAAGGGGCACAGGTCATGTTTTCTTAAGAAGTTTTTGAGTGCCCTTCATGACATCCCAAAACTACCCAACTCACTCCTCTAGCTTTCTAACTATGCCACAAATACAAAGAGAGCCTTAGATAAAATGGAATTCAAAATGTTGGAGTGGGGGAGATGGAATCACCAGCGAGCAAACCAAGGGCAGGGAATATTGGACAGCACAGTCTGCTTTGGTCCAGGCATAGCCTGGACTAAGCTCAGGGCCTGTTATAACCTCAATCCCATTTGAATAGTGCTCCTTTACTAGGCCTGAAAGAAATCTCTTTGCAAAATCACCAGCTTTTCTGTTAGGCATGCCATCAGTACAGGTTTTAATGACTGGTACTCTGACACCCTTCTTTCTTTACCATATTCCACACTATATTGCTACCCTCCACATTCGGCCTGCTCAACCCACCTCCCTGTCTGCTACATAAAAATTGTAAATGGTCTCTTTAACAAAATTTAAATCATCTATTCGTTATGGTAATTTTGCCTACTCCAAAAGTCTGTGAAACACGTCCGTGCTGGATCTGTTCAATATAATTCTCACTATTAGCTTAATTCAACTTTTTATTGTTCCTAATATCCAGAGGTTGCTCAGATATTTTATTCTTTTCTTTAAAAATTATCTTGATGATCAGGTATTATAAAAACAGCAAAAACGAGGAACATAATTTATTAAAAAACAGAGAGGTAGAAGGCTTTCCCATGGCATAGTGCTAAGTAATAATAACATTCATCAAACATTGTTTTATAGGTAGTAATAGGCTCATAAAATAAAACACCCTAAAACATATATTATTCCTATTATTAAATCTATATCTAAAGATGTAATGTTATAATAGGAAATGATTACTTATAACTCCATAATTTTCACTACAGAGTAGCAAATAAAGACTATTACGTTTTTAGCATATTTGACTTGCTTTATGTTTCTAGGGTAAGAAAATAGCCCAAAGGAATCTTTAGTTCCATTTTTCCTAACACAAATGAAAATGGAAGGTTAGTCAAAGAAAAATAGCTTCCAGAAAGAAAGATATTCTAGACAGATAGAACAGGAGCCTGCTCCACAAACCTAGGCCCGGTGGCAACTCCAACACAGCCAACACAACTGCCTCTGGAGCCATGAGGGGACCCTATGCTCAGCAAGTAACATCCTGCAGCCAGTCTTGGCTCTGTGATGAGCTTCCAAAGGAAATCAGTTTTAAGAACAGACAGAAGTTGAAACTGTTTTCTTATTGATCAGCAGTGATGGGATATTGTGATTGGGAGTAAAAAACCCCAAAATAATAATCTCAATCAATTCCTTTTATGTGGGGTTTCCTCTCTTGTTAATTATTGTGATCACCTTTGTTGGGACTTCATTTTCCCTGACTGCATTCTATGAACCCTTCACAGTTTCATCAAGGAGCATGTTGTGTCAGAAATTAGTGAAAAGAAAAAGAAACCACGGGCAATAGGATCAAATCTTTTATGATAAATGTCAGTCCATGGAATCACATGGTTAAAACATAAACATTACCTTAAAGGTTTTCCCCAAATACTGTATTATACAAGGTTCTTGGCACTGTGAATTCAGGGTTACGGAAGTATCAGGTCTTTGGGGATGATTCTGCTATCATTCATTTAAAGAATTAGCGGGGCCCAGCACACATGGCTCAGCGGTTGAACATCGACCTAGGATCCAGGAGATCGAGGTTCAATTCCCAGTCAGGGCACATGCCCGGGTTGGGGGCTCGATCCCCAGTAGGGAGCATGTAGGAGGCAGCTGATCAATGACAACTCTCTCTCATCATTGATGTTTCTATCACTCTCTCTCCCTCTCCTTTCCTCTCTCTGAAATCAATAAAGATATATTTTTAAAAAGTAATAAAGAGTGAGTGGGGATCTCAATTCTGTAGTGTAATGTATTCTTTCTCCTTCGCCTCAGGCAACTCCAAGCTGGGTAGATAGGAAGAGCTCAGTCTAAGGCAAGTAAAGGTGCCACAGTTTTGGGCTTAAATATATCTGGGCAACTTACTTAAATTCAATTTTTTTCTTTATCAATTAGAGAGACTATATCACTTTATACAGTAGAGTTTTATTAACAATACAATGAGTTAGGTGTCAATGTTCTCACTATTTTGTAGATGAAGAAACTGAATCTTGGAGCAGTCAGCAAAGTTGCCAAGATTTCACAGCCAGTAACTGATGGAGAGCCAGCAGTAAATCCTTCACTGGAACTCAGTCCATCCTGTTTCCATGACTTCATGCTGTTACTCAGCTCATACCATGATCACAAGTTTTCTCTAAGAAGTAGTCAAATCTCCACTGATGTTTATAAGAAAGTATATTATATATGCATGTGTGTTATAGCCAATCATGTATATATAAAGCATATGTGATCACATGTGTACATATATACACATATCTATATATGTAATAAAAATTCACAAAACTTAACATTTTAAAAAACTTGACAGCTAGATTCTTATACAGATGCAAATTATTATTCAGTTGATTATGGAATCGATCCATAAAATGGTAGTTATACCAAACCTTATCATTAATATCAGGCTGCCTATATAGGGTAAAATTAAGTCTGTCCTCTGACTAATTTTCATGGCAGTGCTATCACTAAGGAACTTAAATCACATCAACAGTAGGTTTTGGAACATTCTTCTCTGGCCTGGGGTTGATGAAAGCAACCAGTCTTGCAGGTGGTTTACTGGACTTGGGAAAAATCAGTATTAAAATATCCCCAAATAATGTTTTAAGTGCTATTAATGGCAATGATAACTCCTAAGAGCTTGGTAGAATTGTCTGTGTAATTCACTGGATGGTTTTAACAAACATTATTTTGTAAGATTTCCTCACATTATAAGATGGATAAAAATTTACAAAAATATTCTTAAACCACATGAGATAATTATTCAGAAAGCAAGCAAAAAAAGAGCTTGTTGTTAGAATCAAGACATGCCTTTGAAATAAAGTTTTAAAAATTAAAACAAATGCTTATTTTTTTTATTACACTACTGTGGTGTCATCATAGGACTCGAACACTGATTTTTGAGTGGGGCAGGTGGGCACTACCAGTACCCTTTCCAGGCCAGTTGTAAACCGTGAAAGTTTAAAATATATATATAATAAAAAGCTGGCTACATTCAGGTAAAAGTGGGTCTTGAAAAATCCCAGACTTTAGTGAAGTGGATAAAGTTTAAATTAAACGTGTTATTAAACTAAAACCTACCATTGCCTTAGAATAAATTAATGCTTTGCAGTGTTCTTAGAAGTCGGCAGTTGGCAGTGGTCAGCAAAAACAATCACTGAGCCACAGAATTTACCTGCAGAGCACCTGAGAGGTCCCACGGATTACAAGGTGTGTGACCTTCTCTTAGGTTCCTAACCTTTTGCAGTGGGCCGAACGAAAGGCATCCCCACATACCCGTTCCTACTTCTTAGAAACGGTCACTGTGCCCTAACAGGGAAAAGAGCCTAACAGGTGTGATTAAGGTAAGGATCTGGGGCGATGGGGTTTGTCCTGGATGCTCCCTCCCTCTGGGCTGTAATGAGAGAGGCAGAGGGAGCTTGACAGGGACAGGAGGGGGCACAGGCAGGAAGGGCGTGAGCAGACGGGGGCAGAAAAATGAAGAATAAAGTTCTGTTGTTTTAAACCACCTCGTTTGTGGCTGGTGGTTGTCGCAGCCAAAGCAAACGAGCCTACCTGTCTATTTCATAGGCTTGTTGGGAGAATGGAGGAGTTGATGCATCTAATAAATCAGAATAAAGCTGTGCACTTAGCAAGCACAGTGCAAGCATTCCTGGGACCCCCTGCTCTGCTTCTGTCTGTATTAGAGCAGCTGTCCCGCACCTACACCCACCCATGCCGTCTACACATAGTACCTGTACTTTCAATTATTACCCACTTTTATTTTACATCTCAGGGTATGAGGATGAATAAAAACAAACACCACTAAAAATGGAAAAAAGATATTTCCTTTAAATGCCATTAAACAAACAAAACATATCTCAAAACCATGAAGTTTATGTTATTCAAAGCCTTTCTCTATTAATTGTTCCATGTATAATGCTGTAAAACAAGAAATAGCATGACACAAATATACTTTTATATTTGTCAGTGGAAAAGATAGCTTGGAAGGGCAAAGAAATCTTAAACATGCTAATTTTCTCTGATTCACTGTCTAATTGTTAACTTGATAGCCATCTTTAGTAGCATTTACTTCCCAATTAGAAAACATTTAACTATAGAGTGTGGTATGTGGCAAGGAAGAAAGGATTTTCATTATTGCTTTTACCCTGGAGCATGTATAGCTTTGGGGCAAATCACTGGATTAAAAGGTAGAAAGAAGACCTTTCCTCTTTGGCTCTCTCCTCTAAAAATCTGTGGCATTGGGGTTTAAGTTTTTTGGAGGTTAGTTTTTTTTATTGCATAGCATCCATAACTTTTTACCAGGTGAGCTTCGACTGGCATTCTCTTGTTTTAGCTTAGGGCATCCTTCCTCATGGTGTAACCACCCATTTCTAGTGTGAATACTCAACCGTAAGCTCCTTGGGGATAGAGGCCAGTTTTAGCTTCTGTGCGCTGGCCTCGTCTTCATCAGCCAATATTGTCACCTCATCTTCACCAACTCCGGACCTCGCAGAGTGCCTGGCAGAGGACCTGCCGCCCCAGCGTGCTCCCCCGTAAGCCCACGCCCGGCCGCTGTCTTGCCTCAGTGATGAGAGCGAATGCTTAAACAAATGAATACATGGGTCAGACAAAATAACCCTCAAGTTCCCTTTGAATTCCAGCTAAGGTTCTTAATCCGTTTAGATCTTTTGTACTTTCCACTAGTTTTCTCTACTTGGTCTTAGTATATTTAAAAGAGATGGTGAGGTGAATTCAATTATTGTAAAGATAATTATTGGCATTTTGCAAAAAACAAAAATTGAATGCATTGAGAGCACTTAGGCTGAATGTGTCGATTTGTTTGCTTTATGAACTGCACTCAATTCCTGAATTTTCAGGGGAGCCTGAGTGATGATGGCCAATTGAAAGGGAAGGAAAACAAAACGTTTCTAAGTCCTCTGGCCTTTGTAAGTTTACTTGTCTGCTTTTTTGCACTCATATTATTAATATTTGCCAACAAACTAATCTTTTCACATGTCTATAACTGTCATCACCTGTTTGCTTGACTGTCTCCTCTGATTCCGTCAGTTTATTGATGATAATCACCTCCTTTCCTAGGGTCACAGGGATGGGAAACCTTTTTTTCTGCCAAGAGCCATTTGGCTATTTATAACATCATCTGCGGGCCATACAAAATTATCAACTTAAAAGTTAGCCTGTTATATTTGGTCAAACATTTAATTGAATTTATTGAATTAAGAGTCCTGCCTACAGTTGCCTTGGCAGGGCAAGACCAAATGATTTTGTGAGCTGTATATGGCCCAAGGGCTGGGCGTTCCCCACCCCTAGAAGATGCCCAACAATAAATAGGCACACAAGAAATATTTCTGGAATGAATGTAAAGCTTACTACAATCTAAAATTAAAGCTAGTTCCTTCTAGAGATTTGGGGGGTAGGGGCAATGTAGAAGTTAAGTTTACATACTTTGAATGAGCTTAGTACTAATGCATTTCATAATTCTTTTATTGTATTCTCTGTACAAATAAATCCTGCCCACACAGTTAAGTTGACTCATGAAACCTTAGGAGCTATGATCTTCATATATCATCAGGTTTTATAAAAGGCTATGAAAAAGAATATCACATATTCCTGTGTAGATTCAAAATCCCATCTCAAGAGGTAGAGGGCACATTCCTCTTCAAAATGGAATCTTCTGGGCTAATTGTTGACTGTGGACTGCTCTATATATAGAGAGAGATAATCTGAGCTAATGTTGATAAAACTAGCTCCAGCAGGACTCACAATGTGCATTTCGGTAAGAGAAATCTCTGCAAACTAGGGCTGAAACACTGCATGGAGTATAGCCCAAAACAGATTTTAAAAACTTAAAACCAGTATAATAAAATTAGAAAGATAAAGGAGATAACAATGTATATAATTTCATCATTCAACCAAACATCATTTACCAGGAGAAAGCATTGTAGCAGAGAACGAAGTACCTAGAGTTCAACAGAAGATAGTTTTCTCTTCTTACCAAGCTATATGACAGTAGGTACATCACTCTCACTTCTTAGTATTTGCTTAGTTTTCTGATCTATAAATGTGTACAAATATTTATATTCCTGGATAGTTTTTAAGAATGATATAAAATAATATAAATTAAAGCTTTGGAAAAGGCCTGACATACAATAATTACTCAATGAAGCTCATTTTTACAGGTTTTGCAGTTTGCTCTGTTGTTTGCCCATCTCTTCTCCCATGCCCACATATTTTAGTCATTGCAACCATAGTTTATGTGTGTCCTTGATGTCTTTAGGTTGTTATTTTTCATTTATCATTTCACAGTAGACATTAGATTGTTGGGTTTTTGTTTCTTTACAGTCTTACAAATGATCATTTTTACTCATTTCCAATACCGTCTTTCTTGAACATGACCCCTTGATGGACATGTAGATTCTGAAGCAGGTCTTTAGAAGTGACTTCTTGAATAAGGGCCACTAACCCTTGACTAGAAATAGCTGTTTGTTATTTCCATCTGCACTTGATGAGGAAGTTGTGGCCTCTTTTTTCACTGATGTGGATTTTACCATCATTATCCATGCCTCTAACCTGAGGTCTTGATTACTATAATACTCTTGACTTTGGGCTGCTTTTGAGCTTGGGCTGGTGAGGAATGCAGCAGTCTATTTGCTTGTGGGTAGCCACTGCAGGAAGCATATTGTACTGTGATCCATCGTAAAATGCAACGGAGCTGCACTTTAATGAAGCCGCAGCAAGGCTGAGTACATTTGAGGAATCGCTTGAATATTTAATAAGTCTAAATGGAAAGGAGGTTTGTGTTTTTCTCATTTTCTTCTTGTACTATTTTCCTATCAGTGGTTGAACAAAAGACAGTTAATGAAAACATCTCAGTGGAATGTTATCATTTCTAACACCGTAAGCCTTATGCAGCAGAAAAGTGAGATTCACAGCGGGTCTGAAGGCCTCTGTTTCAGGCTCAGTGCAAATGGTTGTTAAGAGGCCAAGGCCACCATAAAAGAACATGCATCCTTGCCTCCAGGTGATGAGACCTTCTTAACGGAGAGGGTCCTGCCATGGGGGAGGGAGCTAACTCTCCACATAAACAGGCCAAAAAAAAATGCAAGTCATGTTGTGACATTATCAAAGGCATCTGGTATGCATGACTTGAGAAAAAATATTCATAGTGATATTCATATAAAGGGAAACAATAAGCACTTACCTCACTTCATGCACCCTTTAGACGTACCTACACATGTATGGAATATATATGTTGTTTATCAGTTTCCATACAATACACGCACATATACACACAAATACAATACACACAAATACTTACTTCTCTCAATTGACACCCTGTTTCTCCTTTTAAGATGTGTCCTTTGCTATAGTATTATCCAAGTACCTTACTTATTTCAAAACATCTCACCAAATCTTATTTCCTAATTGTACCTTTGCTTCTCATAAAATGTAAATATCATGATTATATCGGCCATCTAGTTTCTGCATTTTTTTTGTAGTCAGTGATGCTCTGCTGTTATTTGTGACTAGACCTAAGAGGAAATGTGTGAATAGAAGGCAACCCCTGTTCATTAGCTCATGAGTTACACGGGCAACTTTTACTGAATTAAGTTTAGTCTACTTGCAAAAATCTGTGGGCAGGAAGTTCTAGAAATAGTTATGTGTAGAGTCTGCTTCCATGAAGACTGACGGAAAATGCTGGAATGGTGGTTTAGGGCTAGAGCCCTAGCTCAGCCACTGGTTGGCTGTAAAGCTTGGAGCCTGAGGCATAATTCCATGTGATTAAACAATGGTGTTGGTGTCAGACTAACCACAAATTCAGGCTTCCCTGCTCACAAGCTGTGAAACCTTGAATGTATTATACAACTAAATCTCAACTTTCTTGTCATTAGAGTGATGTTACTAATTGTACTGATTACAGAGGTTTGTTGTGTCTAATCAATAAGTTAATTTTATGCATGGGTCTACACTAAGTGCTCAATCATTTTAGTTAATATTGTTCATATCCTTGTGTGCAAAATGAGAAGTGTATCTTCTCTTACCTTCCAGGCCTCGACAATGTCAATACTGGACTCAGAAGATGAGGAAGAGAAAATTGGGTTCTTCATTTGAAATTAATTGAGTCATTGAAGTCATTAAGTTATTAATTTCTATTTCTTGTTCATTAATTCATTCATTCATTGATTCAACCAGTGATTATTGAGTGCCTGCCATGGGCTGGACATTATGCAAAGAAATGATGATCTGAAGATGAATAAGGCAGTGTCTCTGTCTGTAAGAAGCAGGTCTATGATCTTGGGAAAGGTCCACAGGGAGACATGAATTCCAATAATGTATTTCGATGAAGAAACGTACCTAACTTGGTCTTGGGAATGGTTGAGGATGTGTGTGAGGAAGTCTTCAAAAGGAGGTGGAACCTCATCTAAATTTTAAATGAAAAAGATGTTATAACTAAAAGAGGCATTAGAAGTTAACTAGCCCACAAAACTTATTTTAATGAGTGGAGACAAAGAGGTTGTACGACATGGCCATGGAGACTAAGAACTAGGAAACCAGAGTTCCTTCAGCTACAGATCTTTTGCATAAAGTCTTGTTTTCCAAGCCACACACTGTGCTGTTGCCCATAGAGCTCAGGTTAGGAATTGGGCCATGACCTTCAAACTTACATTCTGGAAAACAAGGCCACTAAGTCTGGGAGCCAGCCCATCTGGGGAATGTTGAAAACCCTATAATTTCCACCCATCCCTATAGCAATATTTCCCTTTCATTTGATAGTAAGGTGGCAATTAAAATAAAATGCAATGCAGTGTACAAGAAGAGGGCAAAGGCAGAACATGAGAGAGTCCCAATGAAAAGGGGAGGAAGCATATGGTCAATGTAATTAGCTTCTCTCTGTTAAGTGCAGGAACATAATTAAGAGTTGCATATACTAATCTGTATATTTCTGACTTTTATAAGAAACTCACCTAATAGGCAGCCTTGACTGTCAATAAAAGTGTCAGAAATATTATAGGTCATTGTCCCACCCTACTTTAACTTGGCCAATTTCTTCAGCTTTGTTTTATATCAAGTTCATCACTTACACATCTACTCCCAATCCTATTGGGCATAATTCTAACCAAAATTTAATTTCTTTCTTTAGTGGTAAGTTCACTGTGTGTGTGTGTGTGTGTGTGTGTGTTTGTGTCTGTTTCATATCACTAAGCAATTCTCCAGTTTTCAGCAGATATTGACCATGTGTCCCACAAATTTAACTTATTTGAGGCGCTATCTACCTGGAGATAGTGTCAGATCCTATAGGTTAAGGGCTCAGTCCCACAACACTGCCCCTCATTCAGAGGCTAATCACAAATCCTGGTTATTACCTGTCCTTCTGATGATTGACTATAAATTGGAGGTTTGCATGACACTCTCCTTGGATTCCATTAATTTCCTAGAGTGGGTTACAGCACTCTGGAGACCAGTTTACTTACTAGACTTCTGGTTTGTTACTAAAGATATTAAATGATAAAATAAACAGCCAGATGAAGAGATACATAGGATGAGGTTGGAAGGGTTCCAAACACTGGAGCTTCTGTCCTGGTGAGTTTGGGGTGTGCCACCCTCCTGACATGTGGACACATCTTGTTTACTAGCCTGGAAGCTTATCAAATACTAATATTCAAGAGTTTTTCTAGAGCTTAATGCCTCCCTATCCCCATTCCCCTTCCCAGAGTTTGGTGGGTAGGGCTGAAAGTCCCAACTTTTATTTTTTTTAATTTATTGATTTGAGATAAAAAGAGGGAGAAAGAGAGATTTGCTGTTCCACTTATTTATGCATTCATTGGTTGATTCTTTGTATGTGCCCTGTCCAGGAATCAAACTCACAATCTTGGTTTATTCAGATGACACTCTAACCAACTGAGCTACCCTACCCATACAGGGACTGAAAGTCCCAACCTTCTAATCACTAGCCTTTCTGGTGAACACCCCATTCCGAGACTGCCTAGGGACCCCACCCTAAGTCACCTCATTAACAAAACTCAGAAGTCACACCTAATGATGGCAAAGGACACTCCTATCACTTTGGAAATTCCAGTGGTTTGAGGAGCTTTGTGCCAGGATAAAATATTTCTTATTATAGCACAGTGCTAGGTCCATAGAAGCTAACTTCTTATTTCCAATTCATCAAGACCACTGAAACCATGTGTTTTTTTGTTTTGTTTTTTTGTTGTTTGTGTTTTTTTGTTTTGTTTTTTTGTTGTTTGTTTTATTTTTTTAGCACATTCTACATGAATAGATGATGAATAGGTTAAAACATCACTTATTCTAAGAAATCTCAACCCTTTGGTGAGCTATCTCCATCAAACTTATTTAAAAAACAAAGAAAAGGAGAAAAATGAAAGAAAGAAAGAAAAAAAAAAGCCCAATTCCCACTTTTTTTTTTTTTTTTTAACTCTCCTAGGTAGGTAAGAATTAGGACATAATTATGCATGCTCAGGACTATGTAGACTGTTGTGAATTATGGGTTGTACCAAAGTTATAAAAATTTAGTGACGCTTTGTCTTACATTGTCAATTAAGTAAAATTTTGGCCTCCTAACTAAAGTTTGATTTATGTTGCTTTCCTTTTACTTTTTACAAAAGTGAGAAATTACAGAGGTATCTTAATGTTTCAAAAGATTAATTGTCCATAACGCCAATTTAGTTTGCATGAAGTCTGAGCAGCTGTAATTACGCTTACCTTCCCCAGTGAATATACCTAAGAAAATATTTCTAGGTTACAAGTTCCATCATGTTATATTTAAGAGGCCAAATTAAATACAATGAAACCTGCTTATTTTGCTCTTTCCCTGCATGCTTCTTATAGTTCACATTCAAATTTCAAAGACTTAGCAAAGTTTCCAAAATGCTGGGTTTCCAACCTTCAACTTTTTTTTTTCTTCCCAACATCTTTGAAAAATGATGGTAATTATTCTTTGATTAATATCTTCCTTTCCAATTGCATGCAGTCACTTAATAAAAAGACATAAGGAAAAGTAAGATAAATTTGAATTTCAATTTCTCCCTTTAATCATAGCCTTTGAACTGACCTCTGTGATATGTTATCTGAGGATATCTATTTCCTCACAGAAACTGTAATATTGCAATCACCCGAAGGTAGCCCAGTTGAAAATGCAACCTCAAAGTCAGTGCTAGTAGGACAGATTTTCCTGTCAGCTCATTAATGATTACTTTAAGTATTCACATGGATATTACATTCTACTTGACAAAATTATTTTTAATTAAGTGTTTTTAATTATCAAAGAAGGGTCTTGGGGATCCATACCACTTTAAAAAAAGTTTACTCTAATGTCCTTAGAAATGGAGAGCAAATGCCAGACTACTATGCATTCAGTTCTAGAGGCAGTCATGCTCAAAATATACTTCAAAAATTTGCAAGAGTTTTGCTACTTAATGTTCTTAAAACTGTTTTCCTCTTGAGGCCTATATTCTACAAAGTAGGCTCCTTTTAGCTCTGTGGATACAAGGAGAAGAATAAAAGGATTAAAAGGACAATGGACATTGAGAGTTCACAACATTAATAGCTTCATAGACACCAGAATTAGGCTTTAGCCAGAGTTAACCAAAAAGTTTAAAGGTACTATAGAGATTAATGCAGGAAAGTTAAGAGACAAGAGATCTCAGCATCGCCTAATGAGAGGCAATCTCAGAGAAAAGTACATCACAGAGTGAGAAAGACAGCATTTGGATTCCAGTTTTCCACTTATTATGTGATTTTAAACAAGTTACTCAAGCTTTCTAACTCCCATTTGTCTTTTTTTTTTTTTTTTGCAATAAATACACTAATATTGTAATAAGTATTTATGGTGTAACCTCCAGCACACAATGATACCATTTCTTCTAGAACTACCTATGTTTGTTTGTTGTTATTTCTGGGATGAAAAATATATGACAACAATTATAGTTGATATTCCAATACTCCAGACAACTTTTAAGAAAGAAATCCTTTGCATGTCCCTTGTATTAATAAAAGCTACCATTAATTGAGTGGTTGCTATGTGTCCAATGTTGTTTTACGCAGTTCACATACAGTTTCTATTTCATTCTCTAAGTACATCTATGTTGTCGTTTGGTTTTCAGTTTTCTGATGTTTGAGTAGAGGAAACCACACCACAGAGGGCACGTGGCTTGTTAATACCAGAGAGTCAGTGTCAGAGGGGTAGGGTGATAGTGAAACCCATTCTCCATACTCCATATTCTCTTGAAAAAATAGCACAATAATAACCATTCCAAATGACAGTTTCCATATATTAAAACTTATTATATGCCAAATTATAACTAAGCTTTCCTATTATTGTGTCTATGTTTCAATAATGTAACAGAACTAAAGTTTGATCACTACCAGTCACTTTAAAAGAAACTTCTTATAAAAAAATTGGCCTCAGATCTTGTCACTCCTCCATTATTTCAAGCTGTATTAGATATCTTTACGTCCTATTAAAACAACACCTTAATTTTAGGGAAATATGACTTATTTCCTATTCCTGATGGCCCCAAATAAGGAAAACTGGTTTTAATAAGATTCTAGAATATAGATTAAGTAATATTTCAACAGACTTTAACTGAAAAGTTTACCCCCAAATTTTTAACAATAAACTTCATCTACCTCTTGGGATGAGCCTTCAGCGTGCTTTGGTAGACAGCTGGCTCTGATTTCTATGTTTAGCTTCATGTCCCAGGTGATGTAGGTCCAATTTCATAACCTCTCCAGGCCCCAATTCCATCAAGTATAAATTAGTGGCAGTCAATATAATGACCACCATGTTTCACTTTGTATCATGATTCCATTTGTTTGACATTGGCTCTCTGTAGTGCTGGGATTTGAAAGATTTTGAGTTTTATCTAGATTCAGAAGAAGGAAGCGTAGAGAGGAGTGGCCATATAACAGCAAGGCATTTGCAGAAGATATTTGTTTTACTCCAGGTAGGTGAACTGCTGCAACAAAGACCGGCTGAGACACAATAGAACTTTGTCTCCTGACAAGGGAACCCATTGGTGTGACGGGCACTCCCACTCAGTCACTCAGTGACCCAGCCTGGGGAACTTGATTTCAGTTCTAAGTGAAGTGATAGAGATGAGCTGTAGAGTGTTGTCACATCAGAGTTTGTATGATCCGGTCAGAAAATGTCATCCATCGCTTCGACCCACTCTCTGCTGCCTGGGTTTCATTTCACCTAGACACATCTAACTGAAAGGGAGGCTGGACTTGTAGTTTCTCTGTGTCCTTAGGAAGAAAATGGAAATATGAATTTTGGTGATCAGCCTAGCCGCCTCTTCCACAATATCTAAAATACCTTTTCAATTCTAATATTCAACTTGGTTCCCATGCTCATTATCAATTATGTTAAAGAGTTGTCACTGCTCCATTTGGTGAATCTGAGGATTAGTTGATCTCTAAAGTGGCAGTAATAGCTGGCAGGTGGACCAGTTGTTTCCCACAGTTGGTTTGCATAGGATATTAATAGATCTTGGATGCATGTTTCGGTATCAGTGTTAATTTGGTTAGCCGTGTTCTACTGAAATCGTTTTCTACTTTTTCATCGCAATATAAACTCCGGGGTGTAGGAACCTCATCTCTCTTGTTGCTCCGTATATACCCAGTAACTACAACAGTGCCTGGCACATAGAAGATAATGAGGATTTACTGAATAAATGACCATTTAGATCATAGAACTTTCATATGTAACGAGTTCGTGGGAAGTTGACTCTAAAATTATTACCTGTAAAGAACTAAAAAGACATATAGTGTTATTATTGTGAACATCAATAAACTAGAGAAACTCTAACTTTCATATTGTCGTTACTCCCCTCCAGGCCACCATTGATACATCTATGGGGCAATTTATCCTGGACAAAGAAACTATTGAGGGCCAACAATATGATTAGTAACAATGACCATTAACAATGAACAGTAGGGAAGGTGACTGCACATCCGGCTGTTTGTGTGACCATTGTGACTTCTGCCTGTTCACTCAGGGTGTCATCTGGATATTGATGTGTTCATTCTCACAAGCATCCCAGTTTGGATAATAAATTATATTATTATTTTAGTGATGTGATTTTTGGTTTTGCTTTTACTTTTGATTGATAATATGTTTGATTCCTTCCTGATTTCTTTTGGGCAGGTCTAATTTCAGTGAATCCTCTGGGTCTGTGATAATTTGAATGGCTGCTGCAAAATAAATCCATCGCTACAGATCCTCCCTGTTTTATAAAATATTGTGTTATTTTTAAGCATTTGTTAATTGGCTAAATTGACTATTCTAATTAAGAAGCAAAGTAAAATTCATTAGCATATAGCAAGGAGCAGCATGTTAGATTTATTTGGCAACAGCTTTCCCATGTATAATTGTATCTGGTAGCAACGAAGGCTGAGCGCGACAGCTGAAATTTCAAACCCAATTCATGACAACCAATGCACTGGCAATAGGCTTCCCAGGCAAAATCGGGCAGACCCGGTAATAACTCTGAATTGGAAATAGATTTCCCAAGCAGAACTGAGAGTGAGTAATAACGACTGAGTTGGCATGGATTTCCTAAGCACTAATGTATGTGGCAGCAGCTACCAATAAACGTCACAGCTGAAAGTTCAAACACGATGTTTGAGGTAAGATGCTATCATTCCTGACTGAATATTTTCTAATTTGGGTGAATGTTTGTTGGCAAATTTTTAAACATAATAAAAATCTAATTGCAATGACTCAAGAAGTAGGATATTTAATTAGCAGGGTTACTTCTGGCTGCATATTTAGTGCTTCAGGCAGTGAAAACTCCATTATCTATCCTTTGTCCTGCGCCATATAAAAACCACATTCCTACTGTTATTCTTACTCCACCTCTTCCTCCTGCTGCTATTCAAAGGTAGCACTTCTATGACTCCCTCATTCACAGGTTCACCTACTATCGCACGGCCATTTTTCCCTTCCTTGCAAACATGGGCCTTAATATCTATCCAACTGTCAGCACCTCCCCTCCCTCGGCCCTTTACTTAGTGCCCTCAGCACTTAATTTTAAGAAAAAAGTCCTTTAAGTGAATGAATAGCTGAATAGCTATTATGTATCAGACATATTGCTAAGTGTTTTCATGCACTGTCTTATTTGTTTGCTGTTATAATCTCGTGAGATTCGTATTGTGCTTTGCTCCTTGAGGTATACACATCTGGTCTTTTCCAAAAGAATAAACATCCTTCAGGCCAGTGACCATATGTTTACCCTGGGATGGACCTTGACATATGGTAGGTCTTAATAAATAACTGTTGATCAAAAATCTTAAACCAAGGGCATATGCATATGTAATTTATTGGGTACCTATTGCTGCAAAACAATTTTACTACAATATTAGAGGCTTAAAACAGTGTATATTTCTTATTTTACAGCATCTGTGAGTTAGGAATCCCGACTGCCTTAGCAGAGTCCTTACTTCAGTTCTCACAAAGCTGCAATTGGGCGTCAGCCAGGGCTGCAGTCTCATCTCAGCTTGACCGGGGACTGTGCTCCAAGCTCACATGGTTGTTGGCAATATGGAGCTTCCAGCAGGTGTATGGACTGAGGGCCTCAGTTTCTTCCTCTCTGCCCACCAGAGGCCTCCGTCAGTGCCTTGCCATGTGAGCCTTCCCAAACTGGTTACTTGCTTCCCGAAAGCCAGAAAAAGAGAATGGGAAAGACGGGTTACACCTTGCATGGAGTGATCGCCTACAATTGCATCTCTTCACCTTGCTGTATTCTCTTGGCTAGAAGCAAGTCACAGGCTAGGTACCCCCTCAAGGGAAGGGAACTATGCAGGGGTGGGGCTACCAGAAGGTGGGGACCATAAGGATCACCCCAGAGTTTTTCTTCATACAATATTCCAGCAAGCTTTCTAAAAGGAAATTCGCTTGATAACATAGTGTTTATCGGAAAGCTCACAGTGATAATATGAGAAAGAGGAAGTTTTAAACTCTTGTCAGTGAGGTTTTAATATATGGTGAGTTTGAGTTGAGGGTTGGGAGCTGTTTGTGACATTAAGTTCGCTCTGCAGAATTTGGCTACTTTTTCTCCAGACCCCTCCACAGTACATGGGCCCACTACTAAAATATGTATACAACTTACATAACCGCATCTAGAAATTATGTATTTGATGTGATCTATTTTATTTCTGCACTGTCTTCTAAAAGCATTTTTGGCAGCATAAGCTCACCTGCCCCACAAGCTCCCGAGCATACCAGCGATGCTGTTTCCCAGGTAGCAATCTAGATGCTAAATTCATTTTTAGTAATAGCAGGATAGGTTCAAAGGAGTACCTATCATTGAGTGGAATTCAAATTATTGTGCCTTAATGGGAATTCTCAACTGCCTTCATATTTTAAATTCCAGCTGATGGGATTTCTTGTGCAGTAATATTAAAAATCATAAAATAACACATGCACATGAATTCTCATTTATATCCCTTTATTCTCTTTTTAAATATGGCATTTTCGTTTTTAGTAAAATATCGTTACACATGTAGGCACAGTTTTACTGAAGCAGAAAAGCCATTTTGAATTGTAGTAAAATGCTGCCCTTCCTTTCGCTTTTCCTATCTTCCTCTCAATATTGCTAACAGCACGATGTTTGTAGTTAAATAAACCTGAGTGCCCCTTCCAGCTCCTTCGCTTAATAGCTGTCTGGTCTTGAAAGTTCATATAATCATTTGAGCATCTATTTTTTTCATCTGTAAAGAAAAAAAAAGAGAGAAAGAAAGAAAATAAAAAGATAATTATACCTGCTTTCTAGGGTGATGGTAAGGATTAAATAAGATTGAATATCTGAAGTGCTTATGCATTTCCCAGCATGAGGCTGGCACGCAGCCCATGCTAATTTCTTCCCTGTGACTCTCATGTATATATCACTTTTTCAGTGTAAAAATGGTGATTCCATTGACATTGTCCCCCACAATGAAGTCAAGGCTTCCGTAGAGATGCTTTCCCTGAAATGGAGATGACTGCCATGTCTGCTCCACCTTGGTACATTGGCCTGATTAAATGCTTCTCAATATGTGTTTGATAAATCAATTCTAAACTTTCACATGGCTCATTGTAAGGTTTCTTTACAAATTTTGTTTAGCAATTTTCTTTCTACCTAAGTAAAGTTTGAGTTGCTGGTTGCCTACATTTATGGCAGTTTGCTCAGTTGTAGAATTTTTCCATTATAGTCATATAATAATAAGCCCTTGGAATATAGTACTAGAGTATTTGGTAAAGTTTTTGGGTTCATAGT
Organism: Miniopterus schreibersii; assembly: GCF_964146895.1. Taxonomy (NCBI): domain Eukaryota; kingdom Metazoa; phylum Chordata; class Mammalia; order Chiroptera; family Miniopteridae; genus Miniopterus; species Miniopterus schreibersii. The sequence goes on along the minus strand of NC_138101.1, from coordinate 9,525,126 downwards.
CCCATTAAACATTTTTTTTTTTTTTTGGACATCTGCTATGTGCAATTTACTGTGTGCAATTCAAGGGGGAAGAGGCAATTTTAAGAACAATAATATTATTAATCAATATTGAGCAGGTATTACATGCTAGGGACTCTTCTAAGTAATGTATTCATTCATTTAAACCTCATACTATGCTTTACATGTGAAAACTGAGATTCAGATTGGTTAAGTAAGGTCATCGTGGTTTGCTATCTGCCACACAGCTCCTAATGGGTGAAGACAGAATGACTAACTCTGGAGTCCCTTCTTTCCATCAGTGTACACGGGATTACATCTAGGAGGTCATGGTTTAGTATATTTAAAATATATTTTAGCCCATTAGTTAGATAAGCCATTTATTTCAATTATTTTTTAATTGTAAAAATTGTCTCTTCTCTCTCAAGCATTAGTTTGATGTCTACAGAATAGAAGAGACTTTGTGAAGCCATCATTAGAAAGATCAAAAGCTCCTGTAGGACCACCCCATTGTGACTCTAGGAAGCTCTTTTCCAGTGTCTTACTCCCAATGCTCTTTACTCATTGTTTAATCCACTGAATACTCTGGGCCCTTCCTGAGCCACCAAGAGAGGCTTGATTGGTGGGGGTCAGCCCTTGGTCCACATTTCTAAACAGTGGTGAGTAAGTCTAGCAAAGTTTCTGAGTATAAAGTGGGCACATGCTATAGCTTAGGTCCTTCCCTTCTTCCCCCTGCTATACACTGAATGTTTGTGTCCCCCTAAAATTCATGTGCTGACACCAATTCTCAGTGTGATGATATTGGGAGGTGGGGCCTTTGGGAGGTGATTAGGTCATGTAAGTGGAGCCCTCATGAGTGAGATTAATGTCTTTATGAAAGAGACCCCAGTGAGCTCCCTTGCCCCTTCTGCCTTGTGAGGACACAGCAAGAAGATGGCCATCTATGAATGAGAATGAGCGCCCTCACCAGGGGCCTCTGCCAGCACCTTGATGTTGCTTGGACTTCTCAGCCTCCAAAACTGTGAAATAGAGGTGTGTTTTCTGAGCCACCCAGTTTATGGCATTTTTTTTGTAGAGCCAGAACCAGCTGAGGCACTCCTCATCAAGCTAGTGCAAGGCATCCACCTGGCATTGGGCCTGTTCTGCAGACTCTATCTTTCACATGGGAGTGTTCTCCAAGGTGACATCTAGGTCACAGAGAGCCTGGAACATAGCCACCAACCTTGTCTTTATGAGATGGCCAACTCCTTTCTATTGCATCACACTTGGCCCCACACAGTCACAAGGAAAAAGAGTAGTATGCATTTTTCTTCTTAGAGACTCCCATCCATGAGCTCAGCTGTACCTATGTTAAATCCAACCATTGTGAAAATATATAGTTAGTCATTCCTGAAAAGGACAACTATACCTGTTCCGGAGCCTAAGAGCATAGACTCAATGTCTTCTAAGCTTTCCTTCAAGATGAAAGGAACATATCAAAGTAACAGCTGACATTTATTGACTACCCATCTGTGTATCATACATTCCTGAGGTCGTAGAATTTTTATTGTAAGCCCATGTTTTGTTTTGTCTTTAACTCACCCACGTTACATGCAAGGCAAAAGAACAACAAAGAGATCAAGTACTTGCCCACATTCCCACAACTAATTAGAGAGCAAGACTTGAACTCAGAGCTTTTGTCTCCAGACAGGCTCCTTTAATCCTATACTGAGTAAGTGCCCATTATACTTTTCTGACACACACACTAGGTTATTTCTAGTGATGTTAACATAAAATAGGGACAATAATGAATTTTTGAAACAGTTACCCACATAAGTTGGTTTTGCTGAAAAACTTACCAAGAGAGAGGTTATTAATCCAATCCTGGGACTCCCCTGTCCAGGCTGGTAGATTCCTGTCAGACGAGCTCCTGTTGACGGGCCAAGAAGGCTTTGCATAAAAGTTCCTTGGGTGGGGAGCCGAGAAATACAGTGGCAGACTTGCTGGTAATGAAGTTCCTTAATAGGGTGAAACAAGAAACTCTAGCCAGAGCAACACCGCCAAGACTCCCAGTCTGTGGAAGGGCTAGCCAAGATGAACAGATGATGTCATGCGGCTGTGATAACCAGCCCTCCAAGCAAGGGCCGCTTCTGGCTGGTTTGTGAGGAGCAGTCTTGCTCCCAAGTTCACTCTCAGTGAAGGGCAGCCACGCCCAACATATTTTGGTGAGTACTTGGGAAGTAATGTTGATGAAAAATATTGAATTTGGTTTGTCAAAGGCTGATCATCTTGGGATAATTAAAGCAATTAGAGGGAGGAGACCATATTGAATTTTCAGTTATTTTCCAAAAATATACTGTTAAAAAGCTTTTCCACTTGGTGAAATTATAAAGTCTCCTTTACATTTAACTTCCTATGTGTGCCATAAGCACCACATTATTGAATCACCGGGAAGATGTTGTAAAAATTCAGTAATGACTAAAGTGTGGTTTAATTTCAGATAATGGGTGTTTTCTTATTAACTAACCTATATCCCTAGAATTGCTGTGGAGCAGTTTAATTGGCTGGTAAAGCGTAGCTGTTTCCTATTTCAAGTTGGTGAAGATTTTGAATAAGAACAGTGCTAGGCTCTTCTGTCAGAATGTTAAGATAAATATATTTTAGTTCCTGTTTTACGTGTTTAAAATTTAGTTGGCAGGATAAGAAATCAATCATAAAGTTACTTAAGATTTACTGAGGGCTTACTCTGCACCATCCAATGTTTAAGCATTTCGCACTTATTTAATCATTTAATTACAAAAACAACCGGATAGCTGCTTTCATCCTCATTTTATAGATATGAAACCGATGCCCAGAGAGCTTTAATATATTTCTGTAGATCAGAGAGCAAAAAAAGTTGTCAACTAGGTTGCAAACCCAGGGGGAATAGTTTTCTAGGGCTGCTATAACATTACTACAAACTGGTGACTTAAAACACAGAAGCTCCTCTCTCAGTTCAGGAGGCACAGGTCTGAAATCAAGGTGTAAACCAAGCTGGGAACCCTCTAGAAGCTCTAGGGAAGGATATTTTTATGCCTCTCCCAGCTTTTGGTGACTTTTGGTGGCCGTCAGCATGCCTTGTGTCCGCATCACTCCCATCTCTACCTCTTGTCTTTACATGGCCTTCTCTCCGGTCTGTGAATTTTCTTCTCTCTCTTATAAGGACGCCTGTCATTGGATATAGGACCCACCAGAAAATACAGGATGACTTCATCTTAAGGTCCTTAATTTAATTATATCTGCAAGTACTTTTTATTTTCAAATATGGTCCCATTCGTAGGTTCTCAGGTTAGGACATGCCACCATTCAACCCTCTTCACCAAGCATTTTGGCAGATACGCCTTGGCAGAGACTCTCTGTGTGTTGATGAAGAGATTAAAGGGCTCAGTGGGATGGAGCAGGAGAGAAAGCACAAGTACAGCTTTAGGCAGAAAGGCGATTGGGTTTTGTCTTTACCATGATTACAGTCTCCTTCTCCTAGGCAGGATCCTTCTTAGATCCAAGTTTCAGTTTGTGTCTACTAAATGTGTTTTGTTATATGTTCTACCACATCATTTCATGAATATTAAAATATATATCAATCATCAGGATTGCCATGTGATGGGTAGATACAAAAATATTAGTGTTTCTTTACTGCTAATGAACAAAACATGGGAAAAATAAAGAAGAATTCATCTCCAGATGAGACTCAAGAATAGAATTTGGAGGAGCTCCCAGTCCACATATGTGTAGATGGATTGGTTGATTTTCCACAGATGAGGGCAAGTTAAATGCTCTCTTGATAAAGTAAAAGAATATATATATATATAAATAGAGGATTGCCCTGACTGGTGTGGCTCAGTTAGTTGGTCCGGTACACCGAAAGGTTGTGGGTCTGCCCCCAGTGCTCATTGCTGTGTTAGTCACAGTCGCTGAGATGTGGAAACGGCCTAGGCGTCCGTCAGTGCTTGAATGGTCCAAAAGGGCGGGCTGCCATTCAGCCATGAGAAAGGCAAGAAATCCTGGCATCTGGGACAATACGAATGGGTCTCGAGGGCATCGTTAATAAATTAAGACAAGGCAGACAAAGACAAGCGCTATATGGTATCACTTATATGTGAAACCTAAAAAACCAAAACAAAAAAACACAGTCAAAATCAAAGCAACAGTGGTAAGGTGTGTGCGAGAGGTGGGGTACAGGGCAACGGGAAGACACTGGTAGAAGGGCACAGACTTTCAGCTATGAGACAAGCAGGGTCTGAAGATCTCATGTGAAACATGGTGATTGTAGTTGATAACACTGTACTGTATAATTGGAATTAGCTGGCAGACAGAACGTAAGTGTTCTCACCAAAAAATAATTAACTAAATAAAGAAATTAATGTGTGAGGTGATAGATGTGTTAATTAATGACATGAGCAAAAAGCTTTCACAATATATACCTACATCGAATCACCATGATGTACAGTTTAAACATCTTACCAACAGCATATCAATTATGCCTTAATAAAACTGAAATTTTAAAAAGCCAGTGAGGAATTTAATCAGATGGTGAGTTATGCATGCTATTTTTATTTTCTTTTGATATGTGTGAATCTCTCCGATTATTATAAAGTAATTTTTATGTATACAGGGAAAATCTCCCTCTCCTGCCGGGCCCCCTCACCACCACCTGCCCCTCGTCCACCGACTCCTCTCCTCCTTCCCTCTTTCCTTCCTCCTGGCCCCCTTCTTCCTCTTCTGCTTTTTTGGTGAGTTGTGTGTATTTGACCAAATACAAGCAGAACCCGAAATCTCCTCTGTTCTTGACCAGAGACGAAGGAAAATCGAAATGGAAGCAATTTATTCTACAACCAGCAGGGCCATGGCTCAGGAGGGTGGGTGTGCGTGCGGGAAAATGGCCATAAGCCCCTGGCATTTTCTAAGGCGTGCCTGGGACTGAGGGAAATGTTGGGGTGAGGCTGGGCCCACTGCGCACGCAGAGCGCCTGCACCCCTTCCTTTCCAGCGCAGCCCCGGCTTCAGGGTTCCAGGGTTTGCTTTCTGCGGTTTGTCTGGTTCCTTGTCGGCCAAGATTTCCTTGGCGGTGCCTGGAAAGCTTGACAGCCAAGGGTGCGGGAGAGCCAGAGCTTTCCTCCGCGCTGGAGAAGCCCGGGGGAAGCTGCTGCGCACACAGCCCTGCGGCCGGTGACCCACACTGACGCGCTCCGGGCTGCAGAGCGCACGGTTCCTTTATTGTCCCTTTGGGAAGACCCTCCTGTGGTGCAGTTTTGTTCAGATGAGGTTAACAGTTGTTCTTTTTGGTGGTCAGACAGGTAGATAGCCGGTGGAGAGTCCGTGAAGGGCACTGGCCTGGGTATAAGAGACGCTGAATGTGGGCATGTGGGCGTGGAGAGCAGCCTTGGGGAGCGCAGTGGCTGGACTCCTTGACCTTGACGGAGGGGTACAATGGTAACTTCTGTCTCTAGTCAGCTAGTAAGAAGGAGTTAAGATCTAAGACATAAAGGGAAGAATATTTTAAAAATTCAACCACTTTGCATTGATATCATTTATTTAAAGAAACCGAAAGGTAAAGAGTGCAGGGTGGGATGGCTTCAGCCTTTTATTTATAAATAAGGGAGTTGTGTTTGATGATCCCAGTGCCTTCCCTTCAAGCTATAAATCACTGTGTTTCAATGTCTTATGCAGTTTAGCACCTTAGGTTTCCTTCTGCCCAGTAACTATTGCTACAAATTATCGGTACTCCCACAGCATGGAAAAAAAAAAGGAATTAACTTTAATTTAATGTCCATATTGAGAAATTATTGGAAGAAGTGAACCAGGACTGTAATAAAAAGCAAGCCTTCAATCACTTTCCAAATAAAAAGGCTTAACACGTACAATTTTAATATTAATAATATGACATTGCAGCAGAATGAAGTCTCTAAAAAAACTGGTAGGTGTGATAAGGCACTTTGAAAAGGAGAACCTAATATGAAATATTACATTCAAGGGAATTTTATAGAACAATAGGAGACCACGCAGACCACTCACTTGATAAATGCGATAGTTCTAACATAGCAGACCAGATCCTGTAATGAGTTTATGATGTTTTATAAAATATCCTTTAAAAAAGAAAAAGAAAGAGATACTTCTATGAGGATGTCAAGTCCCAAAGCCATAACTCCTACATGAAAATATTCTGTGTTAAAAAATGTGAAAAATTATGGAGGGACTGAAATTGCTAAAGAACAGTGGTAAGAAGACAGGGGTTTGAGTTCTAATTTTGCCTTGTGGTAGATACACTAGATTTTGTTTCATTTGTGACTTCCAGCATCTATCCCTTGTATCCTGACCTCGTGCCTTCTCTTGTACGTATTAATGGGGAAGGTACTTGTAAGTGAACATCCTTTGCTTGGGCTGTGAAGGAACCAGAAGGTACTCTTCCTGCCCTATCACAGCCAGGGCCAGTCAGATAAGCCAAGGACCCACAAGAAACATCCTCCATGGACTTTGACACCTGAGAGAGTGAGACACAGACCCGAAATGAAAGAGGCATTATGGACCTCAAGAGAGATGATGTTCATGGGTGTGACTTATAAAATACTGAACTAAATATTCGTTACACCCCAAGAGTTATCATCTCCAGCCTTCTCCTTGAAGGCTGATGTTCATGCACCCTTCATGGCAAAGCGAAATAAGTCATAGATGGTCTCTAGCCATTCAGATCAATGCGAGAACAGGTAGGACATTGTAAAGGGATGGTTTCTTTTCCACTGATGTCTTTTTCTACACTGGTAAATAAATGATCATTTCATTTTCCAGCAAGCAGACATGAAAAGTGAGTCAGCGCTGGGGTTAACCAAGTTGTGCCATCCTGAAAAATCACCAGCTATTTTGAAAACTATCCCTATGACATTTACTAGTAGTTTTGTAGAGGTTACCAAAAATACTCTACTTGTGACGATCACTTATCTGGGGGAGATTAGAATTCAGTTTGAATCCATGGAATAAACGTATGGAATAAACGTTCTCTTTTTAAGTTACTGTTAAATTTCTCATTTCTCTGGACTGCTTATTTATACTGTAAAATGTGAGAGTTTTAATCTAGGCAGATCTAAATATAACTGTTAATGCTACTATTTTCTGATTCAACTATTTTTAATAACTCTAAAGATGATCAGTTTCTAGTATATTCTTGTTTTGCGATACACCGAGAAAATTCTAAGGGATCCCATATGAAAATATTAGTAACAAAAAATCTAAAGAACATAATAAACTGATGAACAAAATAGATTCAGTGACATAGAAGCATGGAACAGACTGATGAATCTCAGAGGGAAGGAGGGGTGGTGGGTGGGGAGAGATTAACCAAAGAATCTATATGCATATATGCATAACCCATGGAACCAGACAATAGTGTGAGGCCTGGGGTGCGACTGGGTGCAGGGTGGAAGGGGTCAATGGGGAAAAGGGGGACATCTGTAATTCTTGAATTTGTTCATTTGGTTTTGATCAACATACTAAGTCATTTTCTGTCATCACTTATGGGTCTTATAAATATTCCCACCATCTCTTATATTTAGGTCATTAGCCATCAAATATCCATTCACTTTGTCATTCGAAAATTGATTAATATTCCCTGCTTTTATATTTCAAGAAAACATATTTTATCTTACCAGAGTCTGAAAGAATTGCACAGTAAGGTCATGTTGAGCGATAGCTGGAGGTAGGCAGACTGATATTTTCTCTTTTTCTTGCTTTGATTACCATACAAATAGGCAGATATGTCTTTTTCCCCTTCACCTTTGAGGAGACCAAGTTGGAGGCAATCCACAGCAGGGAGCAAAAGTGTAGGCAACAGAGCATGCCATCTGGTAGGAATATGCTGGAAAACCTTCAGCTTTCTCATTTCAACAAAACTAAAAGTAAAAGTCTATTAATTCAGTTTCTCGCTTGGCTGAGAAATAAATTCCACAAGTCTCAAATTGCATCTGGTTTACTACATGTCTGGCTCTAATATGCACAATGAAAGCCAGACAATTTGGATGAAAATATTGTTCCTCTCTGAGCTTTTAGCCATTGGAGAAAATAAGTGTTTTTCATGTCTTAACTTCAGACGCCCTCCTTTTCATGGCTCCATGGTATTGATCTGAAATGCACAGCCTGTCTGTTTGGGCTGTTCCTTGGGTGGGGGGTACCGAATAAATATCTCTTCCCAAGGAGGAGAGGGTCAGGATGAAAAAGATGGTTCCCTAAATCAGCACATCTACCGATGGGGCCCAGTACCAACACAATATAATACCAGCTCGCTGGGCTTTGCACTAGCAAGATCTTTGAATCTTCTTGGGAAACATGACTGCCTTTGGAAGCTACTATGACACCCAGTTATTGTAAAACATTGAGCATACTCTTCCTTCCTATTTTCTTTTCCATACCCCTAAAATACAATGCAAGTATCATTAGGGCTGGAGTCATGCTAACACTGATTTTATGTTCCCTATAGTGCCTCATAATGTTTTAATGTACAAGAAACATTTTATAACTATTCCGTTGATAGAAATAAATGTGATCCTCTTGGTCTTTTCCTCATGAGCACAAGATAGCTGCTGCAGCTCTAGGCATAAAATTCATATTCAAAACAGGAAAAGGGAGGGATGGTTGGTCATGCCAATCTTCATTCCCTTCATCAGGAATAACAAAAACCTTTCTAAATCTCCTCACCAATAAATGTCCACTTAGGTTTCTTGGCCAGAATTATGTCACATGGCTATCCTGCAGAGGACAGAAATGTGCTTATATTTCTAGCTTCTGTAGCGGAGGTAGGAAAACGAGTTTAAGAAAGAGTCTTGGATGCTGGTTTAGCCACTCGGCAGTTCCTTGGACGTGCAAGGAAAGTGGTTAGTACTGAGTAAGGACTCAGTACACTGTAGCTGCTCCTAGCTACAGATCTGAGGGGAGGAACTTATTTAGTTCATGGAAATTAACAAAATATGATTTCACAGCCTCAAACTCATTTTAAAAAAATGTACATAATTTAAGTTAACTATCAGGCAGTACTTAATGAATTTTAAATTCCACCGTGCCTATTTTTTATTATATCCAGAGGAAGAAAAAAAAAGAACTCATAATGTTATACTCATTGAAGGTTTCTAAAATGATATTATCTCAATAGTATTAGAGTCAGTATAATAAACTAAACTAATTCATATAGAGAGATAGAAAAAATTGCTTATGATCTTTACGATCTTTATAAGAACTAATCTGATGCCCACCAGAGCCAAAAATGCACAATAGGCATAGTCAGTCTTTATTGAAGACTATGGTCAGTAAAGGCAGGCTCTTTTCAGTCCACAAGCACTGGTTGCCCTGGAATCTAAACCATGGCATGTAGGAGTGGAGGGAGCTTTTCTGGGGATCTCAGGCATCCTAACCAGAGCCTAGAGACATCCCAGGAAATGATAAATCAAGAGTGAACACCAGAGTTACAGCAGAGAGCAAGACCAGAGTAGGAAAGCATATGCCAAAATTCTAAGCCAAAAGTGAATGAAATTTATCTTGTAGCATCACTAGGGTGTAGGGCAATAAACATTCTCCATTGCAGTCAAACCTGCATTTGGAAAAGTGGCCTCATTGTCTCCTAGCTATGGGGTTTGGGACAAGTTACTTAATTTCTTGAAATTCTAATTTTCTTAACACATAATGAGAAAAATAAGACATGCTTTTTAGATTGTGGTGAGAATTAGAGAAAAATTAGCTAAAATATTTTAGAGATTAGTTACAAAATGCAATTATTTGCCTTATCTTAAGGTTTTCCCAAAATAAAGCCTCAAGCTAGACTTGTATCCAGGTAGCTCATCTGGGAGATCTATTCAGAGGGAAAATGGAGGAACTAGGGGCAATAAGAGTATGAGAGGGGAAAAAAGAAATGCTAATACAAGGAGGCATTGTAACATTTACCACTGTGCACATTAGGGACTTGGCTGGGCTGACACAGCCTAGGGAGCAAGCGGTATGTTTTTCAGAATGGGCGACTTAAAGGGCAGAAGGCTGGCACACTCAACCCAGTCTTCTCCATTGGCTGAGCCAGGGCTTCCATTCTCTACTGGTTGGTGTTGCACTCAATGATAAAGCCCCTCAACATTTTCTGCTACACTTGTGGTCCTGGCTCAGTGAGCTAAACACTCAGATCAGGCTCTTATTAAGTAGAACCTTCACCACAGAAGGAAAAGGTGTCGTGTGTATGGTTGAGGCTAAACACTGTCAGGGCCCCAGGAGTCTGAGCTGAAATCAGAGGCAAGTCTTAGGAGATGCGACATGGGCACCTAAGTTATCTGGTGCAATCTTTAAGAAGATGAGTTATTATTATAATGGTAAAATGAAAGGGCAGGAACCAGTTTTCAGCAGTCAGATCATGAGCACACAACTCAGAAATTAAGAGTTAGAAGAACTGAGACAAATAGCAACTATCAAGGTGCCTTGGGAGGAATACCCTAGGGCAGAGCTGTAGTTTTTAACTGGCACAACCTGCTTCTGTTGTGGGTATATTTTTTTATTTTCCTAAACTGACAGTGTTAATGAGTTAACACTTTACATAGTTGCTGAGAATTTAGTTGTTTCTGTGACCTATGTGCTAGTAGTATGAATTGAAAAGCACTGTTTTGCCTGTCCCCCACACCATTTTTATTTGGAAATGTCAGTGGTTTCATTTTTCTAGGAGCAGACAGTTAGGACTATTTTATTTAACTGTTCTCACTTTCTTTCCCACAAGATCAATATGTAGATCCACCTCTAAACCATATCCCAAATATCTTCACTATGTTCCACTGTTGATACTGTATCCCCACGTAGGCCAAGGCTTCTTGATATGCACTACTTTCATTCTGGCTAACCTGCCATCCTTTCTCTTCAAAGACACTGTGGTGACATCTTAAAAACATGTCACATCATTCAAACCTTCCAAAATATTTCCATTTAATGTCAAGTAATGTCCAATTTCCTTTGACTGGCATAAAGAACCCTGTGTTATTTGTCCCTCAATTACCTCTATGATTTTAATTTTTTATCATTGTCCTTATTACCCACAACAGTTTAGCCAAAGAGGCTTTCTTTCTGTGCTTGTAACTCCCCAAGGTCATGGCTACACTGAGAACTTTCCACTTCCTGTTTTCTTCTTCTTCCTGGAATGCTTTTTTCTAACCGTGGCTCGCTCTTAGGGTTCTCTTGGCTACCTAAAAAAGCTGCCACTGTGTCGCTATCTATCAAGTCACATTGTTTTAATTCCTTGCATAACACTAAATCACTGTTCAAATCATTTCTGCTTATTTATTTGCATGCATATTTTCTAATTTCTCTTACTATGATATAAATATTTAAGGGCAAAGATTTTTGTCTTGCTCAAGGCTATATCCCCAGTAGTTAGAATAGTTCCTGTTCCAAAACTATTTGATGAATGAATGAATGAATGAATGAATGAATGATTATGTGAATGCAGTGGTTATTGGACATACTTTGAAAGCATTTTTGAAGAGGGGTAGTCCTTAGTCCCCAGACCTAGTCTCTATGAAACATAGATTTAAGGGTCCTGAAAGCACGGGGAGGGATTTATTCATTCTTTAGGTCACTCTAGGAATCCAAATGGCCCTTATATTTACAGATAATCCCCTTTTCCCTCTTTTCAGTGACTTCATACCCTGCATGAAATCTGTAGGGCTATGCTGCTGTGGTCCTTCAACTGGTGCTCACCCACTATTGTTTTTGCTGATCTTTGATGAGGTATGTACAGAAATCTAGAGTACAAATTTAGAAAGCATTGTAGCAATTTGACATTGTGACAAAGAAGTGTGTGACCATTTTTCTAATAATTACTTTATTGTGTTTTTTTTTAAAGTGTCAGTTTGTGATAGATTAGGAGAAAATAAATGCCTGTCCTTCATCATAAATAGTTGGAGTAGCTGCTATAATGCCACAGCAAAGAAGAAGCCCAGAGAAGGCTCATGCATCCCAGTGCCAGGTTACAACCATGGCAGCTAAAGTCTTTGGCTAATTATCAAGTGCAGGGTTTTTCACATTTCAGAACATAGAACTCTGTTAAACAAGAGCCAATGTTCCTTGGAGATACTTCGGTGTTCAGTGCTCACTCTGGACTTCAGGTAATAACAGACAGTGACTAAAAAATCTGAGAATGGTAGTAAGTGTCTTGTACAACAAGCAAGTAGCATACATACTCAATGATGTGAAAGTGAAAACAGGGAGTCACATAAAAGAAACCTGAAGGATATCTGCAAAATAACAAGAGATATTTAGGTAGCAGTAGGAAGCTGTTCTTAGTTATATGTGGCTGTAGATTTCTCTCAGTTTTTTAGTGAAGAGAAACTGGAAGTTTGCATCAGATTTCCAACTACTCAAACAATAACGAATAATAATTATCACGTATTAAGAATTTATTAGGTGAAAGACACTCTTCTGATTTGGGCAACTAACTCAAGTCCTCTGGATCTATTGCCTGTGACCTTGGTGGGCAGAGTCGAGGGTTTCATTTAACCACATTCAATCAGAAAAGCTAGTCAACTGTTAGATACACAAGCCTGGAGTTTCTGGAAGAGGTTCTGGCTGTTGTTATGGATTTGAGAGACATTAACACATAGATGGTGCTATGAACATGAGATCACACAGGGAAATACTGTAGACAGAAAAAAAGGGTTTAGCCCCAAGCCCAGGACACTGACGCTGGTAGAGTTCCAGGAGCAGGGCATATGCCATGGAGTCACTGGATTTTCATGAAGGGAATGATAATCACCAAAGCCCACAGGTTAGTGTAGATCAAATTACAGGAATCCCCCTTATCCATGGGGAATCTGATCCAGTATACTCAGTGGAATCCTGAAGCCACACATAGTACCGAACCCTATAGGTACAGTTGATCCTTGAACAGCAACCCTTTGAACTTCATGGGTCAATTTACATGTAGATTTTTAAAATATATGTATTTTCATTGATTTCAGAGAGAAGGGAAAGGGAGAGAGCGGTAACAACATCAAAGATGAGAGAGAGTCTGATTGGCTGCCTCCTGCACCCCCCCTGCTGAGGATTGAGCCCACAACCAGGGCATGTGCCCTGATGAGGAATCAAATAGGCCCATGCTCAACTACTGAGCCACACCGGCCGGGCCATGTAGCTTTTTTTAAATGGACAAAAATGCAATTGATCCACATAGTTCAATTGACCTGTGAAGGTGAAACCCACTTTGTTCAAGAGTCAACTCCACAGTCAGGAATATTCATATGTAGAGGACCGACTGTCATTATATGTGGATTTTTAATTGCACAGTAAGTAGGTGCTGCTAGACCTCTCATTTTCAAGGGTCAACTGTACTATGTTTTTTCCTATACATACATATCTACGATAAAGTTTAATTTATAAATTAGATGCAGTAAGAGATTAACTACAATAATAATAAAATAGAAAAACTGTAACAATACCCTGTAATAATAGCTATATGGACATGGTCATTTGTTTCAAGAGATCCCTTCCTGAAGTCTTCCTACAGTCTCAGTACTTTCAGCTTTTCACTTAAAGAAAACACTTTACAGCTTCTCTTTGGTATATCTGGATAGCCAGCATCACTACTCTTGAGCCTTGGGGCCGTTATTAAGTAAAATATGGGCTACTTGGACACAAGCACTGTGACAGTTGATCTGGTAACCCAGATGGCTACTCTGCAACTAATAGGTGAAGAGCAATAGAGCATGGACATGCGGGACAAGGTGGAGTAGGATAGCTAGAGATTTCATCACACTACTCAGAATGGCATGCGATTTAAAACACATGAATTGTTTGTTTCTGTAATATTCTCTCTAATATTTTTGGACCACAATTGACCTCAGGTAACTGAAACCATGGATAAGGGGTGACTACTTGGTATAAGTTATAGATTCACTCTCATTTTAAAACTTAAAATGAGAAAATGCAGTTTGGAATAAAGGCATTTTCTGGGGGGGAAAATCTATTTTTCAAAAACTCTATCTGTATTAAGAAATTAATCTTGAAGTGTCTGCATCATCACTGTATAATTGGCACCCCAGGTTATACTATCTAATCCCCTGAAAGTCTGAAGAAGCACAGCTCTATCTGGCCGTGCCATGATGAATAATACTCCTAATGGAGTTAAAAACTGAAACAAGTGCCAATCAGTAGATGAGTGGATAAGAAAGCTTGGTACATTTACACAATGAAATACTACTTGGCTGTAAAAAAAAAAAAAAAAGAAAAAGAAAATCTTACTCTATATGTCAGCATGAGACTATTATGCTAAGTAAAATAAACCAGTCAGAGAAAGACAAATACCATATGGGAATCTAATGAACAAAATAAACTAACAAACAAGATGGAAACATACTCATAGATACAGAGAACAGACTGTCAGCTGTCAGAGGGGAGGACTGTTGGAGGGCTGGGTGAAAAAGGTAAAGGAACTAAGCAAAAACAAAAGAAAGAAACTCATAGACACAGATAACAGTATGGTAATTACCAGATTACCAGGGGGAAGGGGCATGGGGGAAGGAAGAAGAGAATAATAGAAGGGAAGCATGGTGACGAAAGGAGACTTGAATTGGGGTGGCGAACACACAGTACAACATACAAATAATGTATTATAGAATTATACATCAGAAACCTATATAATTTTATTAACCAATGTCACCCCAATAAATTCAATTGAAAAAATTAAGAGTTGATCAAACCCAACTGCCCACTGGTAGGGGATTGTGCCCACACGGTGAACACTCCACAGCTATGAAAACACCACAGAAACCTGTCTACGAACTCTCAGAAAATCTCCCAGATATATTCAGTGGAAAAAGAAAGATATAAAACAGTATTATAAAATATTATCTTTAGTTTTAAAAACCAGGTGGGCATGAGACTGTGTCTGAACTTGTTTGTATATGCATCAGAAACCATGGAAGTGGGTATTAGAAAGTTCTTACCTGTGGGAGGAGCAGACAGGTACTGAGCAGAGGGGGTAACTCTTTGCTGCCTATTTGTCCATACAGTGACCATGTTATTATTCAAATAATTAAACCAAAAGAAAATGAAACAGATATATATTAAAGAGAAAAAACACACAAAAAAGAAACTAATTGATTTATGTGATTGTTATTTAGTCTAATTTGTTATTTAATGCAATTTTGTTTGGCAAGGGAATATTGCTGATCTTCGCAGGTGATATTTTACATTGGAAATAAGTTGCTGTCATCACCCTACTGAATGCATGGATCTAAATAAAGAGATAATGTTCCCCAACACTCCTTAGGCCAAGGGTTAATTTTAGAGAAAATCTAACAAGACAATTCACAGTACTCCCAATATAGTGGTGTTTCTATCTAGAATATTTCATGCCCAATATTTATTTTGAGCAGCCTCCATATAAGACCAAGGCATTTAAATCAGAGTGACAGCTCCATGGACTATAAATCCAGATCACAGTTGCCTAAATAGAGTCCAATGCTACCCAAAGAAGAAATAAATTATCTTTTATGAGAACCAGACTTGGCAAGAATGCCAGAAAACCTAGTTAAATAGACAATGTACAACGTAGTCCTTTCCACTGTCATTATTACTATTCAAGTATGATTGTTTCTTAACTGGCCTGCAAAATGTATCCTGGCTGAAATTTGAGATTAACATTCACATATGTAGACCACAAGTTCATAATTGTTTAAACCTATGTATAATGGAGTGCTCTCAAATTTTTAAATATGTCATCAGTTATCCTAAAAAATAAAGGGGGGGTTGAGAAAATTCAAAATGGCACTCAGACTCACTTCCTGCCACTCGCCAGCTCAAGCATGGCTCATTACTTCCCAGGCTCTTGAAAGAAAGCAAGAGGAAAGAGACAGAAATGGAAAATGTAGGTTCTACCATTTCTTAATTTGCTGCTGGATGAATTATTTCCAAACTAATCCTTTCCCAAAAAAACCTAAACTGCAATTGGGAGGCACAAGCTCCAGGGAGTGAACTGATCAACATGAATAAATTTGTGTCTGTGAGTCACTTGAGTTTCATTACTATTATTATTATTTATTTTACTTTTTCCATTGCCATTTATCCTCTCTATGCCCTCTTCCACCTCCACCCACCCCCTTCCCCTCGACAATTACCACATTGCTGTTGGTGTTGCCACATATGAAGAACATCATCCCCAGCAGAGTGGACAAATGAGAGTCAAGGTCATCTACATACAATCACAATGCTCCCCATAGCGTTTGCGATTTCCCCATTCTTTGGGAAGTGATGCTTATGTCTTAGGCATCCTGCAGACCAGATTTCATCGCCATTTGGGCAGCAGTGGTAAATGATTTTATTCCCCTGCATCCCATAACTGCTCTTTACCACAGCTTCACATGATATTCACCTCACAGGTTTCAGTGCTGGAAGGAACAGAAGAGATATATTATAGATGAGGGTCATACTTGCTTACATGCTTGTACAAGATCACATTGTGAATGTGTAATAACACAAATCAGGTTTCTTGATTCTAAGACCAGTGACAAAGGAAGAAAAAAATGCATCTGCTATTTATTCTGTATATACAGATATGCCATTGCAAATCCTTTCTATACATTAATTTACTTAATATTTATATTGACCATGGGTGCTATTTTGTATTCTTTCTGTTTACAGAAAAGAAAGCTCACAGTCCTGAGGCTGTCATGGCTTAGATTACACAGCTAATAATTACATCCTGAGATTTAATCCATGTTCTTTTCAACATGCTATACTACTCTCAGGTCATGAAGAAAACAACTTGTCCATTCCTACATGGTGTAACAGTTTGAAAATGATTCACATGGTTGATATTCTCAACCACGAAGGTGGAAGGAGGAAGAGCCAATATGTCGCAGTGCTGTACTCACTAGAGTAGAATTCAGAAAACCAGAATAGTGCTTAAGAAATATGATGCTTAGTGTAATTAAATTTCCTTGATTTCTGAGACTTAGCCTTATGGTTTCTAACTATTTTGACAATCTGTCTAACCCAACGATTCCCTTACCTTACTAATCCTGGTAGTATTTTTACTTACAAAACTTAAGGTTTTACTACTGCTAAAAATTAATGGTTATAATATAGGATTGTAATACAGAAATGGTATAGGTCGTTTACTGATCCTACTCCAAAACCAAGATCTCCCACATGGTAGATATTTAATATCTACCAACGCTAAAATAATTTTAGGACATCCTCTGAAAGTCCCTTCTTCTACCCCTCAAGATTTATTCTTGAGGCAAGGGAGGATCTATATTTAAGGTAGTTATTTAGTGCAAAAACTATAGCTCTATTAACCCTTTATAGTGGATTATAAACTAGGTACCCAAAAATACACTCCCTATTTCTAAAAGTATCTGTGGGTCATGCTGCTTAGTAGATAACACATACGAAGTGCACAGGCTTTTCACAGATTTGTGTCAACCCTCTCCTCTGTTACTACCTTCTCCTGTCCTTGTCATCTAGGCCTCCCTGACATGACCTACACTATCTAGAGTGGATCAGACAGCTTCCACATCCACGCCCTTGCTTAGGCTGGTCCATAGCTTGAATTACCTTCTCTCCATCATTTCAGGGTTTACTCTTCCTTCATTATTGCACTTAAAAGCCACTACTCTCAAGGTCTGTCAGACAACCCAAGTATATCAATATCTTC
This sequence comes from Miniopterus schreibersii, assembly GCF_964146895.1. Lineage (NCBI taxonomy): Eukaryota > Metazoa > Chordata > Mammalia > Chiroptera > Miniopteridae > Miniopterus > Miniopterus schreibersii. Next base: position 9,507,453 of record NC_138101.1, on the reverse strand, counting down.
TTTCTAAACCTACCGTCATTAGGAGTTCATTTTGTTATCTCACATTTTATTGTAATATGTATCTCTCCTACCTGATTCAAAGTTACTTGATAATAGAAACTTAACAACACCTCACGACTTCTTCCAAAATTTCTGTAAGTCTTTGTGTGTATAATCTGACATGAACCTACTGTAATCACCTAGGGTTTTTATTTTATAGGTGCTAATAATCTAAATAAATTAGAAATGAAACATATAAAATATTTTCCATTGATTTCATTGATTAATAAATGTATATTATTCTTACTATATAATTTCTTCCCGTCAGATCTTTGGAGACAGATTGTCCCATGGCCTTGAACGTTCTCATGGAGAGACATCTGAAGCCAGCTTGGTCACATCTAACTTGTGAGTAATTATCTTTTTCTGCTCAAATGCACAAAGAAAGGTTTCTCTGCACTTGAAGTTCTATAACTTGAACCTGATGCGCTTGGTGCTGATCTTTCCCTGTCACATGTTCCTGAAATGTCTATTCTTAGTATCTGCAACTTTATATTTATGTAAGGGAGATGTTCTTCTGTGAAAGCTTTGAATACATACTCTTTGTTGCTTTTCAATTTTTTCCCTATTTCAAGTATATCGATTGTTCTTATCATCTAATTGGATTAATCATTTTTTGCCTTCCTAGCTGCATTATTTCGATTATCCCAATTGTGTGTGTTTTGTTGTTGTGATTTGATTTTCAGCTGGCTCTGTTGGTTCCTTGCTAATCCTAATTTATATAACAATTCGGTAATGACGTTTTCTTCATCAGGTTTTCAATATATCTTTTCACCTTTTGTTGTTAGTATTTGCATGTCTTTCAGACTTTGACTTCTTAAGTTCGTATAGTAATATTTGTTCTAAAATGTAGTACTTATGAAGACTTTTCTTTTGTTCCTTTATTTGTTTTTTTCTTTTAGATTTGATTACTTGTCCTTGAAGTGCTATGTTGTAGCTATTGCTCTTTGTTTTATCTGAGCTCCATCTGTATGGTTGCTCTCTCCCAGGCAGCCCAGTGACTCCTTGAATACTAGTCCTTGAATACTGTCCAGGACTAGTTTGCTTTCCCTACAAAGAGTGCGTAGTTTGAGGCGTAGGTATTTGGTGTTTTGTCCATGCCTCTGTAGCCAAGAGCATGGGGAGAGGAGTGGCTGAAATAGTGGGTGTGTGGTGTTTATACGCTATCTGCTCTTTCTTTTTAATGTTTGGTTGAGTGTCCGTTATCGAGTTTCATTTCCCCCCCTGTAAAGTAGGACCCGCTCTCGTGGCACAGTTTCCATTGTGTCTGCATTACTCCCCCAGCTCAGAGTGGCCCTGGAGTCTTGAGTTTCCTTCTTTCACCAGGTTTTCCAGCCGGCACATCCACTATTCTACTCGTGACCGTATACATCACCAGTAAGAACAGAAAGAATTTAAGGACATCCACTTAGTTTGCTTCCTTTAAAATGTTGGGGTAATGATGAAAAGACTCAGGACCCGCCTTTTGTTGTTAGTAAGACATCGAAGATTAACAGCTCTGCGGAGATGTAAAGGCATTGAACTACTACAGAACTTTCTGTTTCATTCCATGACCTTTAATTTCTGAAGCATTAGATGGTTTTCTTTTTCATGTATGGTTGCTGATGGCAAATTTTTCCTTATTTTCACTATCTAGATTTTTTTATTCATTTCATGAGCTTTTGGGCTGGTGGAGAGGAACTGTGTTACTCAGCATTATCCCACTATATTAATCCTCAAGTCTTTGTTCATTTCTTTTTAGATACCATTTCTATTGCCTTTACAAAGATCCAAACTCCAGCATTTGTAAAGACAGGCTTATTTCTGGTGTAAATAAGCATCATTTATAGTTGCTGTCCAAATGACCCAGACAGGAAGCTTGACAAAAGGTGACTTTCTTTTTGGGGGTGCCATTACTAACACTAGCACTATCTTAGGTACGGTGAGAATAAAGAAATGTGAGGTAGCTGTCTGCAAGAAGCATGTTATTTTGCCAAGGAAAAAGAAATGACAAACCTTAGGTGTCAAATTGTGTTATTAAAAGTAATCATCACGTGGAAATTAACAATGATATTTGAAAGCGTAAAGAAAGCTTCAAGGAGACATAGGAGGTTAAATCCTTTGGTGATTTTTAAAACAGGATGTATTTGAATAGGGTTTTTAAGGAGTAGTAGGATTTGGACTTCTGATGACAAGAGGGGATGGTACTTGAGGTGATGGGTACATTGTGAGCAAAGGAGAAAAGGCAGAGCAGGGACTGTGTTTGGATATATTACATCAATCAGTTTGGCTTTAGTATAACGTACAAGAAAAGAAAAAATGTAAAGTGATGTTTTTAAAAGAGAAATCAGAGAGACTCTCAGTAACAACCTTAGTGACTTCATGATTTTAACCTTTAGCTCTAGAAACTGCCCACAGAGTTAAGATATCTCCCATGTCAGGTTCCATGTGTTTCAGTTGAAATACTTAGATTCCTTTCCTCTTTTTGAAAAAAAATAAGCTTTTTTTTTTTTTTTTCCACAAGCCAACCTCATCTTATTGAGTTCAGATTCTAGCAGGCTGACATTGGTAACAACAGATTAGAGGTGTGAATTTCCTCAATTTATGTTAACAAGGTGCTAAATGCAAAGGCCAATTATGGCTCCCCCTGAATGTCAACTTCCTGTCACCTGAATATCCAGTGAATGAGCCTGATCAGGGCATGGCCCTTGTCCTGTGGTATTTATGGGAATCTCAGCTGAAACTTATTGGATTCCAGAAAGTGTGGGTTGTAGATTCCTCAGGGTATTGAGGCATTTTGCGGGTTCGCTATAAATGCCCTAGATGCTTTCCAGAACACCTGGAAATAAATCCCAGCCTCCTTGACTTCCCATTTCTTCTGATGCAAGGTTATTAAGTATAAAATATTGCATGCTGAAATTCACATAAAACAGCCTAATTAGTAATAGGAGGAAGTGAGAGCAAGGGCACATGTGGTCAGAAAGGGATCATGGAGGGGCTAAGGACAGGGATCTATAATTGCAAAAACACAAGGAACTCAGTCCCCTTCCAATATTTCAGTGCCCTGCCTGCCCTACAATTCCTTTCTGCCCACCTTCCCCCATCATTCAGGCTATTGTTCATTTTTTTTGGTCTTTTTTATTAAGTATGGTTTTTAATGACTTTTTAGAGAGAGAGGAAAGGAGATGGAGAGAAAGAGCGGAACATTGTTATGTGAGAGAAACATCAATCAGACACCTCCCTCCAGTACCCCAACTGGAGATAGAGGCTGCAACCTGGGCAAGTGCCCTGACTGGGAATGAAACCTGTGACCTTTCAGTGCACAGGATGACACTCAACCAACTGAGCCACACCAGCCAAGGCTTGTCTTTTTTTTTCTTAAATAAAAAATTTATTGTAGGATAGTTTTAGGCTTACAGAAAAGTTGTGAAGATAGTATAGAGAGTTCACATGTACCCCTTATTCAAATATTGACTAATAAGAATATACCAGGATATAGACACAATTCATTATACGAAGAAAAGGTTTTTATGTTTTGTTTTATTTTTTCCCCCTCTAATTTCTTTCCTACACTCATTATGCTAAATGTTATGCCATAGTTTAGATTTTCAAAAATTCTGATGGATTATGCTTACTAAAATATCGTCACTCAGGTCTATGTATGTTTTTCTTTGTGCCTACAATAGAGTTACTCAAAGCATAGCCAATGGACCTCTTCTGGTCTACAGAATCTTTGTAACCAGTCCTCAAAGCACAGTAAGAGGCTTGTCCCAGGATCTAAATCATCTACTTTGCTGGTTTCTTGTAGCAAGACAATTTTTTTGGGAGGAAGCCCCGCATCGGTTTGCATTCTGGTGTCATCCGCTGGTACCTTCCCATTGCTTTGTCCACCTGAAATATTCCTACTCAGTCCTCAAAACCAACTATCTGCATTCCTTCCCGAGAGGCCTCTACAAACACATGGGCCCCCCCTGTAATTCTAGTCTTCCTTTAGATCTCAAACAACCACCAGAATGTAAGTAACTTTGAGCAAGGTCCTAAAACTTTATCAAAGAGTTAGGCATACAGAAGGGGATTAACAATATGTGTCGAATTGCATAAAACTCAGCTATATTGAAGTAAATTGAAAATTGATGATCAGCTGGTTTTCATAGCCTAGATCATGAAGTAGGAGTAATTGATATTGCGATTTAGGATTTAAAGAAATAGAGTAATTAATATTGATGTAATTCACACTATTAATATAAATGCAAAATAGTATTACTTGAATAGAAACTTCCCCACTGCCTCAACCCTTTGGAAAAAAACTTAGGGTGATCTTACACTTACCAATCCTTGGTGCTTCCTGCCTATTACTTATATAAGTACTATGTTAGGATAGTCTTTGGTTCTTACCTTGTGTATATGTCAGCAAATAGAAAAGCCTTGATTTATTTAAGTCTAGAAAACATTTTTAAATAAGAGAATATGACACTAATAGGAAATGGTGTTCATTTCCTAAGTTCTAGTCATGTGCTCTTTATGTGATAACATCACGTACACATACACACAGTAGTCTTCAATGGATTACATTTGTCACTGCAGAAGCAGAGGCATATGCTCCAGGCATTTAGTGCATAGAGGCTATGGAAACTACGAAATGTACTACATACACGGGACAGCTTTCAAGCCTGTTTTAAAACATCAATAATGCCAAGGTTGAGGCCCAATGGTCTAGAAGACTACCAGATTCACACCAAGAAGTCAGTAGATTTTTCTTGGGGAAGCTGAAGTCATACATATGTGACTGAGAACATAGAAGGGTACTTAACCCAAACTGAGAGTTCATAAAAACTTTCTAGAAGAAACAGCCCCCAAGATAAAATGTCAATATTTATTAAGAGAACAAAGTTGTAGTGGGATTTATAGAAAGAGTGACTGCATGCAAAAATGCATGAAAATTTTAAATAGGTTGGTATCTGCAGGAAACTTTACACAGTTTGGTGTTAGTGAAAGTGAGGCAGGGGGTGGGTAGATATGAGGGTGGAAGGTAATGAGGGAGATTCTTGGTCATTGGAGGTCTGGAAACTATCAGAACGGAGTGCCCAGAATGAACAAGATGGTTGAGAGCTTTTACAGTCAAGAATTTCATGGTCTGACATGTGAAACCTATAGGTAAGATAACAAGTTTTAATACTCTACTTTAAGTGTTATAATAAAGATACAAGGTGACAAGGCGGCCTATAGGACAGTGAAATGACTGAAACAGAGAGGGAATGGAAAAGCTTTCTCAGTGAGGTGACATGGTTACATTTAAACTGAATTCTGCAGGATGAATCATGGTAAGCTTGGTGACAGTGGAGAGTGGTAAGGCATTTATTCCAGACAAAAAGAAATGTGCACAGGACAGGGGCAAAGAGAGTATGAAAAATGTCATGTTTGAAGTGGTCCAAGATGGGCACCATGTATTGTATGAAGTGAAAAGAGTGTTGAGAGATGAGGCTGGAAAAGAGGGAGGAAGGGTCAGAAGATTATGAGGTTTTCTCTATGGCAATGCTGAAGGTTGGTAGACCTCAGAATGCCATTGAAACAAATAAAGTAAGGGAGCAACCCCATGAGATCTGTGCTGTCCAGAGAGCATGGTTGGGGGGAACAGGCTTGAAGTCAAGGAGGCCAGTCAGGAGACCTTGAGTCAGGAGACCTTGAGGGCCTTCTAGGCAAGAGTAGCTGGTGGTCTCACTGAGACCTCATTTACATGGACATGTTAGTCACTTAGTACTTTCAAAATGTGAAATATTTTTAAGTAGTTCACCATTTGGGTGAAACAAATATGGACGCCTACCTTCAGAATTCACAGGGGAGATAGGAGATACATGTATTAATGGACACCTAAGGGAAGAAAGAGCACACTCCATGAGAGGGTGCAGGTACACTGCAGTGGGAATTCAGAGCAGGCAGAGGGAACTTTTCTGTAGAGAATCAGAAATGATTCTATGACAGTGATGAAGTAGAGGAGGCTCTTAATATCGCAAAATTTATAGTAAGTAAATAGTAATTTATAGTAAGTATTTATTATGTGCAAAGTCTTCACGGACATTATTTCTGTTAAGTGTTGCAATGATTCTATTTGTTAAGTACGATCATCATCTCCATTTTACAGATGAGAAAGCTGAGGTCTAACAAGGTTGAGGGATTTGCCCAAGGCCACTCACCTGTTAAATGGAAAAATCAGGAATGGATCCAGGTATAGATGAAACAAATAATATTTAGAAAGATGGAGAAGGGAAGAAGAGGCTTCCCCTGTGGAGGAAGGAGCATCATTACGGGGACTGAAGTAGGGTATCCGGGGTATATATGGAGAAAATAGAATGGTTCATTTTGCCAGGAGCCTGAATTAGACAAAAGATATTCCAATTAGCAGATTTTTCCAAGCCATGTGGATAAACAAACCCCTAAGAATTGTTCATAATTTAGACATTTCAGTCAGCACAATCCCATAAGTAAACTCCTCTAGTGAAATATAATCATCCATCCGTTGCTTTGTTCCAGCACTCTGAGGTGAGCCATCTTGAATAGTTTAGGACAATTATTTGATCACACATTTCCTAATTGACAAAAAAATGTTAATAGTATCTCCAAAATCCCTTACCCCCTCGCTGCCAGTGGAGCATGAGTGGAACAGATGCCAAAGACAGCTTGGAAACTTCCAAAGGCTTGGCAACAGCAATTACCATGAGTCCCTTACCTGCTGCATCCAGACTTGGCAACACAAGCAGCATTGTGCTTGCCAAGGGGCTCAGGTGGCATTCTGAAGGGACCACTTAGAAATCCAGGCAGTGCTTTGTATTCCCTTAAAATTCCAAGACAAAAACAGAGGCCCAGTATATAGATATTGAACTCCCCAACTGGGGAAAATAATTATTTCAAGGAAATGTTGCTTTTTAACATTTTACCACAGCATTTATACTCCAGATTGGGCACAGGTCAAAAGGATTCTAGCAAAATTTTGTGCAAACTTACCACCTTCTTCTAATAGGTTGGGCTGAGTATTTCCTCTGACTTAAAAAATGTGAAGGGGGTTGAGGAAGGCCTATTAGGTCCTTAGACATCTTTGTAGTCACAAACCTGCAGGCAACGTCAAAAGAGTTGTCTTTTAGAATGCAAGTTAGCTCCAGAAGCTTGACTGGATTTGTGTCTTGTTTTGCTTTAAAAGAATAGTTCACAAGTGACAGGTCACATCAAGACACATACATGTCTATGTACCTCGCTTTCAGTGAGGCTAACACAATCGGTAGTTCAGGTTGTCACTGCCTGAGGATTCTATTATAAAATTTTCATCTAAAGTTTTATCTGTTCATGACGATTGCCTAAATTAATTACTTTTTTTTGAGGGCACCAAATAGTGATTTTTAAATTCCCATTTAATTTTATTTTGCAGTATGTATAACATGTATATATTCCTAATTTCAGAGCTGCAACGAAGTATATTTGGAGAGTTTGCATTCTTTCTTTGTCAGAATATTAGATTTTTAATTAATTCATATTTTAGGTTGCAATAGATAACTTTATGGACTTTATATAATTACATGTTAAGGAAAGGGAAAATATTTCTTCTTAATCATGATATTATGAGTACTTCCTATAGCTTAAGAACAAAAAGCCTCTTTTAATTTGTTGTTTAACCCATTCTTACATAGAAATGCATCATTTGTGAAGCGCTATGAGAAAATCTTAAAATATATATTAAAAATATACTTGCAGGTGCTCCCTCGCAAGAGCATGCCTACACCATGTATCTTTGCTGCTTTTCTCCTAAACTCTAAGGGATGCCACAAAACTTGCAATGAGGGGAGCAGTGGGCAGCTGCAGCTCGATCCGGGCTAACCCCTGAACCTGTCTCCAAGGCTCCTTTTTCTCTGACTTTTCCCTCTCCTCTTGCTTTCCCTATCTTAAGCCTTCCCTTTGTTTCACTGTCCCCAGCTTTAATAAACATACTCTCAAAAACCAAACAAACAAATACATAAATATATATTTGCATGCATTTTTTAAATTGTGGTAAAAAACATAAGAGATCTACCCTCTTCAGTGTTTAAATGTACTGCGTAATATTGCCGACTATAAGCATAATGATATACAGCAGATCTCTAGGATGTCTTCGTCTTACATGACTGAAACTTAGACCTATTGAACAGCAACTCCCCATAGTGAAAAACTCTTAGGGAGTAATTTGTGTATTTTTTCTTCAATGTAACCCAGCGTGGTTAGCTCCATGTACAGTATCAACACCTGCTTCTTGATCACATGTTATGAAGAGTTGTTTAAGACCTGTAATAAAATTTGCTCACAAAAGTTAGATATCACTAATATTATTGTTATATCTAGCTCTACACTAAGTCTAAGTCGAAGACATAAAAAAGTAAATATTATTTAATATAATGTATATTACAGAATTTATATGGATACTAATAATATAATTTATATTAATTGATATATATAAAAGCATTGATATTAATAAAAGCTAACTTGTACTGTGTGCAAACAATGTGCCCATCACCAAGAGAGGTGCTTTTAATTTATTTGCTCCTTTCACCTCACAGTCACTGTACCTGGGAGAATTTAGTATTATTATCCTCATTTTACAAATGAGGCCACTGTGCCTCCAGAAGCCTGAGAAACTAGTCTAAAGCCACCCCAGCGAGTCATGGGTCTCTGGTATCATAATTGAAACTCAGAGAAATTAACCTGTTAGATCACAGAGGTAGCGATAGTCTGAATCTGATTTTGGTCAGTACTGTTCCAGAGTACATGCTATATCTATTCTATCATGTTCCTATTTGCAGCCTTGCAATAGAGAAAAGATTAAACATTAATAGCAACTTGCATTATTTATAATCTAATGTAAAATGTGTGGATCAAATTAGAAAGGCTTTGGTGACCATTACTGCAAAAGGAAAGTTTTCACTGACTCATTCAACAAATAAATTTGAGCATTTACTATATAATAAGTTCATTTTCCAGAGCTTAGAGAACAACTTACATTTAAATAGGAGGACAGATTTTGAACAAATTATCATTTCATGTCAGAGAATGACCCGTGCTCAGAAGAAGAAAAATAAAGTAGAGTAAGGGACTGGGAATGCCTGTGATGCGGGTGGCTGTCTCAGGAAACGGGGCTCCGGAAGGACTCTGAGAAGGTGATGTCCGAGCTGAGGCCTGAATGAAATGAGCAAGTGAATCTTTAGGGAGGGGAAAGCAAGGACAGAGGCGTTGGGACGGGCTCAGTGTACATCACACAGACCCTAAGGTGACCCCTGTGGATCCCCACTTCTCATATTCATGACTTTGTGTAACCCCCGCCTGTGGAATGGACATTGGACTTGTGACTTGCTTCTAACTAATGAACATGGGAAAGGTTGTGAGATGCTGCTTTCTTGATTAAGTGAATGTTTATGACCAAGTTATGTGATAGGTTGTAACTCCCATGTTTATGCTGTTACATAAGACTCCATTTTAGCAGACTGGAGTGAGAGACTGTCCCTTGCTCGTTTTGGAGAGGCAAGCTTCTGTATTGTAGCTCTCTATGGACAGGGCCATTTAACAAAGGACCACAGCATGCTATAGGACCTGCAGGTTTCAGTCCTACCACCTCACAGACCTGAATCCTGCCAATAACCACATGGGTTTGGAAGAAGCTCTGAAAGTCCAGATAAGAACTTGATTCCAGTCCCAGGAGACTCTAAGCAGAGGGTAAGCCTTGTCTGGACTTCTTACTCATGGGAACTCAGATAACAGATGTGTGTTGTTTTAAACTGCTAAAATGGTGATAGCTTGTTACAGAGCAATGGAAAACCAACGCAGTGTGTTCCAGAGAGAGCAGCAATGAAAGATTTGCTGCTGAGAAAGTGCTGGTGGGCAAAACAGGAGGTAGGAGATGGTGAGGAGTCAGATCGTGAGAGCCGTGCTAATCAAAGTGTGGTCTTCTGGCCACTCCCACCTCTGAACTACCAGCTCACCATGTCTATGAAATGGAAAGCAAGCAGTAGGGGGCGTTTATAGCGCCTTCACATTACACAGCATTTGAGCAGCGATTGGTGAACTCACCTCACTGAGCAGAACATGGTCAGGCACAGGTATAATTGCACTTACCCGGTCAATTCCATGTTGTGGGAGATACGGACTGATGTTGACCTGCAAAGAGCTAGTGAGGAAAACTGGTCTTTCTCCACAGGTAGTGTTCAAAGTGCTGACCTGGAGCCTTAGAGGCTATGATAAAATTTCTTGGATTATATTCTCATAGCTTTAGGAGCTATTGGAGTTTTTGAGCAGAGGAGAGATGGGATGTAATTTACTTGGTTGATTAAAACTTCTAGTTTGTGCAACTGTTCTGGGGAGGACAATAAGAAGGCTGTGCTATTGTGGAGGTAAAGAAGATGGTATCTTAGACCATGAGAATAGTGGGGAGCGGCTGAAATGTATTTGGACACGGACCTAGGAAGCATTAGTGGTAGACTAAATGTGGGGTATGAGTGAAAGGGAGGGAAGGACGGAAAAGTAAATTCATACGTGTGTGCACAGAAACAAGGAAACTCATTTTCTCCATAAGTGTGTGCATAATATAGGAGTAGAGGAGAGTTACTTCCCAATTATCATGCTTTGTAGGATTTAGTAACTTTCCACTTTACTTCCTAGGTGGGGGATTGTGCTAGGCAGAACTGTAAGGGGGCCCCCATGATTTCTTGCTCCTTGATGTACATATTTTGCACAATCTTTGAGGCTAGAAATATGATAGAACTCACTCTTTTGTGATTAGATTATGATCTATAGCATGATTGACTATAAGAATGGCATTCTAGATGGATGTCAGAGGGATGCAGGAACCAACTGAAGGAGATCTGAATGGCTAAAGCTAAAATAATTTGAGTAACTAACTAAATAAATGTTGGATCATAACCCACAGGGTTAGATAAATATCCATTAGTTCATACTAATATAAATAAATGATTGAACAAATAAATAAATGGGGAAGAAGAGACAAATATATCCTGTGCATAAGTTTTTCAAATAACTCACATCAATGCTCTATATTTAAGGAGGTAGAAAATAACTCTCCACCCTTTAAGTGTACACTGTACAGTGTGATTTACTTCCAAAGAGTACAGTATGGAAAAGGGTGTGGGAGAGCAACTTTACTGACAATAACTACCTCAAGCCAGGTGATCAAAGTTAATCTCAATAATGATTAATCATATCGATAGCACTTGCCCTTAATAGAATTCGATGAGAATGGCACTTGAGCTCTGTGATCTTCTGAGTATAACCATGTTACCTCAGTCTAATGAGAAAAACATCAGCCAAATCCTAACTGAGGGACATTGTACAAAATACCTGACCAGTAATCCTCAAAACTGTCAAGGTCATCACAAATGTGGAAATTGGAGAAACTGTTATAGCTAAGAGGAAACTTAGAAGGTTAAATGGAATGTGGTATACTGAATGGGATTCTGGGACAGAAAAAGGCCATTAGAGAAAAACTGAGGAAATCTGATTAAAACTGGAGTTTAGTTCTTAACAATATATCAACTTGGTTCATTAATTGTGACAAATATACCATAATAGCAAAAGGTGTTAATAATTGGGGAACCCAAGTGTGTGGTATATGGGAACTTTCCATATTATTTCACAATAATCTTATAAACCTAAAGTTGATCTTAAATATTTAAGACCTAGGTCTAGAAGTCAGAGACAGAAAAATTAGAGATTGAAAGCACAAGGCATAGCAAATGTACTGTTGCTGACTTGAAAACGGAGGGCATGTCTGGAAAGGAATGAGGGTGACCTCTAGGAACTGAGTGTAGCCCCTGACTGATAGCCATCAAGAAAACAAGGACCTCAGTCTTATAACCACAAGGAACTGAATTCTTCTAACAAGAATGAGCTTACAAGTGGATTTCCCCCCGGAACCTGCAGATAAGAACTCTGTCTTGTCCAACACCTTGATTTCAGCCTTATGACCATGAGTAGGACAGACATACAGAGTTTTGAGTTAATAAACAGCTGTTGTTTCAAACCTTTAAGTCTGTGGTCATTTGATATGCAGCAACAGAAAACCAATACAGAGATACACGGAGAAACACACCAATTTTCTTTCTACCCACACATGCCAGAGGTGGACTTCTTTCTTGGTGAATGTGAGGAGGAAGAGGGTAAGCTTGACTTAGTTCATTTCTTACTCTTTTGGGTGAGTTTTCCTAGAAGAGGGCAAACTTTGTTTTTTTGTTTGTTTGTCATTGGTGTGGTGAGTTAATCATGGCTGGGTCTGCCCTGTCAAGGGAGTGTCCATAGTTGTAGTAGTTAAGTTAGAATGAACAAGAGAGAAAATTTGAATACATGACAAAAGTAACAAGATATGTTTTTCTCCATATTTACTTTTTTTAGAGTAAAGTTGACACTTTGATCAGAATCTTGATGGCAGCCAAATTTTAATTCTTGATTGTTTCTGAACCAGGAAAGGGCAAGACAGAATTGTTTATTAAGGTTTTGTTTTGGGGAAGGCAAAAAGAAAGGCAAAAAGAAAAAAAAGTATTTAAAAAAATATTATCCTCATGATAACTATCAAAGAAAGTGGGGTCAGGACTGTGAACACCAGCCTGAAGCATTTTGATTTAATGAAACAGAATTTTTTCCTTGAACAAGGGTGTGACACGTTGAGAGTGAGGTTTCAAACCAATTAGTTTTATAGCCATGCAGTCTGGAGGAGGGCGGGGGAATTAGGGATAGAGTGTGTGGAAACAATTATGCCTATGCAAATATTATATAAAATGACTTACCTTTGAGCTTCATATAAAAACTGATCTTGGCTCAAACTGGGGCTTGCTTAATAGGCAAGAAGAAAGAATGGTACAAAACATAAACCTGACTCCGTAAAAGCTTGACACAAGCATATGTGCTTATGAAAGTTGAATTTTTGCCAAGTAGCTTATAAAAAACAAAATGTCATCTCACTACTCTTAGCACTTGCAGCTGTATTTTTATTTCCATTCACAGGGAAATGATTTTCGAAGTACTTTTCATAATAGTTAAATTTGGCAAAATACTATATCTAAGTGTCATTTTGAGGACCAAGTTATTAAATATGGTGGTCACATAATCCTTCAAAAAGTTATGTTTATCTTGAATATTTGGCTCTTCTCATCTGACCTGTGAAAGTTGGCTTATTATATGAAACTGTACATTTTTTATCAGTCTAATGAAGCTCCCTTGGTGAAATTTTGGACTCTCACTCTTAAAAGCTAATAAGGAAATTATTACTCTAAATTTGTCTTGTTATAGTAGTAAAACATTTTAGATGCCCTTTCAGTCATGGATATCCCTCTAGGGCCATGGTCATTCAGATGTGCCACAGAATTACAAACACAAATCTACTTGGTATAAGCAGTCAGATTCTAGGTTCAAGTTAGTTGATGGTGGAAGTTGACTGGCCAAGGAAACTAAAACCCAGTTCCAACCACAGAATTATGCCTTCAGTTTTCATGGCTTCCTCTGCACCCCTCAATGCAGTGCAATGCTGCTCGCAGGGTTCCCTGTGCAAATCTGAGATCTTATAGCATGCTTGATTCTCTCCCACTGTGAACATCAGGCTTCCAGAAACTTCTCAGGGCAGTAATACAGCTGATATTTACCAACATGTAGCCTGTAAACAATAAAAAATAATTGTTACAAGGGTAAAATAAGAGGATTAGATTTTCAGATTTTGAATCTTGTTTCCACCATGTAATATCTCTACGATGTGAAAACATTAATTTGCTTCTTGAGGCCTCATTTTTTTCTAATCTGTTGACTGGGTAAGTAAAATGAAGCAATATCTATCTTCTTCCTCAACAAGCTATTCTTGGGAATTTAACACATACCTGGATAACATATACACCAGTCAGAGTTCTCCAGAGAAACAAAACCAATAAGACATGTAGGTATGGAAAGATACTTATTATAAGGAATTGGGTCATATGATTATAGAGGCTGACAAGACTCAAGATCTGCAGGGTCCGTCAGAAAGCTGGAGACCCAAGGGACCCCATGGTTTATTTCTAATTGGAGTCTGAGGGCCTGAGAGTCTATGGTGTGAGTTCCTGCCCAAAGGTCGGCAGACTTCCGACTCAGGAAGAGCCCATGTTTCCACTTGAGTAAAAGGCAAGAAAAAATGCTATGCTAATGGCCAAGTTCAAAGGCAGTCAGGCAGGAAGAATTCTTTGTTTTTCAGCGTGTTCTGTTCAAATCTTCAACTGATTAGATGAGGCCCACTCACATTAGGGAGGGCAATCTGCTTTACTCTATTGATTAGAATGTTGATCTTATCTATAAATAACATCACAGAAACAACCAGAATAATGCTGGACCAAATATCTGAGCACCCCATGACCCACCTGTGACCAAGGTGACACATGAAATTAACCATCACAGTCCGTATAAAGTACAGTCTTATTGCTGGGAACATGTGTACTAGTGGTAGTCATTCTTTTTCATTAACTATTAATAGTACTGCATAATTTATTTTTAATATTTTTCAGATGAGCTGACTTGCTCACATTCTGTAGTTGAGAAATACAGATGTTTACAGTGAATAGATAGCTTTTCCAAAATCACACAGCTACTATGTTGCAGAACTAGAATTCAGAATTAAGAGTTTCTGGCTACAGAACCCATATTCTTGAAATTAAATTGCATTTCCCGTCTTTCTTTTTAAATAAAGGACAAACTGAGAAGGCAAAAACTAGAGCCCACAGAGCTCCCTCTAAGTCTTACAGGTGCCAGTGCAGTTCTCTGCCAGTGTATGCGTTTATATATAACCATGTGTGAAAATCTAGGCCTTTTTTTCTGAGAAGTTGAGTAGGTGGCATGTATTTCAACAGCTCGTCTCCACCAAATGAGAGCTATCATATATAGTTAAAGATGATGTCAGCCTTTCTAAATATAATTTTCAACTGTGCTGAGAAAAATATAAACTGCAGCACTGTAATAATCAACATATAAATAGCTCCCACATCTTTGCCGTGCAAATTTGGATGATATTATGGATGAGGGCTATCAGAAGGGGCCTTCTGTTACCAGGGTTTCTGTTAACCAGTGAGCAGCTGGGAATGATGACATTTTTAGTTAAAACCAGTTTGGAAAGGGTTTTATTCTATGGAGATCAGCTAAAGGCTCAAAATAAAACAGTCGCCAAACTGCCAATGTTTGACTGGTTTGAAGTTGGAACTGTGGTATTAAATGCCTCATTTTCACAGTTTTAGAAAGAAAACACACAGCTTTCCATTGCCCTTTGCTGACAACCTGAACCTCTAGTTGTTTTTTATTGTTGTGGGCATTTTCTTCACATGTCAGGGTTCAGGACAACGGACCCATCATCTTCAGGGCTGACAATGATGTTATGCAGCCTGAGCACAGGTCAGACAGTCCCTCTCCCTATAGGAAGCACCAAACACCACAACCCTGGGAAGAGATAGACAGGCCCTTGATCTCATTACCAAAAACCCATGGGGTTCCTTTCGAAGGCATGGCACATTCCTGTCTCAGCTGTAGAAGGACAGGACTCTGCGGGAATTCTTCCTTTTGCAATGTTGCTAATCCCAGCTGAAGATGGGTAGGCGTTTACAGGGTAGAGATTCACCAACAGGCTGTTCTTGGCTATCTCTAGCCCTGAGACAGAATTTTTTTCTTCAGCACAGTGTTTCTCATATATGTGTGTGTGTGTATTTTATATAAGTTATATGTATTTTTTCTTTACTTGAATATTTTTGGATGGAGCTGCAGCTTCATTTTGCTCCAGACTCTACATCTCTCTCTTGTCTTATATTCAGTTATATCCAGTCAGGCTCACACCTTTTGTTACCTGCCTGGCTCCTTCAGGCACTTGAGTTTGGGCCTCTCTTATATTAAATTTTGCTACTGAACAACATCACAGATGAGGTGTTTATTAATCAAAGACTATGGAAACTAAGTCTTTTGATATAGAACATATTTGATCAGGGAAGGCATATTCATGGGTGCAGTGGAAGAAGGAGCCCCCAAGGAAGAGCAAATATGTGAGGACCTTCTCTGTGAATGAACTACAACTCTGCCTCAGCTGTTTCAGTTTGTTAGTCTCATGGAATATAAAGTACCATGTTTTCTAAGTTAAACTTTCTTTGCCTTGTTCTGAGCTCTATACCTTTAGATAAGTTACTTTCTTCCTCCTGTGGTAGATTTTCTTTACCCCCTTCCCCACAAAATAACCACAATAATCCCTCTTATGACCATATGCACATCCCTTTGAAATGCAACTTTGCCATTTCTCTTATCATGACATGGCTTTATTTCTCTACTTCTTACATCAGGGCATGGCTGTGTGACTTGCTATGGCCAGTAGGACATTAGAAATTAACACAAGCAGAGATAGAGCTGTCACATGGAGGAGACCTGAGGGGTCTACACAGGACCGAGCAAAAGCCTACAGAGGACTAGACATGTCAGTAAAGCTAGTGAAGACCGTCTAGTACCAGATATCAGTTCACTGCAGAGATCAGCTGAATTTTCAGACCCACAAAATTCTGAGACATAAGAGATGCTTGTTGTTTTAAGTCATTAATTTTTGGAGTGATTTGTTATATAGCAAAAATTAACTGACACATATAAAATATGATCAATAATAGGTATCTTGCAATTTTACTGTGGGATTAGAAATAATACAACTGACTGGCTCAGAAAATGTTTCCCATAAATGAAATGTGTATTATTTGTTAATTATCAACTGGAGTCAGCTCCTGAGTCCCTTAATATTAGTGCAAATTGAGTCCTGCTTTTATTTTCCTGTTCTTGACTTGGTCTTGACTCCTGAGAGTTCCTGATTCTGATGCGTTGGTTTTAGTGTTGCTCAAAATGGTGGTATTCATCCCACATCCCCCTTTAATAAATTCATCTCCACCATAGAAGCTTAGAGAAAAAGCCTCAAACCCCAGCCCTAACCTTCTGCAAATAAAATTAACAATAAATGACAGAGTTAAGCAGCAGTGATTCTTATCAAGTCAGGTGCTGAAACTCAATCTTGACTGTTAAGGTTCAATAAATTACTTTATTGCAGTTGAAGAAACCCTTGGAGTCTATTTTATTCAAGTTATGCCTGTTTGTTGCTGTGCATAAAGGTGGATGAATGTGTATAGTTCTTACCCACCAAATTGTCAGAAGTCACTGGAGCAGGATTATGAAAATGTAGCTATCTTATACAACTAATTATATAAAATGCTCTAACAGAGTAATAAAACAGGAGTGGAGATTAAGACCAAGGTAAGAGATTTTACCATGCTGAAGACAGAATCAAGTGGGTTTTTCAAGTATGTTAAGCAAGTCTTTAAGGTTCATTTTTTGAAAAGATGTAAATCAAACTGACTCAAAAAACAAAAAACAAATAGAAACATAGAACAAAATTATTGTTTCGCATGTCTTAGCTTTCATTTCAAAGCATAGCCTGGTCCTCAGGCTCAATGGTATGATCAGGATCCCTCCCTACCTCTCAGCTCTCCTCTCTGTTTGCTGGCTCCACTCATTCTCAGGCAGAATGGTTCCCAGCATTGCAGTGAATCCCAAATCCAAGTTTCTAACAAGTGAATTCTTTCTTTAAAAATTAAGTAAAAGTACTGGGCCTGACTCTCAGGAGCTTAATTTGGTCATATATTCACCCATGATTCAGTCACTAAAAATGAAAATGGGTCAGGTGAGAGTGCAGAGGATGAGCTCACCAGAAGAAGGGGGCAGGATGGGTGGGCCTCAGCCTCTAGAACAGCAAATATCCTCTTGGGCACAGTAGGATTGTTACTTTGGAGCAGCAGTTTGGTGACAGAGTTAGGCAAAGGAGCAGGTAGGAATGCTTTTCAGTTCAATGTTTTGGCAATTTCATTGAGAAATTAATATTTCTTAGTTGTTGTTTTTTCTCTATCCAATCTCATTCGAGAAGCAGAGGCAGTCATTTTGACGTGTTTGGTTTTGTTTCTGAGAGAAAGAAGCAGATTTGAAGGAGCATTGTTTGTGTTGTTAATCCCTGTGCATTATATTTCAATAGTGCATTTCCCCAAATGAATACCTGACAATCCCTGGAGTCTTAGCAACTCCGTGGTCACACCTACTCAATTATGTATTTGGCTCACATGCAGAATGAAGTAATCAGATGACGCCTGGTACAGACTGGCTTGAAGTAGAACAAATATGAGTGAACTCATCCAACAACATGCCTGAGGGGGAAAAGAATTATCTTTTTACTTTCATTGCTAACCCAGAAAGAGCCAGGATTTGTATGGTGCTACTTTATATTTTACAACAGGATATGAGTTGGGAATATAAACAACCAAGGGAAGCAGAATTCAGAAGGTAAAAACTATGCATGACCGAGGCAGGACCTAAGACCTAAACAGAAAACAGGAGTAGACTAGAAGCCAGAGAGGACCCAGAACTGAACAATCAATTGCCCAGGAAGGTGCTGGGAGTCCAGGCAGGGTTTAGAGCATTACATAAAACTGAAGGCAGAAGACCTTACCCATGAGGCAGATTTCCAAGTGAGGTTATTTAAAGCCCAGGCAAACACACGTTTTGTGGTGGTTTTTATTTCAGGGCCAAACTCACAAGTTGGATCAGACTTGTGGCATGGGGGCGGGTAAGCTGCATTAGAGAGGGGTGAACAACAAAGATGGACTATGGTGGAAATATTCCACTTCTCACTGCCATCGATTACTTCCTCCACATCAGACACACACACACACACACACACACACACACACACACTCACACACACACTCACACACTCCCCAACCCCCGGCCCACACATGGGCCCAGTTCTCCTGGTTAATATGTACCTGTTCTTCAAAACTCAGCTGAGGCATCACATTCTCCAAGAAGGCTTCTCCAACTAACTCCATCTCATGATGAGTTCCCATGGTATCCTCCCATTATCTAATTTCCCAATTTTATTTTATTTACCTGCCCATCTGTCTCCTTCCAGAAGCCAGGGACCATGAATCCATTACCATCAGATCCCCAGGATCTACAATACTGCTCATTCAATGCTGTTTTTTGTTTTTGATAAATTACCAAGCAATGTCATTATTTTCCAAGCTTTTCCAAACAAAACCTGCATCTTAGACAAATATTCCAAAATATTTTGATATATAGATTTATATTATTTATGGAAGACTTTAAAAAAATGAAATGAGTGCCCAAATGTAAAAGATGTACCAACACTTAAATACAGCCTTTTGTATTTGGTAGTTGTCTAGATGAGATGATAAAATAATTTTCCAGCTGTGATTTTATTCATATTTGAAAACAAATTATGAAAAGTAAGAGTTCTATGACATTAAACATATCACTTCACCTCATATATAAAATAAGAGGATCCACTCCTGCTTTGTATTTCCATGAAACCATGTGACCATGATTCTTTTTTCTCTCTCTATGTATAGAGATATATATGCATCTGAGAAGAATCACATAATTTTATATATTTACGTGTGTGTGTATATATTTACGTGTGTGTATACACACACACGTAAATGTATATAATTATGTGATTCTTCTCAGATATATATATATATATTAAAGATTAAACATTACATATTTCCAAACTTGTTCCCTAATCACACTAGAATTTTCCAAAGAAATATTTAAAATAAACACTCCTTTCTCTATTGCAGTGGTTCACACATTTTAATGTGTGGTGAGAACATTTGACTGTCATGAAGATTTTGGGGTTTTGATCCTAATGATTCTAAATCAATTGACCATGCATTGAGCCCAGGAATTTGAATTTTAAAAAAAAAATTCCAGGTGATATTGATTCAGGTTGTCTGTCATAGACCATACCTTGAGTACCACTTCACTTCCTACATTTTATTTTTTTGAGTTCATTACTCTGAATTCTTTTTTTATCTTTATTGTTGAGAGTATTACATATGTTCCTCCACCTTTCTGCCCCCATTGCCCCCCTCCACCTGGCTCCTGCCCTGCCTCAGGTCTTCACCACCCTATTGTCTGTGTCCATGGGCAATGCATATATGCATGTAAGTTCCTTCTTCTATGTACGTATCTCATATCCTCTCTTATCCTTCAAGTCTATGATATATTGTGAATGCAATGGCTGGGACTTAAGTAACACTCAAGATCTATTGACTAGAAAGGAGGAATGCATGAGTTAGAGAATTAATGAATCTAAGAATTAAAAAATGATGAGTGAATGAATGAACATATAGAAGTCTCTCCAAGGAGCACTTACAGTTGTTTTTCTATCACTCCACTTATTTAGGGACTGTCCAGCCTCAGGTCCAGACCAGCTCTGGCATAGGCTTGCTGAAGTAAAACCCCAGCAGAAAGTGTTGCTAATAAGTCCAGCAGGGAAGAAGACATGATTGGGAAGTAGGCAGGAGAGGGCCCCACAAGAGATTGTTAGCAGAGGCTGATGTCCTCAGGCGTAATGGGCAAGAGCTGCCATTTGGAATGAGCCTATGGGAGACACCTGGTGTTTTGCCTCAGCCAATTTAGTTTACAGTTAAGAAAGTAACTGGCCATAAAAGGATTTATTTTCTGGGTTGTACTGGTTCAATGCAAATGGTAAGGCTAGTTGGGTGAGCTTCTTGTTAACTGGAGGGACCTGGAACCATGGCATGGAAACAGAACATAGGTTATAATAATGAATATACGACTAAGTTGGTCTTAAAAATTTTGGCACTGAAACAAAGAGAAGTTAATACTTAGATTTTACAGATGTTATGGCATAAAAATGTGGTGATCCTAGGACCTTTGTACTTATAAATGATACTTCTTGCTGAGCTGTGCCTTGGGAGTGTGGGTGTAACTACAAACCTCTGGGGTTCCACCCCCAAGCAGTCTTAGACTCATTTTCACTGGTTGTTCAGGGTTGTGTTGCAGTGTTGCAGTGCTTAATGGGACTTGATCCAAGGGGACACCTGCTTTCTTTCTTGGTGTCACTAGGTTTCACCTTCAACTTGGCTCTCCCAGCCAGTGGAAGGTGGTTGGCTTTAGAACTGGCCTTCAGTTTTTTCTCCCACTATTAAAGTCACCTGACTTCCTAGAGGCTGACCTCGGAGCTTAGCTTTTATTCTCTCCTTCGGACAAGATTTCTGTCCATTACTGCTTCCTCCAGAGTGACACGCAGAGGTCTTTTGAACAAAACTAAGGGCCCCTCCACTCTCGTTATCATTCAGTCAGGAAACTTCAGGGGTATCTTTGATCCCCTTCTTGCCTCACTGGCATTGATCCAGGCTTGACTCTTAAAGTCTTTCTTCCATTTCACTTCCACTATTTCCACCTTAGTGCTAACCTGTGTTAACCCATCCCTAAACTTTAAACAATTATAGTAACACCCTAATTGGTTTGCCTGGCTTCTTTCCACACTATGTACCCCTTTCCCCAGTTCCAGAATACACTTTTTCAAACATTACTTCTGTCGACATTGTCTTTGGAAAATTTTAGGTGAATTCTACCATCCTCAATTAAGTTGACTTTAACCAGTATTTACTGACTACCCATTATATTCCAGACACTATTCTGGGACAATGAGAGGTATGCAGATGGACTATGGAGCCAGCAGAAGAAACAGACTCATAGAGATGGTTAATTTGTAGTAGGTAAATGTAATGGCAACGGTAGACCTGGAGATTGAGGAAAGGCTTCCCGACTAAGAGACTCTGGGATGTGTCTGAAAGGATATATAGGAGATGGCACAATGAAGGGAATGGGGACACTCAAGCCTAGGGCGCATTGTGAACAAAGACATGGAGGAAGGTCAAGAACTAGTCTGAGGCTGGAGTAGATATTTCAGAGCTGGGCAAGGATAGGCAAGCGAAATAACCAGAGAAGAGTCAGATCATGGGAGATTCTTCCTGTCAGGCTAAGGGGAAGAACTTCAGCATAATCTGAACCTAGCCCCTACCAAGCGGTTCTCAACTTAGTTCTTAGGTCCACAGGGTGGGTGGCAAAGGGGTGGGGTGGTGATATTGATTAACGCAAAGATGTTAAATGAAGTCATAATATAAACATGACATTTTTAGATGGTAAATAATTCACAATATGATTCTTTCATGTCGTGCTAAACATATATAGGTGGTATGTATAATAAAATTTATTTGAATTTTTTTAAAAAAACAGAAAATAGAAAAATATCAGGCTTTCAATAGGCTATATTAGGTTAGATACAATTATCTTACTATCATTTACTTTCTGTGCTTTTAAGGATATATAAGAAAAGACTCAGAGCTATTAGAACCAATGGTTACAAACAAAATACTACTTTACCCAGGTTAAGCTATCTGGGGTCAGGATGAGTCTAATGTAGGTACATGAGTAGGATTCAGGATTTTTCTTGACTCCATAGCAATGCACGTTTCATGTATAGAAATATGCAGATTTTTCTGGTTGCAAGGTTTATTAAAGTCATCACATCCCCAAATAGTCAGTGATAAAAAAATGAGAGGATAGATTGATCATAATTCTATACAAAATTTATAGTTAATAAAAGATGAGTGGATAGATGGATTAAAAGTAGAAGGAATGAGTGAGAGAGAACTTCAGAAATATGGTTCCAACGTGTGCTATTATTTCTTTTTCATGTGCCTTTCAATAACTCTTTTACTCTTAAAATGTCTTTCTACAAATTCTTTTGGCTTAGAAAAGAGACAAACTAGATTCTTATACCTCTCTAAGTCCTTCAGAGAACAGGAAATAATTTCTCTGGAAACTTTAGTGTTTATTTTAGGCATCACAAATTTGTTTTTTCTCATAGACAGCCTTGATTGTGGCTATATTTTCATTCATCCATAATGTATCCCTTCACCCAAGTTGAAAGACCACTGAGAGCAGAAATATTATCTTACCCTTTAAACCCCAAACACAGCTTACCACTGGATCTTGCCAGATGTAGTGACTAGTGAATTAATGTGTAAATCATGAACTGTTTTCACTTCAGTTCAACAATATGCGTAAACTCTGCTGGACTCTGGTGCTATAAAATGGCTAGAATATACTTTTAGATCTCGAGGTGCTTGCTGGTTTCATTTAAGAACAGCCTTTCATAGATCCCACGATTTTACTTAAACATTCCCACTATTTTACATTCTCTAGAAGCTCTTTGTTTGGGGTGTCACAGTTTCCTCAAATGTAGAGTGTGGATGATACTATCCATAGCAGAGTGAAGCTGTTAACATCTAGTGATAAATCATAAGAGAATTCTTTAAACAGAAAATATCTATATATCTCAAAGTTATTAGATTCTTTCTCCCTAATATTTTTAAGCGCAACTCCAACTTTTAAGTCTACAATATAATGAGTCATTACTGTGATCTTCTTAATTGTATGACTGACTAGTTGTAGTCCAGATTGAATTATGGGAGATGTGCCAGTAAATAAAAAGGACATTGATTCTTACTCATTTACAACTGACATCTGCATTCTGAAGGAGGCAAAAGCAGCAGGCCCTGTCTATTTTGTGTTCTCACCCCAGACACTGAGTAAAAAATGCTTGAGCTTGTATTTCAGTCTAAAAATTTAGTATGATTGAGTTAGTTATTCTAATGATGCAATATAATAATTTACGATTGTAGCTTTCTTGTTAACTTTTCAAAGTTCACTCATATCTATTACTTAATGGTATTTATAAGGATATTTATACATAGGACAAATGTTATTTGATATGCACGATAAGGGTTGTTTGACTGACTGATCCTATGAGAACCAGAATCATATGCATTGAAATGACCAGATACTGGAAGAGGAAGTGGGTCTGTTTGACTTGGGAACCTTCATTTCAGAGATTACCTTCTATCAAGAGTTTCAGAAGTTTGAAATTGGAGCACTGAGAGACCAAAGTTAAATAAGTATGAGTGGATCTGAAGAATCAGCTTACAGCCTCGTGCATGGACATGTGCACAGTAACCACAATGCACTGGCCCAAAGTCCATGTAAACAGAAAGAACTACAGAAAATCCATGTGGCCTCTGAGGGAGAGGAAAGCAATGGCAGCCTTAGCTAGTTGAATTCCAAGCCCATATCCCTTCTGTATTCTCATTCTAGCAGAGCAGTTACTCTACTGGCTGTTGCAGCCACTCACTCCCTCACCCTTCCTTGTAGCTGGAGAGTAAGCATGTGGCCCAATAATGGCCAACAAACCCCAAGAGAAGATATGGAGTCTTCTTGGAAAGATTTCATTCTTATCTAAGAGATATATAAGAAAAGAGACTGCTCTTCTTGCCTTTGGAAGGTGTAAGGTAAAGATATCATAACTAGATCTACAGTAGCCACTTTGTAACCATGAGGTGACAAACCACAGGACCACAGCCTCCACGCTGAAGATGGCATAGACACAAGAAAAGACCTTGGTCTCTTGATTTTGTTAAGTTGTAAAATAATCTATCAACAGCTGACGTATCTTTAGATTTTATGATGTGTATGATAAAAGATATTCCTTTTTTCTATCCGTAGTAGTTGGGCATACAATATCTCAATAGTGATACATTTCTTAATTTATCAGTCATCTTATGTCCTCAGCTTTCAATCTCAAGTGAATTGGTCTCCACGTAGCTCAACAGAACCTAACCTAAGTTTGCTGTGATTTTTTTATTGTATTCTCACAAAACAAGTTTCTTAACAAAACAAATCAAAGCAAAATTTTTTCACATGTGTTTCTATTCCTTGAGAATAGCACTGGCCTTGAATTAAGCTCTATTGATATATTTTGAAGTTCAGAGCTTAGACTGAAATCTGAACAGTGTTCACTTGCGATGTGACTATAGCCGGAACATAGGTTATCCATGTGGGCTTCTCGTGCTATGTACCACAGGCTATTCTAAAAATGGTTGGGAAATAGAGATGTCATTCATGGACGAAGTGTTCAGTGCTATACAAGAAATGCCCTAATAACCATTTTAAGAATAACTTCAATGCACGTGGCGGCATGATTTAACCTACCATAAAATTGCAGCGTAATACCCACAGAAAGAGGGTTCAAGGGTTCAAAGAAGGCGATCGGAATGGAACTTGAATATATTCAATAACTATTTGAACTTCTTTTTCAGGCAAGTTACTTAATACTTATCCATTTAGATCCCTTTAAAAGGAAGCGTATCTCCCCAAAGCCTCTCTATTATGAAACGACAGTCTCCAGATTGCCAACTCTATTGTCCACAGTGCAGAGCCTGCTTGGAAAACCTGCCAGATAAGCAAGTTCTCACAAGCCTGGGGAGAGATTAAGTACTGCGATGTGCAGTTACTTCCAAAGATGCCTTTGCTTCTCCCGCTTCACTGCTGCTGTGAAGTTGACGATCCTGGAAATGCAGTTTGAAGCAGGGAGTTTTCAAAGTGACAGGCTTAAAAAATAC
Organism: Miniopterus schreibersii; assembly: GCF_964146895.1. Classification (NCBI taxonomy): domain Eukaryota; kingdom Metazoa; phylum Chordata; class Mammalia; order Chiroptera; family Miniopteridae; genus Miniopterus; species Miniopterus schreibersii. The sequence continues at coordinate 9,482,050 of NC_138101.1, read as the reverse complement.
AATTCACCCCTTGCCCTTCCCCTCCCAGCTGCGGGATAGCAGGCCTCCTTAGAACTCGGTTTTGTGACTCTGAATATTCACCGATATCTTAAATAAATAGGGTAAGCCCTCCTGGGCCACAGGTTTCCAGTTGTAGTTTCTAGTCTAAATTACCCCCTTTTAAATGCAGATGATTATAGGAGAGTGTTTATGATTTAAACAGGAGAAAACATCTTCCCTATCTCCCAGCAATACATGCTAATCTTAATTTCCTTTTGAATTCAGAGAAATGATTAATAGCAAACTTGATTTGGCTCCAGAATTTCCTCTTACCTAAGCTGTTGCTAACTCAAACAGAGAGGAAATCAAGTGGAATAAAATACATGGGAAAGGAAATCTGTCTTGATTGTGTCTGAAGTTCATGGCCAGAAAGAGGCGGGCAGCTCAGCGTAATGGAAAAGACAGGAGATATGAGCTCTCATTTTGCCTCTGAAACTAAGTTTTATGACCTTGGTCACTTACATAAACTGTTTTCTTATATGTAAAATTAATATGTTAGACTCCATAATCTCTAATAACTTTTGAAATTTGGAGTTTTATTCCTTGATAAATTGTAATTAAATCATTTTAAGGGACAGGATAAAAAATTTGGACTCACAAAACCTAGGTTTGAAACTTACCTCCAAATCCCTCAGTTATGTATCTCTGGATACAAAAGTTAAACTGCTCAGAACCTCATTGTTCCCATCTGTAAAATGGAAGCAAGCATACCAATATCACAATTATGTTAGAAAGATGCAAGGGCATATTATATGGAATTATATTTATTAAATAACAAAGCACAATCTTCTATCCCATAACCAGCCTTATTAGTAGTCTTTAAGAAAAGGTATATGAAATATAATGTTTTAAAGAAAACAATATAAAATATAATTATTAATTACTAAAAAACAAAAATCAGCCAACTGGAAGCTATTTACTCAGTATTTTATCTAACTTGCTGTTTGAAGCTGGAATACCTAGTTTTTGTTGCTAACACCCAATCTGCATAATGGGAGGGACATATGCAAAAGTATCATGCAGTCTAATAGAACTGTGACACCTTCTGCAGCAACACAAATCACCCCAACAAACATACAATCCAAACAAGACGTGTCAGCACCAGACTAAGGCTACTTTAAGACAAGGCCCCAGCCCACTTTTCCAACATGATTTCATTCCTCAGACCCATTTTACAGAAATTGACTGCACACATTTGGACTGTCTAAGATATACTAGTATGCTAGCCAGTGATCAGGTATGTTTGGTGTCTTTATAGTAGCAGAAGTAGATGAATGCTCAGGTGGTTTGATGTTATATTTCTTAGAATATATAAATTAGTTCCTCCAACCCAATTCCTTTCTTTTACTAAAAATAAGGAAAGCCCCTTTTTTCTCTATGCTTTTCCAGTTTTTTATGCATAAGCCATAGGAGCAGTCATCATATCACAACATAGCTATCTGTTTATAGATACAAGGTCCCCACCAGGCTTCGAAAGAGCCTGTCTTAATCTTCTCTGTATCAGGGAGTACCTAGTGGAGTGCTTGACTGTGGTAGAGCTTAAGAAAGGTTTGATGAATGAATGAATGGAATTCCAGCTAGATATTTTTTTTAAACCAAAGTTCATTTTATTTTTTGTTCATCAGTTTATATTATTCATTAGATTCCACATATAAGTGAGATTCATGTGATACTTGTGTTTCTCTGACTGGCTAAGTATTTCGCTTAGCATAATACTTTCCAGGTCCAAAGTTCATATTAATTCACTAAAAAAGGAAATATTCTTGTTACAAGAAGTCTCACTGAGTTTCCAGTAATCTTTTCATATCCGTGCAAATGAATTTCAGATAAGTTCCTGGGAGCCATTGCACACAAGGGTTACTGAGAACAGAGTAGTAAGTTGGAGAAAGCAGCCATGACTGAGAGAGTGGAGATCACCAGCAACACTCATTGACTTCCTTTTTTCCCATCTGCTTTGCCCAGAAAGCTTCACTCTGAATTGTATTAAGTGGGATTGCAGAGGCCCCTATGTGTAAGAAGAAATGACCCTGCTCCCACTTATGAGCAGCTCTCACTGTGGGCTGAAACCTGTCCTAGGCACTTGTGGACGAGTAACCTGATTTACCGTTCACAGTTCAAACTGTAAGGCATAGCAACCTTAAATTTTCTGTTTTGCACATGAGGAAACAGAGGCATGGGAAATATTTCCAAAGGTCATTCCTCTTGAAATAAAAGAATCAGGATTTGAGAGGGTCAGGTGCTCCCCACCTCAAGCTGCTCCCATCGGAACTCAGGAAGTGTCTAAATACTGTGCCCACTGCTCCGAGCTCAGTGTTTGGATTAGCAAGGCTGGTGCCAGGAGACGTAACAGGAGCTGGTGCAGGAGTTCTGCATAGCTCTGGTCTCAGGTTCAGGCTGCGGGCAGATTGCAGCAGGTTGGAGAGGGGGCTTGGGGAGAATGTTTGTGTGTCCCACATGTTTGGCATAGCAGACACCCTCTGCTCTCGCAAACTTGGCTGAAAGGACAGAATGCCCTGGCTTCAGATAACTCCGAACTTGCAAGTATTGTTGATATTGATGTTCTTGGGTCTGGATGGCAATGACAGGCGTCTTTTGTCCAGATTTGGCAGGCATAGGAGAGCGAAGTTTACTCTCCCTGAATGCAGTGTGACTGCCAATATCACAGACATCCCTGAGCAGCCTGAGTGATGCAGGCGCCCTCCTTTCTTTTGTCTCCACAATTGCTCACAAAAATATTGAATAAGGTGAAATGCAGTGCAATTTACGAAGCAGGTGAACCCCAAATAGTCCTTGACCCTCTGATCCCTCATGATGAATGGGAGAGAGAAAGTAAGCCCAGCTAGGCTGATGGGCAAACACCCCGGGCCAAAGCTGGGATTCCCGGGGCCCTGAGCAATGCAGGCAGTTCAGAGCAGCAGAAGGCAGGCGCGGGGTCAAGATAAAGCTGATCCGAGGGCACCGAGAGTGAAATAACACATCGCAGGGCATCCTGAACTCAACGAGGCAGAAGAGAAAAAAGAGCAGTAAGTATAAGCATCACATAGCACATTTTTACTGTGTGGTATGTTCTGTCCTAAGTATTTTTCATGAATAACTTCATGTAGCCTGCTGTGTCCCCTGCCGTCCTCCGTCGCTGGTGAGGTGGCGGGTGCTATGATGTGCATAGGTCTCGACTGAGGGAGCGACCGGAGGGGCGCCTGCAGGAAGCCTCAGCAGCGCACAGAACTCCACTGCCCGTGAAACACGGGGCAGCCCCAGGAGCCGGTGCTCAGGCCGGTTTACGGTCAGTCTGAGCACGGTCCTGACGTGGGAAAGGAGCACAGGGATTGCCAAGGACAGCCTCCCTTACGGGTGGACAGTGCAGCAAGCGGACCTCTTAAACTAGCTTTAGGGTCCAGATTATGGCAATGAAATGTAATGAAACAAAGTCAGTCCAATACCAGGGACAGAAAATAACAAAGCATGAATGCTAGGCAATCATAAATGGGATACTAGCTTTTTATTTATTTTTTATTTTTTTTCAAATATAAACTCCTGTGTCCTAAAATTCTTTTGCCATGAGGTTATCAGCTCTAAAAGATTACCTACCTTTTAGTTATTTTCACTCCCTCTGTGTGACAGGATGCAGTAAATGAGAGTTGTAATGCTCTATAGGGGAAATTGTACATCTTGTTTATTTTTCTAATTTTAAGTAACTAAAAATTTTTAATATTATGTATTATGTTTGGTATATGTTGTTATATTTAGACTCCACACAAATTGTTAGTTTGTAGGTAGAATAAAGGCCTCTAAGGACGTCCATGTGCTAATTCCTGGAATCTATGAATGTGCTACGTTACTTAACAAAGGAGACTTAAGGTCACTAATCAAATGACCATAACATAGGGAGGTTATCCTGGATTATCATTGTGTATCCGATATGATCACAGGGATCTTAAAAGAGGGAGGCTAGGAGAAGAGGAAAAGAGTCAGAGAAAGATATGTGAGGGTGATACTGTGTAAGGAAGGTGCGCACCACTTGCTGGCTTTGAAGACAGAAGAAAGGGGCCATGTGCCAAAGACGTGGGCTGCCTCTAACATTAGAACGAGCAAGAGAACAGATTCGTCTTGAGACCCTCCGGAAGGAAATGTAGCCCGATGACCCCTTGATTTTGACTCAATGAGACCTGTGTCAGACTGACCTGAAAAACATAGAGATAATAAATGTGTGTTGTTTGGTGCTGCTGAGTTTGTGGTCATTTGTTGCAGTAGCAATGGGAAGTTAATATAAGGTAGAATCTTTTTTAAAAACATACCTCCTCTTATTTTTTCTTCATAAAAATAGGATCTAGCATTTAAAATTCTGAGGCATTATTTTTATACCTTTATACTTCTCTGGAGGTAATGCCACCTGGACAAGCCATGTGACATTATTACCTCTGTTTTGAAGGTTAGTAAAAGCAGGGGCACTGGCAAAGACTCTCTCCTTGGGCTCCCCCAGGCCTGTTTTTTACTAGGCCTCCGCCTTGAGCCTTGTCTTCGGCATGATGAGTCCTGTTATAGCAAGAACCCTACTGAGTCACTTTAGCAAGAATCCCCCAGCCCTTGGTATCTGATCACTTTGACCTGTCTTCAGCAAGAATCCCTCTGGATGTCTCCTTTTAGTGATTTTCTCACCCTGCTCCTTGGCTATAAGTCCCCACTTGTTCTTATATTTGGAATTGAGTTTGGTTCTATAATAGTCTCTTTTGCCCTATTGCAATAGTCACTGGATAAAATCTGTCTTTAGAGCTTTAACTAGCATCTGGCTCTGCCTCTCTTTAATAATACCCAGTAACATGTAGCACATTCAGGATGGAGTGCAGATGACATATCTTGGCCTTTGACTATATCTATGCAAAACCAAGGCAACACATCGATAGCAAAACATACAATTATATCCTTATGTTTTGTCTGGTATCTCCAACTACTTTTTAATTTATTTTAAAGAATAGGCCAGTCATTTCAGCATCATGTAGGTGACAAGTTAGTCATTCAACCATATTATTTAGGTATTATTTTTCATGTGCTCAATCATAATCAAATTTTACTATTTAATGACATTTTAGCCCACAAATGAAAGAGAATGTGACGTGTCGTAAACAACCAATACTTTTCAATGTAGCTTAGAAGAAATCTAAAGCTGCACTCAATTCAACACCCTACTCTGTCTTCTGACATGAGAATTGTAGCCACCTGGGCCAAGAGTGAGTTAAATCATTTTTATGAGTCTTGATGGTGACTACTGCCCAATGTTATCCCCTCTACTTATCTCTGTCTTCCTATGTTTCTTACACATGAATAGCTGATAATACTTTTTTTTAGCCAGAAGTATTGGGAGATAATTAAGTGGCTAAATTAGATGATTCATATTCTAAGACAGTTGTTCCATGTCACATAAAATGATCACATCCTGTTTTTTAATTCAAAATGAGTCAAATATCTTTTATTTTTTTTCTTTTAAAAATTATATAGTTATTATGTATGTAACTAAATTTGAACCTTGAAAGTAATTTCAAAACTGTATCCATTGGTCTTATTCATATCAGGATGTTTTTCTCTTTCCTTCAGCTAAATAAGTGGCATGTGTGCCAGGCACTGCTAATTGTACAAACAGGAACCCTATGAGGTTTCCATCTTAAGGCATACAAAGTTCAGTTGCGTAAATAAGTTAATTATACAAATAATTGTGAAATGTGGTAGATTGTAGCAGAAGTGTATTGAATCTCATGGCACTTCAAGGGAGGGCTACTCACTCTTAGACTGTGGACATTTAAAAGTCTTCCTGAAGGCGGTGGCATGTGAGTTAGTCCTTGAAGGGTGGATAATGTTTGACAGGCAGGATAGGGGTGCAGCTTACTAAAGGGGAGAGCAGGGTGAATAAGACTCATACAGGGCATGGTGCATATTTGTGGTTCAGTGAGTAGTCCACATTAGCACAAATGTAGATTGTATGTTTGGGAAGCCCTTCAGAAAAGACTAGACATTACTTTATGGCCAGAGATAAGATAATTTAGAGAGTGATGGGAAGTCATATCCACATTTGGGGCTTTCCTACTTACTCTGTCCATGTTGGAAGAGACAGTAGAGAGGACGAAGACTTTATGGGTAAGGAGAGCTGCTCCTTATCTGTTGGATAATCCCAACAGATGTGTGTGAACCTGGATGGAGGCAGAAGGGATGGACCAAATCACCTTTGGAAGGAATGGCTATCAGAGAGCCTAGCGCCTGGAAAACCACAGAAATTTGGGCTGAAGACCCTGAAATTTCAGGCAAGCATGATGGAAAAGCCTAGATGGTCATGTGCACCTTCCTAGCTCCTTTTAGAGAACTTGAGCTATAAAGTGACTTCAAAGTTCAAAATACAGCAACTGGAATAGTGCAATAAAACCGAAGCAGTTGGACCGCACCAGTGATACACTGTGATAACTGCTATTAAGTTAATTTGCAGCACAAATATAGTGTAATGAGATCTAACATACTTAATGAGAAATGGAAAAGTGTAAGACGATGTCCATTTTATTGAGAGGTATGACATCATTAATGAAAGGGGAAAATGGGCAGGAAAATGTGTGATATAGAAAATATAGATGGGTGATATCAGAGGTGGATTATCTAAACATCCTTATGCCAGTTCCAGCAATGAAGTTAATTTTTGACTGTGTTTATCTCAAAGGGGAGCCAGTAGCCTCATGATTACTATAGCATGTCCATGTATAGCTTGATATACACACAACAAAACAAAAACAAAGCAAAAATGGGCTCTCTGGGCTACAAATTCTGTTACCATTCATTTGTAGTCTCAAAAGAAGTCAAATAACTCATCCTTTTGTTCTATTTCCTTTTAATCAAACTGCATTGTAATCTTCTTTCATTTGTTGGGTTTTTCTGTAGCTTTACTATAAAAGCATGTGTCTGTTTGTGTTTGTGTGTTTGTTTTAAATGTTTTGGTCCCCATGCACCGCTGAATTCCTCTAAAGCATGGGTCATGCCTCCAGCTTGGCGGGACTCAACACACACAGAATAACTGGAACGGAACCGAGGAGCTGCTTCCCAAAGCAATTTCTCTGCACAGAAAGAGTCGTGTTTCTTTTCTTTCTTTCCCTCTGACTTTCACAAAAATAAAGGGCTAATATCACCGGAGGGCACATTTTGTAAAATTAGTCTCCAAAGTGCTTCAACAAAACCTGCCAACACAACTCAAACCCAGACTTCCCCCATTTCTGCTTTGTAGCAAAGGGCCTCCCTGGGACCGGCTGCCAGTCACACAGACGAGAGCCAAATTGTTCAGTGGATTTGGGAAGTGGACAGATGTGCTCCTGGGGTGATGGAGACAGGCACCGCCACATACATTTTCACTTGACGTGTTAACCAATATTCTTAGCCAATTATTCAGAGGCGACCAGCAGTTAATGCATGCAAAGGCAGGAGCTGGAATCATCACTCACGGCTCCCACACAGCCCCGCACTCCTGCCAAAGTGCTAAATTCCTCCCCGGCTCTCGAAGCCACGCAGTTCATTTTGTGTGTCCTTCCATGTGCTCCTTGAGGATTATATTAGAACTTCTAAAGCTGATTATGAAATGGTCATTGTGGATGAATCCAAAAGAGAAAATAAAACAAACACAGAGGATATATGCCTCAAAATACCGAACCAGAAAGAATGGGTTTTACGTAGGAAACGCATTTGAGGTCTCTAAGGTAATTACCCCGAGGCACTGGAATAGTGCAATGAAAACAATAGCAGCTGGGTCACACCAGTGACACACTGTGATAACTGCTATTAAGCTAATTTGCAGCAGAAAAATAATGTCATAAGATCTATCATATTTAATGGGAAATAGAAAAGTATAAATAGATGATGTTGTCCATTTTACTCAGAGAGATGACAGTAAAGAGAGTCAAGGACTGAAATCTTTACTTCGAGCATCCATATGCACAATGCCATCATTTCCCCAATGTGACTCTGGACTTTATGTAAACTCAGACCTGACACCTGGAAAATAAGAAGGTAAAAGGATGGAAAACTTATTTCCAAGAAGCTTGTAATGCTGGTCATCATATTAAAATTTGTATTTTATTTCTTGGGCTAATTGTTTTACATGAAAACTATATAACAGCCATTCCTATAAGAAAGTTTTTTTGGACAAATATATTGATATGGCAGAATATATAGAATTGTGTCTGTTTGTGACTAGTCAGCAAAACAGAAATGCTCTAAGTTTTTTCCCAAGTAGGTATTATATTAGGGGTAATTAGGTGATAGTGAGAAACAGGGGACTAAGAGGCCACCCAGAGATTACCAGCCACAGGAAGCAGCTGCCACTCTGAGGGTGGAGGGAATGGGAGACATGATAGCACTCCCCGTGTGCCACGCCCAGGGTGGATGACAGCCCCATGGAAGCTGAGTCCATGGAAAAAGGAGCTAAGGTAAATACATGAGAGCTGGAACCAGAGAGGAGACACAGTCACTGCATTAAACACTATTGCCAGGGAGAAATGGGAGAAAGACTGTTTCTATCTGCCTCTCACCTTCAAGTCTCCTGCTGGTGCTTCCCATTGGTGACACCAGCCAGGAGCCGACTAACATGAGATCCTGGGACACAGAGCCTATAAATATAAGTCCTGTTCTAGCACAGAACGAAAGAGAAAAAGGGTGCGGAATGGAAGTGAGAGCAACTTGGAAAACGACCGGCACTGTTTCCAAAGCCTAGCCTTGCTATGCCACCAATGGCCTCTCCCCTAAATGGCTGCAGCAGTCAACCACAGTTCCCCCTTCGTAAACTTTCACCTCTGTCTAATCTATGTTCTGTGTGCAGAGAGCATGATCTGTTTAAATTCCCACATCTGATCATAGGACACTCTGGTGCCTTTAAAACCCCTTAATGTCTCCACAGCTCAGGGTAGAAAGACAAAACTCATCATATGACTCACAAAGCCCTTCATGAAGTGGTGGGGCTCCCTCTTGGGCTCCTCTCATTTACCTGTCACTCTGTCACTGTCTGTGCCACGGTGAGTGGTTCAGGTCTCCTTGACATCTGTTCATTGATTCATTCAATTATTCTGCAAAATTTATCAAGGGTCCACTTTCCACCAAGCATTTTTCTTTACTGTAGATAAAGAGCTACTAAAACAGATCTAGTGTATACTTACCTGGAGTATGTCATTTAGTGTATGAGTGTGAGGCATGGGCACTAAAGTATTTAAGGTGGTCAACAGTGCTGTGAAGAAGACTTTTATGTAACATTGTCAGGAAGTCCTCTCTAATCATCTGATGTTTGGGCAGAGACCTAAAGGAAGTAAGGGAGCACTCCTGTGCTCTAGCTTCATATGCAGTATGTAGGGCAAGAGCTTACCAGGCAGAGGAAACAGCAAGTGCAAAGTCCCTGAGGCATAAGTATAACATTCTAGAAGTTTCCAAGTCATATGTCAGAAGACTAAACTTTCCTCACACCCTGTTGATCAAATCCTTTTTAAAAAATATGCATTGTAAGATAAAGTTTTCTGCATAGGTTCAAATTTTAATTATGTATTCATTATTATAATAAGTTGATAAGAACTTACCTCTATAAGAGCAGTGACTGGGTTCCCTTTAAGAAATAGTGTTGCCCCCCTGGCAAGTGTGGCTCAGTGGTTGGGGCATCGTCCTCCATAAAGGAGGGTCACGGTTTTGATTCCTGCTCAAGGGCACTTACCTGGGTTGCAGATTCGATCCCTGGCCCCCAGTAAAGGTGCATGTGGGAGGCAACCAATCCATGTGAGTGCATCAATGTTTCTCTCTCTCCACTTTCTCTTTCTCCCTCCTTACCCCTCCCTCCCATCCTCTCAAAAATCAAAGGAAAAAATATTCTCTGGTGGGGATTAACAAAAAAAAAAGAAAGAAAAAGGAAATAGTATTGTTGCATAAAAGAGGGACCCAAAATGCAGTGGCTCCAAAAATACCAAAGTATATTTTTCCGGCACATAATAGTTATGGCTAATTAGTCAGCTCCAAGATGTGAGGAATCCAGAGTCTCTCTATCACTTTGTCAGTATCCCGAGAGTACTCTGGTACTGTCCAAGGTATTCCCCTACATTCACAGTTCAGGCAGAGAAGAGGGCAAGACCCACAGGGGCGAGAGGGCAAGCTCCATGAGGTCTGACCCAGAAGTTCACATTCCTTCAGGCAACCTAATCGCATGACCACAATGAGCTAGAAAGGGAGGCTGGCCAGGCATGATTATTTCCATGAAAGAAGAGAGGCGTAGGTACTGGGCGATACCTGGCAGTTCCTGCTACACTAAGCAAGAGAAAACAAGGTCGACAGAGGCCTAGGGACGTATGAGAGCCAGCACGCTTGTAGAGCACAGAATGAGTGACTTACTAGAGCAGATAACCTATTTCGACTGTATGCATTTAGTGTTATGATTGGGTGACAGAGCAGAACTGTAAAAAACACAAACAAACAAGAGAAAACAGCAACAAAAGCCAAAATTATACAAACCACCTATCGATACATTCAGCAATCCTAGGCTGTGTATAGGGTGCTGGCTGTTTACTGAGACCAGATGAAGGAGCTGCCTTATGTTTAGTGGTCAGGCTGTGAAAAACCCTCGCTTTACTTCTAAACATTAGAATCCCAGTTAGAGCCATAGACTAGAATTGAACCAACCACTACAGACTCATATAAGCTATTGGGCCCACGCTGGGACATGTGCTCATAGAGTAGAATAGAATGCTAAGTGGAGTGGCGCGCCCAGAAGCCTGCAGGTTTTCTCTGTAAAGGGCCCGATGGTAGCTATTACAGGTTTTGTGGGTCCTATGGGCTTCGTTGTTACCATTGAACTCTGCCGCCATGGCACGAGGGTAGACATGGACAATACGCAGATGAATGAGCATGGCTGTTTTGTAATAAAACTGTATTGACAAAAACAGGTGGTAGCTGAATTCGGCCCAAGAGCCCTAGCTGCTAAACCCTGTTCTGAGCTATTAGCTTAATCTCTTTTTTGGTGGTGAGGGAGTATATTTTCTATTTTACTTCACAGGCGTTAAATGAGCACAGGACACTGCTCTCCTTAGGAGAGAATCTTACACCAAAGCATCGCGTTGGCTTTCTTGCTAATTCCACAGCAGAAACAAATCGAGAAGCAGAATTGGAGAAAGGAATGGCCACTGGTGACAGCTTGGTCAGTGAGGACTTCATAGAGGAGGCAGAGTTGAGCTAAACCATAAAGGACGCTACTTATTTAGAATCGCCAAGGGCTCTATGCATGTTATGCCATTCTGTCTTCCAGCATGTCCATGCAGTTTCATAACCACAGAGAAGTTAAGAGACTTTTTAAGGGTCCCAGAGCTAGCAGGAAGTGGAGCCGAGCCAAAATTTCAACTCAGGGGCTTCTCATTCCTTTGCTATTAGCTTTCTGAATTTGAATGGCTTGGGTAGGTCAGGAGCTGACATTATTGCTTTGAAGATATCAGAAGCTCTATTCCCACTCCATGTCAATCCACCTCATTAATACTCAGGTCACTTTCAGGGCTGTTGCCCTTCACTTCTGCATCTTGTGGTCCTAAAGCTAATAAGGAGCTAAACAAATTTCAGTAGTTTGTATAGCAGTGTGCCAGTAGGCTTGGGAAAAGAATTTATATGATGCCCACACAACTTCCAGTCTGAACTACGTCAAACTCTTATCACTTTATTTCATATTTAATGACTCTCTGAAATGCAAGTTCTGTGGTTTCAAATATTTACCACCAGGCAGAAACAATTTTTTTTTTTTTCTTTCCATTTGCCTCCTCTCTCTGAACAATGGCAGTGGCTCACCATGACATTAAAGGATCACATACTCCATGGCGTACTCACCACATTAAAGGCCGGTATAAACAGCAGATTTTAATTAGAGTTTGGAAAGAATATTTTTGTTTAAGTAAAATAAAAACACAGGTGGTATAGTGAGTTCACTCTGAGTCTAAACCCCAAAGTGCTATTTAAAGAGCAAAGTGGTTAAAAGATTTCATTTTTCTGGTCAGCTCTACCCCAGGTAGAAATAACAACCCTACCACTGCTGACAGCGTGGGGTGGTCACGTGCACCTGGCTCTGGGCCAGCCGCGCTACGCTTCAATATTCTCCAACTGTAGACAAGGCTCTCCAGTAAAATGCCAGGCACTCTGCAAGCATAATACTGCTCATGCCTTAATTTTTCCTTAGCTATCTTAAAATTTTTAGGACCGTGATGTTTCTTGGGCCCTACCTACTGCAACCTCGCCCTGTCCCCAACCATAACCACCATTAGACGAATATCATCTTCTTTTTGAGTATCTCTCGTTCGAGCCTGTTCTATCACCTTATGTTTGTGCTTTTTTTCTATTGGTTAGAAAGACAACCAAAGACAGTTATCTCTGAAGCCCGCATCTGGCTATGCAGTCATCCCGAATGCAAACTAGTGACTGATTTGTGGTCAACCACTCCTTTGTGGAGCATCACTAAATACCTAATTTGCTCTCAGTTTAAAGGCTGGTTGGACAACTAATACATGATGAGTAAAACTCTAGGCTGAAGTGACATTTTACTTACAAGGTCCTTGGGACTCTATCAAGGGCTGGTGTTTGTCAACGACAGGCTCAAATTAACAAGCACACAGACATTAGTACTGGGATTCTTAGGTTCAAATACCAATTTAACCACTTTCGAGTTATGGGACCTGACAAAAGCTACTTAACCCTCTGTAGAATGGAAGTAATGGTACAGTTTCTAAGCCAGATAAGTACTTTGAGGACTTGACATATTAACATAGACTCAGCCTTTCCAGCAGAGGCTGGCAGGTAGTTAGCACTATAGTAGTATCTTCTATTAGTATTTTGATGATATGTGCCAAAGGTCAAGGGCCTGTGTTCTATTAAGTACTTAGCACACATCATCTCATTTACTCTCCAGTCGGCTCTGGAGAGCTGTGTATTTGAGAAAACAGATCCCAGCGCTTTATAGCTCAGAGTTTAACGGCTAAAATTGAGAAGACTGTCTGACTCCTAAATTCATAATACTATAGTAGAATGAAAAGATTTAAGGCTACTTTTCTCATAGAATAAATGTAAATAAAGGGAAATATCTTCTAAATCGCATGCATCTACACACATCGTAATATACATTTGCATATAGACATACTTCCTATGCACAATAAATGTTTGCAAAAATATTTTTATTTAAATACGCCATCTCTTTTAAAAACATCAAGAGTAATTTCTACCTTAGGACGGATAGTAACTAGGCTTAGAAGCACATTTTGGTAGCATTGATCTTGTAGCCAGCATCTTTTCATTGCTCATTTATATGACTGTTTTTGGAAAGTTAAGGGTTTAGTTGCTTTAAGGTACTTTTATGTTTCCTTGGAATTATTGCTAGTATTTCTCAGAATACTCCCTCTGAAATTAAATGTGTGGCACATTATGGAGCTTGTTCGGGCTTCTTTGTGGGGTTTTTATCTCCTTTAACTTCCTTTTCTGGGTTATTGATTTCTTAGTGCATTTTACTGCAACATCACTAGCTTCTACATGGCACTGTTACAGGAGATTTTAAAAGATTTTAAATTAAAATAACAGTGAAAAAATGTGAGTGCAGAACCTGAGTCACCAAAGTATTTGTAGAAGTTCCAATACAGATAAATAATTGTGTAGGCCAAGCAATATCGATAAGGGTTGTTGTGTCTTTTAAAATAACTTTTGTGTATTTAACACTGTCTTATGACAATGTTAAAGCACAGTATACTATTCACTTACATTATAAGCTTGGAAATTATGCGATTCTTTACGAATTTTGACAATTTGGGAGCATCACATAATTTCAAATTGGGCACATAAATTATATCTTTACATTATATTATAGGAATATATTTCAAACTTATATAAGATGCTTGTATACAGTTTATGACTGGAGCAAAGAGCTTGCTCTTCTGTTTTCCCATATCCCCTCCCAGTTAGCGTGATGGTTCTCCTGCTGTGTTGCTCAGCGCACTGACGTCTTTTGAGTATTGTGACATTTAGGGTAAAATGTCCAGTTCAGCGCAAGGCATTTAGCACTTCTAGCTTTGGGCAAAAATACCTGTAACCCCAGAAACCGTGAAGCCCAAAATGTCTTCACATAGTTCGTAAAGCCTGGAGTGGAGTTGAAATCACTCCCTTTCGAAACCATTGGACGCCAAAGAGCTTTTTCTTTCTGGTAGCCCATTGAGCATCTTCCACAATTCCTATTTTCAGATTTCATTCTCGCTCCGGCTCACTCTGCCTTCCAGCATGATGAGGACAGGAGAGTCGAAGTGACAGGAAGCAAAAGGCAGTGGTTTTCATGCCCCAAGGATATTTAAAACATGCAATACCTGACAATTTAGTCAGGGACACTGACCTCATTTCCCTTAGGTTGTCAAATAAAAAATGACAGCAGCCAGCACAACAATAGCTGTCCCACATGAATGAATAAAAATTATACCAATTTTTTTGTCAGATTGGCCAAAAATATAACATTTTTTGGTGTGCCGCAGAATTTCAGTAGTTTATGTGTGCCATGAGATAAAAAAGCTTGAAAATTGCTGGTACAGGGATAAATCCTAGGACCTAGAAAGGAATTCAGAGAGGAGCCTGGAGGACAGATGGAACCACGTGGGTACTAACAGAGAGTAGGATCTGAGCTGTTTAAATGGAGCATTGTCTGCATACCAGGCATTGCCTCAAAAGCCTGTGTGACTTACTCTGTGCCATTAAGCGCACAACAACCCTGGGTGGTGAATGCAAGTGATGCCCTAATTATATAGATCAGGAAATAATTACAGAGCGTTTGCTGTGAGCTCCTCATTGCTCAGTTTTGTTAATTTAAGAGAGAAAGCAGAGAATTAAGTTGCAAAAAAGGAAATTTGTTACAGGACAAAAGAGAAAAAGCATGGGTTTGATTCTGTTTCTACTACTGTCCTGCTTTGTGGTCTCGGGAAAGATTCTTAAACTCTCTGAGCCTCAGGCTTTTTGTTTGTTTGTTTATTATACACACTTCCTAGAGTCACTTAAAGATAATACTGTAATTTCCATTTTTCAGAGAAGAAAACCGAACCTCACTTTTATTGTTTAAGCTATTTTGATATCATAAAAACAGCAAGGTCAGGAAGAAATGAGAAATTTTGTTTATCTTTTGCAGTATAGTTTAGTGTATTAATAAAAAATATAATTTATTGAGCTCTTACCCTGTGCCAGGCACAGTTCTAAGTGCTTTATAAGCTTACTATTTTTAATTTGTTGTCTTTTTAAAAAGGAAATTTATTGCTTGATTTTAGAAAGCAAGAGGAAGGGAGAGAGCTACCAGGAGAGAGAGATTGATTTGCTGTTCCACTTATTTTTTTAATATGTCTTTATTTATTTCAGAGAAGAAGGGAGAGGGAGAGAGAGATAGAAACTTCAATACTGAAAGAGAATCATTGATCGGCTGCCCCCTGCACGCCCCCCTACCAGGGATCTAGCCTGCAACCGGGCATGTGCCCTGACTGGGAAGAGAACCCAGTCATAGGTGGCTGCTCAACCACTGAGCCATGCTGGCCAAGCTGATCCACTTATTATGCATTCGCTGGTTGGTGGTTGTATGTGTCCTGACCTGGGATGAACCCTGCAACCGTGGTGAATCTGGACAGTGCTCTAACAGACTGAGCTGCCGGGCCAGGGCCTACAAGCTTACTGTTTTAATTCTCTCAGCAACTACAGGTAAATTGCTAAGAAAAATTTAACCAAAAGGGACTTTCAAAAACAGGGATAGAGATTTGCTCAGACTAGTCAATTACATGTAAATACAAAAACTATCTTTGCTAACAAGCCTAAAACCATCACTAGGATTCAGGTAAAATACATGGCAGGTTTTTGGTTTGACGTTTCAAAACTCTGTCTGGATGTAGTTATGATGATTTTTATGCTACAGTAAATGGCTTCCACATTTGCTCATGTATGTATAATTTATTTAGATGGTGTCAGAATTTTTATACACTTTTCTCAAATTCAGCTTTTCCCAGTAAAACAGTAACTAGTGATAAAATCTTTGGTCAGGTTGAAACTCTCCACATGATAAGGATTCACAGTAGTGTCATTGTGAAGAGCTATCACTGCTCATGAGAGTAAAGATTGTCTTGCCCCCGGCCGGGCGTGGCTCAGCGGTTGAGCATCGACCTAGGATCCAGGCGATCGGGGTTCGATTCCCGGTCAGGGCACATGCCCGGGCTGCGGGCTACAGCCGATCAATGACTCTCTCGTCATTGATGTTTCTATCTCTCTCTCTCCCTCTCCTTTCCTCTCTGAAATCAATAAAGATATGTTTAAAAAAAAAAAAAAAAAAAAGATTGTCTTGCTGCCCTGGCCCATATGACTCTGTTGGTTGGGAGTCGTCCCATGCCCCGAAAGGTCACTAGTGCAATTACCAGTCAGGGCTCAGTCCCCTGTAGGGGGCGTGCAGGAGGCAGCCGATTGATGTCTCTCTCACATTGGTGTTTCTCTCTCTACCTCTCCCTTTTTTCCTCTAATATATATATGTAAAAAAGTATATAAGGTAAGTTGATAGTTCTCTAACAGTTGTATCTAGATTGAAATATGATTTTATAATGGGCTTAAATATAAGGATCTGCAAGGCTAATGTGAAGACCTGAATACCTCCCAAACACTGCTATGGAAAAGTAGTGTGATGGAAAACCAATGTGTTTATCTATCATAAGATTCAGCCCTTCAAAGCTATTTAAACTCATAGTTTATATTATTGAACTTACTTAGCATTCATGTACTGAATATTCATGTAACTGAATAAGTTCCTGTATTATATATGATTTAATTGCTCTATTATTCCATTAGCTGTATTTGCATAACTGTTTTTACTGTTTATAAAACACATATACATGTAAGCATGTATGTGTCTGTGTATATATATATCTATATATTTTTAAAAAATAAATAAATAAAAATAGCTTTAAGATGAAATATCCCTCCTAAAATATATATGTGTATATATATATATATATATATATATATATATATATATACACATAAACATATATATAATCTTATCAGTTGCTTATACCGGTCTCATATTGTAAATATTAATATAGTTAACATCATCTGCTTTTTCAAGATGAGGAAACTGAAGTTTAGAAAGGAGTTTCCAGGGGCAACAAAACATAGTCATAAAATTAGTATCTTTATGGTTCAATTTCTTGTAGGCTACATGGAAAAAATCAAATATGGCATTCTTATTTTATATAAATGTTTATTCTTCCAAAAAGAGTTTTACAGCAATAAAGGTATGAACTTTGGAATCAAGCCGGCTAGTGCTTACGTCATGGATGTGTTACTGCCCGTGGTACCTACAATGTTACCAGGCCACTGAGGGTGGAGGAATGCTCCTGGCTCTTCCCTACTGAGGCCATTAAAATGGATGAGACTGGTAATAATAGTAATAGTAATATCAAAAAGAGACACGCTATCTTAGAAAACTAATGTTAACAAAACACTCAAGATGAACTAAGTAAGTTTTCATATGTTACCTCTAATGATCACAAAACCCTCATAATGAGGTATTGCTGTTATTATTATTAATGGAAATGTAAGTTCATAAAGTTGGTACAATACGACCAAAGTCACACAGCAAATTAGGCCACGTGAATAGCTCTTCCTTCATCATCCACACGTCTTCCTCCTGTGATGAAACTAACATTTTTCATCAAGGAGAAAACTCCCTCATGAAGTATTTTGTTTTCTCTGTAAGACAAAATTCATGGAAACTGTACAGACTGAAAACCACAAATTATATATTTTCTAATTCTCTTTTTAAAAGGTATGGGGAAACACTTTATTTTCAAGACAAATGCTACACAAAATTAAGTAGAATGAGTTCTCCTACAGTGAATTTTCTTATTTTCTCTTCTTTTTTAAAAAATATATCTTTATTGACTTCAGAGAGAGGAAGGGAGAGGGATAGAGAGAGACAGAAACATCAATGATGAGAGCTATTGATCCAGCCAGCAACCCGGGCATGTGCCCTGACCGGGAATCGAACCCCGATCACCTGGACCCTAAGTCAATGCTCAACCACTAAGCCACACCCAGCTGGGCATACAGTGAATTTTCAAAGAGAAATAGAATAATTGGAATTTGATTAATAAGAAAACATTATTTGAATTACACAGATGACTACTAGTTGCTCTATAGTTAAGATCTGTATCCAGGGAATATAAGAATAGTAATTTTATTTTCCCATGAGGAAAACATAGGAACACAGAGGTGTTTTTCAGCTTATTATTGTGTTAGCATTTCTTTTTTCTTTTCTTTTTTCATATTTAAGCCTTTAATACAGTTTTACTTTTGCTTTATCTTTGGTGATTATGAACAATGCAAAAATTAAAATTAGGAGGTCAATGCCAGCCGGTGTGGCTCAGTGGTTGAGCATTGCCCTATAAACCAGGAGATCATGGTTTGATTCCCAGTCAGGGCACACGCGCGGATTTCTGGCCTGGCCCCCAGTAGGGACATGCAGGAGGCAGTCCTTCAATGATTCTCTCTCATCATTGATGTTTCTCTCTCTCTCCCTCTCTCTTCCTCTCTCTGAAATAAAAAAGTAGGTCCAGATAAAAGTAGAAACTAAGACTATCTGAAAAACTGAAAGACAAAGGAAAGAACCTTATTTATTTATTGGATGAATTTTGCTTAAATCATTATCTTCCTATACCATAATATAATACAGTTAAAGATGTGACACATGCCTTTGTTATTAAGAACCTAAAACTTCCTAAGCAATTTATTTCATTCTCTCTTAAAATTGATTTTCTCTCATGCAATCTTGCTTAGAAGTAAAGCTAACTTGTTATGAAAGAACAAACTTCATGACAAAAAAATATAAAATGTCTAATGTGCATGCTTATATGTAGCTCATTTTCTTGATGTTGTTTTTTCTTCAATTTTTCATGAACATATTATTTTAAAATCTTTGAAAATATAACAACAGTCAGATGGGAAACTGAGTTTGGATATGAGTCCCATGCAAGCTTTCAGCACGCTATACCCTATCCATACTGGCTCGCCATGGCCCATAGGGTTACTTTTCTTTTGCCTTCTTAATATCTTTTTAAAAAGTTGTTTCAGACTGAGTTTCTAAAATTGCTCTCTAAACCCCTGATGCCATATTTATCCATCATCTGCAGCAAAAACAATGCTTCTTTCTCAAACACAAAGCAGCTATATTTTATCTTTAGGATGGAAGCATTGATATTCTATTCAACTTTAATAGTTGTGTGCTTTTTTTAAATAAGAAGAAATGGAAAATACCTTTGCTATTAGTCAAGGCTTTCCAGAGAAACACTGAACACAGGATATGTATTTATAGATTCAATATAAGGAATTGGCTCACACAATTATGGAGGCTGACAGGCTCCAAGATTTGCAGTCAGCAAGCTATAGATTAGGAGAGGTGATGGTGCAGTTCAGGTTTCAAGGCTGGTAGGCTCCAGACCCAGGAAGGGCTGATGTTTCAGTTCCAGTCCAAAGGCAGAGAAAAAAAACAACTGATGTCCAAGCTTGAACGCAGTTTGTCAGGAGAAATGTTCTCTGACTTGCAGGAGGTCAACCTTTTGGCTCTATTCTGTTTTTCACCTGATTAATGAGGCCCACCCACATTAGGAAGGGCAATTGGCTTTCCTCAGCCTGCAGATTCAAAAGTTAATTTCATTGTGAATTCCATGATGATGCTTCATCAGCACCAATGACCTATTCTCCTCCCACTCCCAATAGTTTATCTGATACAGTGATGTAGACAGATACACTGATTTTAATACGGACTTCACTAGGTACCACTGACCCATTGATTAATCTTTGTAAGCCTCGTTTGCTTGTCTGGGAAATGGGATATTAATTATATCTATCTCAAGAATTGTTGTGAGGATTAAGTGACAATTGCAGCATCCACCCCTCCATCATCATCACGACCATGCACAAATTCTCTCAATCCTTTCACCTTACTTTTAAAAATCTCTTTTTATTGGAAAATATCAATCTGTTCTTCTATGACATATTGCTGTTTAACAAATCACCTCAAAATTTAGGAGCTTAAACCAACAATTGATTATTACTTCTCACGGTTTTGTGGATTAGCTAAGGCTCAGTTTTATAGTTCTGCTTCACGTGGTGCTGGTTCAGGTTGCTTCTGCAGCTTCCTTCAAGTGGGGATCCCCTGGGGGTTGGAAGGTGAAAGACCAACTTACTGGCCTCTCAGCTGGTAGTAGCTACACTGGTGATGCTTCAGTTCCCCTTTATGTTACCATTCTTCCTCCAGAAGTCTAGACCTGCTTCTGGTTTAAAGCCTGGCAGCTGGGCTCCTAGAGAGCAAAGGAAGGACTTTAATAATATATAGGTCACTGGCCCACAGAGTAGTAGTAAAGGTACCCCCACCCCCGGATTAACATGTGCTACCATTCAAAGCCATAAATGCTGGTGATGAAATTTTCAGTTTAGATTAATGTTGCTGTCTCTGAAAGAATGGTAAGCAACTCAACCATTAGCCATTGAGTCCAAGAAGGCCTTCATCAGGCCTGCCTCCTATCCAGGCATTCAAGGTCCACAGAGTTTGCCAAGTCACAAGGGTGTGCAGAATAAATTAAAGTTAATATATTGTCCAAAAGAGACCATATGTTTGAACAGACTGCATTTGCCTTGTTGGAGGAATGTAAAGTAATAAGACAAATCATGTCTAACTTGTCATAAAAGTGAATTAGGACCGGAAGGAAAATGGAAATTTTAGTCAAGAGAGCTAGGAATCTTAACAGATATTTTCCTGAAATTAGCAGAAATAAGAGTGATGGCCAAAACACTGCTAATCATTCATTTTCCCCACTTAAGAGATAGAGATTAAAAATCTTGAATGTAAGAAAATGGGTATTTTCTAGTTTTCTTATAACCGTATCATGTGAAAAATTTATATAAAGCCTGATATTAATATCCAACTAGCCTACATTCTAGGATCTAAGTCAGTGATTTTTCAACTGGCGTGCCACAGGAATTTTTAAAATATGCAATACCTGACTATTAAGTCAAGGGCACTGACAACAGCCAACACAATAATAGCCATCTGGTGTGAATGCCTTGTCTTGAACCATAAATATATAGGTCATGTAACAGAGCCACACTTACCATTCATGTTCCATAATATGGTTGCATCTGATTTGTTAATTCTTGGCACCAGAAATCCTTATAGACAAATATAGGCACCTGATTTTTTTAAAAAGTCACTTTGGAGCAAAAAGGGTAGGTTATTTTTATTATTGTTGTTATTATTATTTTGAAAATCAATCAAAATTATACCTATTTTTTTGTAAGATCAGGAACAAATACATTTTTTGGTGTGCTGCAGAATTTTAGTAATTATTTTATGGGTGCCATGAAATGAAAAAGGTTGAACATTGCCGATCTAGGTGAAAAACATTTATTTGCAAGCAAAAAAAAGTATTCTACATTAAATTTTTCGTATTTGTTGAACCTCTATTGTGTGCCTAGTAATAAAACAGGAAACATCCTGTTTCAGAGAGCTTACGTTCTTGTGTGGAGAGAGACAATGAGGATATGAAATGTTAAAATATAGATCAGGGTAGAATGTGATTAGTTCTCTGAAGAAAACTAAGGCAGGCTACTGGAGAGGAATTGCTAAAGGAGGCTGCAACTAGGTTGGTCGGGAAAGGCCTCCGTGAAAATGAGGAGGTGAAGGTATGAACTATATAGAGATCTGAGGGAATGTTCTAAAAGAGAGAAAAGCAAGGGAAAAGATGATCACAATAATGCGGGAGAGAGTTGTTTGTATTTAGGAAATGGTGGAAGCAGGAAGTGTTGAAAAGTGACTGTATTCTGGACATACAGTATTTTAAATGCAGAGTTACAAGATTTGTAGATGAATTAAATGTAAATATTAAAAGAGGAGCATCATGCATGAACCCAAGTTTTGGCCTATGGTTTAACCATTAATTAAAATGAGAAAGAACTGAACCAGTGCACAGGAAGAAAAATATAGGAACTCAGTTGTACACATTTGGTGTCAAATGCCTAGATATTAGGTATTTACATGGAGAACTTTTAGTAAGTTCTTTCATGAAAGTAAGAACTTTCATGCAGTTGTCTGCATGAATTAGAATTCAGGAGCGTTCTGGGATGAATAGATGATAGAAAAGTAAGTAGGTAGGTAGGAAGGTGGGTACATAGGTAGATATAAATAGACAGATAGATGGTATTAATACCATGAAACTAGATGTTATCGCCACGGAGCATGCATCGACTTTAATGTGCATATAATAAAAGATCAAGCCCTGAGGAACTAATTACCAGGAGCATAGGTCCTGAAAAGCCAATATAGAGTTCTGCTTTATCAAATGCTTTTGATAAGTGAGATAAGATGAATATTATAACCTGATCACCAACTTAAACAGATGATCTTGGAGGAATATCTTTGGAGAAATGGTGGGAGCAAAACCTGTTTGCAGTGGTTTCAAGAGAGATTGGGAAAGGCAAGTTGGAAATATCAGTATAATTAACTCTTTAGAATTTGTACTGCAAAAAGGAGAAAAATGAGGCAATGGATGGATGGTAAGTCAAGATAAGAAAGATTTCTTAGGATGGCAGAATTTACAGTATGTTTGGATATAAATAATGTAGCAGGAGAGAATTTATGATGTGGGAGAAAGCGGTGAATTACTGGAGTCACATATTTCTGTTTGTGATAGGGAGTTAGTCTTGTGTGAAAGTGAATGTAATTAATCTCTGGTCACGGCTGTGAGGGAGAGTGTCTGGCAGAGGCAGGTTGATGGTAGATGTGGTGGAGGGAGATTGTAGATGTTATCTTTTGATTCGTATAGTTGTCTAAATGACAGTAGAACAAGATCATGTGAGTGATGATGGGGAGGAGGTACTAGAGTTTTGAGAAGGTGGGAAATAGTATTTAAAAGATCTGAAGAAGGAATAGACTTTGGAAATAGAGGATGATTGCTGGACAGCAATAGGGTCAAGATCAAGGATTATGAATGTAGATCTTGAGCAGTTATTATGCTCCTATATTTTCTTCAGTTGTGTTCATCCACCTGCATCAGGACAGGGTAGGTATTAATTAGAGTTAACCCAGGTGATTGCCCTACCAACAAGAGAGTGATGGTATGAGGACATTGTGTGTTTATGAAAAGAAATTGTAATGAACAATATTGGACTCTGAAAGTGTCTTTTTAAGCTTCTGTTTTTATCAGAATAACTAAACTTAGATCTAATTTGCTGGCCCCTCTAGGCCAAGATACACTATATCTAACAATTCTTCTGAAGTGGGAAAGTCTACAGCATATCCCCAGGTAAACGGTACGGAAGTGGGTTCTAATAGATGTCCATTCTTGGGAGCAGAAGTAAGTAAAAGTTAAGATACCCTAAGGGTTCAGTTACTATTTAGAATATTACTAAGTTAAATTCAATTTTTGATGTTCCATGAAAAGAATAATCAGTATTCCTGGAAGAGACAGGATATTGGAAGACCTCACCTTAGCTGTTTATTCTGTCATAAGCCTTTTCCCAGAGATGACCAAGGCCCCTATCTTAGAGGTAATAAGAACGTCCTTCTCATAGACCTCCTCTTTCTAGAGAGATCTATGTTACTCAATATAATTCCTGACAAGGTAAAAGAGCTCCCCAGCAGACACACAGAGAGGCAAGGCCATCTCAATTTGTTCTTGGAACAATCAGCCTTGAAAATCCAACAGTTAGGAAACATGTAAAAATCTGCAGTCAGGAAATACATTAGATAAAAATTTCCCATAGGCACTAGATGATAGAGGGTGTTAGGGAAGATCACAGCTCCAGTAAATTAAGTATACGATCTAAAGGGAATGGCACTGGGGAGTTAGGTTCAAGTCATCTGAAGACGTGCTTTGCATATATGTGGGAGATCTATTGTTATAGTTGTGGGATACATAAAGGTCACTTCAGGGCTGGCTTGGGTGAATTGTGTAATGGTTCTACTGTGGTGTGACTTGCTCTACTAGTCTTACAATTCCCAGTGCCTGGCCTCTTGCTGGCCATTGTAAAGTACAACTTAGGATAAAAATAAGTGGAAAGCTAATGTGAGGAAAATAATACCAAACAAGTAAACATTCAAAGGCTATGAAGGTATTTAGTGTGCCCTTGCATTGTTGGTTGAGATACCCCTTGTCGAAGCGTTGGCGTCCTCATGGTTAGTGACCCACTACGGCTCCAGTATGGATCAGAATAGCATGACGCACTCCTCTCATGACTGCTTGCCTCTATTCTTACCCTTGCAGATGGGAACCACCTCTGCCAGGATCCCCAGAGTCAGAAAGCATGAAATAGGGTGTAGGTTAAGATTGGATCAATTCTAAAACCATGGACAAAACTGCCTCCTGCTTTGTACTTAGGTATTGCATGCCATCAAATCTTCAAAAAACATTCACAGCTATACAAAAACATTAGAGTTGGAGAGATAGTAATTATCCAGTCCAATGCTTCCTTTACAGAAGAAGAAACAGGGACCAAAGAACTGAACTTTCTTAAGTTCTCATAACTACAAGTTCCCTGATGTAGTCTCTGTATCAGAACCAGATTCATACCACTGCTTGTTCCATTGCGAATGATAATCATTTTATCAGCTATTATAAAGCTATCATAAAGTCCCATTTATTTTCCAAAATCTCCTATAAAAAGGACATCAAATATAGAAGTAGAGACGTGGATTTCACAATTGGAAACAGCTCAAATGTCCAGTTGTTAGTGATTGGTTTCTGCATTTAACTAATAGAATACTAAAATATCATTAAAAATAATATTGCAAATGAATTTAATCACTCAAGATTACTGCTAATTGAAAACCAATGCATTCAGATAACAAAGTAATAAATACAATATGATATTAACTTGCCACATAAATGGGTACATAGTGGAACCAGGTACCCAGGTGTTAACAGTGGATTTACCTGGGATCTTTTGCCTTCTTCCTATGCCATTTTATGCCCTCCCCCATTTTCATAATGAACGTGCTTTGCTTAACTTATTAGTCATACGCTACTTGTGAAACTTAATTTTTGAAGTGTAATTATGGCAGATACTGTAAGTTCTTCTTTTATTTTTACTGTAAGAGCTATTTGCGGATTCAATATTGAGTATCTCTCAAGCCAGATATGTATTTCCTAAATCTGAAAACATGAAAGCAGTCATTTCCTTTCTTGGCTTTCTGCCAAAAACCTCCACTGATCAGGTCAAGGGAGGTAAAACACACTTGTAGAATCAGGATTTGACTTTCAAAGGTGAGATTCAAAGCCCGTGAATACATGATGGTCAAAAAGTGATAAAGGAAAAACAGACCTCCTGATACATGACTATCTAATTTTGGAAGATGCTACAATCACTACATAATACTCATCCAAAATAGCAGAAAATTGCCAAAGAAAAACCTAATATATGAAAATCACCTAAATCGCCCCAAAAAACTATATAAAATACCTAATATAAAAATCAAAGCTTTTGATTCCTAATAATACAATGGAAAATAACAGATATACCATAAAAGCAGCAATGATAAAATGTAATTCTTAACCTATTAAAAATGCAGTGCCGACCTAGAGTGAGAAGAAATTAATTGGTGGGGGGAAAAGTGATCTCCCTCAGGTCTTATTCCCCGAGTAAGGTTTTAGCTATGAAACATAAAGAGCGACTGCATCTAGCCAAAGGCCCCATAAGCCATGAAAATCATTTGAATAGGAAATGTGCAAACATAAAATTCACCAAGCATTTATGTTAGCCTTTGCACCCTCAATTGTAATTCAGCTTGTGTTAGTAAAATCCATAAATACAAATTTATGCTTTACAGTGTCTTTGAAGTAAAATTCTAAAGCACCTAAACAAATATACTCAGATAAAAAAAGTCTTTAATTCCCAGCGAAGTATTATATATTAACTATCGATATTCAGCAAGTCACATAGCCTCATAAAATGTCCACATTTACGAAGACACACAGATAGTACACTCAAAAACACTTACAGTCTTGCGAATATTACACTGTGACAGTCTTATTCCTTCATTCAGCAAATACTTATTAGGTTTTTATCATGTGCTAGGTATTATTCTAGGCACTGGGAAAACAATGGTACACAAGGCATTTTTGTCCTCATGGAAATTCTTTGAAAGACATACATCATTAAGTGAAGAGTTATCATACTTGTTTATTGAACTATAATTGAGACCATATCTATTGTATCTAACAACAATCCTATATAGTGTATGGTTAAAAAGTAATAATGCAGATACAACTGTTTACCTGGAAAAATTGAATTCTAATTCTAATTGTGCTGATCTTGGAACACCCTTCAGAATATATGAACACTCCAGTACACACCAAAGGCTTGTACATGATTTTATAATTGGCATGACTTTAAGCAGTAAATGAAAATGTTAAATGTGACACTACTGGTGTGAAAAGTCTCTGAATGGTATACATGAAATATTCATGGTGTGGCTGAGATGAGAAGCCTCTATTTTGTTATTTTTCTAATAGAGAATTCATTTCTGGACAAATAAAAATTTTAAATTACCAAATCTATTTTTAAAGTGGGCGGACCATTTCTTATCAATAAAGTGTGAGAATGCCAGTTGATCCGCTTACTTCCAACATTTGTAGTTATTGTTGGGGGGTGTATAGTACTCCATTGTATACAGACTTTACATCTTCTTGATCCAATCATCCCTTGAAGAACATTTAGTTTTCTCCATGTATTGGCTACCATGAATAATGCTGCAGTTTATATAGGGGTACATACATATTTATGAATGGATGTTTTCAAATTTGGGGGTAGATACCCAGAAGAGGGATTGCTCGGTCGTACGGTAGCTCTATTCTTAATTTTATCAAGAACCTTCATACTGTTTTCCTTTGCGGCTCAACCAATTTGTATTCCCATCAGTAGTGTAAGTGGGTCCTTTTTAAGCCTCCCTATTAGTGGTGGTTGCTACAGCAGCTTTAAGAAACCAGAACATACAGATATGTGATATCTTCTCTCAGTAATTGAACTGAAGGGCAGAACTGCTGGGTTATAAGTTCTACGCATCTACAAATTATTAGACATCATGATACTTTTTTTTTCATACTTCTGTTTTTGTATCAACACACTTTAATTTTTGTAAGTCTGATGAAAGAGTATTTCATTGTTTTTATTCACCTTTCTATGATTATCAGTGAGGTTGTGTTCCTTTACATAATGTTTTATTCATCCAATTCTATTATTTTGTGAATTATTTACTTATATGATTTACCTATTTTGAGTTTGTGTGTGGGGTATAGTTTGTCTTTAAAAAAATAACATGTAGGTTGGTATAATGTTTTCTGGACACTAAATCTTTGTCTATACTTAGCAAATATTTCCTCATAGCCTATGATATCTTTTAAATGTGTGTATGTTGTCTTTTGAGTGGAAGTTATTTATTTTATTTATCAGTATAATTTTAATGTGTCGTTCTTAGTTTTTGTGAAACAATTTATTCTACTACTATCATAAAGCCATTTTCCTACATGTTATTCTTACAGTTTGATAATTTCATTTTAATATTCATGCTTATAATACATGTAGAAATTATTTTATTTCATGGTATGACACAGAGCTCTACTTTCCCTAACAGAAAGCAATGTTCCTTTCACCATTTAGTGTCAATATAGCTGTTCCCCATTTGGTTGTAATGCAGCTTCTGCCCTAGAAATACTTTGTGTGTGTGAGTGTGTGAGTGTGTGTGTGAATGTGTGATTTGACTCTACGGGCTTTCTATTCTGTCTATTATTGCCTCTATATCATGTGGTCTTAATTAACATGCCTTTAAAATAGTTTTGATATATGAGAGGGCCAATTGCCCAACTTTATTCTTAAAATATATGTTAGGTATTCTTAGTCCTTTATGGTTCCATAGTAATTTTAGGATGAACTTGTCAAGCACCACACTAAACCCTAGAAGGATTTCAATATAAATTGCATTGATTTTACAAATTAATATGGTATCACCTGCGTCTTTATGATGTTGGATCTTATTCAGAAACATTAATGCACCTTATCCTTTTTTTTCTTAATTTGGGTTAATAAATTTTAAAATTTATTTGTAATACTTTTACACTCTTAATTTTTTAGATTTACTTACATGCTGTATAATAGTTCTTGTTATTATGTGTTGTAATTTATTTCTATTTTCATTAGCTATTTATGGTGTATGAGAACACTCTGATTTTTATACTGATTTGTTCCCAGCATTTTTATTGTCTTATTACTTTTAATAATTTATAGATATTCTTGGATTTTTTATGAATTAAATCCTATTTCTTGAAAATAAGTAGCAATTGTGTCTTTTTTTCCCCCAATTGTTATATAAACTGTCTCATTGTTTAGGGGGTTCTGATAGTATGTTCAGTAGTAAGGATGATGGTGAACATACTTGCTTTTTTGCACAAATTTAGAAGAACTTCTATTATATCTTATTTAAGCTTGATATTTCTAAAGACTCACTGAACACCTTTAACAAGGTAAAGACATTTCTTTTTATTTTCAGTTTGCTAAAGTTTTGTTGTTTTAATCTTCACCTGAGGATATGTTTTTATTGATTTTTGGAGAAAGAGGAAGGGGGGTAGAGAGAGAGAGAGAAGGAGAGAGGGAGGGAGGGAGAGAAACACAGTGATGTGAGAAACAGTAATTGGTTGCCGCCCAAAGCGCCCCAGCCAGGGATGGAACACAGCCTAGGGGTGTACCCTGACCAGGAATCAAACCCACAGCCTTTTGGTGCGTGGGACAGTGCTCCAACCAGCTGAGCCACCCGGCCAGAGCAGTTTGCTAAATTTTTCATGATTAAGTAGTGATGAACTTTATAAAATGTTTTCAAATAATGGACAATGAATAATCATGCAAACCATACCTGATAACTTATAAATACTGTCGCTAGCAGGTGACAAGTTGTCCTCCATAATAAAGTGTGTTTCTGACATGTATTCACTTAATCTTTTTTACATTAAGCTTTGAATTTCTTCAAATGTGACATTAAACATGTCACCAATTTTAAACTTAATACAGTACATGAAGTGTTTATAAGAACTGTATGTGTTTCTGAGTGTTTATGTACTTAATCAAAGTATTTTATGCTCTTTTGAGCAGATTATTTATTTAATCAAGGGCTTAAATGTTTTAGGAAGTGTAAAATGGCTGAACCATATGTAAGATTTCAGAGGTACCCTGGAAAAAAAGTGAAGGAAACATTAGAGGAGAGATGAAATAGATTATGAAACCAAAACGAACTTCTGTGGGATAAATACTGGCAGAAACCCCAAGAGAAGAAAGACTGTATATAAAAAACCACAAAACACAGACACTGTGATGTAAGATAAGCAAGATATTGAGGAACAGGAGTTAACACTTAAAATAAATGCAATAATATTTTTATTAACAGCTCTTAAGATTGACTAGAAGAGTGTAGGTTATGCTGAGCAGAGCCAGTTGCTGTATGTTTCACATCAAGCACTGGAATGTTTTGGAAGCTCTGGTATCCCACTTCATAAGTTTCCGAGCATTGCCTAGAGTGCCCCACTTTCCTTTCTAAATACATCTAGTTTTGTGAAGTCTGTTCATGTACTCAGCAGTCCTGGGGAAATCAAATTCAATGGTCACATGAGCATGAGAAACGCAAAGGGAGAGTGAATGAAGGGACAGCAGATAGCCTTCTGTAGCTCATAGTCACCCCAAGGCTCACTTATTAGAATGATGGGGGAAATCACTTTACTATTTAAATTGTCCTCTCTGTGTACGTGTCTCTGCCACCTCTTCAAGTCTAACTCGTCTCCTTCAAGCTCTTCCTTTGATTGCCTGTCTGCGACTCTCTCTCTCTCTGTTTCCAACTCTCTTCTACATGCATAGAAGTAAATGATAGAATGGACTGGACTTATTTATCTTAAGGAACAGACGGCCTAGCAAGAACAGAAGTTATTAAACGAATAACTTGGCCTAACCTAATTAAAATTATTCATTCAAAAGGAGTTATGTTCACCATACAAAAAGTAAAACTTAAGTTTTCTCATCTTTAACTAAGAAATAAGTTGAAAGAACCCCAAACTCATTCACTTGTAATTGATATAATTTACATAGCAATTATCTCAACAGTAACAGTTAAAAATATTTTCTCATTTACTGAACTTTTACCCTAAGAATTAAAAAGTAATTTAAAATTAAGCAAACTTGCATTTAATGAAAAAATTAGGTGCATAATAAAAAGGGGAAGTATAAAACTAAGAACTAACTTCATAAAATGTGGACAATATGAAAAATTTTACTACCATTAACAACATAAATGTTAGGCAAGCAAATGGACAGAAAGACAATATAATAAAGGTGTCATCTTTCTTCAAAATAATTTATATGGTCAATAAAATTGAAAAATGTTTTGTATTTTTAATGAACTTTGATAAATTAATTTTAAATCGAATTTGGACCTATAAATATGGAAGGAAATTAGGAAAACTATTAAAAAGACAAGCAACAAAAAGATTTGTCTGTTATAAAAACATGGATTAAAGCAACAAAAATTGAATAATGTATTAGCAGAAAAATATGTATTCAGCTTAATGGGACATGCAAGTAAAACATTGAATTATGAGAGAATGGGCTATATAGTAAAAATGACATTTAAATTAGTAAAAATAAAAATACAACGTGATAAATAGTATCTAGAAATGTGGCTAACCTTTTATTAAAAATCAAATTAAGTCCCTCACAGGCAGAATGAGCTCCTAATAAGTAAAAAGTTTTGCTTTACTGACTAGTTGTCTTTTTAGTGTAATGGGCTCTGTGAATTTTTGTATAGATTATAATTCCTTTTTTACCTTTGGCAATAAAAACCTCAGAGACAAACCAGCCTACCCTTAGAATGTACGCAGGAAATTCAGGTTTTCCATTTTTCTATTCGTATCATTCTTGTCTATTTTGTCTCAGCCCTTCTTTATTTACTTTTTTTTCTTTTTAAAATGTATCCTATATATGCATATATTGTCTAAGATAGAATAAGCTTATTAAGTCCCATTTATTGCAAGTGATATAAATGAACAAATAAACATAGGCAAAATAAAGTAGGTGTGTATTAAGTACCTACTAAATGTTATACATGCTTTATATTTACTTAATGCTTTAAAAAAAGAGAAAACCCTGAGATCTAAGATCTATATTATTACAACCATTTTATCGAATGAGGAGAAGGGTTCTCATAGATTTTAAGCAGCTTGTCCAAGAAGACAGAGCAGAAGGCTCTGCTGTGTGTGATTCCAAAAGGTCTCTAATTGTGAAAATTCTAAATGGGCCAACTCTTTACTATTACTTGAAGTTCATTATATTTGAAGGTCAGTAGTGGTTATAACCTCATGAGATGATAAATAGGAATGATGAGGCACCTTTCAACATGTTAGGTCAGATTTCTGTGTAGTCCATGCTATATTGTGTCTTTAAATTAAGGCCTCTTAATATCACATGCAACCCATCATTAGCTTTTCACAAAACCAAAGATCCTTGGGCACTGCTACCACATATTCCCAGTGCTTTGATCATTAAATTTCAAAGCCATGCCAAGTTTTCCTCCCATTGCATGGCATTCAGTTCTTAGTAGCTTTTAATTTTTGTCATTATGCAAATAAACAAATGCCTGGAACAAAAGAGCAAATCAAAGATGAAAGTTTGTTTATAAGAATGCCAAAACGATGTGTTTATCTCTGTTCCTATCACTCCCCTTCATTCTTCACAGGCAGAAACAATGACACTGAATAGGAGTAATTTAACCTGAGTATCAGAAATAACAAGCAGATAGATGGCTCTGCAGAGTACACATGCATAAATCTTAGGGAGTCTAACACTTGATTCATTTAAACCAAATTAATAGCAAGCATTCGCTGAGGTGACGGATGTCAGTTATATCACCGAACATTATATATGTTATCTCCTTCAATATTTTTTACAACAAAAGTGCAAAGCAGCTACTATTATTATGAACATCTTACAACTGAGGAAACAAAGGGAGAGATAAATTGTTACCTGTCCAAAATAATGCAGCTAGGAAATGGCCTCATCAGAACTCAAGCATAGACGTATCTGAATGTGTATCATTATGACATCCAAGTCATTTGTTTTCTGGAAAAGGCCTTATTATTCCTCTTGTAGGTAACCCAGAGGAAATATTATTGTCTCAAGATGGAGTGAAATAAATAATGTGCTTATCACCCACCTCTACTTTGCCATATTTTGTTTCAAATTTTCAATATTACTAGACTCTTCAGACTTACCCTGTTCCTCCATAGCATGGGAAACCTATCATTTCTTTCATTTTTCCCCCAAAGCACATGATTAAATTTGTGGGTTCTATAACTACTGATATATGTGGAGAGATTCAAATTTCTTTAGGTCCTTGATGTGCCAATTGAAATTCAAAACCTTCTTCATATGAAATAGTGAAATATCTAAAAATAATTACTCATTAAAGCAGAGATAATTTCTCATTTTTTGGACTTGTAATATTTTCAGTTAGTCAAATAAAAACTAATTGTGTGTTCACTGTAGTGGGCTCCATGGCTCTGTGGTTCTGTCCCTATCATCCATTTCATTCTGTTCACATTGTCTAGTTGCCCTGCTGTTGGGTGGGATTGACTATACTCCAAATCTAGCTGTGGACCTTCCCTGGTCTAAAACAATCAAGGTAATCCCATCTACATGCCCAGTGATTAGCTCAGGTTTCTTGAACTAAGACAATCAGCAACCTGTATGGTCTTTACCATAAAATTATGTTCAAGGGAATTCAAGCAACAGATGACAGAATATTTTTATTGGGTGGTCTTAGAAACATATTCTCTCTTTCTCTGCCTCTCTATCTTTGAAAACCCTTAGCACTGATTGCTGCTGTAATCATTCTACAAACACAAGGACAGAAAAATTGATTTTGAGCAATTGAGCAAAGAGGAAGAAAGACACTGGATCCTTGATGACATCCCTAAGTCAGCTGTATCTACTAATCATGTAGGTGGCCCTACCTCCAGAATCCCAGTTTGTAGAACCAATAAATTCTCTACTGTATATGTTAGTTTGAGGCAGGTCTT
The DNA here is from genome assembly GCF_964146895.1 of Miniopterus schreibersii. Taxonomy (NCBI): domain Eukaryota; kingdom Metazoa; phylum Chordata; class Mammalia; order Chiroptera; family Miniopteridae; genus Miniopterus; species Miniopterus schreibersii. The sequence goes on along the minus strand of NC_138101.1, from coordinate 9,448,844 downwards.
CACTCATATTCAAACAAAAGCATCTAATTTGTGCTTCTACCAAAGCTGATGGCTGTAGCATGGTTATGGAATTTAAGCTCAAATTTTGGCTCTGTTATTTCAAGATGTATGATCTTGAGAAAATGACTTAACTTCTCTGAGTTTTAGTTTAATTATCTATAAAGGAATGCTTACTCTGGGTATTGTGGGAATTAAACAAAATATCATATGTAAAAACCACTTGTACTGTACCAGTTGCACAATAAATGGATATCATATTTAATGGGGAAAGAAGCAATTTCATCTCCATTAATGTCTTCAAAGTAAGTTCATCTGGTTCCAAGCAGTTCAGTTTTCTGGCATTCCTTTTTGCACTACAAAGCCATATTTGGTTATAATTTTTCTTAGCTCATATTTTTGAGGACTAAGTTTGTTTTTCTTCCCCTAAAATATTATTCTTTTTGAGAGGAACTTGTTCTTTCCTGTGCTATAACTGCTCATGGCACTCAAAACAATGTTCTTTATAGAGTTGGAGACTTGATAAATCACTGTTTCTTTCACACATAAACATATAATGCGAGAATACTGCATTTTAGAGCGAAGCAAGCACTGAACAGACATTCAGGAAAGTACACTTGCCCAGAGGTGTTTATTAACCTCAAATTTAGTAACTATCATGCACATAAAATCCTATTTTTAAACTGAGATTTTTCTAAGCATTCCAAAATAATACAGAAAGAAAAAGAGGAAAGATAGGAAATATATTTTGAGCAATTACTATGTACTGGACACTGACATATTCTATAACATAATTTAATATTTATTAACTCTCAGAACAATTATTTAGTTCTTCATTTATACAACTATTTAACATATTCTTATTGAACCAAAGAGATTGTGCTATATGCTGATGAGTTTCTGTCTGTATGTTTTCATGTGATTTATATAAACAACTAATTATAAGAGATCATTAGACAAGTAAAAATTATTATTACTTTTCACATAAAGAGAAGTGAAATGATTTTCCTTAGGTAATATGAGTCATAAATAAAGAATTTAAATGCAGGGTATTGGAAGGATACAATGGAAAACAAGATGTAATCTTTTCCCTCAGTAGCATAAGATTTATGTTACTCAATACATACTTGATGGATATTTGTTGAATACATAAATGATTTGGAACCCAGGCCCATATTCCTCCAATTTCCATGCCATTTCACTATGCTAGGCTGCACTCAAATAATCCACATTTCAGCCATTATTATGATAATATTAATTAGTCTATCATAAATGAATTATACATTTTGGCATAGTCAAGTTCTATCCTAGTAATATATTCGTTTAAATGAAAACCCTTATTTTTAGCCCCTTGTATTTTAATATTGAATAAAAACCTATTTAATTTTATTTGAAATTTATTTAACTGTTTTGATTTGTTTCTGAAAGTATATCAGAATTTAACTTACATATTTTATATAAGAATAAATTAATGACCCAAGTCAAATAAAAAATAACATAAACCAAACATTAATCAAATCATAGTAAAAGAGTAAATCAGAGTTCTATCCTATCCCATCAGATCACTAGTAATTACTCTGGTTCAGATTAAGAATAATCAGTTATCCAAGAATTTTTGAGAAAAAATGAATTGAAAAAGTGATAGAAATGATCAGAGCAAACAACAAAATTACCATATCAGCCCATTGAATAGCGTGGAGTAATATGTGTTTTTCTAGAAGCAGCTTCAAAGGTTTTTATGCTTCTGCTACATTCTAATCTACTTCGATGTTTTTGGTTTTTGGGTTTTTTTTTGATCTGGCACCATTAATTTAGTTATATTTAAAGACAGTTAAGTCAGCTTCTTATTCTAGCATCCATTGGGTGCTTTAAGAGCCTGACAGTGCTCTGGATATCACATACGCATTTACAGATATACATGTGTATACATTCTTATGAGTATACATGCTATGGCTTTCCTTGGATTCCCAAATGAACCCATTAACAAAAATAGTTGAGAAATATCAATTTGCTTTCTTAGTTTATTCTTGCCTTCATCGAGCTTCAATTTTGGGCCACCAGTTCTTGTTGTAGGTTAAATTCGTAAACTCTGCAGCCAGACTGCCTATTCTATTGGCTCCAAAGCCTATTCCTACACTATCTGTAGTATGTTATTTGGTACCAGCTCTAGGCATGTTATTAAATAGAGATACTGATATTACCTATCTCACAAGATTTTTGAGATGATTAAAGGACGTAATGAAAATAAAGTGCCTAGAACTCTGTCAAGAATAAGGAGAGTATCAATGTCATAGTTAGTATATGTATTATAAAAGATTAAGAACGAATTATGTAGAGAAAGTATTATGTCATTGGTACTATTACTTCCAAGCTATACTCCCTAGAGCAGCGATTGTCAACCTTTTCATATCATGCCACATATAAACTATTACTAAAATTCTACGGCATACCATAAGATATATTTTTTGCTGAGCTGACAAAAAATAGGTATAATTTTGTTACATTCACACCGAATGGCTATTGTTGTGTTGGCTGTTGTCACTTTTTATTTGACAATCTAAGGGAAAAGAGGTCAGTGCCCCCCTGACTAAAGAGTTAGGTATTGCTGTTTAAAAATTCTTGTGGCACAACAGTTGTAAATCACTGCCCTAGAGCACTCACACTCAGAGGTGCTATATACTATGAGAACTGTGTTAAAAGGGCAAATAAGTTTGAGAGATAGTGCATATTTTTCTAAGTAAAGAATCATTATATATACTAGTTTCTTAAAGACAATAGAATTTCTTAAAGAAACATTTAAATTTATTTAACTATATATTTGTCACCACAGAACCAGTTTTTTTGAGAACATACCTATTATTTTCTTGTGGAGTTTGCAATTTAAGTAATGTTATTCCACTGGATGGTGGTCACTTCACTGCAGATAATGAGATGGTACCAAAACCTAGTTTCTTCTTCAATTAGTATCATATAAAGATGCACTTAGCCATAGTATTTGATATAGTAATTTTAAGTTGAATGGATCAACTTAAAGAGTATTTTATTCTTGGAAAGCTGGGAAAAGTAGAGCAGCCTCTCTCACACAGAAAATACCCACACAGAAAAATGCCATTTTGAAGTTGCCTGTAATTAGAATTCTGATCATACATTATTTGGGGAAAGAACAAAGAGTTAAAAGGACTTGAATGGCAATGTTGACATTTTCATAGAGTCACCATGGACGCTTCAACTGTAGAATCAGCCAGACATCAGATACTTATCAAAACTCAACCTCAAAATACATGGTTAGAATGTAAGTGGACAATGTTTTCTATTACATTATTTAATTCTGTCTTTAGAGATATTTATATTTGTTTTATGTTTTGTCATCAGAAGTGTATTTTGTGATTCCTAAAGATGTACAGGTTAATTATAAGGTATATGAAATAATTGTTTGAAACTTACCTGTGTTAGTTTCCAAGGGCTTCCCTAAAAAATTACCACAATTTGGTGGCTTAAAACAACAGAAATTTATTCTCTCATTCTTTGGGTGGCTGGAAGTCAAAATCGAAGGCTCTAGAAGGAATTATTCCTTGCTTCCTCCAGCTGCTGGTGGTCCTGAGCATTCTTTGCCTTGTGGGTCTATCACTCTAGTCTCCGCTTCATCTTCACTGGCCTTCATTTCTGTGTGTCTCTCTGTGTCCTGTCCTCCTCTTCATTTTTTCCCTTCCTTTCCTTCGAAGGACACCAGGCATTGGATTTAAGGCTCACTCTGAATCCGTGATGTTTTTATCCCGATATCCTTAATAATTACATCTTCAGAGAGATTACTTCTTTACAGAAAGTGAGAAGGAACGAGAACACTATTTAAGACACTATAATATCTTCTAGCAAAGATGTCTGATATTTAGAGATGCTTTATAACCTAACAATTAAGATTCTTAATTAGTCTTATATAGAGCTAAAATGGACATTGGTAGGCAAAAAGGTAGACATTTGAACTGGTCTTATTTACACTATGACAGAACATGGGGGAGGAGGAGGAGGAGGAGGAGGGAGAATAAGGAAGGGGAGGGGGGAGGAGGAGAATTGGGGTTGCACTGGAGAATTTGGAGAGTTTAGAAACCTTACCATCTTTTCTCCCCTCTTCCTTTACCCTAAGGACTCACAACAAGCTCACTTCACTAAATACATTTAAACTGAAGAGAAGAACATTTGTGAGACTGTGATGAGTCCAAAAATTTCATAGCCAGTCATGACACACATGAAGCCAAGAAATACCAAGAAAATTAATACAACATGGACAATCCCAATGACAGTCCAGAAAAGAGACAATCTTCAAAAGTCCATATGTTCGTCTTAGCTGAGAATACTACATTCTTTTTTATTAGAGTAAAAAATGGTTTTTATTATAAAATAAGTTGTCCTAAACAAATAAAGCCATCCCCTAGTTTCAAAACATGCCCTATATTCATAAATAAATGTGGCTTTAAACAATTTTTGAAGGTGTTGAAAGCGGAAGCTTATTTCTAATACATTAAAAATCATACTGAGTTTAAAATATCAAACAGGACCAAGCATTAGACAACAAGACTGGGTGGTCTTATAGCAAATACTTAGAGCCATTGTCTACAGATGAGGGATCATAGTCTTCATGCTCAGAGTGCCAAATACACTAGCCAAGTACATACAATTTTAATTTTGTATGAATCTATAGAGCAGTTTCTGTTTGAAATTATGTCGAAGTTACCAGACCTGGGTTTCCCCTTCCCACTGCAAAGAACTAGAAAACTGGAAAAATTATATGAGAAACTGCTTTCAGATAAAGAACAATAATCTACAGAAGACTGGCGCCACTGAAAGAAGGGGGACAGATAAGTAAGCTTGTCTTTTTCCCAGAGACATGTGCTCCATACTGTTGTGCGTAGAACGGAGAAACAGGCAGGTCATGGGAAGAAGCTTCACTGAGCTGAAGACAAGAGAGTTCAGAGACAAAACAGCTGGGGTTTGTGGGCCAGTATACTGACCAAAAAGGAGCCACTCAGAGAAAGAGTTCCAGAGATCTGCAGAGGCCCCTTGAGTCTCTGTCTGAATATTAAACTGCACACGAATAAAGAAAGTCCACAAGGCTGGGCAAAACTAACCAACCAACCAACCTATCAAGTGGCTATTAGCTGAAAAGTCTTCAGGATATATAAAGGGCTAGAAGACATTTGAATCCCAGCTAACCATAGTAGAGAGACTACACTTAAATTTGGATAATTCAGTAGAGATCCCAGAGGTCCCACTTTGGTGGTAAGTCTAAAACAGCAGGGAGTAAAAGCTATACTAGAAACATCTTAATGGAGTTTAAAATCAAACTTCATAAGAATCAAGGTGAGCTGCAAGTAATTTGAGAATCTACAAAAAGGAAAAGAAAAAAGAACCTTTCAACATGCTTTGAAGGAACAACATAATACTCATATTCGTCAACATAAACACAATGTCTGTCATTCAACCAACATGCATTAAACCAGCAAAGAAACAAAATGTGAACCATAGTCAGGATAAAAAAAGCAGTTATAGAAGCAAAACTAGAAGTGACAGAGAAAATGGAACTACAAGGAAAGGACTTTAAACAGTTATAAAAATGCTCAAGGATGAATGGAAAACATACAGCTAGAAGAGAAATTGAAACTATAACACTCAGCAAATTTAACTTATAGAAGTAAGAATACAACTGAAATGTATAAAAAAATTTGTGGAATCGGCTTCAAAGCAAATAAAACAATACTGAAAAGAAGATCAATAAACATGAAGACAAAGAATTGGAAACTACTTTTTAAAGGAGAGAGACAGGAAACAATGGAGAGCAATGAATGGAACTCACTGACCTGTGGAAAAATATTGAGGAATCCAATAAACATGTAACTGGAGTCCCAAGGGAAAATGGCAGGTGAGAGGAAGTGAAGGATAATTATTTGAAGAAATAATGGCTGAATCCATTTCCAAATCTGGAGAAAACAATAAACTTACAGGTCTAAGAGACTTAGCAAAGTCTAAGTGGTATAAACACAAGAAAACCAGAGCAAGGAACATTATAATGAAATTGCTGAAAACTAGCGATATAGAAAAAAAAATCTGAAAAGCTATCAGGCGTTGGGGAATATGACAAAGAACACAACGATAAGAATGGTGGTTAACCTTTCATTGAAATAAATGAAACATTTAAAGTATTGAACCTAAAAATCAACCTAAAACTTTTAGATCCAGCCAAAATATGCTTTATAGTTTAAAGTGCAACGAAGGCCTTTTCAAATAGGCAAAAGCCAAAAGATTTATCACCAGCTGACCTGCAGCATGGAACACAGTAAAGAAAAATCATCATCTAAATGAAAAAGCCTAAATGATGGAAACTCAGAGCTCCACAAATAAAAGAAGAGCAGCAAGATATTAAATGTGATGGTGGATATATTTTCTTTTGAATTTTAATACCATTAAAAATAATTGATTGTTTGAAACAAAAATAATGGTGACGAATTGCACAGTTTATAAGATGTGTACAAGTTAAACATATAGAAGCACTAGTACAAAGAATAGGAGAGGGAAGTCAATGTATACTGTTGCCAGGTTTTATGTTATATATGAAATGATACGATATTATTTGTCAGCAGATTTTGACAGTTTAAAAATGCATATTGTACACCTTGTATGGGTGTGTGTAAAAAAATGAGAATAAATTGGAGAAGTTGTATCCCTTTACCCTTCCGAGGACAGGACATTCTCTTTCAAAACAACCGTTAATTTATTAAAATGTGGAAATTTGGCAGTGAAAAATATTCTTGATTAACCCACAGTTGATATTATAATCTCATTTCTTGCAGGTATAGAGCTAGCCCCCTCCCCTGGTTCAGCATGCAATCTGGGGTCATGCATTTCATTTAGCCATAATGTCTCCTTAGTCTCCTTTAACCTGGGTCATTTCCTCCTGCTTTATTTTTCATCACCTTGATTGATATTCTTTAAGATTTCAGGTTGGTTACCTTATGGAATGTCTCGCATTTTAAGCTTGCCTAATGTTTTCTCAAGATGAAATTCAAGAAATGCACTTTTGGAAGAAATGTCCCCAAAGTTATATTTCTTTCTCAGTACATAATAGCAGGAGGCATAAGATTGCTTTGCTCCCAAGTTGGTAATGATGCCTTTGATAATGTAGTTAATGAGGTGTCTGCAAATTTTCTCCACTGTAGATACTGATTTTCTAGTTTTATTAATATGTAATCCATGACGATCACAAGACTATGTAATTACCCTCTTTCTCATTAATCTTTCACCAACAAATTTTAGCATCAAGTGATGATTTCCTAATTCATCATTTCTTCTATATTAATGGCATCACACTGTAAGAAAGTGTTCCATTTTCTCACATTCACTTTTGTATTCATTTATTTACTTACATAAATGTAGCTTATAGACTCGTTTTATACACAGTGAGTTATATTTATTTATTATGACTGTGCTCCAATTTGATGCTGGTGACAAATTCATTCAATATTCACTTACCTGGAAAAGTCTTTTTCTCCACCATCACTTTTGAAGGATATTTTTACCTGATAGAGAGTTCAGTGTTGAAAATTTTTTTCTGTAACTTTAAAGATGCCATTCCATTTCATCCTGGAATACACTATGTTCAAGAAGTCAACCATAATTTTTCCATTTTTGCCAGCATTCTTGTTGCTTTTCTGGAGGAGTAGATATTTGGAAGTCCTTACGATGACATTCCAGAGTGCTTCTTGTCCATCTGCTCCTGCATTCCATTCAAAGAGGAAGTTTTCACCTGCCTCCCAGACAGGACCTGTTGAAACTGATTTCATAATGTGTAATGAGCAGAAGGAAGAAGGCATTATAATGATTTAGCAACTTTAATTCTTTAATTATAATTAAATATAATTCTTTAATTCACAAAACTTCTCTAAGGTGGTGGCCTTCCATGAGACTCAAATCACTGAAGGGCAGAGTTGAATAAAACAGGGAGATCATCCTTTGGAACATCATAGTCTTAAAGATATTTAGAAATAATGAATAGACATACTGTTTCTGGTTGTGCATGTAAGGAGATTGCAAGTCACCACTCCATCCTAACATCCAGTAAAAAGCTGAACAGACTGAAAAATCAACAATTGGAGGGACAGACATGCAAATAAGAGGAGTTGCCACTTACTAGAGCAGAGACCCATGAGCAGAAGCCTCCACAGGAACCAATGATGGGGTAGGAAAGTCTGAACTGTAATTGATAAATTGCTAGAGGCTGAGTATGGACAACTCAGAGAGCTGAAAACTCCAATAGGATGAAGAAGGGCAGTACATAGGGTAAAGGAGTCAATTCTCCAAGAACACAAAATAATTCTTAATGTGTATGTGCTTAACAATGGAGCATCAAACTACATGAGGGAAAAAATGATAGAACTGCAAGGGGAAATAGATGAATCTACTCTTACAGGATGACACAGCAACACCATCTCTCAAAAATAGACAGATCCAGCAGGTAGTAACAACTGCAAAAATACATTGTAGTGGGTGCTATGAGAGGTATGAAGAAGTCATAAAATATACAGCTATTCTGGGAGGTGGGATGTATGCCCCTAGTGGCCCATTTCTTATTTTGGGGTAGCTGTTTCCTTAAGTGATCTTTTCAAAGTTTAACTAAAAGGTATATCTTGTAACTTCTATCTAATACATTATTTAATCACAAAGAACAATTTTTGAATGTAGCAGGAGATGCCAACCTTTGGGTTAACCTGAAGCACTAAGTAGAGTATTTGCTTCACCATGTCTGTGCATCTACCTGTTTCAACTGGGTGAGGGCCTTCATCCCAGTCTTCTTTCAGTTGTAAACTCTGCCACAGACTCGGTGTGCATGCAAGCATATCCATGACTAGGTCATCACCCGTGGGAGAGACAGAATTGCTTTCTGATTTTCTAATATAATAATAAGGCTCACATCTTATTTTTGGAAAAATATGGCCATGCTCTTATGAAAAAATGGCCAAAAAAGTATCTACATATTTACCTAACTCAATGATTACTTTCCACAGGGAACAAGTTTCCCCAGCTTTTCTATAGTCAATGAATATACATATTCTTTAAGTTTCTGCAATGAAAATCAAATGTAGCTTTTAGGCCCTAAATTGAATTTAAATAGCAGTATGACTATGTATGCAGTTACTTCATAAGGATAAAGGAGTCAGTTCTCCAAGAACACATAATAATTCCTAATGTGTATGTAAATAAAATATCATGGGAAAATACATTTCATATAATTTTTTATGTAAACTTCTAGATACAGAATGTTTAACCAAGTGAACTCCCTTGGCTCCTTACCAGTAATGTTCATTCAATATTTATGATCATATATGTCTCATTAATAAATTGAATAACAGATTTTTTTAACTTCAGGATGTTAATCTTCTGCAAAAAATAATAATGTTTAAATGTAAAAGCCAGGAAGATATTGAATCGATCCCATTTTGGTACTATCACAAACTACTTAAAATCATGTGAAGGAGTATACAATTTTACTAATAGGTGATTTTTTACATGTTTCTAATATAAGTGAGCTAAAGTACAATGCAGATTGAGCCAAATCCAACTAATTTATTTTTAAATAAATTAGAGAATAACAGTGGTTCATACGGAATGAGAAGCATAAAGTATTCTAAAATTCCTTGATTTTGCAATCCAAAGAAATCCTGGCTCAGTCACCTAATTAAAGGTGTGCAACTAAGGAAAACACGGAACCTCTCAATGCCTTAAATTTCCCATTCACATAATGTAAACAATTGTTCTTAATTCTCAAAATTCTGTGAAAATTAAGAAATATGTATATACAAAAAAATACCATAGGTGTTTTTTATTAAGTATTAAATGTTACTTTTCCTGAAATATTAATTTATAAATTATTTAGTATCAATGAACACAACTTAGAAGAAATAGATTATGGAATGAATCTATTATTTATGTACATTGCCTATTCATTATTGTCTTGACATTTTCTTCAAGCGTGATTGATTGTGTTCATGCTGAATGTGTATTCTCTCTTTCCTTACTCTTCCATTCATTCGCTATCATGTCAATATGGTTTTTAGAACCAAGGAAGAAATCTGCTTCGTCAAAAGTAGCCTCCACACGCACAGGCACACACGCAGACGCACTACTTGATGAAGTCAACCTGAAGTTAAATACCTTGATTTGTTTACCCTTAGCAAAACACAGCTTCCTATGTTTAAGGGGGAAAAAATGAAATTTATACTGAATGTCAAATATCTCATGTAAAGCCACTCATTGATGTGTTAAGTGGAAAGGAACGAACAGCATAAGGATTGAATTTCCCTGAAAAATGTCTGGGTTTCAAACTAAGGAAGGAAAAGCACTGAGAGGACCACGTGCTCTATCTTGCCAGACCGAAAGGTTTGAGAAATGGCATGATATAAACAGGAACACGGCTTCATTCTCTCACTCTAATTGCATCAACATTGTTATGAAAACAAAGCAATGGTGCTCTACTGGCTTTTTCCAATTTGCCTAATTTCCTTAAAGTTCTGAATTTTGTAGTGGGATTGGAAATGCCATTTAATCATAAGAATAAAGCATTTCAGCTTCTCCTCCAGGCCTGGGAATGCAATCCTGTTCAGCTTAGAAACGCCCATCCATGCCAGGTCACATGTGAGGAACCACAACCCTCAGAATACAGCTCAGAGCTTATCACAGTTGGTGACTTATTAACATTGTTGTTAAGTAAACAAAATATTATGTTTTATAACATACCTTTTAATAAAGAAATCAGTATGATATTGATTAGGCATTTATTTTTCTTAACCTGCTTATATATTTTCCATAGCAATTTAACAATAAAAATATCTGATTTCTAAATGAGTACACCTTTAAACTGTATTTTTATGTTACATTTTTAACGTCAAACCTTTGATTTTTAAATCAAACCTTTAGCATTGCATATTATTTAGTGTAGTTAATACCACTCATGAATATCCATAGTCTAGCCTCTTAGCAATTTCTATATAAAGCTGAATTTTATTTACAACTGGTAAATTATTGGAAACATTGCAAAGTGCAAAACAGTTCCTTTGAAGTCACAAACAGAAGAGGGTTATAAAGTTGTATTGAGAAATCAACAAAATATTTACTGTAGAGTTTTCTCAACCTTCATTATTTTTATAAGCCAGAAAGTAATGCTGATAGTTTTAAAGTTCTTATAGCTGTAGTCACACTTGTGGTTACTTTCTTGACCAGTTTTTCAGGTGGTTGCCACATGTTTGGCTTCCACAGATGGGCATTTTCTTTTATTTACCACTCTGGCATTTCGATCATTTTATAATAGAAAAATTTCTCTTAGAACATACATTAGGCCCATTGAATTATCAGAAATCTATCCACAAAAAGGAGAGACACAACATGGAGGCAGGTAATGTGGTTCAAATGAATCAAGGCAGAATTTAAGGAGTTGAGTCCAACAGCAGACTGTTTTCAAATTCACAATGAGTCTGATGTACATACACCTGGACCATTTCAGAGTAAACTGTAGACATAATGCCAAGTCTGGGGGCATGTGTGTTTGATCTTCCTTAATTTGGCACAATTTCTCAGACTTCTTTTATTCCATGAAATTTCACATTTTTGAAGAATGCAAGCAATATTTTTGTTTTGATTTTGTAGAATGTTCCTCAGTTTGAGTTTGTCTGACATTTCCTTGTGATGAGATCCAGGTTGTGCTTAGTGACTCATCATGTGTAAGTGTTGGATTGTATCCTTAGTGCATCTTACAAAAAACATGATATAGGTTTGCCCATTATTGGCGAAGTTGGCTTTGATAGCTTGATATAGATGGTGTTTGCCAGCTTTCTTCTCTCTAACATCATTTTACCATTTGTAATTGGCAAATAATTTGTGGGAAAATACATTAAAATTATGTAAGTATCTGGTTCCTTGTCAAGCTTTGATTACTAGTTTTAGTATCCATCTCTGACTCTTTATTCTATGAATAGTTGAAAAAAATAATCAATTTTTGAACTCCACCATTTCTTCTTTATTTATTGGTTGGCATTGGGATTATTAAAAAAAAAAAAAAAAAGCTATTCCTTTCTTTCTTTCTTTCTTTCTTTCTTTCTTTCTTTCTTTCTTTCTTTCTTTCTTTCTTTCTTATTTCTTTTTTTCTCTTTCTTCTTTCTTTCTTCTTTCTTCTTTCTCTTTCTTTCTTTCTTTCTTTCTTTCTTTCTTTCTTTCTTTCTTTCTTTCTTTCTTTTCTTCCTCTTTTTCTTTCTATTTTTCTTTCTGTCTTTTAATATGGACACATTAATTTTATAATCTATTTTTTCCATTATTTTTGATGCTCAAATTACCCTAGACTTGGGTGATGAATGTCCATTCAAACTGCCTCCTTTGTCCTTATGAAACTTCTTTAAGCACTTCCTTAAAAAAGTGATAATAAAGAGCCAGCCATTCAAATACTTATGGCGAGAAGACTATTGAGGCAAAAAAGACTCCACAGTTAATAAGTGCTTCAGCAGGAAAAATCTTGGTATTTTCAAGATATAACAAGAATTGAAGTGCTACTAAAAGATATCAATGAGATGCTTAGAGGTGAACAGACAAAGAGGGCCTTGAAGACTCTAAAAGTTGAATTTCATTCCAGCTGAAGTGAGAAGGCAATGGAAGCATTTAAGCAGTTAAATAATATGATCTGGTCCGCCTTTCTCAGTGATCGCTCTGGCTGCTGTCTAGAGGAAGCATGGAAATGGAACAAGAGTAAAAAAGAGCAAAACAGGTGCTGCTGCAGAAACTTAGGGATGCGGTTGTGGTGGTTGGAACTAGAGGAGGAGCAGTTAAGAGGGAAAAAAATGTTAAATTCGAGAGCTATTTTATAAGTATACCCAACATGGCTTAAGTGAACTGGATGATGTAGGAGGTGCGGGTGAGGGAGTATTGGAAATGGGTCCTAAAAGTTTGACCTGAGTTACTAGATGGGTGACCCTGCCAATAATACGATGAAGATTACTTCTGAAGGTATAAGCCTTTTGAAAGGGAATTCAGAAATTCTAGTTTGGGAAGGTTTAAACTTGAAGTACTTAAGTACAAATGTTAGGTTTGGGATATAGCAATCTGAAGCTCACGGAAGTGTTAGTGGTAGGAATATAAACCTGAGAAACATAACCTGTATGTATTTAAAATGGGGAACTAGATTAACTATGAGAAAGTTAAGATGTTTCTAAAAAAGTAAATGTTTGCTGATTGCCATGAAAGTGTCAAAAGTTATTATTTGCTTGATATATTGATCCTAAGTCAGTAATAACAATTTTTACTCGACTCTGTTCACTTAAACACATATTAAATCTTTCTGAATTTTTTCTCAAGACTGCTCCTGTCCAATCCTTTCTGATCTGAGAGTTGGAATATAGTGTGTGTGTGTGTTGGGGCGGTGTCCTTATAGTATTGCAGGAATGCCATCTCGTCTTTGTCTAGGGTATGTCATTATTTTTTGTCTCTGGACCTCAGCCTCTGTTGTCCTGAATCCTTTGCTTTGTAACTAAGTCCAGTGTGCTTTGTAACTAGTCCTTCTGGTCCTCTAGAGGCCTGCTGGTGGCACTGGCTGAGGCATGGTCATTCCCCTGGTCATTTAACAATTGTGCTAATACCTAAACGTGACTGTGGATCTTGCTTCTGCCTTCTTCTGACCCCAGGCCTATTCACAGTCTCTGTTTCTCAAAAATGTCTGATTCTCCACTCTTGGGAATTAAAAATCTGACCTCCTTTTACTGCAGAGGCTGGTGTGCGTACTTCCCTGTGCGGAAGCCTGGAGTCCAACTCCAAGCCTTTCTCCAGCCATAGCCCCGGGACCTTGTCAGTGTTGTGGTAAATTCCTCCACTTTAAACCTGGCATTCCCTCTAGCTCTTATCTCACTCTTTGATTAATCCTCTAAATGCAGGTCATTGATATGTAAAAACCCAGCTCTAGGATGTCCAAGAAATCCTCCTTATTCAATTTGAAAACTTTGTAGTTGAGGTTTTATAAAAGCCTCCTGTATTGCTCAGAGATGTGCTGTCAGATTCTTCTTCAAGGACAGACTTGTAGCCTCAGCTGTCAGCAGCCGCCTCAGCTGCAGGGAGCTGCCTTAGAGCCACGGGTTGTCTTGTGCACAACCCACTGTGGGGCTTTACAGCCACAGCTCCCTGGGGGTTGACCTATCCTAGGCTTTCTCTGACCTGCATGGCAAATCCACTTCTCCCTCTGCCTGTTGCTGGTTCTGCTCTCTCTTTTCCACAGGTGTGGATCCCGAATAAACTTCTCACATGCTAAACTCTCCCTCAACATCTGCTTCCAAAGAACTCTACCTGGGGCAATTAGGTTGAAGTTCAAAGCTGAGCACTGATTCTTTTTCCTAGGCTGTGTCAGCCAGCCTCCTATCTATGGCAAGAAACCTAGTCCCCTTGGCCCAGTCTTAATTGCAAGATGATTTCAGGGAGAAAACATTTTTTTTTTTTTAAATGAAAAATACTCTGAATGATATTCCAGAACCTTATCCTTCTATTCCTTTACTTGGTTACATTGACCTCAGAGGGGATTGAGGTCAGAGATCTGACTTTTCTTCATGAAACTTCTTTGGTAATTAATGACTTTCAGGAGAAAATGACAATCAAAATCTCAACATGTAAATGTGTTCAGCCATGTTCCTCATAGCCTTAGCACACCAAAAGCCATATCTAAGGCAAGTTTTGACAATTTCACTTAAAAATTTCCCTGATCATGTATTAGTAATGTAGCATAGGAGCAAAATTTCAACCACCATGACATTTTCCCTCTCTACCTAAAGGATTGTTTTCCTGGAGAAACATGGGGATGTTTCATGTTGCATGTTGTTTGCATGTTGTGAATGCTGGGAACTTGGGCTGATTTCTGCTTTCTCTGCATGTAAATTCTTCAGCGTCTCGGTGATGCAGCACCCAGGAGGAATCCTATGCAGGAGGAGCTGCATGAGTCAGTGACATCTCATGCTTCCAGCACTGCCAGGGAATGACGGTTTTATGTCATGAATTATCCAAATTGCCGGAGGCATATTTTCAAGTGTTAGAATTTGTGAAGTCACGTTAGATGAAAACAATTCTAAAAAGCATTATGGATATTTTTTTCTCTCTCTAGTCTAAACCAGTGAGCATGGTTTGGTGTGGGTGAAAAATTTAGAAGATTAATGATACTGAGGATTTGCAGACTATTTGCTCCAATTGAACCTGAGCCAGCCCGGGACTGTCTCCTTAGTTGGCCATCTGACACTCCTTAATGCTCTTATTTTATATGACCATGCAGTTCTATTTTCTGATGAAATGCAAATCTAGTTTAATTTTTTTTAATGACTTTTTTTTTTTAATATATCTTTATTGATTTCAGAGAGAGGAAGGGAGAGGGAGAGAGAGAGATAGAAACATCAATGATGAGAGAGTCATTGATCAGCTGCCTCTTGCACGCCCCCGACTGGGGATTGAGCCCTCAGCTTGGGCATGTGCCCTGACCGGGAATCGAAACCCGATCGCCTTGATCCTAGGTCGATGCTCAACTGCTGAGCCACGCCTGGCCGGGCTCTAGTTTAATTTTAATTAGTTTATTTCGAGATAAAAGAAGCTGTATATATTTAATGTATGCAACTGGATGAGTTTGGAGATACATATACACATGTGAAACCATCATCGTGATCTCAGGCATAATCATATCACCTCCAAAAGCTTCCTCTCACCCACTTATTTATTATTTCTATCTTTTTTTTTTTTTTTTTTTGTATAAGAACATTTGACATAAGATCTATACTCTTAGCACATTTTTAAGTATATAATATAGTATGGTTAATTATAGGCCCTTTGACATATAATATATCTCTAGGACATTCATTTTGCATAACCAAACTTTTTACCCTCTTACTAATATTTCCCCATTTTCCCTTTCCCACAGCTCCTGGCAACCCCCGAATTTCCCTCTCTGCTTCTCTGAGTTTGACTATTTTAATTCCTCATATAAGTGGTATCATGTAGTACTTGTCCTTCTGTGTCTGAGTTATTTCACTTAACATAACATCCTCCAGGTTCATCCATGTTATCCCAGTGGCAGGATTTTCTTATTTTTTAAGGCTGAATAATATTACTTTTTATGCACATAAATGTTATATTTTCTTAATCCATTTGTCAGTTGATGGACTGCTTAAGTTTCTTCCATATCTTGGCTATCATGAATAAGCAAACATATAAGAGTAAAGTGCAAGATGTTTTAAAATGTTTTAGACTAGTGTTTCTGCCTTTCATTGATCAGAGTATCTCTGATTTATAGCCATCTCTATAGTTGACATGTACGTCATCTAACAGCTTCTCCAATACTACCTTCAACCTTCCTTAGCCACTCCCTCCATGCCCTTGTACAGATGCTTCCTCTCCTACCCACCCCAATGCCAGAGGAATGGGGCACTGCCAATTACCACTCATCAACCAGTCATTTACCATATACCCATATGCTTCTAAGCTACTGTTACTGAGTCTACTTTCCCATCTCCCAATTCCCATGATTTTATGATTTTTCTGATGATGGGCAAAGTTTCAGGAAAGCAAATTTGGATGCTCCATCTTCCATATTTTCATTTTCTCTCACGTAACTCTCTTTTGACATGTTACACTTTATTAGTCCCTTGAATCAATGGATTCTTGTATCAGATTTTCTCACACTTTACTCCCCACTGTATACCCTTCTAGTAGTGTGGATGTGGGAGCAAAAGCAACAGAACAAGAGAAAACAATAATATAAAACCATCTGAAGGCAAAAACCACATCTCCAGAATAATGCACCTGGACACCATGAAGATCCACTTCCGTTCACATGCCTACACCTGCCCCTCCTGTGTGTGTTACGTGAAATACTTAAGGGTACCAGGCTTATGTACTCTTAGTTTTCAGCATGGCCAACTTCTAGACATTTCTGATTCTGCAATTTTTATCTAGGGATTCTTTATCCTTAAGTCTCAATTCTCTGTTATACCCATTTCTAACTCTGAACCCAATGTATTCATGTTCTTTACGTAAGCTTGCTGTGGACATTCACACTTTGTAAAGTTTGTTTCTCTGAAGTTCAATCACTAAACCAGGTTGTAGCACACACTAGCATTTGTCTAGTGATATCCTGTAGTACTCTTTTTACAGACATCTCAATTATTTTTTTCTGTTGTGTGACTTAAAGACAAGCCTTGTGTTTTCAGTTTTTCAAATACTCCCAACGTTACCTGATTATCTTTTATTTCCTTTTTGATCACCTTGAATACCCCAGGGAGGTGCCATGTTGATGATTCTGTCCAGCTTCCAGGACTAATCTCAATCTGGCCATTTCATGCCTCTGGTTGCTTTTTTCTCACTCATTTCACACTCAGTTTTGTTTTTCTTTTCTACACAGGTTTGGGTAGGACGTGCTGCTTTTGAGCAGAATTTTTGTAGAAAACAGCCCGTGTAGAAATATATAACTCTTTGTTCATAATAATATTTTGGATTTGTTTTCAATAACACTTTGCTTAACCCATGTCTCATTTAATTAACCTTTTTCTTATTTAGACCAAAAATGGTACAAAGTGTAAAAGCATGTAGGATACAAGACACTAACATTCCCTCTCCCGAAGCACTAGAATCAAACATTAAATATATTTAATCCACTTTGATTAACAAGCAAGAGTTGAGGGGTTCAGGGTCTACTGTGCATGAGCTATCACACCGGGGTCTGGGAATTCAGAGAAAGCACAGCTTTTTCTCCAAAGGAAGGCTGCTGTGTAGAAGGAGAAGAAGTTGGGTGAGACAATTATTGCCATAGACATCATATCTAGTCTTACAGAGGTAAGAGCAACTAGTAGGCAAGGCCGGCGTTGGAGGGTTACATGAATCGTGATGAACGTCTCGTTACCCTTTCTGAATGTACTGCCACGTGCTTTCATTCCATTTTCCCCCTTTGTTGAAAGATATCAGTATCTGAAGAAAAAGATGTGCTTGGTTCTAACTTAGAGATCAAAAGAGTGCCATCTAACGCAGCTGACAAATTTGCTTTTGTTCCCCTCGCCTTATAATTGTCATTCACTTGGTAGCAGCATTGATTCAACAGCAAGCTCACAGCTTGGGTGGACGCTTCGCCTTCTGCCAGCCCCAAGGCCCGCCTGAGTCAAACCTGGTTTTCCATTTGTTATTTGCTGAAGAAATGTATGTTCCGAAAGCTACATGTTGTAAAATGAAAGCCCATTTTGCTATTTTATGATAAGAAGTAAACAATGCTTAAGATGTTTCATATTCATCAGAATAATTTCCTTATGTCTCCATCATTTGGCCATGGGGGAATTTTTTTCACGCTGAAACCTGTTCCCTGGCTTCGCAAACACTGTCTAGCTCCCGGACCTTTCTGACCTCAGCAGTCTGTTCTGTTGCTGCTGAAATAGTGCTTTTCAAGGAAGAAAATATGTTCTGGTTTATCTTTCACTGTTCCTCGTATGAAGTTCTGATTATACATAATGGAAATTATACATATGTATGTATATAGTACAGGAAAAGAACTTGCTCAGTTATCTTGTGTTCCTTTGCTAGCTTCTTGTCAGTCTAACAAAAATGTTTTCAGAATATGCACTTGGTGCTAATCAGATTCCAGCAAAGATTTCATGATATCACCAGCTCAGTTTCATTGACCTTTCCTGTGGCAAGGTTTTAAGGCAGTTTTGTCTTTTAAAATCCAGCATATCACATAGTAATCAATTTAGTTTTTGTGAACCATCCAGAATGGATTTTGTATCCTCCAAGATGCCTTAAAAAATTATCAGCTCCACTCATCACTTTATCTTTGCTATTTTATGATCCTTTGAGGTTTAAAACACTTTGTATGTGATGCACACTGCATATTAAAAGGCAAGCCCTTTACAGTAGAAGTTATTACCAAACAACTTAGAAATGCCTGTGGTATAATACTGGCTATTCCTTGGCAGATTTTTTCATAATGAATATATGTGAATTAGTTACCTTATTGGCAGGGCCTGGAAAAGGCTCTCATTTCGAGGTTAGACATGTCTTGCGTTGTAGACTTTGGAACAGCGTGCAATGAGGTGAACAGTTTATTATGAGGTTTTAACAGAGTTATTAAGCATTCAGAAGACTGATTCCTTTCATGCCCTTGATAATAAATTCACTTTTCTCATGCAGTCAATTCACTTGAGATTCATCGTCTCCTCGTAAACCTGGTCGTAAATGTTTAACCTCAGATTTCAAATGCTATAGTACTTTTTATGATAATAAATATTGTCCCTATGGGATTGTGAATTTGGTGATCATACGTAGTGCTCCAGTTAGAGACCTTACCGCCCACATACAATATATGAAGGTCTTGTTAGAGTCTTTGATCACCTAAATGTATCAAGATTATTTTTAACTACACATATGCACCCTGCATTTCTGTGCACATGGATGAAGTTTTTCTTAGCCTCAATATGATTAACTCTTAAAGTAAACCATGATTGGAAAAAAAAAAAAAAATTGGAGTGTAGCCTTTGCTATGTTTCATTAATTGAGGCTGAAATTTACTGTGGAATATTTCAACATCTAATAAATACTAGAAACATTTAAGAGTATTTTGATTAGAAATAAAGTTGTTTTTCTTTTTCTTATTTCTAAAAAGAATGTCACAATTCTGGATTCTAATACAAAACCTGAAACTTTAGATGAACATTTTTGGTTAAGGTGGCAAGGAAATAGTAACGAAAAAATGCCTGGGTAAAATTCTTCTGTGGTCTAAGACTTCCATGTGCCTACATCAAATAAATTTATATATAGTCTATGTTGTTCAAACTTAATCCTTTTAATGCTGATAAGATTTATGAAGTCTACAAAGCAAATCCCCTAAAATTTACTACATATATGACCTAACTAATAAATAAGCAATTATAAAATGTGAGAAATAAAACTCAATTCACAATAGACCTTGAATGCTTAGCATATGTAAGCACTGATGAATTGTTGTATTGTAGTGAAATCAGTGGTTACTCAACATGTCAGAATAGCCTAACCAGTGAGAATGATCATATTTGATGAAAACACACAAAGTAAAAAAAAAAAGCAATAAAGTAAAGGTTTCTAACTTGCTCTTTCTCTTTGTCTAATGTAGATTTCCAGGGGGACTCTGTGTCATACCCAGTCAGGGACATCCTGATTGCTGTTCCATCCCCACATATCTGTCCATGACAGCAGGGACAGAGAATGCTGTGGCCTCTCATACCTGTGATTAAATACTCTGGCCCAGAAATGACATATGTCATTTCCACCTAAACCTCACCGGCTAAAATAATCCCATGGCCACTCCTAACTTAATAGGAACAGGGGCATTCAATCTTCTGATGAACTCAGAAGGAGAAAAAGCCCAGTGAGCTCTGGTACCATCTGCCATCCACGCAGAAGCAATAGCCTCCATCTTGAAGGTTAATCAATACAGCCAAACGTGGACATGAAAGCAATCACTAAATCATTCATGTGAGGATGCACTTTCTAACGCTAGTAAAAGGTACAAGGAGGCAGTTCACTTGGAACTTAACCCTCCAAAAACACAACAGTTTTACTACAGAAGCAAAAGCAAAGGTAAGCTTGAGGTGAAAATACACCTGCCAGGTGGAGACAAAGATTACTTGAATTTTCATGGCCTTACTGTTGTCTGAGAGTGTATCTTTGTTCCTTACCAAGGAAAACACTCTGCCACTCCACAGTGCCCCTTTTGTTCAAAAGTTAGTCTCCCCCTTTGCAGTCATCAGTTGCATCTTTTACTTTATCAAAGTGATCTACAATTCTGCTGCGGAATGCATATTTCAGACAGCAGGTTTTAGATGAAACAAATATTGGGGAATCAATAAACTATAATTGGGTACTGAAAATGCACAAACGTTGAGAGTCTTTATGGCCATGGTTCTATTGTGCTCGTAGTCATTTTCTGGAAATTAAAAGCTATTGAGACGGATAGTAAAGAATTTTAGCGCAGACTGAATCAGGCTCCCTCCAGGTGATATATGAACTGTATGATTTTTCTCAAGAGATCAGCATTTCCTCTCCAGTATCTCTATTAGCAACAGATATAAATGTAACACACTTGACTTCAGACACAGAGTGCTAGAGTGGGAAGTGTCTAGGGATACACACTGCCTTTGGCATTGCAGAGCAGCAGAGCAAGAGAGAAAATCTGAAATATGGTGACCAGGACTGTGGCCTTACTTGAATTTGTAGAGTAAGGTACAATCAGAAATGATTGCAAAAGAAGGATGGGGGCCACACGGTGTAGGCCGTAAGAGTGGGGACGGTAAGCAGACAAAGTTAGGCTCTCAGCTGTCTGAACTTCTCTCTCTGGCTCACTTTCTTCATCTGTAAAATGAGGTCATGGTGGGCAAGAAGGCAGTGAGGATGGCCAGTTTTTATAAAACCACCTGCACACTGTGGTGCTTTCGGGTTCAGCGGTATAGACCCCATCTCCAGAAGCCTGGCATTTTACTCCTTGCTGCCTACAATGCTTCCACATTAAGCTTAAGACTCTAATGCCCATTAGGATGTACTTCTCCGCAGGGAGAAAAAAATCATTATTAGTCACTGATAAATACATCTTTAACTTTCAGGAGAGGGATTTAGATAAGAATAGAACAAAGGACACCGGGCTTAGAGGAACCGAAAAAAGTTCAGGGCAAATGCTACTAAAAATAGGAACAGGGCAAAACAAACAAGTGAAATCCGATGGTCTCAGGAGAAGAGACTTGGTAAAAGTTGGCAAATGAGGCCCTCAGCACGAGTGGTGTTAACACAGCGGCTCTGCAAAAGGCAGCTGGACACGAGGGGTTTCAGCCGCAGCATAATATGTCCTACTGGTATCTGCTGTACATTGCCCACCAGGTCACTATTTCAGACCATTATATTTTCTCTGATTACTCATTATTATAAATATTATTGTTATGAATCCCCTGGTGCATAAGGCTTTTTGCCTGCATTCATGATTATTGTCTTAGGATAGATGGTTACTTTTTCTTTTATTGCCCTCTGGGGCTGATGTACAATATAAACATATTTCTCCGCTGCACCTTTTTCCTCTGACTGATGTGGTAATTATTCTGAATCAATGTGAGTTTGGGGACCTCTACGTACTTCCATCTTCCAATCTTGATGATCCAGGGTCACAGAGCCTCCCTGATGGGCTCTGTGGGGTCTCCCTCAGATCATCATATAGCCGAGGAGTTAGACTTCAGATCATGAGCAATCTTTTTTTTTAAAACAAATCTTTACATATATATATATGTATATATATATCTATATATAGATATAAATATATATATATAGATATATGTAATCTTTATTGATTTCAGAGAGAGGAAAGGAAAGGGAGAGAGATGGAAACATCAATGGTGAGAGTCATTGATCAGCTGCCTCCTGCACCCCCTGACTGGGGATCGAGCCCGCAACCCGGGCATGCGCCCTGACCGGGAATCGAACCCCCATCTCCCGGATTCTAGGTCGATGCTCAACCACTGAGCCACGCCCGGCTGGGCCATGAGCAATCTTTGATTTGAATTTTTATTTATTTGGCCTGTGTGATACTTCAAACAACCACATAATGAGACGCACATTAATGCCAATTGCAGTAAATCAATCCTGGCACCTAGGTTGCCTTATGCATTTGTGTTACCTTGCTTCACACCTGTGGGCTTCAGAATTTCTGACCGTTTTGCCTTCTTGCCAGTAAACTTACCATCCCTAAGAAACAGAATGCTACACACAGCACCTTTTCATGGTTCTTTTTTCCATGGACAAGACTGTAAATTCCATGTGAATGGCAGTTATTCCTGCTTTGTCCATCACTGAATGCTCTCTTTAGCACAGTATCTAGCACATGATGAAAACTAAGTAAATATTTGTTGAATAATTTAATTAATCAATCTAGGCTGATTCCTTTGTTTCTACTATATATCTATTCTTAAATTCTGGACAGATGTGTGTTTGTTTCCTATTTTCATCCTCATATGCTAAGTATAAATAAAAAGTAGAAAAAAGGATCTTAGATGCCTATGATTTTTTTTTTTTTGCCATCATATTGCACAAAAAGCTTTTATAAGATACTAAATTATAGTGGAAGTAATATTATGCTTAAAAGTGTGATGAAATCTTAATCCAGATTAACCCAATGAGTTCCTTCCTAATTTATGCTCACCATGGCCGTATTACCCTTGGGATCATGGTCCCATAGAGCCTGCATAATAATCTCCTCTCCGCTGCTATCTGCAAACACTAGCTCCTCACTGGTCTGTTACAGATATGCATATATCATCTTGAAATGCCCAGCACTCTCTTGCCTAGCTTTCCCACATCTACTTTTTCTCAACTAGATTAATTTTCCCACCCCACCTCATCTATCTAACTTCCAAGTACTATTTACAACTTGCTATAGGTAATATATTATCAGAGGGACCCTCCTTGACCCCCAAACCCAGCTAACATCCTATGGGCTGAATCTCCCAACAATCACCCTGCACATACTAATTTTCACTTTCTATTGAACGTCTCTGTATATTTGTTTGCAGCCCCAGTTGGCCTAGACACTTCCATAGAGTAATGAGAGTGTTAGGCATTATTATATACCTGGCATCTTGCATGACACCTGATATTTATAGTCCCAATAAATATCAAATGACAATGGATGAGGCACATTGATGTTCTGTGTTGTATTACCTGCAGAGGAACACTATTGCTTAACTCAAATGTTCATCCTGTGATTTAGAATCATTGCTAATCAATGCCATTCTGCTGGGGAAAGGCTACTTGTGAAGTTAAACTGTCCCTGAGAAAATATTAATGTCTAGGCATGCAATTAGGGAAGTGAAACACGGAATCCATGCTGATACATGTGCAGGTAGATTTTGAATGCGATTGTTTAATTGGAACTACGGATCAATTCTTCAGGTAATTCTTCCCCCCCCAGATTTTATATTCAATTGTTATTGACAGATAACTTATGTGATGACTTGATACATATATATTGAAAAATGATTATAATAAGGTTAATTAATAGCTTCATTTCCTCACATAATTACCATTTTTCATGGAAAATGAGGTTTAATGAATGGAAATTTTTCCGATATCCTAATATTCAAATATTTAAGAGAAAGCACGTATGCTTTACAATGGGTAAACCAGTGTAGAGTATGCAGTATTTAGTTACCTTTCTTCCAACTCAGAGATGTAAAGCAGCCGTTGATATAATTAAGTTCTTGTGTGGAACACAAAGTAACCAGTGTCTCTTTCACAATGTGATCAGCAGAGGTCACACAGGAGTATAAGCATCTTTGGGATCATTGACAACCTCATTTTTTTCACCCATTACAAATAGAAAAATATTTAAGGGGAAAGTATTGTTTTCAAAATTATGCAACACATCTAAAATGTATTGTCCTTCAAAACCTTTAGTTAAATGAACTGTATTTTTATAAGTATATAAATGCATTTTTATATTTTTCATGATTAATAAGCTATGACAAAACACTTTGAAGAAGACAACAGAGATAGAAAAATGATATTTTTATGAGTAAAGAATAAATATCATGTTCCATAATTAATTATAGATAAATAGTAAAGAAATAAAGATTGGAATGGAAATTAGGACGGCATATTCTGATTTGTGCAAACCACTGAAAAACTATCACACAAGCACATTTTCCATTTCTTACTTTAATTCACCATCTGTCAGTTCATCACAAGGTGACTGTGTGAGGAGCTTCAGAACACAAATCAGGGCACTAGGTCTTGGCTCATCCACCAAGCAGCCCTAGAAGCCTGGTCAGGCCTCTAAACCTCTCTAAGCTTCCCTTCAACAAGTATTTCTTGAGAGTGTATAGACTAGATTCTCAGATAACACAAGAGCACTTGCTGTTAAGAAAATTTTAGTCCATTTAAAGGAAAGATAAGACAACTATATGCTTAACTGTAATGAGATTTTGACCCAACTGCCCACCAGCTGCTACAGCTGTGAAGGTTTTCCTCATTGATTCATGCGCTGGACACTCACACAGCACCAAAGCAAGCACTCAGATGGCAAACAGAATTGCTTAGATTCACTTCCACTGACTCAGGAAATAGACTTTACCTCTCCAATTATCAATCACCTGATCTATAATAATAGGCACGAGGATAACCATTTTGTTCTCTTGGATTAAAACAAGCAAGAATTTGTATATAAAGTACATAAAACATTCTCTGGCACAAGAGATAGTAGTTTTTACTATTATTATTTCTTTATCATCATCATTATCATTATTATTACCATTCTCTCCCCTTTGAACAAGATTTGGTTGATGAAACTTCTGAATATGAAATAATTACTGAATCGTCTACCAAAGCCATGGTTCTGCCAATGACCAACCATGTGACTTTGGGCGCCTTAAACTAATAACTTTACTGTGTCTCAATTTCCTTGTTTGTACAATAAGGATGGTGATATTATTTACCTTGCAAGATTGATGGAAAGGTTAGATGAGATAATATGTATTACTGACCACAGTATCTAACCCATGGTCAATGTTCAAAAAGATATTTGAATACTATTAATATTAAATTTGTTTCTTCATTATTTTTTGAAAAATAGTACAAAAACAATAAATGGTAGTTATTACTATTAATAGTAAAGAGTATATTTATTAGCAGCATGAATTGCTGAACCCTCGTAAGAAAGGGACATGGAATTAATAATAGTAGTCATTACTAAGCGAGGGCCTGAAAATGGTCACTGTCATCTAAAGATGGAAAGGGTCTAATTAGGTTGAGTTGTCCCTTCATTACTGACGTAGAAATTCTCGTCCAGCTGGTGAGGATTTCTACCAGCAAGAGCATCCCCTTGCTCAGAAAATAATCCCCTAAGACAGACAAACTGCAGGTAACTAAACGAGAGACCTAGAAATGTCAGTGGGGGTGGAAGGGAGTCTGAAGGTTTTGAAAAGCAATAAGTAAAAAAAAAAAGTGACAGTTCATGCTGGATGGAGAAGAAAGTAATACTGTCATATGGTGAGGAAACAGAAAGTATTTCTGGGAAGTAAAGGTCCACTGACGATATTAGGCAGCTGTGTGGAGCCTGGGAGACTATGAGGAGTGTCAAGACCATCAACATGAATAAATTGGAGGTCAGGGGATCACGCTGCTCATCAGTCAGTGTCACCGGTGATGAATGTTTCCAGGGGAAAGGTCAGTGGATGGGAGGTGACTGGAGTATTCCCGGGAACACTGCTCTTCTGTTAAGCAGGAGGCTCTTGGAATACTGACACATGATTGTTAAACCTGTCCTGTCAGTGGGCAAGGGCCCAAATCCAATCGCACTGAAGATTCCAAGAGTTTTAATAAGCAGAGAAATGGATCAAACTTAAATCTTGCTACTAAACTATTTCTTTTACATAATTTATGTGAAAATGCCAACTGCTGTTTTAATAACGTATCTTTTTTAAAAAAATAGGTACGGCCCAGCGGTTGCGCGTCGACGTAGGATCCAGGTGATCAGGGTTTGATTCCCGGTCAGGGCACATGCCCGGGTTGCAGGCTCGATCAGTGACTTTCTCATCATTGATGTTTCTGTTTCTCTCTCCCTCTCCTTTCTTCTCTCTGAAATCAATAAAGATATATTTTTTAAAAAAAAAGAAAAAAGAAAAAAAATAGGTACGCACTATCTAAAAAATTGCAAAATAAGCCAACTTTTGCTTTCCTTTGTAATTGTTTAGATATTTTTCTTTTTTAAATATATCTTTATTGATTTCAGAGAGAGGAAGGGAGAGGGAGAGAGAGATAGAAACATCAATGATGAGTCATTGATCGGCTGCAGCCCGCAACCCAGGCATGTGCCCTGACCGGGAATCGAATCCTGATCGCCTGGATCCTAGGTCGATGCTCAGTTGCTGAGCCACACCTGGCTGGGCAAATATTTCTGATGAAAGTAAGCTTGTAAAGAAAATTATAGCCAGTGAATTCAATCTCAGGTCAAGAGCTCTGCTGACCAGTTATTAAGCAATGCTCATTTTAAAATGGGTACATATTATTTGTGTGAATCGGACTGACTTGATTTATAGAGTCCGAGTGGATGTATTAACTCATTTTTAGATCAAGTGCAAATGCATGTATCAGGCAAGGCATGTGATGAGCCAAACAGACAGGAATCACACAGACCCAGATCCAGGAGTTGTTACAGCCTGTGCACTACAGGCTGCATTACTTAAATTTCTGAGACAGTTTCCCTAAACCTGAAAAATAAGGATAATAAACCTTACCCCAGATTTGCTGTTATAATTAAACAAAATAATATGTAAAAAGTATCAAATAAATTGTGTTAGGTCATCAATAAATGTGTGTGTGTGTGTGTGTGTGTGTGTGTGTAAGTCACAAAATTTGGTTTTATCTCATTTTAAATCCCAATAATAGCTTTATGCATAAAATTTATTATTTCTACAAATATCTATCAAGTCTCAGGTACTGTTTAGGTGCCAGAGATACAGCAGTGACCCAAATAGCCAAAGTCTCAACCTCACAGAACAAACAAATACGGACTTAGCGCTGTGACTATGCTGATACATCAAGGTACTTGAGATGCAGAGCGCCTTCCAGAGCAAGGATGGAAGAACTGGAACTTAGGAAAATGCAGTCAGTGGCAAGTTTAGAGGGAGTGGCCATCGGTGAAAACCTAAACTGTGTGTCAAGACATGAAAAGGAGCAGGGGAGCCATGCGTGCCACAGGAGAAGCATATCTCAGGCAAGGGGAAGAATCCCTGTAAAGGCCTTGAGCTAAGATGTGCAAGGAGAACACTGTGGCCGAATTAAAATGAGCAAGTGTGACTATCGTAGGGAAAAGGCGCCTTGCTTTGTACTCTAAGGGACATGGGACACTGCTGAAAGTTCAAGCAAGTCAGTGGCAGGGATTGACTTAATGTCATAGTTACTCTTTAAAACATGTCTTCAGGAATCTCTTTTTAAAATTTCCCCAATAACTAATAAAGGAGTTGCTATTCTTACTGCCATTATTTGGGCAAGGAAATGAGACTCCGAGAGGTTGGGTAATTGGCCAAGTCCACCTCTAGGTAGTGGTTGAGTTAGATTTCAAATCCAGGTTCAGCTACACATTACATATCCTGCTTTTTTTTTTTTTTTCCATTTTCAGTTGTGTACATTCTATTTCTTGTTGTGTCTAATCTATGCCTTTGTTCTGTAATAATATTTTCTGTTAATTTCTTCTGTTTTGCAGTCACTATTTTCAACCCATTTTCTCATTTTAACATCTCACTGTGAAGTGCTTATTTATTTGTTTTAGGTTAGAATCTTAACAAACTCTAATCTTTTGGAAATACTCTTTAGGAAGATAGTTTTCCTTGAGTTGTCTTTTACTCCTTTCAGACTTACTTTTTCTTGGTCTTTTTTATGTCATTTCCTTCTATTTTCTCTCCTCTTTCCATGGCTCCCTATAGTTCCTCTCTTCTTTTCTTCTTCCTAACTTACTTCTTTCCTTCCTGACTTCCTAACTTTTGAATTTTCTGCCTTTTTCCCCCTAAAATAAATTAGGTATTGCTCATGCATTATGCCCTTTATCCAATAGTATTTTGGTCATATCCCCTCCCCCCTCCCCTCGTTTATTCAACCTAAGAGAGTCCATCTATTTTGTGTGGCTCATCACACCAATGTCTAGTCTCCAGCACCAAGGGACTGGAAGCTTATCAGAATTATACCACCTCAGGCTCTGCCCCCAAACCTGTAGTTTTGCTGAATCCACAGTGATACATAGACACATTAATGTCTGATAAACACTTTTCCTGCGTAATAGGAAAAATGGCATAGACTTATCAGCCTTACTGCCTACTAGTCTATTAGGCACTACAAATCCTTTTTCAGGTTTACAACTGCAGGAGGGTTCAATTGAAAAGACAGTCTTATAGTCACCATCACGAAGAAATTTACCAATATAGCAGAGTAGGAGACTCCAGCCTCTGTCCCCCCAAAAGGTCAATAATTAGCTATCCATGAATGAAAACAGTTCTGGAAAAGGTTCAATGTCTGCTTCCAGCAACCCAATGGAACAAAGACCTGAGAATAATTACACAAAAGGAAGAAAGAATGACATAATTTTATACATAGAAAATCCTAAAGATTTCACCAAATAACTTTTAGAACTAATAAATTCAATAAAGTTTCAGGATACAAAAGTCAGATGAATTTCTATACACTATTAATGACTTATATGAAAAAGAAATAATTTCATTTACAGTAGCATCAAAAACAATAAAATACTTTAGAACATATTTAAACAAAGAAGTGAAAGATCTATATACTGAATACTATCAGATAGTGATGAAAGAAATTGAAAGAGACACAGATAAATGAAAAGATATCTCATGTAAATGAATCAGAAGAATTAATATGGTTACAATGCTCGTAATACCCAAAGCCGTCTATAGATTCAATTCAATCTCTGTAAAAATTCCAATTCATTTTTCATGGAAATAGGCAAAAACTATCCTAAAATTTGCATGGAACCACAAAAGACTACAATTAGCCAATGAAACCCTGAGAAAAAACAAAGACGAAGGCATCACACTTCCTAATTCTAAACTATATACCAAAGCTACAGTAATAAAAAATTATGGTACTGGCATAAAAACAGATACATTGACATATGAAACAGAATTAAGGACCTAGAAATAAATCCATGCATACCTAGGCAACTAATATTTGACAAGGAAGTCAGGAATACTCAATGGGGAAATGTTAGCACTTTAATAAGTCATGTTGGGAAAACTGACTATTCACATACAAAAAAAAAAAATGAACTGAATGCAAATATACCCTATCTTACTCTGCTTACAACACTCGACTCAAAATGGACTAGGGACTTAAACACAAGGCCTGAAACCATAAAACTCCTATAAGAAAACATAGGGGGCCCGGCCTGGCGTGGCTCAGCAGTTGAGCATCAACCTAGGATCCACGCAATCGGGGTTTGATTCCCGGTCAGGGCACATGCCCGGGTTGTGGGCTCGATCAATGACTCTCTCATCAGTGATGTTTCTGTCTTTCTCACTCTCCCTTCCTCTCTCTGAAATCAATAAAGATATATTTTTTAAAAAATTTAAAAAAAAGAAAACATAGGGGGAAGTCTTCTTGACATTAGACTTGGCAGTGATTTTTTAAATATATACACACACACACACACACATATAAAACACCAAAAGCACAAGCCAAAAAACTAAAATAAGTGGGACTGCATCAAACTAATAAGCAGGGCAAAATAAACAATGAACAAAATGACAAGGCAACCTATGAAATGTGACAAAATATTTGCAAATTATATCTGATATAACCCCATATCAGATATAACCCCATATCATACCTGATAAGGGTGAATATCCAACATTTATAAGAAACCCATATAATTCATTAGCAAAAAAGCAAATAATAGGATTAAAAAATAGGTAAAGTATCTGAATAGATATTTTTTTCCAAAGAAGACATACAAATGTCCAAAAAACACATAAAAGGCTGCTCAATATAACTAATCCCAGGGAAATACAAATAGAAACCACAATGAAATGCCACCTCACACCTGTTAGAAAAGATAAATGACAGTAAGTATCGGCAAGGTGGCGACGCAAAGGGAACCCTTGTGTTATGTTGGTGGGAATGTATGTTAGCACACTGGCTGTGGAAGACAGTGTGGAGGCTCCACACAAACTTCAAAGTAGAACTCAACATGATTCAGCAACCTCACTACTGAGCATTTCTCTGAGGGAAATGAAAGCAGGATATTGAAGAGGTACCTGTTCCCCCGTGTTCTCTGCAGCATTACTCACAATAAGTGAGACTTGGAAACAACCTAAATGTTCACCAACAGGGATTGGGGCAGAAAATATGGTGCACACACACACGGTACTATTCAGCATCACAGAACAAGAAAATCCTGGCATTTGTAACAACATGATTAAAACTGAGGCACTATTTAAGTGAAATATAGCAGAAAGAGAAAGACAAATACTGCATGGTCTCACTTGTAAGTGGAATCTAAAAAAGCAAAATTCATACAAGCAGAGAATGGAATGGTGTCTGCAGGCAGCTGCGAGGTGGGGAAATGCGGACGTGTTGGTCGAAGTGTGAAAACACCCAGTTCGGGAGGAGTAAGTGCTGAGCATCTAATGTGCAGCCTGCTGACTGCAGTGCACTTGGAAGTTGCTAGGAGAGTAGATCTTAAATGTTCTCACCATAGCAACAACAAAGAGGTAATTACGCGAGGTAACGAATGTGTTAACTAACCTTACTGTTTAAAAAATTTCTCACTGTATGTTTCAATTCATCACTTTAAACTTACACAATATCGCATGTCCTTATAATTCAATAAAACTGGAGGGAAAATACATTTATTTAAAGGAGGCTTTCTAAGTAAAATTGGAACCAGGTCCATCCCCATTTCCTCATTTTGTACACAGGGAAAGATACATTTCATAAGTTACACTCTACAGCTTGCACAACTTCTAGGATGCTTTTGGTTTTTGCTTCACTAATTCTTTGTTTCTGGAAATGCACATTTTAAGGATGCAACAAGTCCCAGTTCCTTCCTTTAATCCTATCCTGATGCTTTTCATGGAAGTCACTAAATATTCTTAGAACAAGAGTACTGATGGAAAGGGAGAATACTCTATTCGTCTAAAAAATACATACAGTTCTTCAGTCTCTGAGACAAGAGCAAAAAAATGCAGGAGAAATAACATGTCTTTTTCCCTCCTAGCCCAGCAGGTTTTCTCCATTCCTGATGGCAAAATATGCATTAGAAACCAGCTGTGCTTCTTAGGTCACCGCTATAATTAGAAAATCTTTCCAGGTTCTGGCAAATTCCAACTCTGAGAGTTAGTTTTCAGTGTTCTCTGGAGGCTAAGAGAAGTTAAAATACCTGCCCAAAACTCAAACTGATATAGGCAAGAGCCGAGATGATTGCACGCACACATACACACACACACACACACACACACACACACACACACACACACACGGATTGAGTTCCATATAATGCCTTTCTACTAACATGCTCAACACTGTTTAAGCCACATCTGAGGATGCTGTCCAATGACATTAGTATCACCCTTCATTTCACATTTCGCTGTCATTTTTGCAGCTGATGTGGTTCCACTTCTTCAAATTGCATTCCCAGGTCTCAGCCACCACAAATATCTACAGATCACCCTTTTTTTTTCTCCTAAATCTGGGTGGTTAAATCTGGTGCCCTCCTTCCAGCTTGAGCCCCAGCTGTTTGCATCCTGCTGTGAGTTATTGTGAGCCACTGGTTGCTTGACAGCTGCAACCTCAGTAAAAAGAAAAGACCAGCACAGGTCTCTGCTACTGTAACCTTTGATGGGTTTGTTCATGTGTTGTAGATGAGCACAGCGATTATGCATCTCTTTCCAAAATATGTGCATGTCTTACTTTTATCTCACTGTGTAGGGGCTCTAGACTGTGGAGCAGCAGCCAGCTTATAAAGTCAGAAATGGTTTTGTTCAATTTAAAATAATTTCATTGCATTCATTTTATGTAAATTTTTACATGTCCAGCTGCCCCCTGTTTGCCAAGCCCCCATTACCTGCTTTTTACCATCCAGTACTTTACTGTGAGTCCTGTAAGTCTTATAGATCCTGAAACAGTCAAGGACTGGAAATAGCAAATGAGAACTTGGGGGGCATTTTATCAGCCAAGTCATTATTGTGCTTGGAAAACTTAACTTAGTCCAACCAAATAGTAATATAACCTGAAACCCATGTGCATTCAGCTGCCAAAAAGCCTGTTTGTTTTAAACGGCTTTTATTTCCTCTAATAACACTCCTGGAATATCGCTCATAGTATAGTCTCTTTTTTAATTGTAGTATTTTTAGTTTTGAATGTCCTGAAGGTATCTACAATTAATTAGTCCTCTGAGCATATTGATTCAGTTTTGTTTTTTTTTCTTACATTTCATAGTTCTAAAGAAAGGGAAAACATCACTAGAAAGTTATTCTAGAATACTACCTAATGAAAAGGAATCAAAATGAAAAAAGGGTTAAAAGTAGCCAAATGCTCTATGTAAATTCTTATTGCCAGTCAATTTTAATATATTCTAGGATAAGTCATCCTGCTCTTAAAACTGCGCCCACAGATATTTTCCTCCCTTTAGTAATTGTCTTTTATTTTCCAAGAAATTTAACATGGTGGATATGTTAATATCACTAACAGGCTTGTCCATTACTCCTGACGATCTTTTCAAAGAATCTGGTCTGAAAAAGCTCATTCCCAGATCTATTTATAAATCTGGAAATGCTGTGGGTCAATTCAGCAAGCATTTAATGTTAATTAATTAATCCAGCAATAATTATGCAGTGGGAATTCTATGTCAGGCCTGTTTGTTAGACTCTAGAGAGCCAGAAATGAAATGGAAGTTAATCTGAGCTCTTTGACATTGGAATGAGATAAGAATATTGATGGTATTGAAGTGGTAAGGCATAAATATTACTACCATGCATAAAGCATAGATCTCTACCTTATGATACATACAAAAAAGCAGTATATATATACACATATATATACACATATATATATTTGTGTGTATGTATATATATATATATACAGTTTTATATATATATGTATTTATATATATATGTGTATGTGTGTGTGTGTATATATATATTTTTTTTTAACTAGGGGTAGCTTACAATCCCATAAGGTAACTTAACTTTCTACCTTAGTTAAAGAAGATTGGATTCTTCCCCTGGCAAAACCTATCTCCTTACCAGAGGGAACAAAAGTCATATTTTCAGGACCTAGCCAATAAATGGACATCATTTTTGTTGTTCTTTTTGCCTCAGAGTGTCAGTATTTTTGTGGAAATTCTAGAAGAATAAATGGCAAATGGTTTAAGGGGGGACATCATATTAGTTTGTTGGCTATCATTCTCAGAAAGCTAATTATCTAATTGTATTCTGGTGTGATTATCCACAGGATAAATTTAATGCTCTGCTGGAGAGCTTTTTCTTTAAAGGGGTTTAGTATTTCTGGTATTGATCATCTGAAAAAGATTTGGAGGCTGCATTCATTTCCTATTGCTGCTGTAACAAATGACCACATATTTAGCAGCCTAAAAATAACAGAAATGTATTATTTTACAGTTCTAGAGGTAAGATGTCTGACATGGGTCTCACTGGCTATAATCGAGGTGCCAGCAGGGATGCATCTTCCTGAAGGTGCTAAGGCACCATCTGGTTGTTGCCTTTTCCAGCTTCCAGAGACCAGCTCCATTCCTGAGTTGGTGCCCACTCCCTCCAACTTCAAAGCCAACAGCATAGCACCATCAAATCTGACTCTAATCCCTTCTTCTGTCTCCCTCTTCTCTTGCAATGCCATTGAGCCCATCTAGAAAATACAGAACAATCTTATTTTTCAGTCAGCTGATTAGTAAATTAATCACATTTGCAACTCTTAATTCCCAAATGCCATGTACCTATTTAGGGGTCCTGGGATTAGGGTATGAACACACTTGGGAAGCCTCAATTCTGCCTACCATAGAGGTTTGACCAAGAACCTCTGGGTCCCTTCTCTTGGCTATAAACACTGGCTTTGGTGGACTCTCAAGTACACATATATAACTACCTCTGCTGGGTAGAGGGTGATCTAGGAGCCAAGTGAAAGTGTCCCTGCTTGGATCATAAAATGAAGAGGAGTTAGATTTATCTTGACATTTTCTTGGACTATACCTTTAGCCACTCTTGGACCCTTAGCAAAGTTTTGTCTATCTCAGTCCTCATTGTGCTGGTCATGTTTGCAGGCAGTAAGAAAACAGTTGTGAGTCCAAATTTGAGACTCAGAAAAACAGCAGAACCTTAAAGCCTAAGTGGTATTGATTTCCCAAAGAAAGGGTTATTCTTGGGGAATTACCTTTGCTACTGTGAGGTACCAACTTTCATCTATACCTGCCATTGTTCACTTGTCCCTATTGGAGAAGGTTGGCCTGATTTTTTATTATGAAAGTCTTGTTTTACACGAAGGAGCCCCCAAATTAATTCAATGTGAATTTGATATAGGAAGCTTCATAAAGCAATGATTTCAAAGGACCATGAAGTGAAGGTAATGAAGCTCTATGGCAAAAAAGATACCCAGTCTGGAATATTTTAATGCTTCTCCCTTCAGCTCTACTCTTGGACATTCTCAGTCAATGTACCAACATGACTTGCGGTGATTGGGTCACTGTCCCCGGTCCCTCACTCCTTTCCATGTATTTGAATTGTATCGCCATGCCCTTCGTCATAGGACTCCATGGTGCTTCAAGAGCAGAGTGTGTGTGCCTTGTTGATGTTGGACTTGGCCGTTTTACTTACTTTGGCTAAAGGCCTATAGATGGAAATGGCAGTGTGTGGTCTATGTACCTACACCATAAGAGGCCCTAAGTGTTTCTGCTTATTACCCCGGACTCCTGCATTTTTTATGAGACATACATGTTCCAGGTAGCCTCTGGTCCAAGGAGAGTGATTGATACATAGAACAGACCAGAGCTCTCCCTACTGTCTGCAGCCCCACCTGGACCAATCCCTTGCAGACAGGTAGTGGTGTGAGCAATGAAAGTGTATGTTTATTTCATTAGTCACTGGTACTTTTAGGTTGTATTTATGTACTATTATGGAAGGCCATATCTGATTATTGTAATATCCAAATCATACATTTTTTTTTCTGTTGATTGCATCATTATGCTCTCAGTCATATAAATCAAAATAAATCATCTTTAACTCCACTATTTTCTTCAACTTCCATGTATAATAGTCAACAAGGTCTTATAAATCACCCCTATTAAATGTCTCCATATTTGTCCCTCACTCCCTCACTCACTAATCACCTGCTACTGCTTTAGTTCAGGTCAGTATCCTCTCTCCCCTTGTTATAGCATCAGCCTCCTAGCTGCATTGGCTCCATCTCAATCATTCCAATCCATTATTTACAGTGATCTAGGGTAACCTTCCTAAAATGCAAGTCTAAGAGCATGGATCCCTGAATGGGATGTGTAACTGTCTCTCTATTCCTTATATGATGCAGGTCAAACAACATATTGTTATAGCATACTTGACCCTTCATCATCTCATTTCTGTTTATCTGACTACCATGTCATTCTCCCACGTACATCCTGTACCCAAGCCTAACTATCAAGTCTGTTTATCAGAAGTCCCTTGATATGTCATATATCAGTCTCATTTTTGTCTCTTCAAAGACAAAAGCTTGTTGGTTAAGAATGCCTTTATTCCCTGGCCGGATGTGGCTCAGAGATTATAATGGTATAGTGTCTTAAAGAATTTTATCACTTAGTAGGAAACAAAGATAAGTTAAAATTCCAAGGACATGCATTCTGGTAATTGCTATGATATTGATATGAATACAGTGAACAGAAGACAGGTAAACAAACTTTCCTAGAAAAGTCTAAGTCACTGCTTTAAAATACTGGATTAGATGTGCCCATTAAAAATAAAGCAAAGCCTGGCTAGGCATGGCTCAGCTGTTGAGCATCCACCTAGGATCCAGGAGATGGCGGTTCGACTCCTGGTCAGGGCACAGGCCCGGGTTGAGGGCTCCATCCCCAGTAGGGAGTGTGCAGGAGGCAGCCGATCAATGACTCTGTCATCATTGATGTTTCTATCTCTCTCTCCCCCCTCCCTCTCCCTTCCTCTCTGAAATCAATAAAGATATATTCTTTTTTAAAAAAAGAGTGCCCTTACTTTATGTATTCATGATGAGCAATTAGGCACACTCTAAGACTCATTACAAAAGTCCTTGCAGTAGTAGAATATTACCCGACTCTCTCTCCAGGCAAAATCAGATGCTCCGTTCTTGGCTCTTATAGTCCCTTGCACAGATCATGACTACAGTGCTTATAATAACGTATTTTAACTACCAGCATTTCTAGACCCACTGTAGAGTACCGAACTCTTATTCATCATGGACCTAGTGACTTGAACAGTGCCTGATAGGTTACCGTGTGCATTCATCCCTCCTAAGTTAAAAGGCTACTAACGTGGACTCTGTGATAAGCAATGCTTTAGGAATTGTGCATAAAAGAGCAAAGGAAATGAGCAAAGTACTTGTACCACATTATTAGTACAGTGTGCAAGCATAGTATTAAACATATCACATATTATCTGATATAATTCTCTCACCTGGGAAATTATATACCATCCTTCCTTTACATGTAAAGACACTGAAGCTCAGAGAGGCTAAGAAGCAGCTGGTGATGTTAGTCCTCGCCTCGTTAAATGATTCTTTCTTCAGTCCTATTTTCTCACTTAGCATGGGCCAGTAATTGAGCTCTATAGATGCTGCAGTGGCTGTGAAAGACACACGCTTCAATTATTTGTTGTTGTGAAACAACTCTAATGATTTAAAACAGTCCTTTTACCTTTGCCCTCAATTTTGTAGGGAAAGGAATTTAGATGGTTCATCTCAGATCCACATGGTGACAGTTATGGCTGGAAGATCTACTTCCAAATGGCTTCTTTACTCATGCTTGTTGCCTTGGCTCCCCTCCCCTCCCCTCCCCTCCCCTCCCCTCCCCTCCCCTCCCCTCCCCTCCCCTCCCCTCCCCTCTCCTCCCCCCTCTTCCTCTCTCCTTCCTCTCCCCATGAGACATACCAAATTTCAGGCCTCTCAGCACTGCTTGGGCTTCTCAGAGCATGGCAATTTCTGGATAGTACATAAAACTGACTTCTGTCTATCATACATATCTCAGCTTCAATGTCAAGACCACGAAGAGGTCTTCCATGAACAATTAATCTTGACTAAGTCATTCACTATGAATTCTTTCATCCAGTATCGTTTCTCTTCAGAGTATTTATCAATATCTCATATATTTAGCAATTAATTTGTTCTTCATAACTTCCATTTATTTATCCATTAATTTACTCAATAAATACTTATTGAGGAACTACAATAAATCAAAAACTATTATAGAAGTTCAGCAAACATCAGGAGGGAAAAAAATGAAGCCACTATGATCCCTGATGGCTTGGAGTACTGCCACTAGAATGTACATTTCATAAGCACAAGAATCTAGTCCTTCTTACTAATTACTGTATATCCAAAGTCTGGAAATGTGCCTGACATGTAATCGTTGCTCAATAAATATTTTTGACTAACCAAATGAACAAAATTACAAGCATGGGGCAGGCTGCTCTGAAAAGGGACAAGGGGAATCTTAGGGTGGCATGAGAGACACAGAAGAACTCATTATCACTTGACGACCATGGGAGGGCTCCTTGCAGAATTGCTATTGAAGCTAAAAATTACAGGATGTTGTGAAGTTAGTGACAACAGCAACATCAGGGGAGACAGTTCTTTCACCAGAGTGACCTGCATCCCACAGATAGACACTAGATCCGAGATTCAGCGGAAAGGGCAGAGTAATGGAAAGGAATATGTAATTTTCTCTTTTTAGGGGAATTAAAGGTAGGATATATATTCATTTTATATTAAAATCATTGTAACTTTATTTCAAACTCTTAGCTATTGAAATTATATCTTATAATTATATAGTAAGATGATATTTATAACCACCACTGTACTCTGACTTTTCAACGAGTGCTTTTAAATATGTGCTCTCAAATGTTAAACCTGTTTTTGAACAAAATTGAATAGTTATTTTAAAGGCACATCTAGTAATCCTCTTTTAATCAAAGATTCAAGATGTATTGGAATTTTACTTAAGATCTTCAACAGCTCTTTAATATTACCTGGAGAGTGTATGTTTCAATTGCTATCCATCTGCAGCCTCTTTATTTGATTCTCGTAAGTCCTGCATGGTCTTAGTGACTCTAAGACTCCAATTTCCTCCCTGTCCTTGGGCTGTCCCCTGTTCTGAAGATATGGCAATCACTCTGACTCTGCATTTTCAGTGTGGTAGCAAAAAAATGGCATTTCAAGATTTATCT
This sequence comes from Miniopterus schreibersii, assembly GCF_964146895.1. Taxonomy (NCBI): domain Eukaryota; kingdom Metazoa; phylum Chordata; class Mammalia; order Chiroptera; family Miniopteridae; genus Miniopterus; species Miniopterus schreibersii. The sequence goes on along the minus strand of NC_138101.1, from coordinate 9,409,827 downwards.
ACATTTGGTTTTGACTCACATAACATCTCAATAACTCATCTGCAATAACTTAGTTTTAGAAATAAGTTCTTCTGTTAATTATGAAACCACCAGGAAGTATGTAACATTTATAAGTTTGATAAGTGCTCAGACTCTCAGTTATATCTATAAAAATGTTAGTACTTAATAGTACTACAAACAAATCAGAACTTAAAACTGGAAGTTTTAACAAAATACAACTTTATATTGCTACAGGTGATCCTATCAGATCTGTGATCCTTGTATTCCATTAGGTGGGGTCAATAAGCCCGTTCTGTGATGTTTTATTTCCTTAAAAGGGTCTTATGTTAAGATAGCCTTGGACTCTCCCTGCCCCCTTACTCCTGTGGTGGGTAAGCAATCTGGTAAGTTGGGCAGAAGAAATTAGGTAGGCAGAGCTCAGCCCATTACCCATTCAGCTTTGGGATATGGCCTCCAAGGAGCTTGTACTTTGGTCCATTTTTGTTCCTAATGGTAAGTTTACTAGTAAAGGCTCATTCTTTGGGGGTGAGGTGCTACCTGTGACAAGATAAGCCCTAATTCTGGGGAGCAGCCTTATGTTATCACCCAGTGAGCAATGCTCTCCAGCAGCTCCACCAATTATGTGAATCTATCTCCACATGACAAACTCCTTTATATAGATCTTAACTACTTGGATGGCAGATAGGAATATTATTTACTGATACACTTCAAATATCAACATTGTAGGACTAATGTGGGAAATGTATGGGGGCCTATAGTACTTAAGTTCCACAGAACTGGGCTCCTTGCTCTTGTTTTACAATTAAAGGTTGTGTTTTCTCAGGTTAACCGTTTAGACAACCTGAACCTCTGTATTTCAGTCTAAACTGAAGGAAATGGGCTAAACTAATGATTTTCGTACCCTAAGTTACCCACAACCCCAAGAAGAGAAATCGGGGGGGCAGTGGAGAAGAAACTTTGCAGGCCCACATCTGCTTTGACAAGGGCAGCCCCTCTAGCAAATACCAAGTTTCCCAGTAGGACTTTGTCACTAAATATCTGAAAACCATTCCACTAGAAGATTTCCATTACTTTTTCCATCTTTGACACAGTGTGGCTCCATGTAAAATACATAAGTGGTAACAGGAATTATACAGGCTTGGGACAAAGACAGATCCAAGTTGGATCTTAACTAGAACATACACAATAACATTGGACAAGATTCACAGCAGAGTTGTTGGATGAATGGATAGATGATAGATAGATAGATAGATGATAGATAGATAGATGATGATAGATAGATAGATAGATGATAGATAGATAGATAGATAGATAGATAGATGATAGATGATAGATAGATAGATAGATAGATGATAGATAGATAGATAGATAGATAGATAGATAGATAGATAGATAGATAGATAGATAGATAGATAGATAGATATAGATAGATAGATAGATGATAGATAGATGATAGATAGATAGATAGATAGATAGATAGATAGATAGATAGATAGATAGATAGATGATAGATAGATAGATAGATAGATAGATAGATAGATGATAGATGATAGATAGATAGATAGATAGATAGATAGATAGATAGATAGATGATAGATAGATAGATAGATAGATAGATAGATAGATAGATAGATAGATAGATAGATGATAGATGATAGATAGATGATAGATGATAGATAGATGATAGATAGATAGATATAGATAGATGATAGATAGACATCGTTGTTTACATTAAATGGAGTAGCATATGGGTAATTCCTGAAGCCAGGGATTATTTAATAATTACTGATTCATTCCCATTCTCCCTCTTCCCCTCTTTCAAAGGGGAAGCCTGTTCAAGAGTAACATCAAATATTTATACAGTGCTTTAAACCATTTTACACATGCCTCATCTCATTTGACTCAGATGATTCCCCTGTATAAGTCTGCAGTAATTTCCTCCTTTTTAAAGTGAGGAAACCAGCTCAGTGGTCTGCTCAAGGTCATGCAGCTAATAAATGGCAGGCTTGGGGTTTGAACCTGGGCTCTCCAATGCTGAATCTGTGCAGTGCTCCTGGGCTAATAAGCCAGCTCTGGATGAGTCATACATATTCGGTTTCGCCTATCATCATCACTTTTTCTGGTTCAGCTCACCCATGAGCCGCCTGTAAAATGAAATTGGCAATTGTTTATGACATCGGCAGTGGGTTGTTATGTCAGCTCATCTGCGGAGGCAGCCATTGTGAAATAACATGTGCGGTGACCCCTCATGGTGAAGCCTGGCACCTATGTCATACTTGTCATTGTTCAGATTAATATCTGCCTTGCTACTCCTTGAACACACTTTCCAACTATTCACATCAAGGCATTTGCTCTCAAAGTGACTTGACTTCCAAGTTTGGAAAATTACAGACTGAAAAGCATATCATTCTATGTGTAAACACAGTTTTTTATTTTTACTCCAGGTGAAATACTATTAAAAAACATGATCTCACTTACATGTGAAATCTAAAGAACATAATAAATTGATGAACAAAACCGATTCAATGACATAGAAGCATGGAACAGACTGAGGGATTTTAGAGGGAAGGTGGGGGTGGTTGGGTGGTTGGGGGGAGGTTAACCAAAGAATCTATACACATATATGCATAACCCATGGACACAAACAATAGTGTGATGAAGACCTGGAGTGGGGGTGGGTGCTGAGTGGAAGGGGTCAATGGGGAAAAAAGGGGACATCTGTAATATTTTCAACAATAAAGATAAATTTAAATAAATAAATAAATAATAAAAATCAATAAAAAACATAATATTTCAAAGAAGAGTTTTAGATAGCCAAACTGTTCTCTCTTAAAGGGTGCTGTGTAAAGATAATTTTTATTAATTTGATTACTGTAAGCCAAATTCATCCTGCACCCTGCCCAGGTTGCTCAGGTAGATAGAGTGTTTTCCAGACATACCAAGGTTGCGGGTTCGATCCCCCTTCAGGGCACATACAAGAATCAACCAGTGAATGCATAAATAAGTGTAATGACAAATCAATGTTTCTCTGTTTCTCTCTGTCTCTCTCTCCCCTTCCTCTCTCTCTAAAATCAATAAAAATAAAAAATAAGCCAAATTCCACTAACAATATAACCAAATTCTGCTTTTTCTCCTCATTTCTGCCCATGTAACAGTAACGATTTTCTAGGTGAAAGAAGAAACAGGCATTGAAGCTCTGCTTCCTATAATAATATTTTTATTGCTGATCTGCTACAAAAATAGTTCTATGAAAAAAATATATTTTTTGAACTTACATATCATTTCTTTTAACTTCTCCCAAGTTCCAAATAATTTCCCTCATCCTTCTTGTTCTCTCTTCTTTCTCCAACCACTCATGCAAAACAGCCAATAAACAGATAAGCAACAATAAAAACAAAACAACAACACATACCCATAGGGCTAGTGGGAAAATAAATGAGGGGTGTATATGGCCAGTTACCTTTTAAACCTATATTCATGGGGGCCTGTCTTCCTTTCACGCCCCACACCTCCTCCTGCCTCAGGTCCCGCCTTCTCACCCTGGAAGAGGCGTCTGAATCCCATCCAGTCCCACCACCTCCGGTTCAGCGGCCACACCCACTACCAAGGGTTATTTCCATGGCATTAACTGCCTGCTCTACATTTGTCTTGGCCAACAGAGCCTCATCTCAACACAATTGACTAGGCAATATTCTTATTATAATATGAACCGGATATTGTCTTTCTTTTGCTCTGAACCCAGCAATCTCATGCAAATAGCCAAAGCCATTAGAGTGCCCTTGCAGCCTCACCAAACCAGGCCCTTGCTGCCTTTCTTCCTCCTCTCCCTTTGTTCTTTCTGCACAATGACCTTCCTGTTGTTCAGCACTGGTACCTGGCCCTGGGGAAGCTCCTGCCTAGGGCCTTCGCACTGGATGGCCTTTGCTCCAGAAGCCCTTCTTCATGTTCAAGACCTGAGTGTGGCCCTCCTCCTCGCCTCCAGACCATTAATCAAATGTTGCCACTCCAGCCAGGCTTTCTCCAAGCCTCTAAAACTGCATATCGACACCTCCAGCCCTACTGTATTTTTCTTCTGCGCCCTTACTACCACTAACAGACTATATATTTTGCTCATTAATGTTGTTTATTTCCTGCCTCTCCCATCCAGAAGGCAATCTCCACAAAGACAGGGCTGTAGCTAGGACTGTTCAGTGCTTTATCCCCAACACCTGACTGTGCCTGGTGCTGGGTGGGTCTCCCTTAAACCGTTGTTGAATGTGTGGTTCTCTCTCATGTTAGCTTTGCAGGTTGAGCCCTGATCAGTACAAAGATGCAGAGTCTCTCTGTACTACATTCTTTTCAGGATCTATAGTTTGCTCACATGGTTTCTAGCAACATTGACTGTGTGACTTTGTACAAGCTTTATTTCCAATCAGCTTTATTTTCCTTTTTAGTAAAATGAAAAAATTCACATGCAAGCCACTAAACTGTGATTTTTTTATTTATTTAAACCTCAGCTGAGGACATGCTTATTGATTCTAGAGAGCGGGGGGAAGGGGAAGAGAGAGGGAAATATGGATGTGAGAGAGACACATCGATCAGCTGCTTCTTCGATGCACCCAGACCTGGGATTGAATCCACAGCCCAGGCACGTGTGTGCCCTGACCAGTAAAATCAGTCCAGCAACCTTATGGTGCAGGGGGTGATGCTCAGCCAACTGAGCCACAAAGGCCAGGGCACTGTATATACAAGACAATGTATATATGAAAAAATGTTTTAAAATTTGATGTAAATATTGTTATCATTGTATAAATTTTTCCATTAGCTATTCACAAGAACTTTCTGACACAGTGTGTGGATGATTCCCAAAGCACATTCTAGGGAGCCCTTTGAGTCATAACCCAGAAGAACCCTAAATTCCAGTAGTTATGAAGGGCGATTTCAAAGCAGGAAATAAGTTCAGGGTTGGATATTATGAAAAGTCACATGGAAAGAATTTTGATATTGTCAGGTTACTTTTTACTAATATTGCTGATTTTAATAAATATTTCTCTTCTTCCACCATGTTTCATTTTCATTCAATAACTACCTTTTAAGTTTCAGCCAAAATGTGCTTCTTCCACAGTGTTTCCTGCACAGATTATTGGATTTATTTTTACGTGCTTCCAGCAGATTTTTTCATCCTGATATCCTACCAGTGCAAAAAGCTATTCAATGTGTCTCTCCTCCATTGTAAGTAGCACCAGGACATAAACTATGTGTTTGGTTCCCACTGTGTTTCCAGCACCTACACCATGGCATTTTTAGAACAATTAAAATGATACTAATCACTTTAACTCCTTATAATGCAATTTGCCTTTCCCTAAGGTTATTATTGTTTTAACCTTTCATTGGACTTTTTGTGTATTTGGCTTATCTGCTAGATTATTATTATCCACATTTGAACACATTAAGAACTACCTGGTGTTCTAATTTTTTCAATTTTACATATTTTTATGTTGCATGTAGTAACTTATCTGATATACCTGAGCTGATCGGTGTATAAGTTTTCTTATATTCATATCTATTGACAGCAGAGGACTCTAAGCTACAGGAAAGTCAGATATCTCTCCTGGACCCATAAAGGTAGGAAATGCAGGGCCCGAATCTTCACTCTGGCAGTGAGTTTCCAGGACACACACTCTACCAGGAGCGAGGAGGGTCAGTAAGAAAGCTCCCCAGACATTCAGAAAATAATGATTTAGTGGCATGGAAACAGGACTAAATGGATAACTTTGATATAATTGTTATTGATGATTAGACTGCTCACTGAATATAATAAAAGTATTGGCACTCATTAGGTTCTCAAAAAAAGGAGTTTTCATAAATATTGATTTGATTTTAGTGCATATCTTTAGAACTGTTCATACTCCCCCCAATAGAAAGTGTGTTCATGAATATCTGAGTGGACTTTACAGCTCACTGACTAAAATCAGATACACATCTGGTTGTATATATGATCTTATGTATAAAATTTATTGGAGAAACATATGTATGTATATATATGAATTTCTATTGTATGTGTAAAATATTTCTTCAAGACATTTTTAAATTACAAAAATTTACATTTACTTACATCCCTTTCTGTAAATTACTTAGTTCACAATAGCTTCTTAACTTCAATGTAGTTACTCTGTATGAAGTATCTGCAAAGTATCTCAAGGGAGTTTTTAAATTTCCATAATCAAAAACGTAAATGCAGCATGAAGAGTCTGTATTTCATAGAAATATGGAGCTGGAAAGAACCTTAAAATATCAGCAGTCTCTTCTCAGCTGAGAGAATAGAGGCGCAGAAAGGTTAAGTGACCTCGCCAGCATCACACAGAGAATTGGACTCCCAGAGGAGTGCTTGAACCAAGTTACTCCTCCATTAATTCTCCTGTGAATTATTTTATGGCTTGAAGACTCCCTATGCAATAAAAGTTTATTGGCCATATGTCAGGAACTTTTCTAGGTGCTGCAGTAACCATGATTTATGAGATATAGCCCGTGCCCTAAAGGATATCACAGTCTAATGGTAAAGGTAGGCACAAAATATCATATAGAATCTGATAAGTAAAATGCATACAGAAGAGGGACATGTAAGCCAGCTGCAAGGGATCAGCACAGAGGCCCTGGAGAGGTGGACCTCTAACCTGGGCCCTAGGGAATGAAAGGAGTAAGACCTTGCTGGGCAGACTGGAGGTGGGGGTAGTGGGTAAGAGAAGGCCTGTTCATAAGAAAGGATTGGCCAGGCATAGAGAGACATAGCAAAAGCAGTGCGATAAATTAGGAGAGTTGAGGTATAGAGAAAATACAAGCAATTCATTGCTGCTGGAGTATCAAAGATGAAGCAAGGGATAGCAGGAGGTCAGCCCACATGACTAGGCCCAAACCTCAAAATGCCTACTAAGCAATATTTAGAAAGTGTGGAGTGACTAGAGGGTTTTCAATAAGAGTAACACAGTGGGGTTGCATTTAATAGAACCCTGGTACCAGTATGATCTAAGGAGTCAAGAATGAAAGTGAGAGATTAGCTAGAAAGTTGGTGCAATAATCCATTTTTGAGAGTTTTGGGACATGAACCTGTGCAGAGATTGATATGAGCACAGTGGAGTATAGATATAGATATAGATGATATAGATAAATAGATATAGATAGATAGATGATATAGATATAGATATAGATATAGATATAGATATAGATGATATATAGATATAGATTAGGTATATGATGATGTAGATATATAGATATAGATTATAGATATAGATAGACATAGATGATGATATAGATTATATAGATAGATGATATAGATAGATATAGATATAGATATAGATGATATTGGTATAGATATAGATAGATATAGATGATAGATATAGATATAGATGATATAGATAGATGGATATGGATAATGTGAAATATATATTTATTTCATATGTATTTGATAGGAAATATTTAGGGCTTAGCAAATAATTGAATGTGGTGAGTGACAGCTAAGTTCTTGAGCGATAAATTAGAGGTGACCAACTCAAATAGAATAATTAACTAGAGATTTAATTGGTACATGGCCAATATATAAAGATTGAAGCACATTCAGGTGATAGGATCCAGCAGAGTTTGATGTGGATATGTTAAGGTGGCTTGAGCAATACATATGAGTGTGATTAGCATGAAACTATATAATTCCATACCCTGGTCTTAGGAAAGTATATAGAAAAAAGGAAGCATAATAGGGGAAGGAAGAAGAGGGCATGGACAAGATAAAAAAGGTGTCTTCAGAGCTATGAAGATGCACAGGAGAGATAATGTTACAGCATCCCAGAGAAGAAAGCATTCCAAGAAGGAGAGAGCTGCCAGTCAAACACAGAATGAATATTAAAGAATAAAACAGTAGAAAATGTCCATTAAATTTGAGAACTGAGGTTATTGGTGATGATGTGGCAACAATTTCAATAGGTTTCATGATATTCATTGTGGAGTGAACGGGAAGGGAGAAAATGGGAATGGAGACTGCAGATGACTCTTTTGAAGATATGGATTCAAGTGGCTTGGAGAGGATAACAGCTTGACAGTAAAGTGATTCAAAGAGGAGATGTTCAGGCCAGCAGATATTTACAGGCTGAGGGGCCTGTTAGACTAGAGAAGAGGTTGAAAGTAGAAGAGAGTGGGTGAAACACTGATGGAACAAGATCCCAAAGGAGTCAGGGATTGACAAGGTCAAGGCCTCAGCAGAGTCAGAGATTGGCTAAAAATAGGAAGAGAGATATTATTCTCTGGAATTACAAAAAAAATAAATAAATAAACATAGATGGTAGTGAAGATGAAGATCAGACAGAGGGAGGAAAGTTGAGTGAAACTGTGAATAATTATTTTCAAAGTGAACCAATAAATTGTACAGTTATTACCTATGTGATATTGACTTAACATCACTAAGCTTCCACTGAGTCAACAGAAGAAAAGGGAGGTCAAAAGATTGGTGTCCTTGGTACTTTAATTAGAAAGTTTAGTGAGTTGAGTGTGAGATTCCTGAAAGCAAAAGACTTAGTGGTCAGAGAATATGGTGTTAGATTTAAGATTTCTGTTATAATGTCATTCTGCCTTAAGAAATGTTCAGGAAAAGGTGCAGTGAGACAATAATGAAGCAGACCACAGAGGAAAGCCAATAAATGGAGGAAGCCTGGGAATTTGGAACTTGATTAGTTGAATGGATCTTGTTCATAATTAATATCTCCTAGATTACAGTGCATTGGGGATAAAGTATGAAACTTTAAACCAGGCACCAAACTCTTCAGCATGAATTTGATTGTAGGAAGAGAATGATAAATTATGGGAATGCTAAAAACCAGGTGGAATTATCCACGAAGAATTTGGTAAAATAAACATTCTTCATTAGTGAGTGATACAGAGGAAGTGGTGTCTTCAGGCAGAGCCAAAATTAAGAGAATGCAAGGCGGTAGAGAAACAAGCCCATGAAGAGGGTGAGGAAATAGATTTGCCCTCTTGTTCCAGATTAAATAGTTGAAAGTATTCAGAAATAAAGTAAAAACCAAAAGAAATCAGGCTGGAGAAATAGAAAAGTAAAAGAGTGAAATGGGTCATATAAAGAATGAAGAATCTTTTGGGGCACTCCAGAGAGCAGAATAAGCCCATGCCCCAAATTTGGTTTAGATGTCAATCCTAATGAAGTCATATATGCACTAAGAAATTATGAAAGTTTTATTAACCACATAATAAGGCTTTTTTGGGGGGGAGAGCTCTCAAGATGATCTGAGAATAGCTTGAGAGAACAGGAAAAGAAGACTAACTTGGGTTGTCAGGGTGGTTAGGGGATGAAGTTGTGGGAAAGGATTCTTGTGCAGTAGCTTGTGTTTATGGGGTTTGATTTTCCCATTGGCACCAAAGGAGAGAGGAAGTAGGCTTTCTTGTCATTAGCTACTCCAGATAGGGGGTGGAGCTTGAAAGATGTTAGCAATCATATATGAAGTCACAAAGATATTGCCTTTCCTTTAGTGGCCAAGGATCACATGGCTAAAAATGCCAGAGTTAAGCCAATTATGTTTATTAAATTTAAACTATTCACACAGATCCCAGGGAACAGGAACATTGAAAATAGGAAATCAAGGTGACAAAGGGCAAGCAGTCTAGGGCTGAAGGAAAGATTTCCAACCAAAAGGGCTGTGGAGCACTGTTAGGCAAAGTGCTGAGATCCCAGAAAAACTCAGTGTATTGTTCTTGGATTCCCAAAGAAATCACCAGGAGGACTGGTTGTGAAAGACATAAGCTTATTAGGATTTGCATGCACACCAGCAGCAGATGACCAGTGAAACTTACTGCCAATCCAACTGCCACCTATGAAGCTGAACTTCCATGCATATGTGCTGCGTGGGGCGTACCGGGGGGTGGCTATTGTTTCTTGCCACTCAGGCTGTCCCAACACAAGGCTTTATAGACTACAGAAAACAGAGAAAAACAGGGCATGCAGAAGAAGGGAGACAGGCTATGTGAGATCAAAACATTAGCTGTTTACAATCCAGGCTCACATCTAGAAGCAGTTTCTCCTTAGCCTTTCTTCTGACCATGTTCCCAAGGTCTCACAGTGCAGGTACAGATGGTCTTCACTGTATTTCCCACAAGGTGGGAGGGTGAGTTGGAACATGGGAAGGGGCCCATGTTCCCATTTACCATACAAACACTCAACCCAGAAATGAAAGTCTGGATGTATAAATTCAGCCAAAAGAAGAGACACAAGCTGCTGCTGCTGATGAAAAGTTCACAAGTGCTCAAGAATTTGGCTGGACTGAGGCTGCAGGTGAAGGCTATTATTGACTACAGCTGGGAGATGCCAGAGTCATGTCACGTTTTCAAGATTTTACAGCCTTGTTAGTAGAGAGGAAAGTAATTCCTCTGGATCAATAAATGACACATCTTACCTGTAGGAGACAACCACGTCTGTGGTTGGAAGGAGGCCTAGAATTATCAAAGTTCAAAATTCAAGACATCACGCCAAGCTTATAAACCCACATGGTTTATCCTTCTGGTTAATCCAAAGAGGAAAGGGAAGAGACTTCTGAGTTCTCTAGGTCAAGCAGCTGTCTGAGAAGGCTTGAGAATATTTTTATCAGTTTTTGTAACAGGCCTATCTGGACAAGACCTTCTGCTATTCAAAGAGAGTGAACAACCCAAGTGGAGTTTAGTTTTCTATTAAGTTATTTACTTTTTTTGTCAGAAGTCACAACCTGATTCATTAAATTCGTGCTTTCATTTAGCAGTTCTCTGTCTAAGCTGACGTCCCATAATACAGGGCAATTTTCCAAATATATTAACCACATAGTTGAAAAGAATTCCCACCGGTAACACACTGTCAAGATATCATCACTGAAACTGTTAAGTGTTTTACAGAGTCATGGACTCTAAGCAGTTTATTCGAGAGTCTATTGCACACATTTGTACATCAGCTATTTTAGCCTTAAGCGGGTGCTTATTAACAGAAGATCTACCAATGTTACTATAGTCTGGAGGGAAGGCTAATGCTGATTCGGATGACTTTTCAATCATGGGAAACAAGTGTCATAATAAAAGGCAGAGGAGTTTGAAAATATGACAGTATTTTCTGGAAGCTAAATGATACGTAAAATATTTTATTCATGATTTCTGAACAGCCAAATGTAGGAACTTGCAGGGAACATATTTTTCAGAACAGGGTGTTTTGAAATTCCCTTCCTTTAGCACAGTGGGTAAAATCATAGACACTGCAACCAAAAAGGTTGGGTTCAAATCCTGGTTCTGCCATTGACCAGATCTGTCTCTCATTCGTAACAACATTAAGAAGAAAAACAGTAATAACTGGAGATGCCTTATAAGATTGTTGGGTGGATTAAAGGGATCAATATTGTAACGTTCTTTTTTTAAAAATATATTTTTATTGATTTTAGAGAGAGAGAGAGGGAGAGAGAGATAGAAACATCGATGATGAATGAGTCATTGATCGGCTGCCTCTTGCAATCCCCCTACTGGGGATCAAGCCCGAAACCCTGGCATGTGCCCTGACTGGGAATCGAACTTCTGATCTCCTGGATCCTAGGTTGATGCTCAACCGCTGAGCCACGCCAGCTGAGCTATAACATTCTGAGAGTGGAGCTCAGATCAGCAACATTATACACACTACATTAGATAAATGTGACCTAAAGTTATTCTTGGGAGTTGGTTCTGATAGGTAAGTTCTCTCATCTTTCTGTCCAAGGACTGATCATTAGAGTTTCAGACCTTTCATTGTTTACTCATGTGCTGAAATCTGGGCAAAAGCTATTCCGTGAGTACTAAAATCCTCTCAATTATTGCCATATTACTGTAGTTTTAATTCTTCAGTTAATTCTACAAATTGGCTCAAATTCCCTATCATCTTTGTCATTATCACCTAATTCCATAATTAATTCTTGACAGAATTTGGTTCCCAATGCTCTTTGCCTTCTAAAAGAGTCAGGAATTGGAAAGCAGCCGTATAATTGCCTTGGCAGCATTTTGCTTGGTTTCATGAATCTTGTTTTGGATATATTCTAAGAAGAAGGATCCAAGATTTGTAGAATTCAAAATTCCATCTTGGCAGCAAGTGTGCTCGACTTTGCACAGATTGTTAAAGAGGTGAGGTAGTTTGCTCAGCAGGTGAGAAAATTATTTCTTTTAGCCATTATGGCTGTCATGATTTTGGGAAGCAAATTGAAAACCCCTTTCATAATACTTAAAAGGTTTCCTTGACTTTCAATAAAAGAATGGAGGGTATTAGTGAAATTAATTTAGTCGAAGCAAAGGGATAAACAATGTAATCATCAGAGAGACTACATAATTCATTTTCAGTCATTGATTCAACAAAAATTTATTGGGTGCTTTCTATGTGTCTCTCACTCATTTGGTCCTGCAATAAAATGGTGAATAAAACCTGGGACTGACATTCATATGCCATAGTCTAATTGACTTTTAAAATATGGCTTTGAATATTAAATCTACAATCTATGACTATAATTGAGAAAACATTACTTCTCTTGCTATTACCTCTAATCAGGCCTCGTATTCTTGTGTATATAATAAAATGAATGTGCTTAAGTTGGATTTTAAACTTAGAAATTTAGAAATAAAAGTGAGTTCTGGAGGGAAATTTCCCTCAACCATTGTATATATTTCTATGGCCAATTGCTCCCTCTCAGTGTGATGTATAAAATGGTTCATTATTCTCATTTTACTTAGTAGTTCATAACTGTTCTAGACTGAAAGCTCCTATAGGGATCTTTTCTTATTGGTCTTTATATTTCCAGTGCCTATATGCACATCTGGAATAGCAATTCTTAACTCTGGTGTGTATCATGATCTCATCTTCTATATTCTCTTAATAATAGGGTTGTCTGCACCCATTGCAGGCCTACTGATAAAGAATCTCTGAGGGGTCATACGTGTCTATTTTTAAAATAGTTTAAAGAGGTTTCAGTTCCTCAGTTAGGGTTGAGAGTTGAGTCCTACCAGTATAGAACTATTCTTTTTATACTCATCAGATGATATGTTTTTATTGATTCTAGAGAGAGAGGAAGGGTCAGTGAGAGAGAGAATGAGATCGATGTGAGAGAAACATTGATCTGTTACCTCCCTTACACATCCCAACCAGGGATCAAACCCAAAACCTAGATATGTACCCTGACTGGGAATCGAACTTACAGCCTTTTGGAGGATGGGATGACACTCCAACCAAATGAGCCAGCCAGCCAGGGTAGAACTATTAATTGAATAAATGTGTGAGTGAATGAATGAATGAATGAATGAGTAAAAAATAGCATCAAAGATTTGTACAAAAATCAGGTTAGCGTATTTCTTTGATTTGTGCAACCAAAGTTGAAGCCTTTCTACAACAGAACTGAAGCCATTATTTGAAAAAAAAACAACTCATTATGCCAAACTTCTTTTCTAGTTACCCGATTTGTCAATAATTTATCTCTTCCCATATACCCCTGTGTTTCCAAAGGAAAACAGACTATAAACATTAGGGAGTGGGAAGCTCACTCTAAGCTGACTCAGAAACTAGAGGAAATGTTCACAAGATGTGAGCTAGGTGTTGACTTTTTGGGCAAGCAGGGCGAGTTGAATAAAATCACTGAGAGATCTGAGATCTGAACATCACTATCAACCTAGAAGTCAGAGGTGCTGAGAGTAAGTAACAGCTGGGTTTCAGTTAGTAGCCCACAAGTTGTAAGGGACATTAATGATTCAAAATGAGTACTTATAGTAATATTTTATCCCAGGGTCTTCAATATGTATTGTTTATACAAAAGTTAACATTTAAATATAGAATCTCAAGAAAGAGTTAGTAACCTGATAAATTACATAGATTTACACAATTTTAAATGAATTCATGATTCCTTTGCAAATGTTTGGATGTTTAGAACATGCCTAGGATATGTTATTTTAAAAATGCCAGTGATATTAAGAAAACATATGGAGAATAATAAGCTTTGCCAACAATTTTAAGTTCTAAATAATAGCTATACAGGAAGTGACTAATTACTAAGTTTTAATAGTGATTCAATTAACTCCATTTATTTTCTACCTCACACCATCTCTAATTAGCTGATTTGCCATTAAAATCTCATATCTGTCAAGAATTGAACAGGAAAAGGAAAAGAACAGGCTGTCATTTGAATTCAAATGCTAATTCACAACTAGAGCCTAGGGAAATAAATGCATTTTGTTTACAAAAAAAATGTAAAGCAAAGAAAGACAAGCAAAAATGTCACTGGAAGACAATAGTAAACATATATTCATCTAACTACAAATACCTTCTACAAATGTAAAGCTTTTAGAATGGATTGCAAGTGGAAGAATATTTCAGCAATTGGTTCTACAATTCGATAAAATTTAATATAATTGGAATATTTTTCAAAAGCATTTTTTCTTCCAATGTTTTTATTGCACAATGCAAACATGTTAATCTGACTGCTCACAACCCCACTAATTCCCAAAATTGTATCATTTGCTATTTCAGGACAGGTGAGCATCAGATTTCCAGTAGAAAGAATGGTCATTATAGTGAAACTTAATTGAATACTTGACCTCAACATAATCGGCAACATTATTAATGAACCAGCTTTTATGTAAATTGATATTGCTTTGCTATCTTCTTTCCATTTATATAAAGGGCATTGTGCTTTGAATGCCTGAAAAAGGAATTACAATTAAATAATTTCAAGGAATATTTTAGTCGTTTACAGCCTACCTTTCTGAAGTGTAGATCATTTAATAGCCCATATGCTTTCTCTATTATAATGCTCTCAACAGAAGCACGTTTATTATGTCTCAGGGTTTAAAGCATATTTCATTGTTTTGTAATCTCTGAAGAGAGATGCCCTTTTAGTGGTACAAATGTGAGTTGTCATGTGCTAAAAGTAGAACAGAATTCAGGATTTCTTTTGGAAAGCCAAAATGACACATACTATATTCCAGTCTAACATTAATCAAGAAATTGAAATAGAATCTAATTGCATATGTAAAGTGCTGTAATATAACAACAGGACAATAGTTATTATCCTGTCACTTTGCCTTTCAATTGTGTTATTAAAATACTTTTATTAAGGATTTACATTTTCATAAAGAAGAAAACCTATTAGTAGAGCATCAAATATTATCAATTTATTTCAATTAAATTAAGTAACATCGACAATATTTAACTTTAAAAAACAAATATAAGCCCGGCCGGGCGTGGCTCAGTGGTTGAGCATCGACCTAGGATCCAGGCGATCGGGGTTCGATTCCCGGTCAGGGCACATGCCTGGGTTGCGGGCTCCATCCCCAGTCAGGAGCGTGCAGGAGGCAGCCAATCAATGACAACTCTCTCATCATTGATGTTTCTATCTCTTTTTCTCCCTTCCTTTCTCTGAAATCAATAAAGATATATTTTTAAACAACAACAAAAAACAAATATAAAAACACCTTATTCAAAAATTATCAGTTTTTGAAAATACCTTCAAAGAAAAACTGCTATAGGCTCCTATAACTGTCCAGGTGATCTAGAGGAAAGACCAGAGGCTATAGTACCAAGATAGTGCAGAAGGTGAAGATTAAATTAATCTCTCACCTGGTTCCCTAAATGTGCTGAAAAATGATAATTAGTTTATGGCATAGCCATATAAAGGCAAAGAAAAATTTGGAGATGAGTGGTAGCTGGATTTTAGCATCACCTCTTCCACATTTTGTAGCTCTATTTCTTCTCTTTTTTTTTTTCTTTTGTTTTTCTTTCCGATTTCAACCGACCAAATATCACTATAGTCCCTGCTTTTCAAGTCACCACCATTCAAGTCACCACCAGATGTGATACAGCTGCCACATGGGAATAAAGTTGAATGTGCCAAGATCTGCTTTGAGCTCACAATGAGTACTGGAGCAAGATAGGGTAGTATGTCAATGACAATTGGGATGGGTATACTGACAAAGCCACCAATAGTTTTATATGAAAAGTCACTCACTTCTAATCTCATGAAAATTCATTGGACTGGATCTGCTGCAGTTGAATTTAGAGCCTAGATAGTTGTCAGCGGACCATGGGAAAGTTACAGCAACAACGACACTGCACTTGGCAACATGAAAATTAAATTTGTCTCCCATATGTCTGTACTGTATAGCCTAGTGGTTCACAGGGAAAGCTTTGGACTCAGACATTTGAGGCTGACTAGCAGTTTCAGCACTTATGATGTGACCTAGGGCAGAAACAGTGATGAAACCTCTGTTTGTTCATCTCCAAAATGGAAGCATAATAGTGTTTTCCAGAGAGGATTGTGGAGTAGATTACATGAAATAATGGCTATTTTAGCTATAATATTATTATTGTAGTCATGAACAATATTGTGCAGTGACAGTTACTGCTCATCTGCTCATCGGGTAGTCATTTCCAGCTTCCATTGCAAGTTAGTGGGACCACGTGATCGCTATTGGCAAATGAGACTCGAGGGACAATAATGTTAATCACTTCCAGACCGAGGCAATTAAGAGATAAGCACTTCTGTCTCATCTCTCTCATTCCCTTCCACGGTGACCTTGGATACCACATGTTCCAGATTACAGGACTACAAGATGCAGGTGGTCTAATAACCTATGTTGAATTTTACATGAGTGGGAAATAAACCACAGGCATGTGATGGTTAACTTCTTTTTTACCTTAACATAGCCTCGCCTGAACTAATAAATACAGATCTTTTGAGATAGGAACGGCAAGTCTAATTGCTCCCATTTTGTAGTAGGACAAACTAAGGCTCTAAGATTTAACACGATTTCCCTAAGTTTCCAGAGGTAACTAGTGATTCTACCAGAACTTGACTTCAAATCTCTCCATCCCAGATCTTTCCATGCCTTCAGTCAGCAGGCATTGCATTAACAATCTTTACACTCACTCCTCACCAGAGTAGGTGCTTGTAGAATGGGAATTATGCTATATATTGAGCTCTTGATGTTCCTTGTAAGAAAGGTATATTGTATTAGTAGGTGTCATTTGATGGTAGGTTAATTATTAAAACATCATCTGCTTTATAGGGAAAAAAAATTTCCTTGGATTGATGTCCCAGCATGTAGAAATTGCAGTGATGTTGAGTGTGGATCACTTGCTCCTTCCAGAAGTACAATTTAATGATTCAGCATTAATTCAGGGCAAATGAACTACTTTTTTTTTTTAATCTTATACCTAGGGGAACTGAATCCTTAATCAGTTAAAATGAATGAACTAAACTGTGCACCAAAATTTTTACTATCTGAAGTTGACTGATCTCACTGATAAAATCTCCATGCCTCAACCCCACCCACCAACCTCATTTCTTGATTTGCCTGGTGGAACATAAATAATCAGACTTAGATCTTGTCTATGGTTCCAAGGAAATCCCTCACATTCTGAGCATTTTGAATAATTTCTTCTGTTAAGAGTTCTCTCTTTTTTTTTCTTTTTCTTTTCTTTTTTTTGACAAATTGGTATTCATTGTGTTTCCTTTGGAAAAACAGCGTTCAATTTTTTTCTTTTTTTTTAAGTTCTGGAAAACACCGTTAGCAGGTTTTATTGTCTTTTTCAATACATATTCTAGCACAATTTGTACAAAATCATTTGCTTTTTATGTGCCAGTTCTAAAGAGCAATGATGTTTTTAAAGAAAAAACTTTGCTTTTAACAATTTCAGCTGAGTTTTTACCAGTTCTTGTAATGCATCATATAATGAGTGCTGGATATTTCAACAGACCTAAGGATCTACTTTTAGTTCTCCCAGGATTGCTCTTTAAAAAGACAAAACTCATTCTTTTTGAGTTTTAATTTAAAATCCAGTAGTGTGGGAGGGCAGAGATCGCTAGGCTCACTTCTGTTTCTAACACTGTGCATTGGTGCATGCGTGGTGCTTTCACTTAATATTATTTAACCCGGATTTGTGCGAAATATTTCTAATGAATCTTCTGTATCTAATCTCTTATCCACCACCCACCACACAGCTCTCTTCTCTGAAATCACTCTTCTTTCAACAGCTTTATTAAGGTATAATTGACATACTATAAAATATCCCATTGTAGCCCAGCCGGGCGTGGCTCAGCGGTTGAGCGTCGACCTAGGATCCAGGCCATCAGGGTCCGATTCCCGGTCAGGGCACGTGCCTGGGTTGCAGGCTGCAGCAGATCAATGACTCTCTCATCATTGATGTTTCTCTCTCTCTCTCTCTCTCTCCCTCTCCCTTCCTCTCTCTGAAATCAATAAAGATATATTAAAAAAATAAAATAAAATGTCCCATTGTAATCATACAATTCAATGATTGTTAGCATATTTATAGTTATTTAACAATTAACACAATTTAGAACATTTCCATAAATCCTCAAATCTCTCCAATACCTGTTTACATTGCATAGTGACTCTTGCTATTAACTCCATCCAATGTCTTATCTGCTATTCATCTTTATAAATTTACATTTTCTGGGCATTTCATAAAAATTCAGTTGTACCATATGTCGCCTTTTGTGTCTGGCTTCTTCGTTTTGCATAATGGTTTAGTTTCTACCATATTATAGTCTGTATCAGTAGCTTATTCCCTTTTCTTGATGAATAGTGTTGCTTGATACGGATATTACCACATTTTGCCTATTCATTTACCAGTTGGTGGGAATTTGCATTGTTTCCAAACTTGGGCTATTATGGATAATGTTGCTCTGAACATGGCATTTGGGAAACAAAGGTTTTCCTTTCTCTTGGCTAGATTATTAGAAGGGGAATAGCTGGGTCTTATGGAAACTTGAACTACTTAAGAAATTGCCAAATGGTCTTCCGAAACGCTTGTGTCATTTCACATCAGTCAGCAATGATGTAGGATTCAGTTTTCCACATCCTGGCAAAGTCTTGGTAGTGTCTATCTTTTTTATTATAACCATTTTAGTTTGTGGATAGTGACATCTCATTGAAGTTTTAATTTGCATTTCTCAGTAGCTAATATTATTGAGCATTTTCCATGTGCTTAGTAGCTTTAGACTGTGAAATTTTTCATGAAACCTCTATTCAAAGAATGTGCCCATTTTCATTGGGTTGATTGTCTGCTTACAATTAAGGTGAAAGAGTTAAGCACCCTGTGGTCTGGCCTTATTTGAAGCACTGTGTCCCCTCCAACCAAGTGAATCACTTTCTCTCCCTCTCTCCCCCACAACACAGTTAACTCTTTTTTGCCTTCATATCTTATCTCAATCATCACTTTCTGATCTTTTTCAACTATATTAATTGTCCTATTAAATTCTCTTGAGCAACAGATAAATCTACTTCTTAGTATGTAGCACATTTTTTCCCCTTTATTTATTGCAGGCTAAGAAATAGTGTTTTGTTTCCATTACATTCTCAGTGCTTGACAGGGTGCCTGGCACTCATTAAAATAAACAGTTGAGAGATCATTTTCTTAAATATTTGTTAAATATGGGGTCTGATTATCCTGAGCTGGTAAATCAAGTTTAAAATATAATTTCTTTACATCCACTATGAACCAGGCATCCTGGCAAGATACAAAGGTAAATTAGATTAATTAATGTCATTTTTACACATACAAATGCAAATAGGCATTACAGTAGACTATTATAGTCGAAATACTATCCTTTGAACTGGGCCAGATAATTCTGCTTTCCACAATTTATCTTGACATAAGTAAAGTAGTTTATGCAAAAAGAAATATCAGACACAGTGTATTAATGTTTTAAAGTTAAATTTTAATATTTTGCAGTTTTCTTGTATTTGATGTAAAAATTTATTTATCTTTTATGGTTGATATAAGCAAAATAAAATTATGCAAGTTTTATACCATAAATATTTAAATAACATTACGTTAAAAGTAATTCAATTGAAGACAGAAGTCCACAGGTATGATTTTCCTGTACAATTGAACTTTACAAGATTGAAATGCTATTTTTAATAATGTTCTACTATCAGAAGTAAACAGAAATAGGAAATTAGAAGGAGAAAAGCAAGAGAAGCAGCAAAAATCATGCTACAGATAAATATCGCTTTCAAGTATAGTCCATCGGCCAAGTCAAGTCACCTGGCCTAGGCTGCCAGCGGGGCAGGGGAGATGCTGCTCCCTAGGAAGGCGCTAAAGGTTATACAGGAAGGAACAGGCAGGAATGATGCTCCAACAAGGGGGAGCAGGTGCTTGGGAACAGTACTATGCTTATCCGCAGTGTCTATTTATATAACATTCTCTTTTCTTGTCCATCCCATTTCTCCTTTCCCTTTCCCCTCTCTCTCCTTCTCCTACTGAAGGGTCGCTCTCTGAATTCCTATGTGCTTTCAGTCAATTCCATGAAACATATTTCTGGAAAAGGTTGTTGTTTTGTATGGTTCAATTATGTTTTTTAAATGTCGGTATCATCTTCTCAACTAGATTGTAATAGTGTTCTGAATTCCACACCATGCCTCGCAGTCTACTGAGAGCATAGTGAAAACTCATCAAATGCTGGTTGCTTGAGAACCAACAAAAGTCCTTTTTAAGAAAAAAAAAAAAATCTTTATTGTTGAAAGTATTAGAGGTGTCCCATTCTTTCCCCCCAATTAAGCACCTCCACTTCACCCCCACCCCCTCCCCAGGCCTTCACCCTGTTATTGTCTTTGTCCATGGGTTATGCATATATGCATATAACTTCTTTGGCTAATCTCTTCCCACCCTCCACCCCCTTCCCTCTTTCCTCTGAAATATGACCATCTGTTGCCTGCGTCAATGTCTCTGGATCTATTTAGTTCGTCAGATTCTTTTGTTCATTAGCTGCTTCTTATAGAAGACCCTACAACATTTCACATAGTGCTGGTCTCGTGGTGATGAACTCCTTTAGCTTTTTCTTACCTGTGAAACTCTTTATCTGACCTTCAGTTCTAAATGATAGCTTTTATTATTCTTATCTTAATTAATAACTTCAAATTTTATTTCAAGTAATTTTGAGCGATTTTTATAAAGGTCTTAAACATTAACACACACATACACACATACACATACTTTATTGCTAATGCAGACGAACATGAAGTGAGAACCAAATGGGTCACATGAAAGTAGATCAGCACAGAATCCTGACAAAGGCAAATCTCTTAATTATTTCAGGAGAATAGATTTAGCTAATAAATATCCGGTATAAATTTGAAATACTTATTAAAAATACAAAGAGTATAATATTAATATTTTTCAATGTGCAAATATAGTTAAGGCACAGTTAACTACACAATGTAATGATTTTAGACATTCTGAATTAATCCATTCCATTGATTTTATATAACTCCAATAATTTTTTTAAGCCAGAATACTTCATAAGTTACCTGGTCATGTGTACATTTTAATTAAAATTATTGCTACCAGATTGGAAAAACAGATAAGCAGAGAGTAACACTTGTTGTAGATCAATGGTATTAATGGCCCTAATTCGTCAGCTGCTCTTGTAAGAATACCCTGTGCTAAGTAACTTTTATTACTCTCAAGTTATGATTCTGAGCTTAACCATGTGATTTATTTTGTCCATTGAGATATTAGCAAATGTGGCAAAGCAGACAAAGAAGAACTATATGATTGGGCTTGCTCACTCTTGCTTCTCTACATGGCCAGGAGAATATTACTGGGCTTGCATACAGAGAACAGAGCTGAGTCACTCCAGTCATTCCAATCTATGCCATCCTCAACCATACAATAGTCAGCCAACCACTGGACATCTGAGTAAGCTCAGCCAAGACTGAAAGAGACTCATAGTCAATCTCTAGCTAAGCACAGACACATGAGCAAGCTCAGCAAAGATAGCTTGCCCAGGCTGATCAGCTGAACCCTACCAACTTATTTGTGTCACACTGAGGGGATTTGGTTATTTTATACATGGATATTTCCTTGGCAATACATAACAAATGGACTGAATAATTCATTATCTGAGCTAGGGCAGAGTGACAATAAAAGGAAATGCTATATGTTATAAAACTCGGCTGTCCTACGCAAATGTGAATGTATCTTTTGCTTACTGCAATCTCTGAGTTCCTTGAAAATGGGTATTTCAACGAAAGTCAAAGATACCACATCTCAGTGACAAATTTCTGAGGGAATGGACAAAACTAATTAAATATGGTCCACACACAGTGACTGCTGGTGTTACAACTGAAGTGCAACACTTATTAATATTACAAAATGGATCAGATAATTATGTAAATGCATGAAATGAACCAATAGTAAAAAAGAAAAGATTTGAATAATCATAAATCAACTATCATCAAATGAGATTTGACCTCATTGTGGAAGGTAATAGGGAGGGGTTTGTCCTGAACTAGATTTAAAGAGCAGCTGCTTAGCTTCTGTTGCCTGTTTCTAGGTAAAGTACAAACACCGTGCTGTTGGACATTTCATTATGATCCACGAGTCTGATTTTACATGAGTACTGCAAAGCTGTTGGTGTTTTCTAATGCTAATTTTTTTAACTAAAAAAAGCCTGTGTAATCCACACACTAAGCATGTGTGCAAGTCAAATTTTGCTCACTGGCTACCACTTTGTGACCACATACCTCTTACCCGGGGAAATGGATACGTAGAATAGCCCCTAAATATGGACTTCTAAAAACCAAAAGATTTTACTTTGTTCTTGGTCGAAGTCACATGGTACTAAATTATCTATAGCACCCTTTACTGAGTTTCTGTCATGTGACTATTCTTGCTGTTTGATTGGTATAAGTGCCAAAGAGCATAGGTTACCAGATAGTCAGGTGAAATAAATGGCTCTTTGTATTACTCATCTATTACTGTGCCACAATATTAACACAAATGTAGTTTAAAACAACACACATTTAATATATTTCAATTTCTATGAGTCTGGAGTCCTGCCTAGCTTAGCTGTGTTCTCTACAATACTATAAGCAAGACATTGACTAGGGATGTATTCTAATCTGAGGCTTGACTGGGGAAGGACCCACTTCCAAGCTCACTCAGATTGTTGGCAGAAATAAGTTCTTGGCAGAAATAAGTTCTTCACAGTGTAGGACTGGGGGCTCCAGGTTCTTGCTGGCTGTCAACCAGAAGCAGTCCTAGCTCTAGAGAATGCTGACAATTTATTGACAGTTATTGTTTCCCAAGACCACTTGATTCTTCAAATCCTGCAGAGGAGAGAGAGGCTGTAGGAAGACAGATGCTATAGTGTTTTAGGCACATCATCATGTGCACCTTGTTACATGCATGTGGGGAGCTTTGCTGTGTTCTCTTCATTAGAGACAAGTCAGGGGTCGTGCTCACACTCAAGGTGAAGGGAGCAAGCCAGTGCTTGACCATCAGAAGGTGCAGAACTACACCTACAATACTTCCTCAAAAAGTAATGAGGCTTATTAAGGCAACAGATTCTTTTAAAAACTAGCAAACCAGATTTTCATTTATTTAATGGCACCTCAGTTCAGAGAAAATAATAGCATGATCAATTGGATAGCTTCTTCAAAATGTGGTCATTCACACAGAGGGTCTACAGTCTGCTATGTTTAACTTGTTTGGGTTCCTTACATGAAGCATTGAGTGATTTGTCTTTAAGATTATAGACTATGTGCTATGACCTACATGTATTTTTATTATAGGGAGAATTTTGCTTTTTCATAATCCCTATAGTTTTTATAGGTCCTCTTAGTAATATTTTTTGTGTAGTATTATCTACCGTGGCAACTGAAGACAAAAAAGACACCTAGTTGTTTTGTTTGTTTTTTTCCTGGCTACCAGGTGGTCCCACAAAACATAGCGATATTGAGAGCCCAATGGTCAACTTCATTGACCAGCTGCCATGACCTGTAAAATGAGTGAATTATTAAACTGAATTTCCTGCTAATTAACTACTGATGGAAGTAAACACTTGGCCCCCACTGAACCAATGAAGCAAATTGTTGTCTGCTGGACTGAAATACAAAGGTAGCCTATTGGTTCTTATAACTTCTCCCAGTGCAAAATTAACCATCCATCCTATCTTTCATTTATAAAGTGAAAACTCATTACTTTTAAAAATTCAGTGGAAACATACAAACCACTTTGGGAATTACCTGACTGTTTAAAACTAAACCAAAATGCACAGGTAATAAAAGCAAGCCTTGTTGCTATAGAAAAATTGCTCAAATAAGAATTTTGGTGTATATTGTTTTTCAGTGAACCAATTATAGTGGCTAAAATTGGAATCTAAGTGAATAGCTATTTCATGTTGCTGTAAGTGAACAGCAAGAGTTCTCCATTTCAAAGTCACTTGACATAAAACTTACACATTCCAGACTTCTGAAACTTTCCACCTACTTATATCGCTGCCACTTACACATATCGTTAATCCATCAATAACTCTCAGGGTTGCAGCAGCTGAATGGAAAAATGGCTAAGGTTCCCCCATTTCATAAATCTCAAAGTGCTTGTGATTCTTAAAAATACTGCACATATTTTTATTTGCAGTTTCAGAATGATTGAAATAATTGAGAAACAGATACTCTTAACTGGTGAGTGATTTAGTCTGGGGTTAGAATTAATATTCCACATTTTCTCCTTTTTGGAAAGAGTACTATTTACTAAAAGAATTTCAAGCAAGAGAAATTAATACACTTTTTATGTTGACTTTCCACTTTAATATTAAAAAGGAAAGCATTTATTGGGGAAAATATGATTTCACATTTACTCTATGTAGTTTTGTATATTGAAAGTTTCATGTTGAAGAAAATATTGAAGTTTTAGTGTTATAGAGGTTTACTTTATTCTAGCACATATTGAGTAGTTTATATCACAAAGACTGGGTTATTAATGTATTCAGTAAACCTGCCCTGAAAGTGAGAGTCCCTAAAGAGAAATAAAGCAAGTTCCCATAGACTGACAATATGAAAGTAGAAATTTATTTAGAAATCAAAATTAATTTTAAATTTTATTAATTCATAGTTCCTGAAGGTATACCATATAGCAATGCTATTTGAACAGTTAAGAACTCATATTCTGTGGCTAAAGAAAATGATAGCGAAAATTTAAAAAAAAAAGAAACTTAAAATTAGAAAAACACTAAATCTCTAAGGAAGAGAAAGAATAGGAAACTTGATTTTTATCATCCCTTTTTGATGGAATTAGCAAATAAATACAAAATTTTAAAAAGCTTTTAGAAAGGAAAGGAAGCAGTGGCCACTCATGTCCGTTGAAATGATGCCATTACAATTTGAAGAGGACAATGAAAGGAAAGTGGAGAGAGGCCAGTTCATCCAGGAAAGTCTAGTGCATGAGTTGCTATTAAAAAGGAGAGGCACAAAGGAAAATAAACACATGTACCCTAGGGTGTGGGCCCTTGCTAATAAAGGCATTTTCCCCAGAGACCTTTCCAAGAGCCCTTGCTCTAACTATAACGCTCTGCTAATTAAAAGCCTTTTCTCTCGTGCAGTTGTCCGTAAGTTCCCTAACCCCGGAGATCACTCGTTCGCCCTGATTGTTTGGAGCCCAAGTAGATACAAAAGCCCTTTAGCTTGCTACGCATGTATATTTTTAGCATTTGCTTCTCTAGTATAAAACCCTTGAACACTTCACCTGGCAAATGTAAGACCTTGCCAACCCGCCTTCTGAAAATGAGTGATAATTTTTAGGAACAACTTATTAGGCCCCTCTATACAATGATTTATCCAGAGGCTTTGTTCATGAAAGGGAAATGGTAGACTCAACGCATAAGGCGGTAGAGGATTTTAATTAAGTAAGTAATTTTTTGGCATTGTCAGATTGGTCTGGCAATAAAACGTCTGTAGTTTTCAAACCATCTACCATCATGATTGACATTTGGAAGTGGCTTCAATTGGCACCTCATCCATTTCCGAAAGAGCTCCTTTCACGCACACATTTTTGTACCGTGGTTTTGATAATAAACAATATACAGGGCACATTTCCCATTCATTGCACTAGACAGACAGCAGATAGCTGTGTTAAGTATTTCAAATTTAATCTGAGAATTTTACATGAGGGGGTTTTAACACTTTTACATTTATCATCATGTCAGCTATATTTGGTCTCAATTTTGTCATCTTATTTTACTGTTATATTTGTTTTATGCTTTTCCAATGTTCTACCAATTTTTGTTACTTGCTCCTCAATTATTTTTCTCTGGAAATTTGAAAGCACACATCTTACTCTTTTAAACTCCTCTTACCTTCCTTCTGTTTGCATACATACTAAAATGCCTGATATGTAGGCTGTCCCCAAAATGTATACACACAACTTGAATTATAAAGGCCGTGTTTATTAAACTACATTTCATTTTCAAAATTGAGCTGTCAGCTGTGAAAGTGTGTATACATTTTGGGGGGACACTTTCTATATGTACATATCATTATACTATTTGGTACTTGCATCTGTATTTTTCTGAGATATTGCCTAATTTTAACATCTTTCTATTTGCAAAAATTTTGTCACTAGTGGTATCTAGATTTAAAATGAAATGGGACAAATGCTATGAACGAAATGTGGAGGAACCTATGAGGAACCATAGCTGGGCACTGATATAGATTAGGGGTGAACGACAGACTGTTGGAGGGTGTGATGTTTAATACATGACTTCAGAAATACATAGAAGCTATACAGGCAATAGATGGAGGCCATGAAAGAAATGTCCTGGCAAAAATAATCAGCATGTTCAGAAACCTTGAGGAATGTCAAATCCTATCAAATGCAAGGAAATGCTGATAGGCCAGTACTGCTCCAGTCTTGGAGATGAAGCCTCAGGACCACTCAAATTTAGGGTAAGAGAGGAGTGGGCTTACGAAAAGCATAATGTGGAAAAGTGGCCAAAGAGGAGGAGTATGATGAAACCATCCTGGAGACCGTCACCAATGCTGTTGAGAAGGACATCTCTAGGTTGCATTAGATGGGCTCAGCATCTTTGGCTTAAACAAGAACTTATACTGGATAGCATACTGTGGTTGATTTATCTAGGACCTCAACAAGGATGTTACAGAGCATGGTTTTCTCACCTCTTTACTCTTCTATCCACAGTGAAAAATTTCATCTTAAGGCTGGCTCCCCTTCTGCCAGTGGAAAGCAGTAACGTGAGGTCACATCCCTTAAAAGAGATCTTTCCCTTTTCATGAGACCTTTCTGAGGTTTCCCACAAACATCTCCTTATGTTCCATTAATTATAATTGGGTCACTTCCTCTTTTCTGCATGAGCAAGAAAAATGGAAACACTTTTAGACCGATCATGATTGTGCTAAGGGTGAGGTCAGAGTCACCTGGGCTAGGTGGCTGGGTGATGAAAAGTTAGGTGCCTAAAATAACTAGGCTCTGCTAGAAAGAGAGAAAAGAATGGGATATCAGAGAGGCAACCAATAAGGCACACCACAAAATTAATGTAAAATGAGGACTGGAAAGTATGTATTTGGTTCAGCAACTTGGTCATTGTGAACATAACAAATTTCAGCAAATAGGGAGCCAGTTTGGACTGAGTAGAAGAGAGAATGGAAATGAAAAAATACAGCCTGAGAATTAATATTTTCAAAAAAATGTTGTAAAAAGTACAATACCGATATACAAATGGAGGAAAGGAGACATAGGAAAAGCAACCGATAAGGTCAGGAAGACATTTGGAGATGGGATCTGGACAAAATGTGGAAGATCTGCCACCACCAGGATGCATGAACACCTTCCATTGCAATGCAGCGGTGAGGGTCTGGATTGCGATGAAGGACTGCTGTGCATCTGTCTGGGAATGTACAAATATTTCTATGTGGTTTGAGACTGTAGCAGGAAATGTAAGGTAGGGTCATTGGCAGAGAATAAAAAAGGCAAAGGATGTTGGAGATCTGAAGAAAGCAAAGGAAAGGTCAGTGGTCAATGAGAGGGTAGAAAAAATCTTGCCAGGGAAAGCAGATAGAAGTCCAGATGGTGCTGAATGCCCAGGTGGGGTTTTATGCTATGGTTTTACATTTTTTGAACATTTGGTTTTGTTTTCTATTTTTTTTCTTTCTGTGAATAGGGATATGTTATCAAGAAAGCATGTTGTATGTGTGTAGGCATGTGTGTGTTTAATAATCGTACATGTATGTACCATTGTGTGGTTTATAAATCCCAGGAGATATATATATTTTATTTTCTTAGACATGCCATCCACTAGGCTACATATCCATATTTTTCCCTCAAAATTGTATCTTAAAACTTTAAGTTGGAGAATGTAATTGTGGAACATCATAATTATATTTTTGTGGGCATTTGTTTTCTTGTTAACACAATATTTGGTTGTTATAGGTATAGGTCGCTGTTCGTTCATTTTACCTGGCCTGGGATGTCTTTTCACTCTGAATAAGTTGTACTTTCATATTTTTAGGAAAACTTTAATCTACTAATCTGCTATGTTGTGATTTATTCTATCAATAATTAATATAATTTTATTAAAATATATTATTATGGAAGACTCTATGAAAGAGTGGGAACAAACACAGTCAGCATATTGTAGTTTGAGCCCCAGAATTCTTTATACATCAGTAAAGTTCATGCTCTAGACAAGTGGTTCTCAAAGTCTGGCATGTATTAGAACCACTTGGAGGATTGGTAAAAGACAATGGCTAGGTCTCATCCACACTTTCTGATTCGGTAAGTTTCAGGTTGGGATTGATAATCTGTATTTCCAACAAGCTCCCAGGGGCCATTGATTCTGCAGGTTTGGGGGCCACAGCTTGAGAACAAGTGCTCTAAATTATTAAATCTGTCTTGCTTCATCAAATTAGATGAAAGCGATAAGCAGAGGAAATTTCATGGCAGCATTAAAAATTGTACTGAAAAAATTCCAAAGCATGTATTTTTTCTTCCTCATTTGGGATGTGGTTAATTGAGGGAAGCGCCACAGAGAGGCTAAGATTTGAGCTAAGCCTTGAGGAAGATGGACGGCTTTCTGATGTCACAAATTATTCAAACTAGGAACGGTCAGCCTTGGAAGGAGGAAGATACCCGTTTCTGGCGATGCTGAGGAAGAGATGGAATGAGCCACTGGTATGGATGTTACCGGTGGAGCGTAGTAAGTATGGGAAGGATTGAACCAGTCATCGCTTGAAGCCCTTTTCAACGTCGCCATGCCCTGGGTTGAAGAAACAGGAGAGCGTAAGAGTTAAGCATGTAGACTGGAGTCAGACAGGTCATGGTTCAAATCCCAGCTCCACAACTGACTGCTTCTGTAGGACTGGGCAAAATATTTCATCGTGCTTCATCTCCTCTTGTTACTTTGATAGGCTGCCAAACAAACTGGAAACAAACAGCAGAAATGTATTGTCTCAACCTTCCGAGGCTAGCAGCCCGGGATCAAGGTGTTGGCAGCGCTCAACTCCCTCGGAAGGAAGGGCAGGGTCTGCTCTAGGCTTCCCTCCCAGCTCCTGGTGCTTCCTTGGCATGTGGCAGCCAGCATGGTGCTCCCCTTGGGTGTCCGTGTGCAAATTTCCCCAGTCATAACCCTCCTCCAGTATGACCTCATCCTAAGCAATGACACTGAAATGCCCCTGCTTCCTTCACATTCCGAGGAGGGTTAGGGCTTCCATACATGAAGCAGGAAGGGGGAGAGACACGGCCCAACATAGAATACTCCTCTTCCTCTCCTGTGGAAAAGATTTAGTTATATAAATAAATTGTTGTAGAAATTAAATGAGATAAGGCATGTAAAGTTTTATCTCATAGGAGATTTTCCATACATTATAATATTATTAATTTAAAATGTATCCTCTCTTTTGGAATATCCCCGAAGTTGTCTTCTTTTTCCTGCCCACCATCCGCATAAAAGTCAGAGGTCATCTATAATTCCTCCGAATACGTGAAGGATATAGAAG
Organism: Miniopterus schreibersii; assembly: GCF_964146895.1. Classification (NCBI taxonomy): domain Eukaryota; kingdom Metazoa; phylum Chordata; class Mammalia; order Chiroptera; family Miniopteridae; genus Miniopterus; species Miniopterus schreibersii. Next base: position 9,380,022 of record NC_138101.1, on the reverse strand, counting down.
TTTCAAAAAGATATATTGGAAGAAAAGAGTGCTGGCCTTTTGTTCATTTACTCGTGGATGGGACTGGATCTGCCCGTCGTTTCTGTTGAAGCAGAGCGCCCTTGCCTTGCGGGTGGCCCCGCGCAGAGACAGCCTCTCCAGGGCAAAGGGCCGCCCTCTCTCTGTACTGGACCAGGGCTCACTATTTTTTCTCCCTCTTTTTTATCTACTTACTTAATTTTTGCTGTTTGCTGTTTACTGTTTGCTGGCAAAGGCATCACAGGTAATGAGATCCTGCGGTGGGCCTGCGATCAGCAGGAACTGAATCAATGCCGAGAACACGTCCTAACAGCGGAATGGGCAGCTCGCAGGTGGTAATGACTTTCAGTCACAATTTACGCGAGGCCCAGTGACACGCTTCAGCCTGCTGGTCTATTACCGATTTCCCGCTCTCTCAGTCTATTACCAATTTAAGTCCCCGACGTTCCCTTTCGCCCTCTCCCTTTTGCGCTTGTTCCCTTTCTTATCCAATTACAGTGACTTGGATCCGGACCCGAGCTGCGGTTTGGCGCAGAGCAGGGCGAAATTAAGTTGCTGTTGCAACCCCCCCGCCTCGCAGCATCTGGAGGGACGGGGCTGCCCACCCCGGGATGCACCGCTGTGCTACAGGTGCGGCATTTTCATCACCTTTCTGGGGCACCTGCTTTTAGGCAGGGCGACCCAAAAAATGTACACACACTTTAACAGCTGATCGCTCAATTGATGTTTCTTTCTTTTCAGATTTAACCCATTGGAATGAATAATTATTCAAAGTGTGTATACATTTTGGGAGACACCCTGTATTTCCTACTCCACAAAGGGCCATTCTGAAAGATAATATAGGGAGCGCTGTGTCTTTTGCTTCTAAGAGTCGTACCAAACATCTCCCTGCCTTACCTCCTACCTCCATGAGAGGGAAAAACTAAGATAACTGCAAAGAGAAAAAAAAACTACCCAAATCAAGATGAAGGCGTGTTTTTATATACAGGACAGGGGTGGATAAAAGTAGGTTTGCAGTTGTTCGTATGGAAAGTAATACAATAATTAATAAGTAACAATACAAAAATAATCTGTGTGCTTTTGTACTCAGAACTGTAAACTGACTTTTGCCCACCCCTGCATACATTTTTGTTAGAGTTAGGAAAAAAAGAAGTTGAAGTATTTATGCAGAAAGTAACTGCCGCTTATTAGGCATTCGCAGTGCAGGTACCTGAGAGCAGATCGTCCCTCCAAACACTGAAAGTCTTTGTGTTACTCACTTTTCTCAGATAAGAAAGCAGAGATCCAACAAATGTAAGTTACTAACCTACAGGTAGATCACTTTCAGCAGAAGAGCCGGGATTTCATCTTGAGCTCTTGGGTGGGTTCCCTGGAGCCTCTGCTCTGCTGATATAACCCAGCATCTATGCATATATACATTGTACATGCACAGAACATATGGTCTATTTAGTTGTACCTAAGCACAGTGCTTTCCAAGCAGGGCAAAGATGCCACCAGTCAGGATCTACAGTGCTTTCCTTGGTATCTGCCCCTTTAACTCAACCTTCTGTCTGAACAAGCTGGAGAAAGGCAGGTCCAGGTGAGGTCACTGAAAATCTGCTTCACTGCACAGCAAGCTGAGGAAAGCACCCATTACAGCTGACATTTTTACACTTCCAACAGAGCCCAGAATATAAGAGGCAATTTAACCTGCTTCCAGGTCAGCTACCCTGCCTCCCACAGTTAACTGGAAACATATTTATGTTTACTAAATTACACACACACACACACACACACACACACATACATACATATATATATCTATATATGCAAAGAGATAGTATATATATTATCTTTCTATGTATATATAAATTTAGTTATATTGTTTCCACAATAAATTAAATTTTTGTCAACCAGACATTCATTCAGATTCTATTCATAGTCTATCCCAAATCTGGCCATTTTGGGGGACACCCAATACTTGAACACCTGCATCATATTTTATCTTGAAAATTGCTATGAAATAATTTTTACAATGGCACTTGTGTCCTATCTTCCTCTGTTGTTTGTGAATATGTCATAATCGAAATCCCTGGCTAAACAATAATCTAGGTGATGGGCTGGTCCTGGATTATGCCACGCCTTCTTTTCATTACGAAAGTTAGCACAGTTATATGCTTGTGAAATTTACCAGATAGGAATTGAACCTATATAAACACCTTTACTCACATGACTTGGTGCTTTTCTGTACTCATTTTGTTATTTCACACCACAAGTGAGAGCTGAAACAAAGCCCGAGCAGGCCATCGATGGTGAGGGACCCTTGGTACTTAGTACTAGCTGGTCTTCTCCAGTGGAGAATGGAGGTGGAACACCCTAGAAAAGAGTGAGACCGTTAGGGATCTGGATGAGTGAGGAAAGGGGAACTACCTGGTTTCTTTCATCGGCCTTTCTACACAGGGGCTCCGCAAGAGAATTAAGCCCTGAAGCTTTTAGAGGCATTTATTTTACCCAATCGTTTTCTTCTCTTCTATGCATCTAGTATGATTCCACCTGAGTATCATCTTCAACAGAATTGAGATAATAGTCACCAGAATATTTTCTTGATGGAGCAATATAGATAACCCCAAATGAGGAGTTCGGGAAAGCTATAGCATGTTTCTATGACTCTTTCACTCAAAAAAAAAATGTGCAAAAGATTATTTGAGCAGCAAATGCTCACCCCCAATTTAGGGCCTGGGGGAGACTGGTACATATGAGAATTCATTTCTCCCAGTCAAAGTTGGGTTTTGGAGAATCTTACTCCTGGGGAGGCTACTTAATAGGTCTTCCCATTCCCCACAGTATCTTTTACCCTTATATAGATATATGATCATATAATTTGGCCAATAAATATGGTGCATCGGGTCTCATTGGTCACTGTCAGCAACACTGGATTATTGTGAAATAACAGAGGTATATTCATAGAGAAAAGGGAACTTGCTAAGTAAAGACTTAGCAAGTGACAAACTGTCTTAAAACACTATTGGACTTTTTTAAAAATCTATAGATTAAGATATCCCTAGACAGGCTGTTTTAAAGAGCCTTCTCATTCTGAGAAAAGGTCACAGTTATGACAGTTGCGGTTAGTCCCTTCTTTTGTCACAGTAAATGTACAGGTTTTATTAGGTGAACTCTGATAAATAATGAGAGAGTAGAAACAATTGATCCTCGATCTGGAGAAGCTGGGCATAGTTTCAATTCCAGTTTCTAAATCATCTTTATTACCCACATGACCTTGAACAATCCCCTCAATTTCTTTGAGGCTCCGGTTCTAGAACTATAAAATACTAATCTTTAATCTCAAGAGTTATCGTGAAAATCAAGCGATGAGATATAAATAAACCCTATGCATGCTCTAAAGAAATAATTATGAAGCCCACCAAGATGTGCTAGTTAAAGTAGGAATATTTTTATGGGTTTGTATTTTGTGCTTTACAGACATTTTATCCAATTCTCATAACACCACCAAGAAATAAGCCCAAGAATGTTAAATAACTTGCCCGAGGTCAGAAAAAAAATACATGGTTGAGCCTGGACTCTTCCCATCTGCCTGATTCTAACACCCTCCTTCTGTAGTTTCTTCACTGTGTAACTCCGATAGCTGTCTAATTTTTAAAAAGTCTCCATTGCTGTAATTTTTGTGAATCACGTGCATCGTTAAGTCGGCTGCGAGGGCCACCGACTGAAACGCACAGTGAGGAAGGGAGGCAGAATCTTGGCACCAGCAAGTCCTGTCCGAGTCCTCTGGGCGCACCCCTGCCTACGGGGCGCTCGCCAACCAGGCCACACGCGCGGTCAGGGGTGAGAGGACGGGCTCTGCTGGCCCCTCCTGTGCTTGACACGCCTGCTGCCCCAGGGTCCCCTACATCACCTGATGCCCTCCAGCTGCGGCGTGTGCCCCTCTCTCATTCTCGCCTTGTCAGGGAGTGAGGACAGCTGGCCCCATCCTTTCTGTACCCACTCTCGGGATAATGAAGGCAGTTACGGAGCCACCCTTCAGCACCCCCAGTCCAGGTCTTGGGACACAGACCTATTTACCGGGGAACTGACCGAGGTGGCACGTAGAGGAAAATACATTTAAAACGAATTCACACCTAGTGCAAAGCTGAGCTGGCAACCAGATTGAGGGGTGAATGTAGGCCCTCACTGCACCGCAGCTCATGCTCTGCAATTGTTTCAAATCTGAAGCCCATTCTGTAATGGCTAATGATATGATTTTTCATACAATTTGGACCTGGCTTTATCTGAGTTTGAGTTAATTAAGTCAGGAAATACAAAGGTGGGAGGGGGAAGGTTGGACAGGGGCCAGCAGGATATTTGATCCAAGGTACATGTGTCTGAAATTAAATTTGGGAGTTAGACTGTGCTGTTCTTAAATCACAACAGCAAATGAAGGGGAACCTTCTGGATGCTGAGGGGGGTAAAAAAAGGAATATGAAGGCTGCTGCCTTACGGGAATTGCAGGGAGCAGGGATAATTCCCAGAAACTAGCCAGACTGACTGGATGGGTGTTTGGCACACAGAGTGAGGAAAGGGTGGAAGGCTCCCTCATATAATTACAGTGACCAAGTCCCTGAGAGACTGCCTGTGTGCCCAGTGGATTGGGGGCAGGTGGGGCTCCTGGAGTGTGCAGGAAATAAGATTTTGCCTAAATGGAGTGATTTTTAAGGGGAACAGGACTTCCAGTTAGAAATCAGTGAGATGCATATTGTTTAATTCATTGTAACTTCTTTATTTTTTTATACTTAAATTTTTTTCCTGCATCTGTGTGTCCCTTAGTTGAGAAATAATATTCTCTATTATCAAGTCAGCTAATAGCATCTGAAAGCCCGATTTTGCAAGAATAGGAATGACATTTAAGCTCCATTTGTGGCTCTAGACAGGCGGGAAAATAGACCATTTATTCATTTACTTATCCTTTCACCCAATCATCCATCAGCAAAATGGGGATAAAAGTGTTCAACTCATACAGAAGAGCATAAAGTAAGTTAGCACATGAATTATGGTTAATGGTGCATAGTAACAACTCATAGTTGTTGTTTATTATGGTCATTACTGCCTATTATTTTTAAAGACAGAACGGTCCATAGGTCTTGAGGGGGACATGCATGAACACACAAAACTAGAGTTAAATATTAAAAGCTCTCTAAGACAACGTTCTAGAGCAACAAGCATCTCAGTGGTTAGCTTTCCAGAAGGAATGGAGAGTTTCAGAAAGAAGGGCCTGATGACTAGTGGTGGTTAGAGCACATCAGGACTAGTTTGTTTTTCTGGACATAACACTTGAAAAGAATACTGATAAATTTGATTGTATCCCCGAAAAACAATCAAATAGAAAATAGGTTTTCAAACTCATTTGAATGGGGAAATATTGAGAAAATTTTATGCTTTTCATTTAGAGAGGAGTTAGGCTGAGATATGCCAGTGCATACCATGCAATCTTGCATGGCTGTCTATGGAATATAAAGCTTCCCAGAGAATGAAATCAGGACCACATGTAGTGGAAGCCTCAAGGAAAATGTCAGTCATTAAATATTTTTTTCTAACAATGAAATATGATCAAAATATGATTGAGCTGTCTCAAGTGGTGTACGGGTTACTATAAGTGTGGAGGTTAGGCATATATTGAGGAGCATATTTAGAGATGGGTTTATAAACCTCCCCAGGGTCTTTTTATATTCACAATTTTATAACTTGATTAAGTGCATTCTTAACCTTGATGTTACTAATTAATAATATTTCAAAGACCATGTGGCCAGAAGACACATTTACTAAAATAGTTTCTATGCAAATCCATCTACCTGAGGGCAAGTAAAATGTTTCACCCAAACCAAATTTTTAAAATACAAAATAAAAGTGAACTTCCTATGATTTTCTGCTTTGAGCATTAGGAAAATGATTGCCCTTTAACTCACCTGTGGAACTTCCAGATATTGTACTTTGCAAAGTCCACTAGCATTGTAACCAGATAGTGAACGTCAGCTGTGAACCCCCCGCGTGCCCCCCAGGGTCCCTGTTCTGTGGGGGTTTCAGGCTTCATTGTTAACTGCAGTGAATGCCCTGTCGAGGAATGCAGCTAAGGTTTCTGACTGACGGCAGGAGTAGCTGGTCAACCCTTTGTAAAACAGCTACCTGCAAGGACATTGGATGCACCGATCAGAGCTAGTTATTTGTACCCACATCCTTATGAAGAATTTAATTCATGACTTTTTAGTGTGATTGGATAAAATCCAAACTTCTAACCATGATCTATAAGATCTTGAGCTTGAGACTTACACAATCTCATCTCCTACATTTTCCCTTTCATTATGTTTCAGACATGCTCTTTGCTGTTTCTTGGTGAAGCCAAGCTTGTTTCTTCAAGCTCATTTCTTGGTGCATTTGGACTGTTTCCTCTGCCAGTTCTTCCTCTGGATCTTTGCATGGTTGTCTCTTCAGGAACATCTATTCTTAACTTGATATTTTTCCCTGATTATGGATCTAAGTGCACTATTGACCAACTACACCCTTCACTATCACTCTCTACACTGTTACTCCATTTTATTTTTTCATAGAAGTTGTTTTTCTAACTTCTGCAATACAAGTAGCTAGGATAGTATTTGTCACATTATGTATCAATAAATATTAATTTATCTCAGGTATCTAGGTGTTTATTATCTTCCCCCACTAGAATATACTCTTCATGAAGGAAAGGCCCTTTTTTCTCACATTACCTAGTGCTAGAATAGTGCTTGAAAGAAAGTGACACCTCAATAAGTTGTTTTTTAAGGTATGAGTTTTGTTTGTGGTAGATATTCACATGTGAATAATTTAAATGCATGTTAGGACAATAGATGGTGTGATTTTCCTTTTGCCTGAGTGCCTTTTATTCTTTTCCATGTTAAGATGAAAGCCCTGGGCTTAAAGAGATGAAAGTGCACTCATTATTCCATGTTCATGACATCGGGAGCCAAGTGTGCAGTTCAGACCCAGCTGCTCCAGCCCACACATCTCTCTTTGTTCTCTGAACTATATGAGCACCACTATTCTAAACAGGCCTTACTCCTCTGAAGGTAAAACTAGAGGTGATGCTTGAAGTCAGTGCTAAAGGAGCAGTTATGAATACAAAACTTGTCCTGAAATGCTGGAGAGGAGTCATAGAGGATGTGGGTAAAGATAATAGTGTTAGAGTCAAGCAATGCTTGTAGCAATGTCTTTGGTGAGACCTGCAGCCAGAGGATGCAAGTAGAACTCAAAGACATAAAAGGAGAGACCAAACTGATTTGAGAAGATAAGGGCTTCAGCAATATAATTCCTAATGAAGATCCAGAAGCTGCTATGCCAACCCCTCTTTGTCTGTCTACAAGGAGTCAGATGTTTCTGACACTAGACTCTATTATCTAATTAGATGTGGTCATTTGTTTCACAAAAATTACTCTTCTGAATATTAAATAAGTAAAAAATCAGAGTCAAAACTAGTTACAGAAAATAAAACTTTTATGTATTTTTGCACATAAAATCTTATGTTATCTTTTATATCATTATCATAGTTTAGTATTATTTGGAAGAATATTTCTTTCATGCCATTCCCACCGCTAGGCTTTAATAATGTCAGGGGCATATTTTAATCACCATTTATTCCTGAATTCATTATTTAAAGTTAATTCAGCAAATGTTTAGTGAGTAAGTTATGAGAGCCACCATGATAGGTCCTGGGTAGAGATGGACTCTGCTCCATGGGATGTATGTTCTTATTGAAGGCAGCAGACATTAAATATATAAAATAATATTAGATATTGATAAGTGCCTCCTGGAAAATAAAAAACTTTGGAGTGGTAGTGATTGGGGATGGGAGGATGGCACCACTCAAGATAGGATTAAGGTTTGGCCGCAACAGAATTTAAGTTGAAAAGAAATCAGAAAGACTACTCCAATCATAGAGACAAGAACCAAGACTGCCAGGCAGAGATGAGCTTGGCCTGGCCAAGCAATTGCAAGGAAACAACTTGACTGCAGCCCAGTGAGCAAAGGCGAGAGCAGTAGCAGAAGATGTTAGAGAGACAGGCAAAGGAAAAATCATGCTAAGTTTTACAACCTATAATTAGGAAGTTTGGATTTCATTCTAAGTACATTGGAAGATTTTGAGTAGGGGAGAAATTTGATCTGATTTACATGTTTCAAAACGTTGCTCTAGTTAAAGTGGAACCCATTATAGGAAGGTAAGATGGAAAGACCAGTTGGGAGACCATATTCCAGGTAACCAGGTGAGAGATGAGAATGGTTGGAACTAGGGATATGCAGTGAAGATGGAGATTGTACTTGTAGAAAATGCTGAGATTTAGATGTAGGGGATGGAGAGAGAGGGCTAGCTATGAGGTTTTGCTTAAGCATCTGGTTTGATGGTAATATTTATTTATATGGATAAGACTGTGCTGAGTAAGAAACGGGTTGGAATAGTGAGCGTAGTTGTTAATATCCTTATTAATACATTTCAGAGGCCACTCTATATAGCATATCTCTCATGGCTATAAGAAGTTCAGAGCGAGTTTCACTGGGGATATATAATTGGAAGCCATAAGCATATAGCTGATATTTAAAGCCATTAACTTGGAGGTGATCACCCAGGGTGAAGGTATAGGGAGAGAGGAGAGTAAAACTTGGGACCAATATTGGGAATATCAAACATTTAAAGGTCAGATAAGAATAAGGGATGTGCAAAAACTCTTACCAGGAATTATCAGTTGGATAAAAGGAAAGCTCTAAGAATGTGGAATCCAGACATTTAGAGTGTTTTAAATATATATGGGAGTATTTATTTCTGGTAAATAATGCTAATGTGTGTAGAAAGACTGAAAATAGATATTGATGTATTTTGTTTGTTATTTTGGAAGTCATAGTTGCCTTGATACAGACATTCCAATAGATCAGTGAATACCTGGACACATCTGAATCAAAGTGCTCAGCACTAAAGACACATAGACTATCTTAAAAGTGGTCAGAAAGAAAGGGCAGATTTGCATGCAAATGAAGTATGATTATGTTCACAGCTGAATTCTTAGCTGCAGTATTAGAAACCTGAATTTTAAAAAATAATATTTACAACAGTTAGTAGAGGATTGCACTCTAGTGAAGCTATCATTTAAAAATGGGGGCTAACCACCTCATACCCATTAGAACAGCTACCATCGAAACAAAACCAAAAAGAAAAATCAGCATTTACAAGTTATGGTAATAATATGAAGAAAGTGAACACTTGTGCCCTGTTGCTGGGAATGTAAAATGAGCAACCACTAAGAAAAACAGTATGGTGGCTCCTCAAAAAAATTATAGAAATATCACATGACCCAGCCATTTTTCTTTTGAGTATGTACACAGAACAATTGAAAGGAAGACCTGGAATTGGTGTTCGTGCATTTATGCTCATAGCAGCATTATTTGCAAGAGCCAAAAGTTGGAAGCCATTTGTGTCCACTGGATAGATGAATACATAAAATGTTGTGTGTATATGCTACATTTTATTTCTTCATTCTATGTGTTTTTAACCATAATTACAAATGAAAACAAAATAGTTTTGACCTTTCTGAACTTCTAAAAGTTCTCTGTGGTTCCCAGGAGCTTGCAGGCCACACTTTGAAAATCACTACTAATAGAAGGTAATTGTGATACAAAATATTATAGGTGTAAAGTTTACCCTATTTATGTAGCCCTTACCATGTGCGAAGGACTCTTCTATGTTTTTTCAACATACTCTCCCCTAAACCTTCACAACCTGCTAAGATAAGTATCACTGCCCCTCCCCCAGTTTTACATTCTTAAATTCCTCATCTTCAGAGAGTACAACTCATGTTGTGAAGTGTTAAGTAGCCTGACTGGCTGCCTGTAAGCAAAACTGAGAGAACTGTGTCTGACCTCTTGAGCTAACTGGGCTCTAAATCTTCTGTAATGGTTAACACATTCTCTTTAGCAGTGCTTACATTTTTAATTTGTTCCTTTTACTTAATTCTGCTGGAGTTCAGGTTCAGACTGATCTGGCCTAGCATCAGGGCATTGGTTACTCATTGGCATTTCTCCTTACCCAGCTGTAAGAATGCATCTCTGATCTGCAATAGCATTGAATTTTCATTCCTTTCTTGCTCAAGGGTTTCCTGGGATGTCGGTTCTCCCACAGTCACACTGGGGTGGGGGAGGTGGCTGAGGGAAACCCCACATCAGCCTTATGTTGGGATTCCCAGAAGAGTGGCTTGCTCTCTTACTGTCTTTTTTTCCTGCTAATGTTTTTAAAATATTTATTTCCCTCTTTTCATTTTTTATGTACCCCCAGGGGTCCTAATGGCAGGGTGGGGAGATAATTCGGGATGGCATTAAACATTCTACATTTGGTTGTGATGTCAGTGTGAACACTGCCATGTCTATTCCAGCTGGAAAACAAAGCAAACTGTAATATATGAGTTAGATATTTTATAAATACCCAAGGCTGGAATCTTTGTGCAGTTTTAGTGCAGTGCCTTGCAAATGTGGGGATTTAATAACATTAAGGACCTAGCGTTATCTGCACTGAAAAAGTCTTTGTCAATTTTGCTCAGAGTATTGTCCTCAGCCCACCGCATCGGAACCCCTGCATGAACATCACCAATTTATTCAAAATAGAAATTTGGGGGCTGCAATTTGTCAAACAGATTGAACAAATCTGAACTGCAGTTCATAAACATATTTTTAGAAGCCTCCTTATGCCATTCTTAGGCGGACTGTATATCAAATACAACTGATCTAGAAGGTACTGTATGCCTAACGGTGCTAGGAACACTTGAACCGCATGCTGTTATTTACGCACCAGGCACTGTTCTGAGTGTTTAGAAATGTAACCTCGCTAGGTGGCCGAATCAGGGGAACCCAGGCAGACCTGGAAGTCTTCTCTTCACCATTATACCATATTTACTTTAGCCTCGTATAAAATGCTGAAGTTATCATATATTTACAATGCAATGAGCCAGAGCACTACAACGTGCTCCCTCACATTGTCTCTGCTATTTTTAATCAAACTGCATGTCTTTATTCTCGCTGACCACGGGTTTCCTGATCTCTTAACCAGGGTAATAAAAGATTCTGACATCATAGAGCTTTTTTGAGGTTAAATAGGAAACGCATGTCAAAATGTCCCCTAAACTCTAAAGCCGTTGAAAAGCCAAGCTTTTTTTCCCTGGGTACAAATGGCATCAGGAAACGCAGCCACACCATTTCTGGAGGCCGTGTGAAGCCGTCTGTGGTGTTCTCACACGGGGAGGCTCACCGTGTCTCCAGCAGCCAAAGCTCTGTCCCTGCAGCTTTGGAAGACCTGGATATAGCGCTCTGTGGGTTCAGGTTCTATGCCAAGGCCTCCCCTATGAGGACCCCTCCAGCTTTGGAGATTACTTACTCTCTAGGGTTTCTGTTTTTGCTTCACTTTGGGTCTCTGATGATTTTTGGTTTGTTTGTTTTCTTTTATGGCTGCCGAGCCGTGCAATAATTAAGATTATTTTCTTTTCAAACATTTTATTGGTTTTACTGAGATGATCATTCAAGGTGTGTACGATCATGATACCAGAAATAGAAGTCTTCCCATAAGTCAAAACTCAAAAACAGAATACCTGCTTGTGCAGAGATCAATAAATATTTGCGTCCATGTAATTTTAAGTAAGGTCAGTATTTCCCTCTTCAGTGGCTGATAATTGGCTTTACTGAATGTCACACGTGTTCAAGGAAATATACTTCCCCTTATTATGTTACTGTCATGTTCTAATTGGGATCTCTGCTTTCTTTCTGTGTTTCCTTCACTCCTTTACTCCAAAGTATGATCTTCCACCCTGAAATGCATCTATCTCTAATCACCCTCAAAAATTCAGTTACACATTTTACCACAGAATATATACAATTGGTTTGATGAAAACTAGGGGCCAAATGGGAGAGTTCCAGATGAGCCTATCATATTAGGTTAAAGTCTCATTACTGTTTTCCCACTTCATGTGATTTAGTTGGCTAAATACGGGGATGACTTTATATATTTTATGTCTCTGAGTGTCTTTATGCATATTTTATCAGAATTTCATTATTTCTGCTGTAAATAGTTGCTACAAAGACAAGTGCTACATTTTTTAAGTGTAATTTGTGTTGAAACTTAGGGTAAAAGTAGTTTCAGGAAACTGCATTCCCAAATATTTATAACTGATATGCAAAATAGCCTTAGAGATTAAATTTAAAACATCTTTTAATAAACTCATTCGCCGTTCTAGCTAATAAAAACAACATATTTTAATAAGCCCATCCATCCGTCTCTTTAGTAGAGGGAGGGATACCTTTACGGACTACCAACAACACTGTAGCTTTTTCATCTGGTTCCTGTTGTGTCACCCACACAGAGAACCAAGCAGACATGTGCTAATGAAAAAGATCTGAAACGCATTTGCTCTTCTGTTTTCCAATGAAATGAATAGAGACTGAATGACAATTTTCCATGCCCCTAACTTTCATCATGCCAAGAGTTACCGCATGTCATCGTCAATGTAGCTGTTTTAAAGTCCCTTTACAGCTGGGCAGATGTGTTGGCTGATGATGACAAGAAAAGTGATTTTCAATAGATGAGATACCCGTTGGGGGAGAAATAGATACTGTGGCCAGGTGGATTCTGAGGAACGGCACGGCAAAGCTGCGAGCCGACTTCCCAAATTATCTCTGCATTTTACAGTTTTTCAGCAAATCTTTTTTCACAGTAAATGGATCCCCTGTGCCACTTAAAAAGGCCATGGCTTCATTTCATTCCATTTCATGGAACAGGAGCAGCCTGTCGGTTAGATGAAAAAGAAGTGAGGTCTGCAATAGGATGCTTTTTACTTTCCATTTATAATAAGGTGATTGGAAATTTCATAGTAATGATCTCTTTGTGCATGTTTTCTGATATTACTTTCAAAGTCTATTGAGTAGAAACCTTTACTTTCACCTTCAAGGATGCCAATTTAGGGTAGTTACTGTGCATCACATACACATGCTTTGCTTGAAATTCACTACCAATGAGACCTCACTAGATTCCCCCACCCTTTTGGAGGTTCACCTACAATAAAAGGCTTTTAACTCCCCAATGAATGTTCCCTCTAGTCTACCACCAACAGAGCTTCCTGTCATCTGGATACTGGCAGGAAAATCCAAACTAGAAAATGTTATATCATGCATCCTGTAGTAGCCTCTGTTTCTGACCTCGGGAATTTTTTGTGTGTGAGAGTATAAGTAAGACTTTACTCCATTTTCAGTGAAAATCCAAGACCAAGCTTCTGAGTCAATCCCTGACCAATGTTCCTGGCTGGGAGAGTTGATAGTTAGCTTTTAACAAGAAGAGTTTACCTTCAGATCTTTTTAAGATGCTATCTTGTCTCTCTGAAGCAGTCATGACAGCTTGTTAAAGAACATTGGCCCTAAACCAAGAACTACTTGATATGGCTCATTCCTCTGCTGACCTGCTGGGGCTGCTAATAGCCTAACAGCAGCTACTGGGGTGAGGGATTAAGCCATGAGGACAAAAAAAAAGTCTGACACTCATGATCCCTTTATTTAAAAACACTCAGGAATGGGCCCTGGACTGTGTGGCACAGCTGGTTGAGCATCACCCCATGCACCTAAAGGTTGCTGGTTCAGTTCCCGATCCAGGCACATACCCAGGCTGTGGATTGGTCAGGGCACATACCTAAGTTGAGGGTTCAGTCCCCAGTCGGGTGCTTACAGGAGGCAACTGGTGGTGTTTCTCTCTCACATCGATGTTTCACACTCTCTCTCTCTTCCTCTCCCTTCCTCTTTCTCTCTCAGATCAATAAAAACATAGTTTAAAAAATTCTCAGGAACGATATTGGAGCAAAAATCTAACTAGCTGCCCTGTTCATATAAATAACCTTGTTCACTTAAGGTATTGTATTGTATTATATTATATTATTATTTTATTTTATTTTATTTTATATTAATTATATTAATTATATTAATTATATCATATATATTATATGATATTATTAATTATATTATATTAATTGTATTATATATTTGGGAATAATTACTTTAAGATGAGTTCTGTAATGGACTTCCTTAGTGTAAATATATTTCTTCTCCTTTACATTTTACACAGCATACAAAATCAACTTAACAGGAAAAAATAAAGTTCAGTATCCTTGAAACACAAGATATAGGTTTCCCCCACGCCTTTCTCATAAGTATGATATATTTTACCACTCTTCCAACAAAAGTGAAGGTAATTTGGTGTACAACAAAGCATTGCTATTTATTTCAATTGTAAAATAGACTGCTAAAAAGATTAACAGTTGGATGAAACTACAAACTTACACTGTTTTTCATAAATTACTCTGACGCTCCAAAAAATTTATAGATTTTGTCACATCAGTGAAATCTATTGTTTTACTGGAGTTCATATCATGTAATACAGCTTTATATGCTGCATTCTAATTTTGACTGTGACTCTTCAGAGACAATGCTTGTCTTTCCTTAGAATCTATTAGAGTTTGGCTTTGTTTTGTTTCAGTTTTTTCCTATGGGTAAACACCAAAGGAAAATTAAGTGGTCATACTAAGTATGAATATTTTTATTTATTATTTTACATTGGAAAAAGATGTTTTGAAATCTAATAGCAGTTATAAGTGTTCAGACCTATTTGAACATTCAATGCATTTGTTGGATCATATTTGTTGAAAACCCAAGGGAACAAATTCTAATGCTTAGGATTAAACTATTAATTATAGTTTTCCAATCAATATATCATTCATTCTCAACATCTTCCCCAGAACTGGCGGGCTCACTGTAGGACTGCTGCCACTGGGACCTGAAGGAATGCCACTTCCGACGGGGTTTCCCTTGCCTTCTCTGCTCAAAAGAAGCTTCGAATGCAGATCCCTCCTCCCAAACCCTTTCACTGGCAGAGCTCTCCGTGTGTCTGAAGGCCTATTTCGGTCCCTGCCAGGAAGATTCCATCCCCTCTGCCTGTGCCACTTACCCCCTCTGTTGACTTAGCATTTCCTGAAATACAGTCTTCCCTGACCTAGTCCTCCAGGAAACACCAATTTAGCATGCTAAATTACCATTCTCACTGCTGCCTCAGCGCTTCCGGAGAGGCTCTGGTTTTCTTCCTTGGTCCCTTCTGTCAGAGAGCCCTGGTTTTGAGGTGGATTTAGCAGTTCAGGACTATTACAGAACATAATGACAGGATGCCCTCAAGTGGTAACAGTTACTCTCCCCAGAAAGCTCTGAGCGCTTTACAACACGAAGGCACAATTCTTCCTACAACCTCCTTAAAAGAGGTGGCGAGCACCCCCACAGCTCAGGAAATGGGGTAGCCTGCAGAAGCTGAGCAAAAGCAATTGAGAAGATGTGAAATGTACTTGAAAGGAGAAAACATGTATTTAACCAGGAGGGTTTCTCTGCGTGTCTCAAATTACCATTCCTTAAAATATTGATTGGAACTCTTCCTGTCTGCCATAGGATATTAACAACATCCAGTTGGTTATGGGGATTGTTTAAATATATTGATTAGGATCATTGATCTAAAAAAGGGCACATTTCATGATGACCTAGGTTCCACTAATTACCCACTCTGAACTTCCTTTTTCTCACCTGTGAAATCACAACGGAACAGATGTGCCAGATTTAAATAAATACATAAATATCATGCAGAATGGTGTGTGATGCAAAGAAGGGGATCAGGGAAAGACAATCCCATTCTATTTCTCATATGTCTCATCATTAATGATAACACAGCCAGGAACATAGCTCAGAACTCCGATGAAAAAAAAACAGATACTTGAAAAGGGCCAGGACTGAAATGATGGACTGACACTCATGTGATGACATGGAATAAATCCCTTAGAGCCTCAAACTGAACATTTTCCAAACTCAACTTCTTTTTCTAGTCTCCAAATCTCTGCCTTTTTCTTTTTCCAAAGTCTTCTATATTTTACTCTGGTAAGTGGGTCTAGTCTGGTTAAAACATTCAGTTACTTGAGTCTGCAACCTCAGAGTCATGTTTGAATCATGTTTTTTATTTCCCTCTTGAATTATTTAGTTTTCTGAAAGCTTCTTCAATCTGTCACCTCCTCTCTTCTGCCATCATTATAGCTTTGGTTCAGGTCCTCAGTGTTTTTTACCTATTGGTCTTTCCAACCTCAATCTCTCCTTTTTACTGTAACTATTACAATTTCTCTTTCCAAAATACAAGTATGGCCATTAGTCTCCAGGGAAGAGCAGCCAATATATACTTTTTACTTTAACCCAGTGGCAAATGTGATAATAGTGAGGCACAGAAATATGAAACATCTCTTCCATCTTTCAACCAATTAACGAGGAAATCTGACCCTATTTCAAAACAGACCACCTTGCAGTTTATTCAATTGTTGTGATTATTAATTTTGTGTGTCACCTTGGCTGGGCCGTGGTCCCACATATTTAGTCACACATTATTCTGGATGTTCCTATGAGGATGTTTTTGGATTTAAATCAGTGGCCATTGAGTAAAGCAGATTGCCCTCCATAATACTTGTGGGCCTCATCTAATCAAGTAAAAGCCTGACTACAAAAGTAGGATCTCCCCTGAGCAAGAGAGGCTTCTGCCAGCAGACAGCTTCTGAACTTGCTGTGTAGCATCAGCTCTACCTGGTTCCCCAGCAAATGGCCTTTGGACCCAAACTGCAACTCTATCCTGCGTCTCCAGCCTATCAGCCTGCCCTGCAGCTTCTGGAATTACCAGCCTTCACAATCTTGTGAGCCAATTGCTCAAAATGTGTGTGGAGGTGTGAGTGTGAGTGTAAGTGTGAGTGTGTGTATGTGTGTATGTATGTCTTGATTCTGTTCCTCTAGAAAACCCTCACTAATGCAGGTGGACATTTTCTGGTTATTGTATAATTAAACGAGTCTTTAACTGCACTTATTTCAGACACTGCATGTAATCACACCTCGTTACATTTGAGATCCTATGAAGATAAGAAAAAACAATAAGAAATATACTGTTCTACCTGCCCGTTGCTGTGTAACAACTCGTGAGTGGCTTAGAACAACAGCCGTCAGTATGTTATCTGTCATGCCGTCTTGTATTCTGCGGGTCAGGAAATGGGGAGGGACTCGGGTAGCAGTTCTGGTTTGGCTTCTGTCATATCGTTAAAAATCAAATTGTGTCTGGAGCTGGAACATCAGGTGACCGGCACATCTAGGGCTCTGTGTGTGTGTGTGTGTGTGTTATGAGTGTGTAGTCTGTGTTTCTGGTATGTGTGTGTTGTGCATGTGTATGTGTTGTGCATGTGTGTGTGGTGTGTACATGTGTGTGATATGTGTGTTTGGTGTGTGTGTGTTGTGTGTGGTGTGTGTTGTGTGTACATGTGTGTGGTGTGTGTTTCTGGTATGTCCATTTGGTGTGTGTAGTGTGCGTGTGGAGGGGTATATGTCTGGTGTGTGTCTGTTGCGTGTTTGTGTATGGTGTGTGTGTGTGTGTGTGTGTGTGTAGTCTCAAGGCCTCTCTGTGTGGTCTCTCCATTTGTGATATTTCAACTTCCTCACAGCTTGGCAGCCCCCATCATATTTTATGACCTCGCTTCACAAGTCACATGCTATTTCCTGTTGAACTCTTTTGAATGAGTCACAAAAATACATCCACTTTCAAGGAGAGGGGACATAGATCCCCTATCTCAATAAAAGGAGCATCAAAGAAGCCTTCAAATATTATTTAAAACATCTACACTGTTTCTTTCACCCATTTTTTCATCTCTCTCTTAAGAAATATAGCCAAGTTCTGTCTGTAAAGCCAGTGAGGAAACACAACCCCTTACCCAGCCAGCTCTGGTTACCCAGTTGGTACACGCTAGTTGCAGTTTGTACTGATCAAGAAATTATTGTGCTCTTAGCACCTTGTAGATAATGTTGATGGAAACACTAAGAAAGTATGAAACCTGTTCCCTGAGCTCAAAAGCTTAGCACTTAATTTTAAAGTATATAGTCTCCCTTTCCTTCCTGAATTCTCATCTATTTTTTGAAACTCTTAATAGTAGTGGGTGGCCTAGTGGTTATTTGGTTACTATATTCATGATTCTGCAGTAAATCCATTCACTTCAAATGAAATTCCAAAAAAGTTTCCATGTCTACAGTTTTTAAATTTTTCTTCACTGTGAACGAATGAGGTGTATTAACTTCCAGATATCTACTAACTACTTGGCTTTCCAGTTCGTGGAAAGCCACCTTCCAAAAAGTAACTTTAGCAACTTTAAACTTCAACCCCACTGAATGACAAAACAGATCCTGGGGATTTTTATAGTTATGTTAGACTGAATAAACTACATTTCTAGCGATATGAAAAAATCAGTCATGCAAAGGCTGAAAAGGTATCAGTGCCTCTGCCCCCTGTGGATAAAGAAAGTAGACCTCTGCTCAGCTGTTGAAATCAATGTGTTAGGACATTTTCCTTCTTCTGTTTTCCAAAAACCAGAGGTCAGCAAAGGCTTAAGGCATCACTGTCACTCCTGGGTTAAAAAGTGCCTATAAGGGTTTAAAGGGAAAGAAAGAAAATGGGTAAGTGGATTGAGGGGCATGAGATAGAGTGTTACAAAAACTATTATTTTTCTTTAAATCTTGAGTTCTTTAAGGGATATAAGAAGGAAACGGTAATATTTTAGACACACATACTAGATCATAACATGATGCTATTTTTTGGATTTTGTTTAGAATTATGGGTTTCAGCAGACAAAAATTATTGGGTTTATTTTAAAAAACAAAACTTGTGAAAGGTATCGGAGACATGACTTGATCAGTGGGAACTGTCAATCATGTCCAAATAAGTATATAGAAACTCTAGAAAGTAATCCACTTTCAAAAGAATAGACTATAGCTAAAAATGGCACTTCTAAAAAATGCAGTTGTCACTTTAGAAGGATAATTCATCGATTGTAAATTTGAACATATTTTACAGAAATATCTCAGTGAAGAATTCCCCCTCCCCAAAATGGAAATATAGTGTACTTGAGTTTTAAACTGAGGCCTCCTAAGATATAGGGATTGGAAGGGTCCCAGGAAGACATTTATTTCAAAGGCCCAATCAAAATATTCATTTTTACAGCTCTGACATGAAAAGAGCTGGAAGTTATCATTCTTGTCTTTACAAGAAAAGCTGAACAGATCTGGGGAGACAGTAGAACCAAGAGGGTCACAACCCTAATTACCTTACCTAGAGCAGAAGCTGCTGAAGTCACAAATTCTTGAGACAGCTGGTAGGAGACTCAGTGTGCACTAGAATGAGAGCGAGAAACTCCTGGGGCCTACAGCCTAAGAGGTGCCCCCTTACTTTTGTGGATTTGACCTCCCAGTATCTCATTAAGTTCTCACCATAAAGAGTCAAGGAAGATCCCCTTATGTCTCTGCTGGGGGTAGGAGATGAGGAATCTTGTGAAACTCTTTCAGTAGATTCTCTGAAACAAAAGGAGAAAGACCTTACCGGAGCCTCATTTCACACTTTCGTGGGATAATAAAGTATGTCCTTTGCAAGAGGGTTTAATAACGTGTTAAATAAAGGTAAAAAAGTTAAGAGGACTTTTTAATGCACAGTTTGTCTGGAGTTTCATTGTGCTCATTGAGTTACGAATCTCCATGAAGGAGTATGGCAGAGATAGACAGCACTTTCTGGCATATTTGCGTATAGAAACGACTTTTCTTTTAATTGGGAAGACAGACATTTTCATTGGCAAGTATTCTCCAGAATCCCACTGTGCGGAGCCTTTCTTAACCCAGGCACGTGATGGCGCTTAGACTCCAGCGCCCAGCCACTGAGGAGCAAGACTGTCTCTGACTGTGCCTGACAAACCCTCTTCTTTTACTTTATTTTTTTAAATTTATCTTTATTGATTTCAGAGAGAAGAAGGGAGAGGGAGAGAGAAATATCCATGATGAGAGAGTCATTGATCGGCTGCCTCCTGCACGCCCCCCACTGGGGATCTAGCCTGAAACCCGGGCATGTGCCCTGATGGGGAATCGAACCACGATCTCCTGGATCCTAGGTCGATGCTCAAGCCCTGAGCCACACCCAGCTGGGCAAACCCTCTTCTTTTTGACTCTTCTGAGAGCTCAGGCTTCACTAACTCCACCAGCGACAGCATCCTAACCTCTGCTTAGAGAAAATCATTTGTTCATCTATGTCTCAGCCACAGGGAACAGCCTCTTTATTTATCCAAATCTTTCTGTACTGAGCTTTTATTACTCCACCCCCTCCGCCTGGGGTCTCATTCATTTCTTCATAGCTTCTCTCTTCTTTTCTCTCTCAAAGCTTCATTGGCTGAGTGTCCTGCCTGGCTTCTTGCTCACTCGGTAACTCAGACACCCATGGAAGGTATTTTACCTTTAGAGACTGAAATAAAATTAGGTTGTGACATGATCTTAGGAAATGTTGAAAATATCGTTCTCTTTGCCAATATTTCTTTGCACATCTGGAGTCTCCTAATTCCCGGTTTCTGCTAAACTCCAGGTCTCATTTTTGCCTCATTTCCTAGATTTTTCTTTCTGTTTTGAAAGACAGAAATATGTGATAGATGCTTTTAACTGATTTCAATCTACTGTTCAGGTGCTCAAGTTTGAGTCCCACCATTTTCAAATTTAATGATTCTCCTAGACTTCGTGCTTTTAAGTTCACCATAGATCTATATTTCCCAAAACTTGATAATTTTAATACATATAAATTGCAATAAATTGAAACAACAGTTTAGATGAATGGCAAATTGTTTTCTAAAATTCAAGCATTGTGGGACCACAGAATCCATGGTTTCCCATATATTATGGTAATATAATTTTTGCTTCTTCTAAAATTATAATGCCCAAAATTTATTTCAATTTGATTTATAAAATGTACAGTAAGTCTATTTAATCTATGATATTGTCATCAATAAGTACTATATTTTAATAAATATCAAGGTTTTCTAAAATTAGAATGATAAACATCATTAAACTAATTATTTCTTATCAGTTATATTAACAAGAAAAGTAACAAAACAATTGATACATTTTTTCCCTCTTCAGAACCTATTTGCTTCATGCATTTTCTTTGTGGTCTTAAACTGAAGCATGAAGCAGTCATTTGATAGAGTCCTGTGGTTAAATTATGATTCAGGAAAGCTCTTACTCACACACTGGATTTTATGAGTATCTTAATTGTGGGGCTAATGCAAGCTATAGATTTATGCTGATTAAATCCAGATGGCCCTCTCTTGATCCTTAAAAGTTTAAATTGTCAGTTACTGATTCTCCTTTTCCTACTGTGTATTCTTAGTAACAGTATCTCTCTTCCTTGTTTTGAAAAGATATCCCACTCTGTATTATATTTGGTCTAAATTTTCTGCATGTTAATGCTTGAGTTAATAATTTTTTGACTTATAGAAAAAGGAAAGAAAGCATATTTTAAATATTCAAAACCTCCCTGAATACCGAAAGTACTCATAGTCACACAAAGTAAAACTCTCTTTCCTTTGTGGTTCAAACAAATCATTTAATTTAAAGAACAAGAAAAGCAACTCACTGAACAACCTTGTTTTATCTGTGATTGTGTTGACAGTATTTTATAAAGTTGTTTGAAAGCAAAGTCTTATTGCTTTAGCCAAGATTAATTTTTAAAGGTGTATATGTTAAAATGGGTCCCTGGTTCCTAGTCATACAACAAAATAATAAAGAGCAACAAAAGAATAAATTAATGGATTACAAATCAACAGTCTGCAATGGACTTTCTCCCTGGAGCCCAGAGATTTCTGAGAAGCGTGGTGGTGATATGGTGAACTCTGAGGAAGGCATGCTGATTACAGCAGATTCACCATGGCTGCTTTGCAAAGACTACTTCTTAGTGTCCTAATGCCCACTGATATGTAAAAGAAACGCAATGCGGGGTTCTCTTGGCAGTTTAAAGAACATGAAAAATGGAAACAGTCACATAAATACAAGCGAATGGTGAATTAACTAAAAGCAAAATGTCATCACCTTTCTTCAACTCAGGCGAATGTGCAACCACAATTTTGATGATGTTCCGTATGAAGAACTTTACCCACACATAGATTGATTTTCTCGCATCAGGCCCTACCTTAATGAGGTCACCTCATCTCCCAAATGCTTCCATTGACTCAGACTGGCCTAGTCACCTCTTGGTTCTGACTTTTCCTTGGAGGCCATTGGAAGAGGAGTGGAAGATGGTCAGAGAGCTTTTCAGCTGGTAGCAACATGAAATCAGAAATCATTTTTCTGTCATTCCTAATTTTAAAAAAATTTAGCCTAGCTAGTGTGGCTCTGCAGTTGAGCTTTGACCTAGGATCCAGGAGATCACGGTTTGATTCCCCATCAGGGCACATGCCCAGGTTGCGGGCTCCATTTCCAGTTGGAGGCGTGCAGGAGGCAGCTGATCAATGACTCTCTCATCATTGATGTTTCTCTCTCTCTCTCTCCTTCCTCTTTCTGAAATCAATAAAGATATATTTAAAAAAAAAAGTAATAAAAATTAAAAAATAAAAATTAAATTGAGACTATGTTCTACAAAGAGAAATCTCAAATTCTGATTACAAATACCTTATAATAGTAATACATTCTAATGATATATTTTTAAAATATAGGAAACTTCAGGTAGTTTCCTTCAAAGCTTTCACTCAGCACTGCTAATTCTTCACATGCACCCAAGAATCTCCATGATCCAGTTAAGTAATCTTCTATCCCTACAGGCCTCGGTGAGGACATGTTCTACAGCCCTAGAAACCTGTGCTAAAGGTCCTCGTGCACTGTGGGTGGGAATACATATCGGTGCAGCCTCTATGGAAAAACAGTATGGAGGTTCTTCAAAAAACGTTTTGCTATTTTTTTTATTCTAAAAATAGAATTACTTTATGACCTAGCAATTCTAGTTCTGTTATTTATCCAAAGAAATCCTATCATCTCTTGTTCCTATCATTTCTTGCTTTTTTGCCTGAATTGTCCCTTATCTCAAAAATATTTCTTACTTTTCCTTCACAAATTTATATCCTGTCTTTCCACTTAGAACTTGCCATGTTCCTTGTGAAAATCCTATATCCTATAGGAGGAAGAAATGTTCCTTGTTTCAACTTCTAAAGCTGCTATTCCCCAGTGTAACTCAGTATGTTCTGATTTGTGTTCTCATATTGAGTTTGCTTAGGGTGGTTTTATATTAGTTCTGACTATCATTAGAGTTATTTATGTACACATTTCATCTCCATTACCAATGGTAAGCTTCTAAGCAGTGCTTCTAGTCCATATGATCTTTGTACTTCTCACAGCTGCACCAGAGATGTTTACCAGATGGCAATTGCTCACGTGTTTGTTAAATATGTAATGCCCTAGCCCTTTATGAAGGTCACCATTACTTTTGCTGAAGATCCTATAGGTCACTCTCCTATCTAATCTCTACAGTTAAAAAAGGTGGAAAGGAGTCCTTATCAGGAATTCATAAACTGCCCCAAAGAGCAATACTCTATTAACTTGACTTAAATGGCAAAGATCTTTTTCAAATAACAAAATTAAACTGACTGAGGAGTGAGCTAAAGAGATTTTTTTAAGTAGTAGATTATTATGAAAGGACCATCTTCTCAGTAAGAGCAGAGGTCAGAGTGTTCTTTATCTGCGAAGAAAACCAGAAATCTAGCTAAACCTTTAGTGCAATTATTGGACTTTAAGAGCCCACTGTGGCGTTTCTAATGTAATTAAGAGGCTATACCAGAAATAGTGGATATCATAAATGCCAATTAACACGAGGTTTCAATTATCACTCATAATCTTGGCTTACATAAATTGTATCCCAGAGGCTTGGCTTTTCCATGAATTACAGAAGTTGATTGTATTTTTAGAGATTTCTGATTTCCCGGATTTAAGTTTGTGGTATTTTGTTGTGCTAAAATAAATATATAAATGAAATATTTGAAGGAAATAGTTGTACCAGACAAACACGACCAACTCTGAAGTCTTGCAATTTCACACCCCAGTCAAAAATCTGGGAAGGGAATTCTGTGGCTGCTGAGGTTCCAACCTTCACCTCCCCACCCAACCACATGGGCCATATTGTGAGTCCCAGCCCTCCTCGTGTTTATTCTGGCAGGAGTGCCCCAGCCCTTCGGAGGCTCGGAGCTCAGGACAGCCAAAACTCCCTCCCTCGTTCCAGAAACAGACGAAAGGAAGAGCGCCTGGAATTTGTCAAGTAGCTCCGGAAATTAATATTATCATCATTGTTTACGATCAATTTAAACCTTAATTCCAGTTTCAGTCTTAAGTAAAATCTTTCCTTTGGAAAATAAAAAGCTCTTTGTTATCACAGCAGGTAAAAGAATAATAGTAATACCTTATCTCAAGTGAAAAATGTTCTTTTTTCTTACACTCTAAATCTGATTTTTGTTCTCGACATTTTGTATGCAGTTAGAAAACCCAACAGTCCGTGTTCCTCAGCACGGATATAAAGAGATCGAGTTACAGTAAAGGGTACGGAGAACAGTGGGTTTGGCTCAGGCTCTTCTTCTCTGGGAGGCGAATGTCTTCATGCACTTGCCACACCCCCTTTCTCTCTCTGAAGACCCTTCTCTTCCTTCATTTTTTTGACTTCCCACTCTGATTATTGAGATTGACTTTTAACAATGACTTTGTAATACTTCTTTCCTCAGTATCCTAAAAGGTGAGACAATGTTTTGCTACTTTTGCTGCTTAGTGAGATGCTACTAATGAGAATTGTCTGCTGAATTTGCTTCCACTGCTCCTACATCCCAGGCGCCTTCATTGAGCAAACGACAGAAAAGAAATACTGTTAGAATATCCCTAACTTAAGTCTCTTAGGATGACCATTCACGACGAGGGCCCTGCTTATTTAGCCGAATTCCTGTCCTTCCCCTGGGACCAGATTTTCATGCTGGAGGCTCTGTTTGTATGGAAAGCTCTGAAGTACTTGAATTTGCAGGAGAGGCCTGGAAATTTTGCAAGAACTGTCTTTTCTTTCAACTTCCTAGTGCTTCCTGTTTTCTATTAGTTTTCAAGCATGAATCCCCTAAGTGAGGAAAAGAAATTGTGTTTGTTTAGGAAACAGTCTCTCTGTCCAACTCTCCTCAAGCCAGATAAGAGAAATCTTGACCTGTTTACTTAATGGGGAGCTTAAAAGTTCCTGCTTACTGGCCAGATGTTTTATAAGATAACAGTAATTCTTTCTTGCTCTGTCTTTCTTTCTTTCACTAAAAAAATGCAGTGCTTTCAAATGTTAAATTAATTAAACAAGAAGGCCAATAAACTGAGGTGGATCTGATACCATGGTGGCCAACATAAGCGAAACAACATCTAAACACATCAAAGTTATAAAATGGAAACCTAAGAATAATCATTGCTGACAGCCAGCCAGGCTTTAAGCTATAGCCAATCAATGATTTTCTTTGCTTCCACCTTTTCTCTATAAAAGCCTTTCCCCAGCTCCTATAGGTAAACTGTTCCTCACTTATTCTGGTTTGCTGCTGCCCTCTTCAAATTTCTCTTCAAATAAACTCTTCAAAATTTTAATATGCTTCCATTTATCTTTTAATGCAACCTATATTCTCTACTTTCCCTGATGTCTCATAGAGAGCTTGGAGCAACTTGACATTTTTAATATCCTTTCACCTCATTATACTTCTTTGATCTCACCCACAATCTTAAGAAAGCAAAACAAATTCCTCTTTAGATAGATACATAATTTAAAAGACATAAATCTTCACTGATTTTCCCTCCTGAATTATACTCATGAAGCATGAAATATTATTTTGTTCGTGAGATTATTTGTCTACTGTTGTAATGAGGGAAATAATTATGCCCATTAGAAGTTTCATGATAATAAAATATAAATTTTATTCTTAAATATAATATGTATTTTTAGGCATTTTTCCAGCAAAAAGGGAAGCCAGGATTGGTTAACGTTAGGTTGACCAAGCCCAGTTCTTTTTCCATTCTTCTACATTTATTTCTCTGTGTCCCTTTCCTTGGCGATGATTTCCTTCCACTGTTCCCTTTGTCTCCTGTTCCTTCCTTTTATTTGTAATGTGCTCATTGAGTACATATTTGTCAAGCATTTTCTATGGTATTTGGTTTTTCTCTCATTCCTTCCACAAATAATAATCGACATTTTATATGGGGCACACATTGCGATAGGCTTAGTGTACAGTGATAAACAAAACAGACATAGAACTCGTCATCAGCAAACTTGCAAGGTAATGATGGGGACAGCTATTAAACAGACACACAGACAAAAATGTATGCAGTTACATATAGGATAAGTGCTATGACATGAAAAGGATCACTGTAAGGTGAGCAGATGCAAAGTGCCCAGTGGTAGACTGTTCGACCAGGAAGATCTCTATCATAAATAATATTGGAATAGAATTCTGAAGGATGAGCAAGGTTATCTAAGAAAATTAAAGGTGATAAATATAGATCAGGCCCCTTTGACATGGCTTTCACCAAGCACAGGAACTGTTGCAATGAAAACTATATTCTCCTGGTTTTGAGTGTTGTCAAACTCTCACATCTAGGTGGAACCCTCAAAGATCTACATTTTGAACTTGACTTTCCCCTTGAGCAAAGGTTTCAAGGTCTATTGAGTCAAACCCATTATCTACTTTCCAAAGCTGTTCCCTAAAAGCTTACAGATGAACACAGGGAGGGAATGATCTGGTATGTCTCCATGAAACCCTCTATTAACATATTTTCTAAGAAACGTAAAAAATTAAAGATTAATACAACACATCTATGCATTAAAAACTAGCAAAGAGCATATGTTCAGTATGGATAAACCTTCTATCAGTGCTGTGAATGCTAATAGACTGAGAAACACATAATTCTAAAAAACCATATGTTTAGCCTAATGCAAAACAGAATGTACTCTCAAAGAAATTGGAGAAATGTTTTGCCTTTCTCTCCCTATTGTGTTTAATTGTGGAATATAGAGAGCATACTTGACCAAAACTTGGATTTTGTTGGGAGGTGGAGGGGGTTCCCTCTACCTCTGTCCTCAGGAAGTTAACAAACTGTATTTGATCCTTGACAAGTCAGAAAACCTAACAGTGGGGAAGAAAATACCTTCCCAAACACAAACAGTCAAGTAATTTTGGGGGTATCAATAATTTAATTAACACCTGCGCACATGAGCTTTGGATTTATAGTTCTGCTCTAGCTACACTGGTCTTCTGTCATTTCTCAACTAGGCCAACCTCAGTGCCTCTACACTGGCCATGCACAACTACCTATAATGCTCTATGCCCACTTGTGTGCAATTCTGCCTCCCTTTCTCCATCTAGGTTACTGCCCAAGTGCATTCCACCTCTACTCTCTTCCTTATAACTCTCTAGCCCCTTACCCTGCTTTATTTTTCCCATGCAAACGTTATTTTATATATGCATGTATTATATGTTGGTCAACTGTCTATCATATAAGCAGTAATCATTTTTTGACCTGTGCTTCATGTGTCCCCATCATCTAGAACAGTGTCTCCAAAATAGTAACTTTTCAATATATATTTTCTTGATCATTGAATGGATAGCTGATAGGGAAAAAAATCTAGTCATCAATTGGACATTGAAGAGTACTAGGGACGAAACTATTCCCCCTGTGAATAGATGAAGACTGTAAACAATATCACAGCTATTCTGATTATTTCTAAGGAAATCCATGAAAAGATTGCACTGTCCTAAAATTGAGAACAATAAGGTTCCCTGGAAATAATTATTTTCTTTATTTTAAAAGTTATACTTTCAGAAAGCATTGCCCAAGTACCTTAAAATATTTGCAAGAAGATGCATTTTTAATAAATCTAGATTAAGATATCATATGGAAATATGATGAAATCATTTCAGAGATGGAAAAGAATCAGATTAATCTGTGAAAATAATATAAGGGTATGAAAAATGTATTAGCAAAATTGGAATATATTTGCACTCAAGCAGAGCTGTAAAGAGCCCTCCCACCCCCAGAATGCAGAAGCAAAAGGAAACTAAAGAAAATAATTGCAGAAAAGAGATTTATAGAAAGCAGAAATAATTATTTGAGAAAAGGAATACTAGAAATGATAAACGTTGGCATTTGTATAGTGCCAGACAATGCTCTAGGTTCTTTATGTATTAGCCTTTAAAACACACTAACCCTGTAAGGCAGGTAGCATTGTAATTTCCATTTTACAATGAGAATGCTGAGGCACAGGGAAATTATGCGATTTGCCCATGGTGGCAGAGCTGGAGTGGGAAATAGGCCACTTGGTCAAAGCGCCCACGATGTGCTAATCCCACTGGTTAGAATTTTAATGAATATTACTCACTTTTTCTTTTTTATTTGGTCCTCTATATGGGCAATTAAATGGTATTCTCTGTATTGTTAGAGAGAGGAGAGGAGAGGGAGAGAGAGAGACAGAAACACCAATGATGAGAGAGTCATTGATCGAGCCCGCAACCCAGGCATATGCCCTGACCGGGAATCGAACCCTGATCGCCTGGATCCCAGGTTGACGCTCAACCGCTGAGCCACGCCCGGCCGGGCTATTCTCTGTATTGTTAATCTTTGTCTACTTCAGTTGGCAAGTGAATGTAAAAAACATATTCATATCTCATAATACTGTTTTTCCTAAATTTCCTTGTAGTTTTCATAGTATTTTCTTTGTTTGCCCATCTTTTAATTTTGAACTTTTTGGAATCATATTGTTTCCAATATTTTTGCTTTTACATAGCATACACTTTTGTGTTTTTCATTCACTATTTGATATGAGAGATATGTTTGATCTTGCCCTGCCATCTTGTTTAAATACATTTTCTGCATTTCTTTTGGGGCTTTCTGGCAGGAGCATTGAACAAATACACCTTCAGTTATTTTACAAGAATCACTCAGCTATTCTCTTGGCAGAGATTTTGTTTCTATTTTACTTTGATCTGAATTATTTAAAAGCAAAGAGATACTCTCAACCAATAACAAACCCAGTAAGATGAAGAAATTATTTGACAAGGGAGTGAACGAACATATTATTTGCTTGGTTGATTATGTCAGAAACCAATCCAGAGTAATTAAGAAATTATCCGTACTGTAATAGGAAAAAAAACACTGTCCTTGAAGCCATGGGCATAGAATCCTCTTTTCTGATGTTCCTTATTAGTCTCAAGATAAACATATCTCTCCAGAGGTGATTTTCTGTCTGCTCATTCCAGAATGTCTGCTACCAGAATGACATCTATATAATCATTCAAACGTTAAACAGGATTTCTACACACGTGCAGGTAGCTCTCATTAATCTATTGTCTTAGGCACACATTTGCTCATTGGAATGCTGCTGGAATCTAGAGAGTTTCATTATTAAGTCTGAAAGAAAACCTCACTATGGTTATTCAATAATCATGAAAAGAAACAGACAGTGTCTAGATCACTTCTTCCTCTTTTGTTTTATGGGATATTTCTATGAAATCATAACATGAGAAATGTCTTAAAATTAACTCATCTATTGTTACCAGTTTTTGAAAATAAAATATCATTGTAAAGATTAGTGAATCTAAGTCATTATTCTGTCTTTGCACAAATCTGCAGTATTCATGGTCAGAAAACAAAAAAGGTATTAGCCAACTTTTGAAATGTAGTTTCTCCTATTTTTATGACTATTGCTTACTTGAAAGTTGTGAAAAGCTGCCTGAATAATCAGAATGATTCACTTCATACCAAATAACCTTTTAAAAGAAAATGTGATTCCCTCCACCCACACAATCTGCTGCTGCCTCTAAGGAACCTCTGCAGATGCAGCCAACCCCTCAAGACTACAGGGCAAATGTGGGCAGGACTGTGTCTCTCCTACCCACTGTGCCTCCCCACCTCCAGCATAGAGTGGGCCACACGATCTGAAGTACATAAGCAGTGAGGGAGTAAGGGGATACAATTTAGATGGTCCTGCAGCTTGCAGCAGTTGATTGAAAAATAATGTGTGTGTGTGTTTGTGTGTGGTTCTTTTGTTTGGTTATGTTTTTTTACCTTCTGCCAAAGGGTAGAATAATAACCGTAATAACCATTCAATCATGTATTCATTCAATAGGCCAATACGACCTAAAGATACAAAGGTACAGAAAATAAATTTAATGCTTTTGATGGCCTTAAAGACAATTTATAAAATTGTGAAAGACATTTATTTAATGTGAAATATTTAAGATGTCAAGAGAGTTTCTCTTTTTTAAATTTGAAACAACTCTATGAGTTGGACAGGAAAATTATCAGGGTTTCACAGCAGAGGAGACCAGTGCTCAAATGGTACAATATTGACCTTAGTCATATCAATATGAGTGGAAAGGAAGGATTTGAGGCCAGATCTCCTGATACAAAATCCAAAAGAATTTGACATACATAGAAATCCAGTTCTGCTTCTTTAACTAATTCAAAGCAGAGGATGTTTTTTATTATTGGAAGTAAATTGGGGGAAAATATCTTCCTGGAGATGCACATAATAAACATGAATAATTCCAGTTTTTCTGATTCTAAATAACTTTAATTATTTAAACAAAAATATAAGAAAAAACCCACAAAATTACTGTTTTGATGATAGATTTTTAGAAGAAAAAAAATACAATGGCCTAAAATTCATTCATCTAATTTAAGACATACTTATTTTACAGAGCTGTTTGGAGTATGAAAAAAAAAGTATAGGGTATAGTTTTTGAAATTAAAAACTACACATTCTATCAGCACCTTCTGCTACCTTGGCTGATCAGTCTTATGGGTTCTTTAAATCTCTATTTAAGTTTAAAGTAATACCTTTTAGAAATTGTACATAACGATAGCAAATCTAACAGGTCTTCTAAAGGAAATTATATCATTGTTTCTTTTGTTACATTACTTCTATTGTTATATAATTTTGCATTACATTTTCATATTCAGTCTCATATCATGTTCAATTACCAAGCCTCAGTTGTACAACCTGATTAATAAAAGTAATACTCTCTGGTTGTTGTGAAGAAAAAACAATAGCCCTTGCAGGTATGGTTTAGTTGGTTGGAGCATCATTCCGTGCACCAAGAGGTGGTGGGTTTGATTTCAGGTGAGGGCACATACCCAGGTTGCTGGTTGGATCCTCAAATGGGCTTATGGGAGGTGACCAATCAAAAGAAAAAAAAGATACTTTGTATTTTCCCACTGCTTGATAAGAATACTTTATCAGTAAATATAAGATAGTGTTAGCAATATTGATGTCCATCACAATGCTGTAAAAGAGTTAATATTTTGATTTTGAAAAGCAAGAAAACTTAGGCCCAGAGGGTTAGGAACGTTGCTGAAAGCCACACAGGCACCAAAAGGCAAAGCCAGAACTCAAGGGCATTGACATTCAAGTTGACAAGCAAATGCTCTGCCAGTGTGAGAAGGGGCCAGGACTAAACTACATGGCTTGTGCAACACACACGTATAAGGAAGAGAGGTGATCGCAGGACAAGCTGGGAGGGAGTTGGGGAAAGAAGGAAGCCTTAGACCTCTTCGCCAAGGACCTTATCCAATTGACATCCAACTGGGAGTCTTAGAACATATTGTCCATGGGTTAGGGGGAACTACTGTATTAAATAGTAGTTGCTGAATGAGTGAACTAGCTTTAGACTTCCAGGGACCTGAGCTTTGAGGTGCCAATCAGGACTCACTCATTGTGTGGTCTCAGATGATTTATTTGATATCTCAGAGCCTTGTTAAATGAGAATGATAAAGCTTCAGCTCAGAGCAGTGTAGTAATGAAAGGAACGGCATGCCAAAGACCTAACTCTATCCTTGGCAGGGCTCTGGGCTTCTTAGCTGCTTCTCCCCCTGCACATGCCTGCCTCTGACCGTTGGTGTACATTACAGAACAGAGAATTGGCATGAACCTCACAGCCCGCTCCGTGGAAATGGATCATCTTGTCACTTAGAATGTGTCTCCTCTAGAGAGTTTACACTCCTAATGCTTTCCCTAAATTCTTGGCTCACCTTATCCAAGCATGATCTCAATTGCGAATTTTCATGCCTAATATGTATTTTTTCAAGTTGTCCCTGGAAGTAAAAGACTGGCTGAGGCAAGCTTTCTGCTCTCATCAGTGGGAATTAAGCTAGTCACAGTCAAATCTTCCCCTGTCAATAACCAATTTAAACCATTATCCCAATTAAATATCATTCTGAAAGCAATCTTAATCAATCTAGACTTGATAGGCTTCCTCAAAGGATTGCCTAATTAAACTCTCTATAAAAGTAAAACGACTATGCCTAGTCAACCCAATTGTGACAGGAAACCAAGAAGCAGAGGAGAATATTTGGAAGTGAATCTGCTGAAAGCATTCAGCAGAATTCAGAGGCAGCAGGGCTCATGTCCCCTCACCGAGATATATATTGTGAGGGCACAGAGGTGATTTACATGAAGCAGTTTTGAGAAGTACGCTGAAGTGAGACCTGTAATCATTGTTCTTGGAGTGCGATTTCCATGCCACCTGACTCTTGTTTCTGCATTTTTTCTCTTAAAGTTCTGACTTTCTGTAAATCCAGAATCACATTCATTCTTTCATTCTCAGGACTGCCACATACAGTGCAGACTGTTCATGCCACAAAGGTATATTGTGAAGCTGTAAGTGGAAGCTAAAACCCATCCCAGGTAACTTCCTCTGCATACCAGTTGTCTGTAAAGTACTATCCATTCAGAGATAGAAGTCTTTTCCTAATTTGCACAAGCCATGTTTTAACCTTATTATCCCTCCTGTGTTACTTTCCTAGGGCTGCCATAATGAATTACCACAAACAATGCACACATATTTAATGTGTATACTTTGATAAGTTTAGACATAAGCAAACACCCACAATACCATCACTACAATCAAGGTAATGCAAATTATACACATACAGTATCTCCCAGAGTTTCCTTGTGTCACTTTGGTTTTGTGTATGTGTGAAATCTACCATTTTAACAAACTTTGAGTGCATAATACCATATTGTTAACTATATTGTATAACGTATGTTAAACAGCAGATCTCTAAAACTTATTCATCTAGCAAAACTGAAACCTCATATCCATTTATTAACAAGTGCCCATTCCCTCACCCCCTATCATTTTTTAAACTGAATACAGAGCCTATATACCCCTGCTCACCATTAATAAAAGAAAACCAGTTAAAATATTAAACTATATATTCTTTACATGTCTAAATGTCTAATTAATTTTAGATGAATTTATATTTATACGATGTCTTTATATACGACCACAACATCTGAGTGTCTGAGTGAGATGTGAAATATTTATCCAATCAGCCATCATTAAGTCGACGTTATTGTTTACTTTTTTAAAAAATTAACTGATATCAGTAATTGGAACTTAGAGGATATTTTACACACACACCTCCAGCTTGAAAGGAAAGCAAGGCAGATGCCAAATTGAGTTTCATCAAACGATCTACTGTTTTAACACCAGGTAGGTAAATTAAATTATATGACTGACTTCAACCATGGGTGCTATGCTCACCAAATATCTTTCAATAAGATATTTGTATTCCTCTATCCAGTTGTTATAAGGAGAAGAAAGAGAAGGAAAGTCTTGGTTGAGGATTATGGGTGGAATGGAAGTGATTTGTCCAAATATCTCAATTGTAAAATTCAAAACCTTTTAAGGTTCATATCTAGCAATTAAACTTTCAATGCGTATATGTGACCACATATGAAATTGTAAAATTTGGAGAGCTAAAAAATTACTTTAAATCAGGAATATTTGTGATATTTTTGCACAGGTAGAAAAATACTTAATTTGTATTACAATGACTTAGGTGCCTCCTTAAAAATGGCCTGTAATCTTTCCAATTTCCTACTTTAAAATGTTGTCTTCAATACAGGTCTTTTCTACAAATAATGACATAGATTGCCTTCTTGTAAAATCAATTGATCATTCTATTAGTTAAGTAGCTTTAGAAGGAAAATATGATGATGTTCATCTTCTTTCATAGCTATTGATAGTGCTGTATGGCAAAGATTATGGACCCCAAAATCTAGTAGTTTGCATTACTGGCTCATAACTATTCATTTGTTGCCTTCAACTTGTCATGTTTTCCAGGAGACAGATAGCCTTTGAGCTTGGATGTGATTTCCTTTTGTCAATTATCTATCTATCCATCTATCCATCTGTTATTTATGTCAATATAGATATAGATATATATGTATATATATATACACACACATTATAATACTGACTCTACTTATAAATATATGTGCTATGTTGTATTCTTGAGGAGAATTTCTTCAGGGAACCTCAACCTTTGCCTCTAACATCTTCAACTGATTGGCTGAGGCCCACCCACATTAGAGAGGTCAATCTGCTTTTCTCAAAGTCAACTGGTTTAAATGTTAATCACACCTGAAAAATACCTTTGCAACAGCATCTAGATTGATCTTTCACCAAAAAAACCAAGCACCATAACCTAGTCAAGTTGACACATAAAATCAGCCATCACACTTGCTATCAACTTTGAGTTCTCAGTTTACTCATCTATTAAAATGGGACTATCTCATATAATTCTGTTGATGATAAAAATGTTAATATATACAAAGAACATATGGCCTGTAATGTCATCCTAGGGAAGGGAGATATAGAAAACTCTTTCTGACAGAAAACATTAAATTTAAAACCCAAGAGAGAGTCAGTGGGAAATAAAGAAAAGTAGAAGCAGTCTCAAGAATCAATTAAAAACAAAAATATACAAAACCCAGGTCTTAATTATTTGTTCTTAGTAGGACTGTGCAGTTTAAAGTAGAGAGTCTTTATCTCATCAACCATCCATCATGTAAGGAAATGAAGATGTAAGAGAAGTGGGAGGCAGGCAGAAGAAGAGAATCACTCATATGTATAATTTGCCATTCACTCACCCTCCCTACTCTCTCCCCGCCTTTTAAACAGTCTGCTTCCGCTCCTGTCTCTGAGTCCTCTCTTAGTATTTATTCAAATCCCCAGCCAGGCAGTCCAGAGAGAGCATTGACTTGGCTGGATCTCCATGGCCACAGGTGGTAAAGCCATCTGCAACACTTTGGCCCTCCCTGGACAGAAACCAGATCTTGGCTGGTTTAAGAGTTGACGTGGAGACAATAAGAAAGATGGTGTGGCACAAAAAGAACAGGTGACAGCCTTGCCAGTCCTGTGAAATCTCTGGCTTCATCAAGCTGGAGGCTTGTGGCTTAGCCTTGGCCTTCTTGGGACGATTCATATCCTGAGAATGTTTGCTCAGCCAACCATGACGTTAGGAGTACACACCGAGCACTGTGGAGGAGCCAGAAGGGAGTCGTAGGGCTTTGTTTGCTTTGGCCAAAATTTTCTATTGTGAATGTCCCATTTTTGTTATGTTTGGGCCTGACCCGTTGCTGGGTTTCATATACAATTAATATCAAACTCTGTGTGTGTGTTTTTGTTCAACTCCTGGCTTGCCTCAGCCTTATCTCTAAAAAGCTTATACAAAGCTAAAGTGCATCTCCAAGAGGAAACAGAAGGAATTTTTGATGAGCACAACTATCTCCATCCTTCACAATGACTTAGTTTGCTCTGTTCTTTCTGAATTAACAAACTGAAGCATGCTCCTATGAAGCCATCATCTCTGAAATTCCACAAGCTTTCTTGACTGTGTCATGCACTAGAGTGAGAAGCGAAAATTTGGATTTCCTGAGATGATTATTTAGCTTTGGAAGACAATATTATTCTCAAAAGGTAGAGGTTCATGACTTCACAAGGGTTAATGAAAGCATTTCAGAAAAGGGGGAAATTAAGTTATTGAACTTGGAAATATTATGAAAATAAGTACGTATATTCTTCATG
This sequence comes from Miniopterus schreibersii, assembly GCF_964146895.1. Classification (NCBI taxonomy): domain Eukaryota; kingdom Metazoa; phylum Chordata; class Mammalia; order Chiroptera; family Miniopteridae; genus Miniopterus; species Miniopterus schreibersii. The sequence continues at coordinate 9,344,173 of NC_138101.1, read as the reverse complement.
AGGCACGGTCTCTAACTTTTATCCTATACTCAGAGGAGTAGACACCCCACAAGAATGAATGAGTCTATGCTTTTAAAGTTGAATTATGTTACAACTTCAAAGGAGAGTGCCAGATCTAAACATTTTATAGGGAAAAGCTTCCCTTGAATTAAAAAATAGCTAAAACTTATCTAGTCCTGTTATAAAGTTGAAGAATTGTTGACTCTTTTCATTAGACATAAAAGCTCTCGTGCTATTTTCTCAAGTGAACTACAAGCTATTTTGAACTCTAATCAAATTATTACAACATTTGCTATAAAATGTAGCATGTTTGGGGAGCCCACCTTTGATGCTGCACATCTATGCTTTTTTGTTGTAGGGAATTAATCTTTATGAAATTCTTTGGAGTTTCCTTATACTTTTGACTCCCATTTCATCTAAAATATCCTATAAAAAGAAAAAAATGAATGCCTACGGCGTTGTCACTCAGCTGTTCATTTCCTTTTCTACTCTCCTTATTCCTGTCCTCCCTCCAAAGACATGAGCAGGACCATGTTAAAAGCAGGACAAGTAAACTAAGTAGCTGACTGTCTAGAAAGCTCCAAACACGGTCAGTTACACAGATCAGGAGAATAGCTTCTGTCTTTGCCAGTGCTGATTTTTGGGGATTTCTCACCAATTAGTCATCAATAAGTCAATGCAATCAGGAGAATAAGATATGTAATGAAATGTAGGCATTGCATTTATCTTACCTGAGATGGACAGGAGAGAGAGAGATTCATGGATGGGTGGATGGATGGATGGACAGGAGGATATGCATGTATTCTTAGTTTAAGAGTTTTAAGTATACAAGGGCAAAGCTCATCCTTATTTTTCTTTGCAGTTCAGAGGATCTTAGTACATTGAATGCATAAACATAGCATTGAGTTGCAGAATTTTATAGTCGAAAGGAGGTTACTATTATTTTTTAATGTTACAGATAATTATAACTGAGAAAATATATGAGACATTAAATTGAGGGATCAATTCTAAGTACTTAGCACATAACAATAATAAAAAAACATGATTAATTCCTTCCCATAGGTTGGGCCCTGGGCTAAGCACTTCATGTACATCATCCCTTCCATTCTCAAAACTACTCTAGGAAGTAGCAACGCATCATTAGCCTCCCTTTATGAATGAAAAAATCCTCATTGGGGAGCGACAAAATATGAAAAGTCACCTTGAATATGTTTTTAAGCATTTGGCTCGACTTTCTCCATAGAAATATTAACAGAGGTAAATGAGAGTGTAGGGAAGGGAGGCAGAGAAGTTAGTGAACAGGTGTATTAGATGGAGACAATGAGAGGCACCAGAGAACAAAGGAAACTCCCCACATGTTAATTAATATTAGAGCATGATTAGTTCTCAAGGTCATCTAGAATATCATTATAATCAGGGTAAGATTTCTGACATCTCAATTCAGTCTGGTTTTTGTTTTGTTTCTGCCAGACGATATACTACCTTCGACTTTATTTTAAACTCATCCTGTAATTATTCATTTGCTTCTAACAAACTAATACATTCATCCTAAGAAAAATATAGCTGCAGACCTCTATTTTTTTATTGAAACTTTAAATGTCAAACATGAGTTGCTTCAATTGTTAATTTATTTTGAAATACCTATTTCATTATCAAGACATTTTAATTCACCATGAAAACTGACTCCTACTATTCAGACTTCTCAATAATTGCTTTTGCTCCTAAATTACAACTGTGACTATTGGTTGTCCAAACACTGCTAGGGACCTTTCCAGAGCTGCAATTTGGGAGCATGTAGGATTTTATACTCCCTGCTCAGGCTACCCTGTTGTCCAAAATAGTCACCTAACTTTCAGAGTGTTTGCTCATCCAGTGTGATCGGATCTCTGATTTTGTTTTTCTCACCATTTCATTTGTTCACATAATTATTCATTCACAAAGCGCTTGGATATTAAAGTCAAACCAAAAATTCTAGTTCAAAATAGTCCTAAATAACATGTGAATCAAAGATTCAGTAAAACTGCAATTGTATTGAATTCCCATATGCTCCAATAACTCCCATACCTGCCATCTTTATAGCAATTAATACCTCATAGTGCCACTGTCTGGTGACTTGTTGTTCCCTCTTACTAGACTTTAAACTCTTTGAGGTCAGAGATTATATCTATTATGAATTCCGAACTCCTGAGAATGGAGGAGATGCTCACTCAACAGTAATAAAAACATGAATACAAGCATGGCAACAAAAACTTCAGGGCATACACTGTCCTCTTTATCTGATATACAAAATATTCTGCTCATGATTATACAGACATTATCCACAAAGCTGCCAAACTATAACCATTTGGTCTAGTATTGTGACAGGTTTCTAATTGCACTGTTATAGTGATTCTTTGTATTTTATTGTGTTTATGTTGGTGTTTTTATTGATGTGAGAGAGAGAGGAAGGAAGAGGCGGAGAGGGAGAGAAACATCAATGTGAGAGACAAACATTGATTAGGTGCCTCTTTGTAGGCACCCCAACTGGGATGGAACCCACAACCTGGGTATGTGCCCTGACCTGGGAATAGAACCAGTGACATTTTGGTGCAAGGGACAACTCTCCAACCAACTGAGCCACAACAGCCAGGACTTATCTTGATTCTTTCCACTTTAAATTTCCCCGTACTCTTTTGTCTAAGGAACCAAAGCATCATAAAATAATTGGAGTTCCATGTCAGAACCTCCATAGAGCTTCTTGTATCTTGCACAAAGGTTGAGGGTCAGACCCATCTTTTAGCAGTAACTTTTCCATGTGCCAGCTGGGTACCATTGAAAAAAATCAGCTCACTTGTCTGAACTTCAGTTTCCTCATCTGTAAAATGGGTGTAATAATCTTCCTGCATAGAATTACTGTAAGAGTAAAGTGACAAAATATGTGTAAAGCACCTTGTATGTCTGGCTTCCTTTTTTAAAACTTACTTCTCTTTAACATATATATTGAGTCCTCCAATGTTTAAGTACCTCTAGTCCAAGAAATCGAAATTAAAGTATTGACACTCTATTATTAGAAAAGGTGGAAATTCTCTCCATACCAATTGGCACATCAAATTTGTCCTTGGAATAACTAGAATTTTATGATTTTAAAATATTTAAAAATCAAACACTAAAATAATAATTTACAGCTTATGAGATCTAATATTCATATAACAAAGTGGTGTGTTCAATGGTTTGCTTTGAAAGAGCTGGAAAACTGGAATGGTAACTCAATATGCTTGGCCTCTTTCCAATTTTTATGCTTTAATCCCATGGATCTCCTAATGGTATGACCCCCACATGCAAAGGAGAAATAACACACAAAAAAGTTCATTTGCAGAAAGAAAAACAGGATTGAATGTGATCATGTCTTCGGTTATTTACGTAACCTTTTAAGAATTAGATATGTTTGAATAAAGCACCATCAGTTGCTTTCCTAAAGATGATGGTTTCATTAAAAACCCTTCTTCTGAAACCTGGAATGCACTGGCTGGACAAGCAGGTCAGAGTTCACAACTGAAACTGCTCATGCAAAGCTTGTCCAAAACTACAGGGGGAAAAGTAAAAAATAAAAATGTGTGTGTGCGTGTGTGTGTGCTCATGCTTTAGGGGGAAAAAGAAAAAGAAAGGATGATCATGAGAAAGGGGAGCCTGAGGAAGATGGGGCTACAGGAATGGGATTTAAATGAGTATTTTACATACTTCTAGACCATTCTTGCAGCGATAAGATGGGACAACCTAAAGACATTTATGGCAGTCTGGAGGCAGTCTATGGCAGTCTTTTTGGCAAGAGAGAGAAAAACAAACTACATTTATCTCTGGTGATTTATCAGATTCATAACCATAAATCTTAAACCAGGAGACTCAGGGCATTTCTTTATCTGTTGAAGCAGCAAAAACTTCTCTACCTTTCCTGTGTCTCCTGGCTGAAATTAAGGGCCTGTCATTTGTGGGCTGGGATACTCAGGGGTGATAGGAGGCAATGCCAAGGGTCACACGGGGAGACTTGTTTGTCAGCTAGACCGCTGGCTCCCTCCCCTCACTGCGTGTGGAATGCTGACCAAGATGAATGGTGTCCTAAGTAACTGCCTTGTTAGCATTGGGCATGAGACAAGGAATTGTCAGAATGTCTTACACAAAGAATCCCAGGGAAGCAGATTCCTTTTCGTTTTCTTTCTTTTCTCTCCCCAACTTTTGCTCCAGCAATCACCCTAAGAGGAAGCAGAATTTTATGTTGTTTGCTCATTAAATTACTTATAATTATTTATTCAGCCCATTTTTATTGCACATACCACTTTGGTGAATAAAATATACAAAATAGCTGCTCTTGTGGAGCTTGCATTTTAGACAGAAAACAATTAGCTAAATTAAAATATACTAATCCTCATGATATATATGACAAAATTATAAACTGGATGAGGGGATAGAGGGAGAAGAAGGAGCTCGAGGGTTATTAGCTGTTTTATTTAGAGCAGTCAGTATACAGTTGCGTGGTATGGGAACATTTAAGCCAAGATCTAAACGAGAAGAGAAGGGAGTAGGTCAAGAACTCACTTGGGATAAGATTGTTTCAGGAAGAGAAAACAGCATGTACTGACTCTCTAAATCAAAAGCATATCCTGCTAAAGAGAAAAGTGGTAGCATGTACTTTTGATAGCAGTGGGCCAGGTGATTAAAGTGTTTTTATATTAAAATAAAGCCTATGTATATAATATGAGTGAGATGAGAGGGCATAGGAGTGGATTGAGCAGAGGATAAACTGAATTTTGTCTGGCAGGAGGAAGGAAGCAATATTCTTACCACAAGCCCCATCCTGCAGAATTCTGCTTATATCTTAATATCCAAAACTTGATCACATGAACATCATTAGCTGCATGGAGTCTTCGGTACAAGTGATTTTTGTTTTTGTTGTAACTGTTGAGTTCTTCCCCCCCCCCTTTGTATTGAAGAAAAAATCATGTACCAGAAGACGTCTGTTTGACAAGAGTAAAGTTTAATAAATTTTTACAAATGGAATATAGCCAATTTGTCCAGCTTATGTCCAGATCAAGACACAGAACATTAGCAGCACCGCATATGCTCATCTCACTCTATCTTCCAGTGACTGTATCCTAAATGGGAAGGGAAAATGTTTTAGTCGATGCACCGCTGGCCTTGATACCTTTACAAATGAAGAGAAGAGCAGATGGCAGACAGGAAACCAGGTCTAAATTGCACATGGGGAAGGAGGGCAAAGAGCATAAGAAACCTGGATATGATAAGACGGTGTCATGGATATAAATAGATAATGAAACTTTGTCCAAGCTCAAGGACATGGAGACTAAGAAGCAGAAAAGGGGTGAATACTTACCTGAGCTGAGAGCTTGCTTCCATCAGACTTGTGCATCAAAAAATTGTGCACTCCTGAGTGGGACTACATGCCTTCTGGCTGAAGACATTTCTGAGGGTTAATTTTCTTGTCTCAACATATATATCCTACATAGGGTAACAATCATTACATGAAATGGCCCAGTAAGAAAAACACAGAATTTAAAAATTATAAAGATATCAGTTTAAATTCCAGGTCTATGGCTTAATACACAAAGATATGGGGGGAATTTCAGATTTCTCATCAATAAAATAGTGGTAATGAATGTGTTAAAAGGATACATTAGGTGGTACAGGACATGAGTTGTTATTATTGGTATGTTTCTCCATTTTCCAAGGAGAACTGAATACTCTTCTCATCAGTTTCTTCCCCTTCCCCACCTGTCACTATGCCTCTTCAAGAAACAGTATTCTCTATTGATCGTGAGAAGCAAAGCAGGTTAACATTTAAAAATGGAGAGGGGAATGAATGTTAGGAGAAAAAAGTAATGTGGAAGAAAACATAGATACTAAACTTATGGACCTTGGTTTTAGAGAGCATTTTATGAATTTGACCCCAAAGACAAGGTAGGTAAAGGGAAAAATAAATGAATGGTACTAAAGGCTTCTGCACAGTGAAAGAAACCTACAACAAAACAAAAAATGGCAGCCAGCCCAATAGGAGATGATATTTGAAAACAACAGCCCCAATGAGGGGTTAATATCCAAAATATATATGAAGAACTCATACAACTCAACATGAAACAAACAATGCAATTTTTTAAAGGGCAGAAGACCTGAACAGGCACCTCTCCCAAGAAGACATACCAATGGCCAACAGGTACATGAAAAGATGTTCAACTTCACTAGCTATTAGGGAAATGCAAATCAAAACTACAATGAGATATCACCTCACACCTGTTAGAATGGCTGTTATCAACAAAACAGGCAATAACAAGTGTTGGAGAGGTTGTGGAGAAAAAGGAACCCTTATTCACTGCTGGTGGGAATGTAAACTGGTACAACCACTATGGAAAACAGTTTTGTAGTTCTTCAAAAAATCAAGAATAGAGTTACCGTATGACCCAGCAATCTTTCTTCTCAGTATCTACCCAAAAAACTCAAAAAACATTTATTCTCGATGTTGTATGCACCTTTATGTTAATTGCAGCATTATTCAAGGAGGCCAAGACATGAGACAACCAGTGTCCTTGATAGAGAACTGGATAAAGATGTGGTACATGTATATAATGGCATACTGCTCAACCATAAAAAAGATGAAATACTGCCATTTGCAACAACATGGATGGATTTTGAGAATATCATGCTAAGTGAAATAAGTCAGTCAGAGAACGCTAAGAACTGTATGATTTCACTTATAAGTGGGATATAAACCTGAAACTCATAGACACAGACAACACTATGGTGGTTACCAGAGGAAAGGGGGTGGGGGTAAGAAAGGGTAAAGGGGGCCAAATATATGGCGACAGAAGATGATTTTACTGTGGGCAGTGGGCACACAATGCAGTATACAGATCAGGTATCATAGAAGTGTACACTTGAAACCTATATGATCTCATTAACCAATGTCACCCCAATAAATTTAATTTAAAGAATCATTGTGGGGCTTTGTCCTGAGAAGGAACCTGAGGCTACTGGGAATAAAATGCCCCAGAGTCCTGGTGGTCAGTGACAGAAGCAAATTTAAAAAGGGGGACTATTGTATATGTTCTTAGATAACATATTTGTGTCTCTTCCCCATATTTTTTAAATAAAAGAAAATACTTGATAATGTTTTGCAATTAGTTTTTTGTTTTTATGGGTTTTGTTTCATTTATTTTTACTAGATTGTGTTTCTTTAACTTGCACAGTCTTCTGAGACTGAATCTTCCAGACCTCAACTTTATAAGGTTTTAAAACACAAGAAATAATAGTGAAAACAGTAAAGAAATGATATGGCAAATGACTAATTCTCTTCTCTCTAACTAAAGGTGTTTTCAAATAGCTAGAATCATCATCATCATCATCATCAACATCAACATCATCATCATCATACACTGAGAACTTTCTAAGATCTAGGCTCATTTCCTCCTCACAACAACACTAAAATCAAGAGCAATCATTACTCATATTTTACTGATGAGAAAATTGAGGCCCAGAAAAGGTCGAGTAAGTTGATAGAGGTCACACATCTGGTAAAATAGTATAACTGGGGCTTGAGCTTAGATAACTAGTGTCTAGAACTTGTACATTTAATCACCATCCTATGATTCTAGCAATGACCTTGTCATTATAAAAATTTAGAGCCTTCCTAGGTAACTACAGGTAGGAGAACAGCTGCCTGGGTATGTACATATTGTGAGTTTATGAAAAACCTAATTGTATGTCCTTAAAACAGTGGCTAATAATAAAATTAAGTCAACCCAAATCAAACTAACTTATTTATAGAAAATAAATATTTTGAGCCAAAGTCCTTTTACTAACATTGAGTAAAGTCCTTTTACTAACATTGAACTATTTGAAGCATATGACTTAGCATTGTTATTTTGGCTAACTTGAAATAAAGACATTTTCACTTAATGTGAAGAGAAAAATTCAAAAACAATACAAAAGTTACAACCACATTGGGCTAAGAATCCAGTTTTCCCTATTGGACTCTAGAAGATACAAGAGAAGACCAGGGACTGATTTCCCAGGAGACAAAGAGTTAAAGTACATGTGAAAGCCATATGATCAAAGGGTCCTTGACATTCCCAGAGGAGCTGGACAAATTCTCTCTGAGGCCCTTAGACAATGTCCAGTTGCCTTTGGTTATCCATCGCTTTATGAATAAATTATTTCTCATAACTTTTCTCAGTCTTTCTTTTTATCCCAAATTGGTAGTGATTGTTGACATTGACAAACTAATATTGAAACAAATGGAGGCAGAAATGTCTTTTTCTGAGTGGGGGTCCCATGTCTCTTTAAAATAACTTTCATTCACAAATCACCTATTTATAACCATTAGTGCCAGAGAGAGAACATGAAGAACCACGAGAGTATTGCTTTATTTTACAACCGAGAGTTTTTATGAAAATAAAACACTTTCAAGGGTAAAACATAAAATGGAAATGCTAGTGGGGAAAACAGCTAATTCATAGCTATCATTAAATTAGTAATTTGAAGGTGCCAGAAAGAGTCAATGTTTATCTTCCTATTTTAACAAGGTGAGTACTGAGGCTCATAGAAATTTATCATTTTGTCCAAGATCATGCCATAGTAGAGAGAGGTCATTTTTTGAAACCATGGCTCTATTGCACCAAAGCCTGTGATCTTAACCACTCTATAGTAACTTGGAGTAACCCATGCAATGCTTTCATAACACAAGTAACATTTTACTGTGCCCAGAAAGAGTCATGCTATATGTAAAGATTTTTTTTTTAATTGTAAGGAAAGAGTGCTAAGCAGCATATTAAAGGTTCTGAATTCTGAAAGATACTGACATTAGATGTTTTGGGTAGTTCACTCAACTTTGTTGGGAAGTATTTATCTCTAAAGCCTCTTTTATGATAATCTGCATCTGTGAAATTGTTGCATGAACAAACTCATTTTCTCTTTCAGTCTTTTTTGGCCCTATCCATGGCACAGAGACACATTGTCACCTATAACGATTTCCTAAAATTTGAAGTCACGTGTAGTTGAGGAAAAATCCTGCCTCTAAAGTAGAAAATGAAACTTTTTAATGAATGGAAATGTTTTAATTTAATTTAATTTACTAATATATCCTCAGGGTCAAAAATAGTTACTGAGACTTAGTAAATGTGAATGAATTTTTTTAAAAGTGAAAACTATAAAATGGGAAGGAAGTCATCCCTAATGTAGACATTTTCCTCACAAAATTTTTTTCATTTAATTTTTAGAAAGCAGTACCTAATGATAAATGTGTCATCAAGGTGCTTAGGATGTCAAGCTGGAGTCCGTGTGATGGGTGGATAATTTCTATAATTCAAAACACAGAGGGGAGGGAGGCAATAATTCAGGCCACACATTTTTAAAAGTATAGAACAATGCAGATCAAACGCTAGTGCTGGAGCTCCCCAGTTCAAACTGAAAGTCTTCCCAGGTTGATGCCTATTATTGTGTTCACTTAATAAGATGGAGAGCTGTCTATTGATTGATTGATTGATTGATTGATTGATTGATATACTATATTTATCCTGAACAAATGTGCCTCTAGATTCTGGCCAGGACCTCTGAACACCCACAAGGCTTCATCTTTGGGTGGCAGCTGTGTGATTAAGAGTCTAGTCAGTTCTGTTGGCACTCAGACTACCCAAGTCACTCAAAAACCTCCCTCCTCTTGCGAACACAGTTTCTTCTCATCAGCTCCAGACCATCTCACTTCCTGGAGGATGTGGTAAAACTTGATTGATGACTCCTCTAGGAAAGCACCTTTGCCCCAAGACAACCTGCTTCCCTACATGTCTGTAAAGCACTTGCCTGCATGTTCTGTTTGCAAGCCATTTCTACTAAGTGACCTGAGAAAAAGATGCAGAGGAGGCAGTGGGTGTAGAGACTGGTAGTTCCATATTCCCGTAAATGAGAGTTCCTCACAGCAAAGTATTATCCTCAAAATTAAATACATGTTGATATATTAGAGGCTTAAAGAAGACCATGGAGTGAAGGAATATGTTCACTTTATTTAAATTTATGTGGTTTTATGACTTTTTTTTCCATATAGCAACAATTAGTCTCCCTAGGGTATATGTTGGGCAAAGTTGCCCTAAACCAATGGTTCTCAAAGTGTGTTTTAGGATCCCTTGTGAGGATTCCTCAAGACTCGTTCAAGGGATCTGAATTCAGCAATGTTTCTATACAAACATAACCTTGCTCATTGTATTGCATCACAAGTGTGCAGTAGAGTTTCCTAGAGGCTACTAGAGGTGATCATGCGACACGCCGAATATAGCAGCAGATACGAGAATCCTGCTGTCCTCCATTAGGTAGACTTTAAAGAAATTCCCCCAAAATGTAAAATGCTACTCTTCTAACTAATTTTAGGAAGAATATAATTACTTTTGATAAAAAATAATTCTCATTTATGTTAACTTGTAACTTTTAAGTGAATTAATACATATTTAAAATTTATCAGTTTTAATATCTGCTGTTGTATATAACAACGATTGTAAGAGAAAAAAGCCATATTTCTTTGGGACCTGCAACAATTTTTAACAGAGTCAAAGGTTCTGAGTCCCCCAAATCTGAGAATTACTGCATTAGGCTACCTTGAGAGTTAATACTTCTCAGAATCCACCTATATCTGGGGTGGTCCAAGAAGCCTGAAATGGCCCGAAAATGATTTGCAGGAGCATAGCGTAGGGACATAGAGTATAAAAACATAGCCATGGCTCAGTAGAACAAATGGCTTTGAATAAGGGTTCTAGGTTCAATTTTCAGTTCTGTCATTTACTATTTTTATTTATTTACCTATTTTATTGTTATTTTGAGGTGCCCAGTAATTTTTCTATGCTTTGATGTTCTACTATTGGGAAAAATGGTGTTCGCTGTGACTAAAAGCAAAACAAAAGCTAATAACACAGATTTTTATTGTGAGGGATAGTGAAACAGATGTAAAAAGGTTCCGGACTCCAAATAATTTTCATCCATAGCCCGCTCCTGTTACTTATTATCTGTTCAAATTTAGGCAACACACCTCATCTCTCAACATTGCAGTTTTCCCATTAAAAAATGTTAATAATAAAGAATTGTTTTCATCTTAAAATTTATCAATGATTAGATAGTACTTGACACAGCAACAGCCAATAGTTGGTAGGTCTTATTCTGTGCATGGCCAACAATGACAACAATGGGTACTCTTCTGATGAGCTATTTGATGAGTAAATTTTCACCCCAAAACATAGAGGCTTAAACAGTAATCACTTTATGATATATTGTAAGCCCATGGGTTGGCTGGGGCTCACCTGGGGTCTTTCTCTCCTGGCCTCACGGGGCCCGTCATGTGCTTCAGTCGTGGTGGCTGTGACCCGCGCGAATGTTTTGCTACCCTGCACTCCTCCGTTTGGCCCTCTTTTCACAGGGTGGGTTGAACTCCACTGACTCTCAGTGTGGCCTGTTCTCTCTGGCAGCCTTGTGCAGGCTGCTCCTGTGGTAGTTCAGGGTTTCAGGAGGAATGAAGCAGTGGCCCGAAATCAGAGGTCCTAGAATACCACATCTTGCACATTCTATTAGTCAAATCAACCACAGGTTCAAAGGGGAGCATGTACGTGCCTTCCCTGGAAGGAGTCTGGCTACCATGGGTGTAATTTGTGTCGACTACAAAAGCTGTCTATACACACGGGTAATTTGCTACTATATCACTGTCGCAGGAGCTGTGCCATCCAGATAACGGCTTTGTGACTGCTGTTTCCAACAGGAATCATTCAGTTACACATTCAGATTGCACTGTGCTGGGCATCATGGGGTGGAAATGGGAAACCAAGAGTCAGCAGCTGACATGAAACATATGGGTCCATGGAGTGTGGTGAAAGAGGCAGTGGTTTTGGTGTGAGGAAAACCGAGGCCATCCTTGCTCTGTTGCTCCCTAGCTCTGTGAGAGCAAATGCTGACATTTCCAGAGACTCGGTTGGGTCATCTGTGCTGGTGGTGTTCCAGTGGCTGTGGCTCTGTGACAAACTTCTCCAGTACTGAGTGGCTCAAAACAGGACAAAAGGACCTACTCATGGATCTGTAATCTGGACACGGCTCAGTCAGGGAAGGTTTTTCTACTCTTCCTACCATCAGCTGGAGCACCTCGGAAGCTGGCGAATGGAATATCTAAAGTCTCACTCGCTCACATGCACTTTGGCTTAAACACCTGTGGGATAGAACAGCTGGGGCTCCTTGAGCAAGGGTCTGTATCTCCATATGATTACTGGTGAATTAAGGGTATCTGAACTTCTTACGTGGAGGTGCAGTGCTCTGAAGGAGAAAGAAAAAGAGAGAGAGAACCATTTAAAAATTCTATAGAACTTATACAGCATTTTATTCATTAAAAGGGAGTTATTTAATGTTAATGCAAATCCAAGGGGTAAGAGAATTAGATCTCACCTTTTGTGGGAGGAGTGTCAAAGAATTTGTAGATATGTTTTAAAACTAGACAGCTAGGACAGGATGATACACCCTTACTTAGCTGCTGATTTCTGAATGTCAGTAGATGCTCACTGTAATCTCACTGTATATTCATTTCCTTTTTCTCACCACTTGGTTTACATCTCCCTTCTCTACCCCCACTTTGATTTCCCAAGGGAATCATTTGAAAGAATCAGATATATCATGACTTCAGGATTCCCTCTATGGAAGGTTTCCCTGGAATCTTCCAGCGGTGCCCAAGCAGATTCTTTTGTGCTGGTTTAGGTAGTTGTCTAACATCGGTCCTCTCAGAAGGCTCGGTTAATCTTTCAGGAAAGCCTATTTGAGTCTGGATGAACCAAGCCCAGGCTTTCCTACTGGGAAGTTTGCCTCTGACCTACTCCTGGGCAGGACTTCAACTTGCAGTGGGGTAGGGTCTTGATTCCAAGTAGCTCCAATATTGAAAGGAATCCCAGAAAGGTCTAAGAACTACCTGGTGAGACCTAGCAGAAGAGCATGTGTCAGAAGGTAGAGACAATCTTTGAGGTCTAGAGGAGGCTGAGGATGAGTTCACAGTGGGCTCTGATATTAATTCTATTGCTAGTTAATTATGCAAATCAGAGCAGATATTTTTGCCTCTCTGAGACTAGGCCTTTATTTTTTTAAATATCTTTTTAATGATTTCAGAGAGAGAAAGGTAGAGGGAGAGAGAGATAGAAACATCACTGATGAGGGAGAATTATTGATTGGCTGCCTCCTGCACACCCTTACTGGGGTTCAAGTCCGAAACTTGGGCATGTGCTCTGATGGGGAATGGAACTGTCACCTCCTGGTTCATGGTTCCACGCTTGACCACTGAGAAACCCTAGCTGGGCCTCAGTCTTTATTTCTCCCTAACTTCATTATGTTGGCTTCCTCATCAGCAACATATCTTTTAAAATTCAGCCAAAATATTATTACCTCTACTTTCATTGGATTTTCTCAATGTGGGATAATCCTCCTCTCCTCTGTCCCCACAAAATTATACACAGACTTCTATTATGAAATTGGTAATACTTCAACAAGGCCTCTTCACTTTCTTGTGTGTTTACTGGGCTGCAGACATGTTCGTCATCCTATCTCCAGTGCTTAGCTCATCACTTTTCACATAGCATATGCTACATAAATACTTATTGAATGCATGGATAAAATAGCTGTGCTTACACCACCTGTCCTTCATACCTCTTATGATTGCTATAATAATACCAATAGAAAAGCATAAATCACTATGCTTTTAAAATTTTAATTAATCTCTCAGTGCAATGTGGTTTTCTTATAATTAATCTTATAAAGTGAATGTCAAGAAAAGAATAGTGAAGTCATCAGATGAAAATATAGAAAAATCAACATGCCTGTGTGTTTCTACTCTTTGCTGGGGAAAAAAGCAAATGTAGAATAGTAGGTTTCCTATGCACTCTTTTTCTAGTGGACCTAGATAAAATGGTCACAGCTGCTAAGGGAAGAGTGAGCAGTATTGACAAGATTTGAAATGATGCCATATATGTAAATATCGAAGGGCTGGAGGATTTGGGTGTGAGGTTATTTGGCTTGGTTTTATTTTATTTTATGCTGGAGAAACAAAGAACCAAGATTCAAACATTCAATGATAATTGCTTTAAAGTATGTAGAAGACCTTCTAATGGAAAAGAGATAGAAGAATTTTGTTTAGACCGAAAGGGAGAATCCCGGTCAGTGGAAGGAAGTCGAATGAAGAATTACAAAAAAATTATTATGAACCTGGGCTTTGGTCTCAGACCGAAGAGGTTAAACTCCCAGCTCTGCTATTTACTAGCTATGTTGTTGGAGACAAGTGACAGAACCTTGCTGAACCCTTTTGATGATTTCTGAAATGGGGATGATAATAATACATGCCTCATAGGGATATTTTGAGGATTAAATAAACCAAGACAAATTACATAATGCTGAACCAAGTGCCTGGTCCATTTTAAATACTCAGTCAATCAATGTGAGGTTGAACCTAATTACATTTATAGATTTAAACTTGGATTGTACTTGCTGTATGACATGTGGGACTAAGTGAACACTTCTGGGCCTTGATTTCCCCATCACTAAAATGAAAAATTGGGACAGGAAATTCTGAATATACTTTTCAGCTGAAAAATGTTCTCTTTTCTCAAATAGCAAAATGCAGGACAATTTATGGCATTTGAATTATGTGTTTTTCGTACAAATGTGGGTGCTTGAGAATCTCAAACAATGGAAATATCATCAACCAACAGAAACATTTGTAATTCTCGTGTGGATCCAGTTTAAACTCTTTCTGTCTATAAACATTGGTGATAGTTTGAACTAATCATTATATTTTTGCTTTGATTGAATCCTTTGACAAGAAATTTTAAATAAACTATAACTTGGACTCCTTTAGAATTAGAAGCAGGTGACACAATATTTTTATACCTCATAATAATTTTGATGGGTGTTTTGGTACAACTTGCTCAAGAAATTGGCTTTAACATTAGAGCAAGGAAATATGTTCAACTGCTACCAGCATAGTGTCCCATGAGAGTTATACAAAGAAATTCAGGCTTAACAATGTTTGAAGAGAAAATCATTTTAGATGGTGCTTCTTTAAATGCAAATGGATTTGAAATTGTACATCAGCACTTTCTATCCCAGTGGAATTTTATATTATTTTATCATTCCTCTTCTCCGCCATATATCCAGAGCACCCAGACAACCAAGCGACTAGACTTGTTTCTCTTTATTTTCCAAAGTCTGATGCATGGCTGTCTTTGTGTAGAAGATGAGGCAAATCATGATTTCAAAGCAGTTTCTAAAATCCATTCTGAGTTCTTGATGTTTACTCATGAAAAAGTTTTGGACCATAAAATACCATGAAAATTCACTCACGTGACTTGGAAAGGAAGTTCATATGCTCTCTATATCCCTTTATGAGCATTTCATCAGAAGTTTTTTTCCGGACACTCACATATACATACACTCAGATACACAATGGCATGTTAATTATATACCTACATATGTAAGTGATAATCTAAAAGGGAACTGAACTAAAATGCTTGATCTATGAGAAAAAAAAATGCACTGATGAACAAAGTAACTATGTGACAATATTATATTTTAGGAGACATACTTAACCTTATATGAACAAACTGTCTTAAATTCCCTTAGATATCTTTATTGTTTTATAGCTACTTTTACATCAATTATAACTCAGTTACAACTAGTCATGAAATAATTTCTTCTGATGTGAGATAGCTAATATTAATTTAATAAAGGTGCTGGATAGACCATTATAATCAATCAATTAAGCAATAATTCTGTTTCCTAATTTATGATAAGCTTTGTATTGGTCCTGTCACTGTAAATTGCAAGGTTTTTATTCAGATTTTTGGTATTTTGTTGTTCAATATGGGGCTGAGATGGGGGCAGGGATTGTGTCTAAATCTATGTGGTGGTCATTCGATAAGTGTTTTCTAAGTGAAAGAAAACTGATAGATGAGACATAATTTAAGAATAATAAAGCATTAATCCATGAAATATTAAGCTATTAGAGTTGAAGTAAGGAAAGCTCAGTGTCTACACTTCAAAAAGTGAAATGTTCTTGAAAGAAGTAAACCTAAAAATGCAGCCTTTTATGGAAAAATGGGCTGTAGGCCAGGAAAAGTGAGATAAGCAAACATAGCACGAAAGCAGCCAAGGGTGGGCATCAATACACAGAAATTTATGAGAAATGATGACAGTTTAACTGATATATACATGGTGGGGTAAAAGTATGTTTACCATTATGAGTACAAGAAACAGTTCATTCTTGTATTATTATTTTTTTAATTATTGTATTATTTTCCCTATGAACAATTGTAAACCCACTTTTGCCAACCCTGTATTTTCAAAATCATAATCTTATTTGGCTCAGAAACAGCACCAATAATGGCCATGTTATTTCTGTCTTTTCCCTAGATCTTTTGTAAAGGCTTATGTATCACAGAAGTAAGAATACACTTAGTACATTTCATCTAAGTTACCTATATCCCTGCCCAATAAACACACGGACACACTCCCTCACACACATGAAACAGACTCATACACAAATTACCCTGGACTCGGCTATTCCCTGGATCTCTTCTCTGCTGAATTTTCTGACTTGGTCTTTTATGCTAGTGTTCATTTTTATGACGGATGAATCTTTTAGAGCCTCACATAGCAAAGTGGAAACAGATCTTTCGTGAAATGAATTTAAGCCAAACTCTCCCGTTTTACTATGTAACCTGTGTAAATCATTTTAACTCCCTGAACTCAACCTTCATCTTGAAAATAGAGATGGAAAATACCTTATAGCCTACAATGAATGTCCTACAGTGCTTTTGAGGATCAAATTGAAGAGGCTGTACAAATGCTAAAGAAGTAACAAGAGCAACAGATTGCAATTATTATCCAAATAAAGATATAGACCCTTCTGAGTTAACTAGGTGACTGCTTTCATACTGACTGTTGTACTCTGTTGATGTTCTCTTTTTTTATGTAGAATCAAACCTGTCCTACGGCGTGTAAAATATTCAAGGTGTCAGTAAAGCAAAGGAAATGAAAGGAATACAAGATGAGTCTTTAAAATCACATATAAAGGGGCTATTTCCACAGGCATGATACACATTTTTGCCCTGACTTAGATTCACATCTTCTATAACTCAACATTGAAAATTATTCAAACATTTTCCCAGCACATCTTATATTGAATGTCACCAAGTGGTAAAATTCATCACCATTTGAAGGTAGATTTGACTGTTGGAGACTACTAAACATTCATCAGAGTGACTCCTAGCCAAACAGTGCTGTGATTAAACTGAACAGCACCGGGTTTTTTTTGTTTGTTTTTTGTTTTTCTTTTTTTGTTTAAGTAGAAACTTGAAACAATTTTTTATATATATGGTTCAAAAAGTGCTTCGCCAGAATTTTGAAATAGTTTTGAGGAGCAAATATAACTGAATTAATTGCGTTACTTTCACTGTTGTCAATATAGAACATCTTTGGGTACAGAAAAAACAATCCAGATTGTTTTTAAAAATCAGACTTAATACATTATCTTCATAACTCATCCACTACCTCACACGAAGACCCCAGCTGCATGTAAGTGTCAGCAAAGTCACCCAATGAGGCTAAGCACTCCCACAGGCACAGAATTTTGGTCTCACATCTTACCCGAATTTTCCAGAATGTAATCTTGCTCTTGGACTTTATACTCAAACAATGATGTCTTTTGACACTGAGGACACTGGAGATATAATATTAAAGATGATGAAAGACAAGAAGCAGCCAACATTAGTCGTTTGGGCTCATGTAATGATACGAATCAGTTTGGACAATCTCTGTTTACAATAAATCTTTAAGCTAGTTACTCTCTCTGTGCTCCAGACACCCCTTCTCAGACACTCAGCCTACAGAGCACAGACCCTGCCTGGATGCTGTCACCTTGGATTATGCAACTGGATTTTCCTGTCTCTTTGTTCAACCTCTTCTCACTGGTTATCACTCGCATGATCCATCCCTCTTTATCTGTTTATTGCAGGTGAGCTGATGCTCTTCCAGGCTCTTCCATGCCACCATCTGGCCTGCCTCTCCACAGACCTCTTGGAGGGTCTGGACATTCTCTATGGGATGATTTCCATTTGTGACTCTCCCTATTTACAATGTGGATACAATTTTGGCCTTTATCTTTACCCTCCAGTCTTTAAGGATTAAGACTTTATACCAAATAGATTACATCTGTCTAAATCCAGCACTTTTCTATCTCATCTGTTTCTATTAAGGATTTGAACTGGACTAGATATTTCCCCTATCACAACAGCATCCACAGATTCTTATCATGTTAGATGCTGGGGAGCTGAGAAAGAGCTAAATAGTATGCTAAATTCCTACTGAGATTTATAAATGCTTCATTAATTGAATGCAGATGAATTAGAACAAGCATAATTAAGGATATCTGCTATGTGTCCCAGGCACTGTACTAGTAGGCAACCTAAGTGTTTGGTCATTTGATCCTCAAAGTGATCCTGCATGTTCAATAACAGCTTGTAGAGTGAATGAATGTAGGTTGGCAGTAACTGGATTCTTCATATCAAGCTACTCTGTGCCTCTACATTAAGTGTTTAGGAGACTTAGGAGCAAGATTCGGTCTTCCCAGAGAAGGAAATAGTTTGGGAGAGCCATAAAATATAGGATGGACCTTCACTTACACCATGAAATTCAGTGGCACACACAAAAATGAGATGCCAACATAATTTCTGGTCTGTTCCAATACTTCAAGAGATGACATCATTAGGGAAAAGAGAAGGTAAAGTTGGGCAAAGCAGTCACCCTTTGGTAAAAAGTTACCTTGGACTTACCCTAAATTCATTAGACATAGTACCTGAAGTAACCTGGCCAGTTTTATGTATCTTTAACAATAGGCTTCATTCCTGGGTGGTGCTTTGCCTACAGATGATAGAATCGTAGGATACATCTGCCAGAAGGAGATAGAGTTTTGGTGTCTCCTTTCCAAGTCAGACCAGAAAACTGTCCTAAGGGGCTAACATTGCCCTAAATATCTCACCCATCCTTAATTATCTATTTTAGAGATGTTTTCCTGATAAAACCTAGACTCGAGTTATTTTATATACTGATAATTTTGCATTTATTTTATTAGTAAAAATAGTCATCCATTATGTGGTTTATTTAATCATATATGGAATACATGTGACTGGTGGCCTCAGGAAGGGATATATAAGCAGAGTTCAGAGGAAGGGAAAGGGTAAATCAAGTTTATTGCATGCCTCCTATGTGAGACCACAAGCTAAATGCTTTAAATCCTGGCGTTTGATTAAATGTCAGTCTGTAAAATTATTACTATTACTACTTTATAAATGAGATTACTAAGTTTTTTGCATGTTTGATAAATTATTCCGAAGTCACCCACTTAGCAATCAGTAGATCAAATATTTAGAGCAGTGCTTTGAATGCCTGAGTAATGTGGTTGGTGCCTTTTAAAAGAAAAATGAAAATCCAGACTCTGCACAAGCCACCTTCCACATGCTCTGTGTTTTTTAGAAACACTGCAGTCATATAGAAATGCTGTCATTTAGGTGATTTAGTTGGGGGCCAATGTAATTGTAAATATAAAAGTATATTTTGGCATTAAAATCCTGAGACATTTTTTTTGATATTTCAGTAAAATGACACTAAATATTCTTATATTATTTTAAATATTATCATGAAAGGAACAGGAGGTTTTTAAAAAATCTTGTTAGATGCAGATTAACAAGATTTTAAAATCCTGTTAAGGTCTAGAAGATGTATTCAAGTTTTTCTAAGAAGTAGCTATTTTGATTACAGTTGAAGTTTTGGCCACCATAGGGCTCGATGACTCCAAGGTCTGCCTCCAAGCATAAAGTAAGTGGTTCTAAGCCATTTAATTTGTTCTTACTACAACTTCAGAATGTTACCCCTACCTAGATCTGGTAATTCTCTTATGCCTTACATGGCCAGTCTCTGGAAATTCAATCAATACAATAAGGTGAAATTTTATATGAAAATTTCACTGTGGAATGCCTAAAGTTCTCCATGGGGGCTTCTGAGTTTAGTGTTTCTAGTGAAAGTTAAGTAGTATCTACTCCCTGGTAGTTACTTTAACACTAACAATTTACAAGTCCTTCTCCAAAGGACATGTTTAGTGAAGAAGACATCTTTCCCTTGAGCCCAGAATTGAAGGGATCATCATAAATATGACCATAGTGGAACAGAAACCAAACAGCTATTGGTGATTACAGATATGATAATGTTAAGCCCCAAACTGACATGGTTCTTGTCACTGGGGGGGATTAACCAGAAGTTCAAAGCATGTAGTTGCAAAGAATGCTGTCTGTGGACTGCTGTAAAAAAAAAACAAAAAAAAAAACAAAACAAAAAAAACACCAGGGAAGGGAAGGCATTACACAGCCTTGAGTCCCCAAGGAATGAGGGAAGGGAAGGACACATAAATGCATTTATTTAACACTTATTATTATGCTGTGTAATTTTATATTGTGTTTAATCCTTAGAAAAACACTGTGAGATGGGTATTGTCCTCATTTTACAGGTGAGGAAACTGAGGCTCAAGGAATTCCACAAATAGTCAGTGATGAGGTTGCACATGTAACCCTGGTGTCACTAGCACTAAAACCCAGGCTTCTCTCCCTGTGTCCCTGCTTCCTCTCTCCTGAGGGGAAGGGATGTTAGTGCAGGGGATTCATTTGACTTGGGGCCATAGAAATTCTGAGCCCAGGCTTTTTCTTTCCCTCTGAATGGCTTTGAAATTGGTGTCGGCCCTTGGTTTCTTCTGCTTCAACGCCCTTCTTGGTAGGGAGAGGACGGTAGCTCCATTCCTCAGCTCAGGGTCCTGGGTTCACTGTGTGAATAAACTAGGATCACAAAGCATCTTCAAGTGAAGATATATGCATGGAGCTAAATGTTTATTTATGGGACCTAATTATATTCAGTGTAAATATTTAAGACAACGGAAATGAATAAATACAACCTTATTCAGTAAATAGGTCTTAGAGGCATCTCAGACTTAACTCCAGCCCCACCCCTAACTGGTGCAGAATGTGGTCAGTTGTTTGTCCTGTGGAAATGAAGAGAAGCACCTACTGTCGTTTCCTCAGTGTGTAGCCTTAGATTGGAGATAGCGCGATAATCACTGCCAGGCGATGACGTGTTTTTCACATTGGGCACTATGGAAAGAGGAGAGTAACACAGTGCTCACCCATTGTCTCCAGGACGACCTGGGCCTCATACATAACAAGTCCCATGGAGGAACTCTCTTCACTGGCAGCTTGGTTACTGTCTCTGAACCAACTTGATGATGCCCTGGCACATTCTCCATGAACTACCCTCCTAACAGGAGAGCGTTAGTTATGATGAGTGAGAGCAGCAGAGCCAGAGAGTGAAACTGGGTCTCCGAGTCATGTTTCCCCTGTCACACCTTCCTTCTGCTATCTCAGAAGGTGCCAGGTCTGGGAAGCTACTCCCTATGAGTAATAATAGTGACGGTAGTAATAATAGCTGTCACTAACTGAGCTGGGCATAGCACTAAGTTTTTACATGACTAACTAACTTAAGATATAGTACTTAGTAAACTTTCGTTTCTACCCCCTACCTTTTTTTTTTTTAATAATAAGGAAAGTTTAACATAATTAGGTCACTTGCCCAGTGGTCAAATAGTTGGTAATGGACAGAACCGGGAATGTAGATCTTCATAATTTGAAAGTTCACTCTGTAAATCCCCAAACAATATTGCCCACATGGCTACTGACCCAGCAGTCTGGTGTTGCCCTATTTTTATGATTATAAATTAATATCTTTAAACCTACTATTGACTGTCATCCATACATGTGTATATGTGTGTGTATGTGTTTTATCCTTTTATATAAGATAACCAATTAATACAACAATTCGTCAAGGCCATGATCATTTTCCACCCCCAGGAACTGAGGATGCTCATAACTCCTCCGCTCCCCACCCCCTGCCTCCTTCCCCTTGAGGCAGGGCCAAGCTTGGAGCACAGGTCTGCTTGAAGCCAAATCCATCACATACACCATGGTTTCTCACCGCCTATGACAGACTCACTAGCTAACCGCACGTTGAGTATTTAGTACCCACTAAGCCAGGAAAAGTTTAAGATTTGCATGGGGTGAGCTCAACTCAGAGTCTCCATATCTGGTAAGCAAACCATGCCAGTTAAGGTTGCTGGCTAGAATGGCCGCCAAGAAGCTTTGGTTTCTCACCCAACTGTTGAACCTGTACCCTTAACCCCCGACTCATGTTATTTACCCTTTTCCTTGGACAGCAAGCAGGGTTATTGATGAATGAGCTGGCTGACGAATTTGAGCCCACTGACACCCGTGCTCTGCCTCAGGCCAAACCACCTTCTGAACACTGTGCCTAAAAAAGCAGCTGGGACCCCACTGTTGTGCAGAAACATTTTTGACTGAGAATCAAGAGACCTGGATTCTGTTATTGCCTTGGCCGTGAAACAGCAGAGCGACCTTGGCAAGTCACTTGAAGTCTCCAAACCTCAGTTGCCTTGTCTGCGGATTGGAAGTTTTGAAATAGATGATCTTTAAACACTCTTCTAGTTCTGAGGGCCTATAAACACGCTTCTTTCTGGCTCCCTCCCAAGATAGGGTTGCTGCTGCCATTCCAAAATTGTTACTAGAGGAGAAAGAAGAAAATGATGGTAAATAATTCCACCACGTGCTGCCTCTGAACTCCTAGTAAAATCACAGTGACTTGCTCGCAAAGCATCTGTCTCCCCAGTGTTTGGTTTCTGAAAGGAGTCAGGTCAAGAATTACAGAAGTAGTTCCTTTCCTCTGGTCACTTATTCAGGACAATCTTGGTTTCCCAAATTGCCCCTGCAACCCTCAGTCCTTCTCCCTGCTTCCTACCCCTCCTCAATGACTCTGTTCTCTCAGTGACACTATCACTGCATCCTCACTCTCTTACCATGTCCCTCCCCTTAATCACCCTCACACATACCCTCCAGATGAAGCCCTTATCAGGCTTGCTAGCATCTCCACAGGCCCATCAAGCAAACTGCCGGTGCCTGTGGGGTCCATGAGCGTCATCCAAGCTCCAGAGAAGCTGCCGGCCGGTGCAGTCTCCCACCTCGCACCCCACGGCAGCTTTTTCTACATGTACCACAAAAAGCCATGTCTGTAAGGGCAACACCCCAGTGACTGTGGGAGTGATTGAGGCAGGAGAAGTGAAGACTGGACAGAGTCCCTGTCACTTCGCAGAATGAGCCCTGGTAGAAAGCACCGAGAAAAACAGAGCTGGAGGTATTTTGTTCTTAGAGGACAGAATCCACACCTCCCTACCGATCTACCCGGCCATTGTATTTCCTCTCCCCTCGCTTACTGCCATAGACATTTACAGCACACCTGCTGTGTGCCACCCTGTGTTATGGCCTAAGGACACAGCAGAGGACAAGTCAGAGGACATCCCTATCCTCACAGGGTGAGCAGTTTAGTGTACCTCCATTAGAGCACTGATTGCATTCGGTCATAAATATATAGTTTTTATATGCTTCCCCAGTGGAATGTGAGGCTTTACAAAACAGGGTGCCTGTCAAAATCATGTTTGACCTCAATAGTTGAAAACAGTTTCTGCTGTATAGCGCAGTTTCTGGTATATATATATATATAGCTATGCTTAATAAGTATTTATAACCATATAAAAACATTGATTTGTGTACATATATACAGATATATACATACCTCTAATGGTTTTTCACTCAAGTTAAAATAAGACCCAAATGCCTCTCCACCTTCTACAAAGCTTTCCTAGGCCACTCTGTCTCACATTTATCTCTGCTACTCTCACTTGTAACATTCCACTCTCCCCAGCTTTCTCTTTGTTCCTTTAAAGGTCACATCCTCTCTGGACTTTTAACCTAAATATAAAACTAGAAAATTAGACTCAATAATTTCTTCAGCTCCTAGAGCTCTGAAACCATACAACCTCTTACTGAAAACTCCATAAAGAAAAGAGCAGAATCACGCTCCATTTTTAACATTTTTTCAGTCAACAATATATTTTGCATACTACTTAGATGAACGTCTGTGATAGTTGCAGATTAAAGATAAATTATCCACTGTTTTACTTATTTATTGTTACATTTTAAAAATATTGCTTCATTTATTAAACTTTTTCTAATAATTTTCATAATCATATCTCGCTCACTCTTCTGTGTTTCCATAACAATTTCTTCTTGTTGCCCTTGAAGTTATTGATTTTCTTTTTCTCTCCTTTTTTACACTTGTTTTTCTTTTTTCTCTATTTTTATGGACATATTGCATAAAGGAAAGAGACAATATTCCCCACTTCAAAAAAGTAAGAACAAACTGTTGTGAGTGCACAGATGTAAGAACACTGGGCTCGGAGCGCTGCGAAGGCGAGCGCAGGGAGGCAGGGGATGACTGCTTTCACTTACGGAACTATTTCAGCAGTTGTTTCTAAAACCAATCTCAGCAGAAAGACCTTTATTTTAAGTAACATTTAGTAGGCAGGAGTTTGCCAGCTGTTTGGAGAAAAATACAGTGAAAAACGGTTTATATTTTTAACTCTATTTTATTGCTGACACTATCACGGATGTCCCCATTCCCCTTTGTCCACCCCCACCCACCTCTGCTTCCCTCCCTTCCCTCTGGCCATCCCCAGGCTATTGTCTGTGGCTCTGGGTTATGCACATACGCTCTTTGGCTAATCTCTTCACTTCTTTCATTCAGTTCCCCCCACCCCCCTCCACTCTGACACCCGTCAGTCTGTTCCATGTATCCATGCCTCTGAAAATGACAGTTTAAATATTCAAATGAATTATCAGGTGTATATATTTCTGAGTGTCTACTCTGGAGATATAAATCTAGCTGTTCCCTCTACACCTTTGTAAGAGAGGAAGACAGTAATTGTGCAATTAAATATATAGTTGAAAATGGTGGAACTTAGCAGGAGTGAACGTAACAGTGGGTCTAACATCGTCTAGGGTCAAGGAGGCTTTCCTGAGGAAATGAAGGGTTGAACCAGCTTCCAAGTTGCTTTACTTACACAATCTTCTTTCCGTCTCCTCAGTGGCAATAAGAATTTACCACATTTCACTTCAGAGGTCTAGCATTACTGTGTTTCAGCTGTAGTCTTCTCCTCTGCTTCAGGATTAAGAAGAGAAGATCTAATTCATCCAAACAGCTTAATAAATGCTTTGAAAAGCACTCATATAAAAATGTGTCTAAGGCAACCCATAGACTGACCCTCATTGTTGGGAGAATTCCTCATCTAAATCAACTGTGGGCTGGTTGTGGTTCACCTGGTAGGAAAATAACCTCTTCTGTGCAGTAAAGTTTCACCTGGAGCTCTGTGGGTGGACGGTATTCCAGAGAAGGGATCATGGATAGCTGAAATGGGTCTGGAGGACTATCTAGAGAAGATGATGCTTGAACTAAGTTTCAAAGAGTAAAGGGAGGTGGTATAAAGAGAGGTCTAAAGAAAGGCAGAGACAGAGACATGACTGAAAACCTAGAATTAAAAGACAACTATAAGGAGTTGAAAATTAAATGAGATAACATGAAATCTCATATTATTGGCAAGCACATAGCATAGTGCCTGATATACACTAACCTCTCAAATATTCATTTATTAGTTGATTTATTTGTCTGGATAGAACTGAGACAATAGCTTGACCATGCATCTATCCCTGAATGCATGCTAGTAATAATATTATCATGTTTACTTACAGAAGGTTGGGCAGAAACTACAGTTTTTGTTATACACTCAAAAAAACAGTATTACAAACAGTTTAACCTGAAAGTGTAAAGAGCAGCTACTATTGCAGTTATCCAAGTATATTTGCATTTTACATCATTGAAAAGAAGTGTGTGACATTCTAGATGACTGTCTGCAGAGCTTTTGCTTGGCAGGCTGAGTCCAGATTGAGGAGGGACATTCCCCCTGACTCCTTCCCTGGAATGGGGGGATATGGTTGCAGTTATGTATCTGGGGATAGAGCTCCTCTAGAGTCTGGAACATAAAATTCTTGTTGGTAGAAATAGAATACAAAGTGAAAGAACAATGGGTCCTATCTATTTCTTATCCGTTGTATATTTATCAAAGCTCACCAGTAGGACAGCAACAACTAGATTAGGAAGAGTAGGATCAAGTGTCCCCCCCCCCCCCCCAGCTGTGTCCATGCTGGTTTCAGGAATGAGTTGCCAGATAAAATGCAGAGCACGCAGTTAAATATGAAGTTCAACTAAACGGTGAGTAATTTGTTTAGTATAACTATGTCCCATGCAATATTTGGGGTATACATGTACTAAAAATGTATTTTTATTTACTCAAATTTAACTAGATATCATCTTTTCATATTTACTGAATCTGGCATCCCACTCAAAGATTCATCTTGAGCCTGGTCAGCTTGGCTCAGTGGTTGAGCATTGATCTATGATCTAAGAGATAGCTGTTAGATTCCTGTCAGGGCACACACCTGGGTCATGGGCTCGATCCCCAGCAGGGGGCGTGCAGGAGGCAGCTGATCAATGACTCTCATCATTGATGTTTCTATATCTCTCTCTCCCTCCCCCTTCTCTGAAATATATATATATTTTAAAGATTAATCTTGATGACTGAAAAAATTATCCAAGTTGACCCAAACAAGCATGGATGCTCTGTTCATTAAAAGAAGAATATTCTTTGGATAATTTAAGCTTCAGCTAGCACAAACCGACACATGAGATCATTTTTGTTTGGTAATGAATTCATTATTCTCTGGCTATCACAAAGGAGATGTGCCCAAATGGACAAACAAATCCATCAGCAATATCAGTGAATCTTTCTCTCTACCCCATCCTATTCCCTAGCTAAAGGCCCTGTAAAGGAAAATAAAGGAAGAGCATGACCAATGAAAACATATGTATGTATAAGAAACATACTTAACAACATGGGTAAGATTTGAGATTTTCTAGTTTCCCTTTGACTATGGAACTTTGGAGATGCTCTAATGATGATAGCAAGGGTAAACGCAGTAATACTAAAAGTGTTCCTGAAATATTATTAGAAAATAATTAGGGTTTATGAAGGAAAAAAGAAATTACACATAAATAATTTTCTATTTGATATAATGGATCACCTGTGTGTATTACATGCCATCCAACTCCTGGTAACCCTGTGAATGAGCGATGTCCACAATGTCCTGTCTCCATCAACCCTGCTCAGCTCCTGTAGAAACATGCCAATGGCTTCTTTATGGAGTGAATCCATCTCATACTTGGCTTTTCTTTTTTCCTTCTGCCTTCTACTTTTCCCACCATTATTATCTTTTCCAAAGAACCCTTCCTTTTCAGGATATGCCTGAAATAGAACACCTTCCATTTTGTCATTTTTGCCTCCAGCAATGTTTCATGCTAAATTTGCTCTAAGACTCACTTCATCTTTCTGGTGGTCCAGGGTGTCTGTATAGCTCTATTCCAACACCATATTTCAAATCAATATATTTTTTACTCCTGCTAACCTTCTTCACTGTCCAACTTCTGTATCCATACAGAGTTAGTGGGAATACGAGGGTCTCTAATGACACATCTTGGCTCTTGATCTTGCCTAATTCTTTTATTGCTGCCCATCCAAGTTTCAGCCCTCTCTTGAGTTCTTAGCTGCAGTCTCCATCTGAATTGATGACTGAACCAAAGAAAGCAAAGTCTTGAACACCTTCAATGCCTTTGTTGTCTGTGTTGAAGTTGTGTATTTCTTCTGTGGTCGTGATTTTTGTCTTTTTGATATTTGAATGCAGTCCTGCTTTGGTGCTTTTTCCCCCCACTTTTGTCAGAAGTTGTTTCAAATCAATAGTAATGATAATAATAATAATAATAATAATAATAATAAATCATACACTGGCAAAAACATGTCCATTTGCCCAGCAGACAACAACCATTCCAGCCAAATTAATTTACCTGCTTAACTATTCAACATACAAAAATGTATGTTATTTAAGTCATTTAAGGGAATATGGGTTATTCTAGGGAAAATATTAAGTGATGGACATTGAAGTAGCAGCATAAACAAAATGATATTCATTTTAAATGTACTTCAGAAAAACACAGATGCTAAAAACATTGTTTAATAACTTGCAAGATAGTGAAAAGAAACTAAACTAAGTCTAACTTAGGCACAGATTGATCTGTTTGGCTTCAAGTCAGAGCTAATAGCCTTAATGTTTACCACTGAGTTGTCACCTACTCTCATAGATTTAATTGTCATCTCTTTGTGCACAAGACACAGATCTAATTGTCTAGCCCCTGAGAAAGCAGAATCTATTCACTTCCATTCCATGATATATCTCCTTTTCTTTATCTTTGAGGAAATAGTCTTCAATCTTAAAGGAGCTCCTCAACATTTCAATTCAAATCAACGTCTACAGAGTTTTGCCTTTTACATCAAGCATTACAGAACCAGTTAAGAGACTTTATTATTTCCCAAGGTGATACAAGACAATGACTGGAAAATTTTAGTTACTTCAGATTTCAGATATCATTTGTAGATGGAAATAGAAGGTCCCAGTCATATAGTGTTTTTGTTTTTTATTACTCCCAATTACCCACTGATCAAACTAAAAGATCTTTCCTTTCTCTTTTAGTGTTGTCTACATACTTTCAACTAAGAGAACATTCCATTGTCAACATAAAATTTTCACATATAAGTATACATATATGTATATATGTATTTATATCTCTCTTTATAAAATATAAGGCTAGAAGAAGTCTCATTTTACTACTCGTATCCAAATGAAAGTTTCAGTTCATACTTGTGTCAGTGTGCCTACATCTTTGTTGTACAGAAATGCACAGGAGCTAATATTGGGAAGCTACAAAAGTCCACCTCCAGGCCAGGCCAAAGCAGTGTTATTTTTTTCTAAATCTCTAGCTTTCTTTTGTATACATGGAAAACACTATTCAAAGATTGCAAATATTTATATTTATCTCCACATGAAACATACTTTCCTAAAGTAATAATCATGCCACAAGAAATGGCTCTGTAGACAGTGCATTATCCTATGAAGTAGTTTTTGACAGATAAACCAACTCAAGAAATGCCAAAATACATGCATTAAAAAGGGAAGGAGGTCTGGAAAAAGCATCAAGACTGCACTAGTACTAAAAATACCGAGGTGAACTGAATGAACATTATGAAAACAAAATTTAGCAGAGGGAAGAGGAGGGACATAGCAAGAGCACTTCAAAGAATGCCTTTTTTCGTGAAAAACAGTGATATGATTAGCGTCAGTTTCTACCCTAGAGGTACTTTCTTTTTTCCAGTGTTCTTTTTACATTATTCATATTCTAAACAAAAAGACCTAAGCTGGCTTCAAGCTGATTGGTCGTTGTGTGGCAACAACGTTGTTTCGATGCTGCTTTTATGTTCATTTCAATAAAGTTGCCTGAAAAGAACACGAATGGGGAGTGCACAATAGAAACACAAATAAAAAATGCAGACGCGAACAACTGTTCATCCTTACTAAAAATCAGGCATGGGAACTAAAGCAATGGGATACTACATTTTACTCACCAAATTAAGATTTTCAAAATAAAAATGCTAAAACTCAATGAGTGTGTGCTATCTGTGCAAATAAAAACAGGTCTACATTTTCTGGAAAAAATATTGGCATATCTACGTAGAATATTGAAAAGGTCCATACTCCATTAGCCAGTGTTTTCATCTCTAGGAATCTACCTGAACAAAATAATCAGAAAAAACACTTAAAGGGGATGCATAAAGTTGTTCTTGTAATTAGTTATTACAAAATATAATAAAAAGCAACTTGAGTGCACATAAATATGGAAATGTTTAAATAAATTTTGTTCATTGAAAACAATGGCGCATTAGTAGTTTATCAAAGAAAATTTATTGCCAATGGGACAGGAATACAAAATACTCTTAAGTTAAAAAAAAGACAGCGGAATCTAAAGTTTCATATTGAATGTTATTCCAATTTTGAGACATATGGGTGTGCATACGATATATGCGTGTTTGTGTTTATGTGCCTGTGCATCTGTGTTTTCCACATTCACAGTTAAAGCATCAAGGAAACACTGCAGAAAACGATACTAAATATGAATAATGTTATCTCTGGATTGGGAGGAGTATGTGTATTTTAAAAACACCTTGTTTACCAAAATTTTCTATATTTAGTATGTAACAATTCATGATAAAATATATTTTAAATAGGTCTAACAGATTGATGCTATAATTTTATGTGAAAAAGATCTTTTTCTATCAACCAAATTAAGAGAAAACCTTAATATATGTAAGTGATAGGTCAGCTGGGATATGTAAATTTCTAATTAAATAACTGAATGGAATTGCTTTTTTTCCCGTTCACTCTATCTTCTACTACAAAAAAGAAATGTTGACAATTGGAAATTGTTTTCTCATAATTTTATAAGGATTTGAGTTTAGTATTAGTTTTTCTCATTTAAAAAATATTAATATAATTACATAAAGGTAAACAACTGATTTATAAAATAGTCTCATTGTTGAGAGTATCGCCTTTTGCAGTTAAGTTTCAAAATATGAATTTTGTAAAGTTTAGAGGTTATAGCATGATGTGACACTTAATCATTGAAAATATGAAAATTATAAGTTTTTCTATAACTTACATAGAATCTAAACCATGCAACTAAATTATTTCTTTTTTTTTCTTAATCTTATCACTCTTTGACTTTTAAGGATAATGAAAAATATCTGTTTCCTCTGTAGTAAGTTGGTTCCATTTACACAAATAACTTTTGGAATCAATCCAAAACAGTAATTAAGAGAACTGAAAAATAAAACAATGAATTTTAATTGACATCCCTCATCTAACAAAGTCAAAAAAGTCAAATATTTTCTTTGGACGTTAAGAGCAAAACATCTTCAAATTTTTGGTTAGTAATTTGGTTCCAATCTGCAGGTCAAACAATTTCCAAGCCACACTCAGCTTCTCTTGATGCGGTCACTGCATCTCAACATTGTGGGTTTCACAGGAGTCAAGCAGTTCAAATCTGCGGTTTAAGCACCTGTACAACCAAATGGATAAAATCTCAGTTGAGACTCAGAATGAATGTGGATTTGAAATTTGAAACTCAACTGCCTAATTTATAAGTGTCACCTTTCAGAAGTTCTTAAGGCTTCTAAAAGTCTGTTTCTTCATCTACAAAACTGGACCAAAAATGTACCTACTGCATTAGGCTGTAGAAAGATATGAGGTCATACGGGCAAAATTTTAATCCTGTACATGAAACTTTCCTAAACACTCAATTAGTTATAGTCATTATTATATATTAATAATAATAATAAAACCAGCACAACCACTTCTGGAATCATTAGAACCTAACTCCCAGCCATTGCATTTAAAATGAGTTTTTCCCCAAAAATATTTCCTCTCAGCAAATGCCCACCTGTCCATCTGTCCTTCTGCACTGTGCTTCAATCTTTAATCCCTCTGCTAGGAATAGTTCAGCAACTCGCACGCGCATCTGAGCGTTCAGAAGTAGAGTGTCCAGAGAATCCTATCTGGAAAACCAGAGAAACACATTTAAGTGGTGTCCTGCCTATCTCTTTTCCCTGGGACTTTTAAAACTTTATATTTGCAATAGTGAAAACAACCAACCAAATGAAAAACTAGTCATTGTTGTGTAGGAGAGGTTGGTGATTTTTAATGTGGCACAGTAACTTATTCCAATTTAATTTTTCATAAATGCCGCCATCTAGTGTTCACTAATCCAACTTTTGTTATTGACCTTAAAAATATATTGTTAACGTGGAAATGTTGACCTGTTTCATTCAACAGAGGCAAATAGCATCAAGTCAATGTATTTCATGTTTTCAGGTCTTTTAAAAACACTTCTGATATCTTAAATCACAAAGTAATGTTGAAATAACAATCGTGCTAGCTAAATTCCAGGATTGCATATTACCATTGCTCATACAACATGGAATGTGACTCTGTGAAATACAAGTGCACTGTAATGCTCTCGCTCTCTCTCTCTCTCTCTCCCCCCAAGTATTCTTTAGAGATGCTTTGCTCCCCACTGTATCCCTGGCTTGAAGTGTAGTTCTTGCCACAGTTAGTGCTTAGTGAAATGCATTCTGCATATAACATCATACCTAATGTTTATATGCCAGGGACCGTTTGAAGCAGTTCCTATATATCATCTCATTTAACCCCTGCAACCTTTGAGGAGCTGTGTGTTATTGTTTTGTTTTACAATAAGGAAACGGAAACCTAGGGAGGTTGAGTAAACTTTTCATGAATATGGCGCGGCCTGGCGTGGCTCAGCGGTTGAGCGTCGACCTAGGATCCAGGCGATCGGGGTTCGATTCCTGGTCAGGGCACATGCCCGGGTTATGGGCTCGATCAATGACTCTCTCATCATTGATGTTTCTATCTCTCTCTCTCCCTCTCCTTTCCTCTCTCTGAAATCAATAAAAAGATACATTTTTTAAAAAAACAAAAAAACAACAACAAACTTTTCATGAATATGTAGATGGTAAGTGGCCAAGCCAGGATTTGAAATCAGTATAGTCTGATTCAAGAATTTTCACTTTCAGAAGAAGGAAATCTTACCCTTTGTGACAGCATGGATCGACCCCGAGAGCATTATGCTAAGTGAAGACTTTCACTTTCATCCTTTAATGGCGAGTGAATTAGCACAGGTGCAAAAATGGTTTGGATCTCAGGATACCTAGAACTGTGCACATACAGGGGTGGGGAAAAGTAGGTCGACAGTTGTTTGTATGGAAAAAGACACGCGGGTTCTGATTATTACAATAGCTTTCTAGAAGTGTCGAATGCTTAGGTCTCATAAAGAGTATCCATACAAACCTTTATTTGTCAGATAAGAGAATGGGAACTGTGAAAAGTTAGGAGCTTTTTCCATGGGCAAGTGCTATATATAAATCCAAGACTGGGACCTGGATATCCATTTCTCAATACAATACACTTTTCACTGCATGGGAAAGGAGCGAGTTTTAAAGTTCCTCAAAACAAAATCTTGCTAAAAACAAACCTTAAAGGGACAGTATCGATAGAGCTAAAGAGACCCAACAATCCTAAGACACCAAGTAGATAAATAATCATAACACACTATCCATTCATTCACATGGTTGTTCATTCAACACGGAGTATGAACTGACAGTCTTACAAAAACAGACTAAAATCCTGTTTTCAGAAGACTTTTTCAAACATGGTTGGTGACTAACTGTAGCCAAATATGCCTGATGTTAAAGTAGTATCTATGTAGCAAAGCTTTGAGATGGCAAGTCTCTTTTTTAAAAAGAGCAAAAACAAACAGTTTTTCCTGCATTTATTTCTAGATAATTTAAAGACATTTATTACTTTACAATGGATCCTATGTGTATTTGCCTCACTGAACTGTAGCACAGTTTGGCCGGAGTAGGTCCTTGACAAATGCTTATTAAAAAATGTGAAATAAATTTTCTGGGGGGAAGCCTGTCTTTTCCCCACTGCCTGTTTGTCCTTCCAACTTCCATCCCAATAGAAAGACATCCCTGGTCTCCAATTTCCCATGTTGTTTCCCATGTTGTAAACGTGAATAAGTTTGCACAGAAAACAAATCCAAGCGAGTGTTTCTTTGCAAAAAGAAACACTTTTCAGCGTGAACAGAGTCGTGGGTTAAGCTAAGTGTGCTCAGGGGCTGCTACCATGATAACGTGTTTCAGAAGAGCCGATTTTACTTTATTTTTACAAGCTTTAGGACTGAATTACCCATCCCAGTCATCTATATCCCCTCAATTGTCCATACCATGGACATGCTGCATTTTGTTGATCAGGTCTAAAAACCAAATAAAATCAGAAACTGCCATTCTATATGCTGTTTATAATTCGTAGTTGAATGGGTTGAGAGACCTTATTTTGTAGTGCCCTAATCCAGTATCAGGAATATAAATGGAAATTCACAGTTAAACATTTTCTCCAAGGCAAATCCAAAAGCAAAGATCATGTACAGTAGTAGTCGCAGGCAATTTACCAACGAAAACCGATATTTTTTTTCCTATGTCTGCAGTTCTAACCTTCTATTTTATAACCTGCAGGGAACAACTAATTAACTAATTAGAGTCATTAGTAGATTTCAACATTCTCTTTTGGTGTAAAGAGTAAACAGATACCTGAAATTATACTTGCATCTCACGTTGCCTCGTAAACATTCAGAAAGCAAGATATTTTCATTGTCTAAGTTGGATTTAACGTGGATGTGATTTACAGTCACATGAAGCAAGTTAATTGCAGAGGCATAACTGAACCACAATAATGTAGCTGGGGAGAGAACCAAATACAAGGGAGGCAGACCATTCTATGGAATTTTAGGTATGGCATTGTTTGGGTTGGATTTTTATCAGCCAAAAGAGTTTTCACTTTACATTCCTGGAGGACAAATATTTCCTTAGTTAATATTTTATAATTCATGTGTTTTTAAAAAATCGTGTGTGGCTGCATGTGTTGCTTTAATAAAATTACATATATATACACATATGTTTAAATACATGTATGCATGTGTTTGTATACTTATACTAGTTTATAATAATATTTTATCATACACCATAACTTATTGCGTTGCTCACAATACTCCCCCCACCACCACCCCTATAACATTTAGATGACACTGAATAGATATATTGAGATTCCAGAGGGAGGGAGTTCTATGCCAGTTCCATCTGGGGCTGATGACTGAAGGGTAATGCTGGGCAGGGTTGGATATAACCCCCCCTAACCATGCTACATTCAAGCTTTATTTGTGCATTCAGGAAACTAATTCGTGACTGCTACTACTTTCTATATTACAATTTGTACATTATGAATTCATGGTAAACATGCTTCGCTGTTACTCTGAGTGACATGAGAAGCCTTTGGAGGATTTTAAACAAAAGACTGATATAATTTGATTTGTGTTTTGAAAGGATCACTGGCTGTGGAAATTAGAAGGTAAGCTCACAGGGTGATTGCAAGGACACTGGTAAGGAGGCTGTGAAAACAGTACCAGCAAATGTGATAGTGGCTTGAATTGATGGTAATAACCACAGCTGACCATTCTGTTTCTAAAAAGGAATAAATTTAACTAACCTACAGATTATTACCTTAATTCAAAGAGAAGAGAAAGTCTGCAAATTTCCAAATCACAAGACTGATCTAGTCAATCAACCCTAAAGTCACAACATGACAAAAGATCTCAATAAAAGAAAATGAGTGAGCAAATTAATTTTTGATTATAGATGAATATATGTGCCCTTTACTTCCTTGGAAGAATAAGAGAATCATGAAATTATAGAAAATTATTCTGATATGCAATGTGTTTCAATGTTAGGAAATTGATTCATGTCATTAATTTCTTCAGTTATAAAAAATTACATCTAGTTGAATGTATAAAACATTTAATAAAATACATCTTCCATGCTTAAATAAAATAAAGCTAGTAAAATAAGAATAAAATGCTACTTCCTTGTAAGAAAGAAGATATAACTTATTTCAGATCTTAAAAGCTAATAAAATTATGAATAATGCTATAAAGACATTCACATTAGAGTCAGACTCAAGGAAAAACTCGACGACACCCAATGTCATTACTAGTATTTAGCTGTGTTTAGTGACTTGTGGCTAAGCCATCAGCATTAGAATGCAAATAGGGAAAATTCTATGCACTATATTATGAAGTTATTTTTACAATGTAAAAATCACACCAAATAGCACTGATAGCAATTTAATAGTGTAATTTTGAAAAGTAATAATTGTATCATCAATAACATATAATTTTACAATGAATAACTGCTGTCTAATAATATGAGTGTATCCAAATACTCAAACTTCTCTATCACTAGTTAAATGCAAATTTGCAAATGATATGCCTATTTCATTGAATTGACAGGCTTTTTCTTAATGATAATAATAAAATGCTGTTTAAGAAAATTCATGTTCTTAGTCATTGCTGATGGCAGTATAAAATATTTAACATTTCCGGTGGCAATTTAGCAATATCAATGAAAGACTTCAACTCTGGCACTTCCTTTACCTATCAATGTCATTTCTACTAAACCTCACAAAAAATCAGTCACAGGTGCCATCAAACATATAGGTAAACAAATCTCCACATCATAATTAGGACAATAAGTTCTTTAAAAATAAAACAAAACATGGATGTCTGTAAAAGGAAACTGGCTAATACCTTATAGCAAGCCCATAGGATGGAATGTCATGTACCCTTTTAAAAACTGAATGAGAAAGAAATGTTAATGAGTTGGGCATTTTCATGATACATTAAGTTTAACTAAACTGGCTGCCATGTACCATCTAGAGTCTAAAACAAATCAACTGTCTTACAATCAAATTTAAAAAGTTGTCAACACATATTCCAAAGTGTCATCATTGACTCTCAAGGTAGTACAATTCTGGTATGTTTTGCTGCCTTTTGCTCTTTAAAAACTTTTTAATCTTTGACAATATACATGCATTATTTATTAACCATATGAAAACAGAGTATACATTTTATTTTAAAATAATCCAATTGAAGATGTTTTTGATGTCAAAGGAGAAAGGAGGTAAAACAGTCATGATTAGGGGGCCAGTTTTTCTTTAAAAAGGCTTATGGTTCACTCAGTCTTTCCACAGCGTTTGATTGACTCTCTATTTCATTTCATTTCATAAGCTGGACACAAGACAGTCAAAGATGAATTAGTCGCAATCACTTTCTCATGAATCTCATAGATCCGAGAAGGAACCTGACAGGTGCAATGTAGTGTGATTGCAATGAATTGGGTATTAATGTGGCATTAAAAGGCAGTAATGCGGGAGGTGCTTGCCTGGGAAAATAGGAGGTAAGAAAAGGCTTCCTAGAACAGTGATCTTGAAGATCTTGAAATCAGTTTTAAAGATGAGCAGGAATTTTCCACATAGAAATAGTGGACAAAGTCACTCGAAGAAAAAGGCACACCAGGAGAAAAATGTAGAGAAGCGTTATTTAAATCCAGTCATTGTAAATTATCACCACCTTAGTATATAAAGTCTGACCAATATCCTATATACAAAGCTGATTAAAATGGGACCTTCCTAGTTTCTGCAGCTCCTTTATGACGTAGCCTGCAGAGAAGGCCCTTGATAATTTTGCCCCATCCTAACACTCTCCTCTTTTGGGACTTCCACATGCCCAGCCTTGACACCTACCATACTGTGCTACTCCTTAATCCCAAAACGTGACGTGCAAGTTAATTCCCAATGCCACCCGCATCTTGTTCTCCTCAAAATCCAGCTCCAGGGCACCATGGTTTTTACCAGACACCCTTGCTTTGTGCTCTATTAGCATAGTTCAGGTACTTATGTAAAGTCTCTTGTCCTATGTCATCGAGTCATCATGTCTTATTCAACTGACCCAGCATCCAGTATCTAACACAGAGTGATGCATTGAAGACACACAGTAAGCATACATGGAAAAAATAATGCATGAATGAATGAGTGAGGGAATGAATGAATAGTGAATTTTATCCAGCAAGCTTACTACGCAATTGAATAGAAAATTCCTCAAGCTTTAGCATGCTATCTTTGAAGACAAATCAGGGTAAAACGACTGTCAGGTTACAACTATCTAAGAAATCAAGGACCAGAAATAAGATTGAAATAAAATATTTTGTCAAATCCCCAAATAATCTAAATTACAAAAATTAGACCAAGCTTCTACAATAAAACAAACAAAAAAATCCAGAAATGAGTTCAAACTGAAACCAGGTATATTCATTTTAAAAGTGATCTTACTGAACTGATACAAAACAACCTAATACCTTAAAAGATAGTGTATTTCAACCAGAACAGTAGTAAATAAATCATAACAGTGCCATTGGTAAGCACAAAAGTCCATGTTTTCTTTGATACTCTCTCTGGCCTTAAAAATAAAAATAGAATGACTCTCTATTTTATTAAACCCCATACCCCATAGTCCCAGTAAGTAATGACCAGAGAATGATGTGACTCTTCTCCTAAATGGTACGGCTTTCTGTTGAGTGGCCCAACAACTTCTCCAGCTCCTGAATTTTTCTCTGATGTATCCAGCTATCTGGTAACCAAACCCTCAAATAAAGGCACGTTGAAGAAGAAATCCATTCTTGAGGCATTCCTACTTTCATGGTTGCAAGATACTCTTAAAAAAATGCAGGAAGCACAGGACCATTCAGCAGAAGTTGAAGATTTGGGAGTACCTTTCCTTGTTACGTGACTAAGAAACTCTCTTAGTCTGAAGGATCATAAGCCTTTGTAAGCAAATGAGTTAGGTAGACTGCACAGCGATAGCAAGAGGCTTTGGGTAAAAGATGGAACTGGCTCTTTCCCAAGCTTAGAAATGCCTTTGTAAGCTAACTATTTGAGGCTTGGGAGTGTTCACTTTGCATATGTGTATCTCCAGTGATGCTGACCACAAGGTTTTAGATAGAGCAGTGAGTCAATAAATGTTGAATGAATAAGTAAATGAATTAATGGATACATTATCTTTAATGAAACACTATTTGATATAAGCCTGAAAGTGAGCTATTACTTCTAATCAATAATACCATGTAAAACCCCTTGCTTAAACTTGCTATACGAAGCAAAAGTTATATATAGACTACAGCTTTGTATAATAAACTATATGGATTTATGTGTTAAAATTGATGACAGAGACCTTAACCAAGACAGGAATCGGGAGGGGCTGTAGGAGGAATTCTCACCCAAGAACTCTATGGTTAAATCTATTTCTCTGAAAGCCCCTCTCCTAACTTCTTCTTCGCCTCTTTACAAATCTCTCACTCCTCCCGCAGGTGGCCAACAGGCTGCACATGCTGGACTGCAATCCTTTCCTTTTCGTAAATGAATCCTTTTTGCTGAAGAATACCTGGGCAACCTTTTGTTTGTGGTCAACATGTATGTGCATCTTTGTATGCATACATATGCATACATGAGTTCCGCTTGAATATATGAATAGAATGTTATGCAAAATGCATATCTTTAAACAAATACTTCACGCATATTATAAAAATCTTTATTTTTTTCTAGTGAGAATGTGGGTATTTTTAATTTCTTAATTTTGTTGGCCATATTTTCTAAATGTTCTAAAAGATACATACTATTTCCATAATCATAATAAAGTTTTATTCACAAAAGATTTTCATTGAGCTATAGAGATGACAGAGACTAGAGTCTCTATACTGCAAGGAGAATAAATATTATTCACTAGATCGAATGCATGAAAACAGAAGTCCAAGTTAATAGTTGTTTTGCTTTGTTATGTTTGTGTACCATTCTAGGTGAAACTCTATAGGTGCTGTTTCTCAGAGGATGGTTATAGTCATGAATAAAAATTACAGTTGCTCCTCGACTTACGATGGGGTTATGTCTCGATAAACCCACTGCAAGCTGAAAATGCCGTAAGTTGAAAATGTGTTGAACAGAACTAGCCTACTGAACCTCATAGATTAGCTTGGGCTACCTTAAATGTGCTCATAACATCTACATTAGCCTAAAATTAGGCAAAGCCATCTAACACAAAGCCTCTCTTACAACAAAGCGTTGAATATCTCATATAACTTATTATGCATACCACTTTTGCACCACTGCAAATTAGAAAAGTCTTAAGGTGAACCATCATAAGTCTGTGACCATCTTGCACCAAAAGAAGTGTAGGATAAACCTTTCCTTAATGAGAAAATCTAGTTAACTGGCAGCTTCTTTTTTGGCAGAATTCTGATGAACTGAGGCTCCCCTGTATTTGTGGGCAATTACATACTTAGACTCTTGAGCTGGCCACCTACTTTTCTTTCAGAACTGCTCTTGGGAACAGGGCAGAGAGCTAGAAAAAGAGGCCATGTCCCTTCAAGAGGAGAAAGGATTTGTGATGAACCCAGTGGAACCTTGGCAGGAACTCCAAGAAAGGCCTTGGTCTTTCTGACTGCCAGATTAAACAAAGTGAAGGATGTCGTTTATTTTACTTAAGTCAGCTCAGTTGATTCATAATACTAGTGGTAAAAGCATCTTAGAGGAACAGGTCAGGGATCACTAATCCTTTCTTAGTGGCTTTATTATCTTATTAGATTTAAGCTAAAGGAAAAACAATCCGATAAGCAGCCAAGATACTTACAGAGAATTAAAATGCTTTCTGAGATTATTTGAGACTGAACACAGTTTCAATCTTAGCTTAAAATAACAAACAACTTTCCTTCCATTAAATTGAAGAAAAGAACAGCATATGTGTATTAAAATGTGAAATATTTGGGATTTATAATCTTCTTCACAGCCACTGAAATAATCTAACTGTTCTCTGTTTCCCAGTCCTCCTGTGGCAGGACCTGTCACACTTCTGTTCACCAGCTTCCCCTTGCTGCACACTGCTTACAGACAGGCTTCTCAAAGTGTGACATTTGGAAGCCTAGTCTCAACATTCTCTAGGGTGCAAGAAAAATAACTTTGGGGATAGGTTTCAAGCTCTTTGGCTGTTTTTTTTGCAAAACAAATATTTAGATCCACTGGCCTACAATCTACTATATAAGTCCCTTAACATGGCAATCGTCCTCTGAAATCTGCCCCTTAGCTGGTTTTCTGAGGTCATTTCATACCATCTCTCTCCATGCATATTGATGGGGCAGGTTCTTCTTTGTATCATGACCTCACATTGGCCTCCCAGGCCTGTGATTTTCTTCACTGTCTTTCCAATGTGTATTGTTGAATTCCTTGCTATCCTGCGAAGTTTTGGGAGTCATCTTCTAAGGTTCAGGCTGAAAAACCACACCAGAGGTTCCTACTGCCAGCTATCCAACCTTCTGAGTCCAGGAGAAAAGATTTTGAACTATGGCGCTGCATAATGTAGGGCTGTTGGGAGTTCAGTTTCTTGTGTATGAGTATGAGGTCCTATTCTAAAGCTTACACTTGAAAAGAATCCCTTGGTAAGTGTCTCATTTTTTGAGGTCCCCAGTAATAGTTGATTACTGTAGCCTCTTTATACACTCCTAAGGAGTCAGCAAGGTAGAGCAAAAATAAAAAAATAAATTATGGGCTTTGGAGTCTAATAGTTCTGTAATTAGTCATTAGGTCAACCACCTACCACCCATATGCTTTTGAACAAGTAACTTAACCTCATTTACCTCAGTTTACTTTTTCCTGAAATGGACATAATATCTCAGGGTTGTTACGAAGATAAATTATAGAATTCTGATTTTTATTTTATATGTGTCTCCACATTATTATTTCACAAAGGATTATGTAGTTTTCTGCTCCAAGTTGATATTTAGGAAATGCTCGCTGAATTTTGTTAACTAAATATATGGATGTTTTAAAATACAACTCCCTTTAGAAGTATTTGCTTTGCAGTTTCATTGCCATCTGTTTTGGGCTGAGTTGGGACCTCCAAAAATTAACCAGCAGTACCTCAGAATGTGACAGTATTTGGGTATTGAAGAGGTAGTTATGT
Source organism: Miniopterus schreibersii (assembly GCF_964146895.1). NCBI lineage: Eukaryota > Metazoa > Chordata > Mammalia > Chiroptera > Miniopteridae > Miniopterus > Miniopterus schreibersii. The sequence continues at coordinate 9,302,665 of NC_138101.1, read as the reverse complement.
TAAAATCAGGTCATTCGGATGGGTGAGCCTTAACCTAATAAGAATGGTATCCTTAAGAATAGGAGATTTGTGTCCTGGCCAGTATGGGTGTTGTGCACCCAGACATTGCTGGTTCTGTTCCCTGTCAGGACACATGCCTGGGTTATGGGCTTGATCCCCCCAGTACAGGGTGTGAAGATTAGTTTTCAGCTAATATGATATTTTACCTTGGTTATCATCTATTAGACAAGTGGTAAATAGGCTATCTAAATATATCCATCCCCTGATTTATGCACAAAACACACTTACTAAGCATCTACTATGTGCTTGGGACTGGGTATACATAATAAACTTAGTTCTTACTCTGGAAAATATTATTTTTAATGAAAAACAAGCATTAAGCCAAACAATGCACATTTTATATAATTTATTAATATAATGAATGCCATATTGGAAATGTACAGGCCACTATAAAATAAGGACATTAAAAGTTTATTTCAATGACAAAATTTACCTTCTTAAACAGTTAATGTGCTTAATTTGATAAAAAGGTGACATTCTATCCAACATATGTGCAATTCATCATTTCCCCCCCCCCCATTTTACACTCATCATGTACCTAAGTTATATCACAAACTCTGTTTAAATTACCGTATCAAGGACTTGTATCTTTGTTAACTTGGTAATAATGCCTTTATTCATCTTTATAACAGTGCTTTGGGCAGAACTTTGCTAAGATTCATAAATTACATTGAAGACTTTGTTTCAAGCAGGTCACTCAGATGTTCATTTGGTTAATAAGAGGCAGACCGAATATTTTTGCCTTTCCTGCTCATTTATATCAAAAGAACATCAGGAGAAAATTACCCCCTGGCCTTGTAGGGTATGCCTGGCATATTATAATTACATATCAAGACTGTGCCAGGTTTGAGGAGTGGGGACCAAAGTCAGTCCATGGGTGTGTGTGTGTGTGTGTGTGTGTGTGTGTATGGCTGGAATTGTTACAGTTATTAAACACTTTATTACATACTCTAAGTGAACATCTAAGCTCCTCTTTTAAGTACAAAAGAGCAGAGAGGGCCATGTGGTACAGTGAAAAGATTAAGGGAATTGAACTATTTCAGAACTGAATTCAAAGCCAGGTTTGGACAGTTATTAAATAAATGTCAATAGGTAAATTACTTTATCTAAGGCTCCATATTAATCTATCTACCTGACTATCCATCTATCTATATATGATAAAAATAATGATAGCTTGTTCTTAGTGTCAACTTAGAATTCAATGAGTAAATAATCTAAAGTCTACACAATGCCTAGCACATAATGGGTAACCAGTCTGACAAGGTTGTTATTATAACTAAACTCTGTAGACACATTTCAGTTGAAGACATCAGTGAAATCAAGTGGAGAGGAACCTAATGCTGGAGTGCTTTCTGATTTTCCTCTGAAATTAAATTTTGTCTGTTGCAAAGATGGAAAGAATAGCAGATGTTCATTTCTGAATTTTGTAATCTTTAAACCATTGACAAAAATGTCTCATTGAGCACTAAAAATATTGACGCTAATCAAGAAGCTGGAGCTAGTCTTTCACTGTTAAATTAGTACCACAATTATTCAAGACTTTGTGAAGACGTATCCAACTGTGCTCTACAAATGTGGACAGAGAATATCCAATTTAGAGAGTATAGCAGGAACACTGCAACGCACAGAAACTCTAAAATGCTTAAGATTTATCTGAGATGTCAAATATGACAGATTGAGGGAGTTGTTTTTAATAAAATGATGAGACACAACATATCGAATTTATATAACTAAGCGTTACAGATGAACCCATTTAAAATTACATAAAGGAATATCTGCAGTGGTTTCTGTGGTTTTCATGGATCTCTGGACATGTGGACCCATGTAAAGTTAAATTTATGGAAGATTCTGTATTTATTCGCTTTGGTAGGAAATACACACATGCATGGAGTCTTCTTTACATGTTGGTATTAGTTCACGAAAGTGAAAAATTATTATCATTTATTTTTGCATACATACATTCATTCATTCATTTATTTTATACACATATCTCAAGCATGGTCATAGGCATTAGTGTTATGGAAATGAGAAAAGTGACCTCAAATGTTCTTGCTGCTGACTGTTTTATGGGTGTTTCACATACAAACTCATAATTGCCGTAAAAACAAGTGCTTTATGAATGATATGAATGATGCGATCAATGCATTGTAGAGAAATCACAGAGGTTTTTTCAGCGGACGTACTGCATGAATTGAATCTTTAAAAAAGAGAAGTTGGGCTGCTGGAGAAAGAGGAAGAAGATAAAGATGTTACAGACAGAATTAAAAAGCATATACTAAAGCGAGGAGGAGCTGTATGGACGGCGTTCAGTGTACAAGGATGGTGTCTGGTAGCGCAGATTGATCAAGGTAGGTTTGGACCACAGGTGATGGCCCCTGTATCCAAAGAGGTGGCCTCTTGCCTTGTAGTTCCCTTTCCCAAAGCCTCCCACACTATCCATTGAGCACTTACTATATACCTACCACTGTGCTAAAAAATCTGTTGACTTGTAACACTGGCAACAGCTGTAAGGCAAGTACTAATATTAACCCATGCAAAAATGGGCATTTGAAGCTTAAGATTAAGTATTTGTGGTTGAATCCAAACAGTCTAATTACAGGACCCACGTGGATGTGTGTGTGCTATTTGCTGTTGAGTCAACTCCTACTCCTGGTGATCTGTTAATGAGTGATTTCCATAGCATCCTGTCCTCAATCAGCCCTGCTCAGCTCCTACAGATTCATGCCTATGGCTTCTTTTATGAAGTCAACCCATTTCATATTTGGTCTTCCTCTTTTCCTGCTGCCTTCCATTTTTCCAGCATTATTGCTTTTTTTCAAAGAACCCTACTTTCTTATGATGTGCTTGAAAGTAGGACAGCTTCCATTTGGTCATTTTTGCCTACAGTTCTGTTTCAGGCTAAATTAGTTCTAGGACCCACATTAATAGTATATATGCTATATATGTTTCCAATGTAAACAGGAAACTACAAACACAGTGACATCAATTAAATTTTACCTGATTGGGCACTTAATTAACTTACAGACATGAATTATTTAAGTTATAAAGGCATTGTAGATTAGAGGGGGAAGGGATTGGCAGCCTACCATGTGGGAGCTGACTAAAATTCACAGGAGTAAAATGAAGATTTCCTGAATAACTAATATGCTAAATTAATTATAAAAACATTGTCAAGTTCTGAATCAGTGTTTATGAGAGGATATCAGTATGAGCTGAAATCCCTGTTCTAACTGGGCAGGGTGTAACTGCAAATCCTCCAAGTCCTTTAAAGATAACATTTTAATATCTGGCTACTCTGTGCTCGCTGCATCAGCATATATACTAAAATTAATATCTGGCTACTCATAGTTCTTGAAGGAATTGAGTTTTTATGTTTACATTTTCAAATACTTGCTATTCAACAAGCCATTGAATACTGCTTGATGTCAGTATTAGGTTTCTATTTATTGATTGATTAATTTATTTGCTACATAACAATATGAAATATATAGGATCAGAGAGAGCAGGTGCCAGCTGTGAACCAGGAAGAGGGCCTTCACCAGGACACAGTGTGCGGGCACCTTGATCTCCTCCTCCAATCTCCAGCCTCCAGATGTGAGACATAAGTTCCTGTTTTCATGAACCACCTAGTCTGTGGTATTTTGTTATAGTAACCCCAAAAGACCAAGATGCCATCTTTTCCTAAGGACTCATCAACATCCATATGCAATATTTAGCATATGATGTATGAATCTGATATGAGAGCTAGCCAATTCATAAATAAATTCTCATAAAAATTATAGAGATCATTTTCCTATGAATCTGTGACTCTGATTTAGGATCAACTAATCTTGGGTCTGAATGGTGAGTTTGGTTCAATTGTGTTGCATGTGTTTTTAAAAATCATTTTTTTAAAAAAGTTATCTTTATTTTTGAAAATATTAAAGATGTCCCCCTTTTCCCTCCCATTGATCCCCTCCACCCTGCATCTGTCCCCTCACCAGGCCTTCTCCACACTATTACTTTTTAATCAGAATTTGCTTCTGCCATGTTCTTGCAGCAGACTATACCCGCTTGTTTAAGCCCATATCATCTTTACTAAGATTACTTTAAGCAAAAAAAGCCACATGCCAAGCCAGAATCACGGCACTGGAAAGTATCCTACACCCATAACTGAAATCATCCAGAGCTACATGCAAAAGGGTCTGGAGTTAATTAAGGGTAGCGCCGTCACGAATGGAATTAGTGCTCATAAAACAAGCTTCAGAGATATCTCCTGTCCCTTTCACCATTGTGAAGACAGAGAGAGCAGGTGCCAGCTGTGAACCAAGAAGAGGGCCTTCACCAGGACACAGTGTGCGGGCACCTTGATCTCCTCTTCCAACCTCCAGCTTCCAGATGTGAGACATAAGTTCCTGTTTTCATGAACCACCTAGTCTGCGGTATTTTGTTATAGTAACCCCAAAAGACCAAGATGCCATCTTTTCCTAAGGACTCATCAACATCCATATGCAATATTTAGCATATGATGTATGAATCTGATATGAGAGCTAGTCAATTCATAAATAAATTCTCATAAAAATCATAGAGATCATTTTCCTATGAATCATTTTGTGAATACCAAAACATTTCTTTATAGAGTATTTGTTAAAAGTCCACACTCTAGAAGCCAATTTTTAAATATTTTTTAGTTTCATTTGTTTCTGTAAAATGGAGATACTGCTAATCTACCTCTTAGGATTATTGTACGGATTAAATGAGATCATGTCTCTAACAGATAAATCACACTGCTTAGAAAAAACACATTAACTATTATAATTATTTTTATAATAGTTATATCTCTGAACCTCAATTTCCTCATCTATGCAAACATATAGTAATACATCTCTGTGAGCATTCCAGAGGCCGTGTGTTCACACATTCTGAGTGCATCCAGGAGCCAGTGCCTTACAATTTCTGATTTCTTTTAACCAGGGAATTTGAAAAATAAACCAGTAGCATTTCACTGAAACACAACAGAAAAAAAACTATTATAAACCCAAGGGATAGAATTGAAAACAAAATTAAAGCTCAGGACATTCAGGCAGGAAATTGTAGTCTGACTAGAGAGAGAAGCAGCAGGTCGTTGGAGGAAATGAGAATGAGTATTGGACTAGGCAATAAAGTGAGAAGAGGGAATTTCATAAAGAAAAGGGAGCTGCATGTGCAGTTAAAGATGGAAATCAACTTAATTCCTCTGGAAAAATGGGTAGGATTTTGGCAGCATTTTTTTTTTTTTTTTTAATAGTTGGGAAAGAAGAAAGAGTATGGCTTTTAAAGAAAACTATGAACATATTACTGGAAGTCCCATCATCCAGTATTATCTTCCAAAGGAAAATATAAATAAGACTATAGCTCTTTTCTCATGAATCTATGGCCTTCAAAAACCTTTCTAATGTTATACTGGGGATTTATTTTAGACCACTTAAAAAATATATCAAATCTGCTATAGTTTCTTCCACAGATGAACTCTCTCAAGTAGAACATTTACCTTCAAATGACTGTTCTAAAATTGGATGGGAAATTGAATTTCCCAAGCCCAAAGTATCCCTTAGCCCTGTCACTTCTGAATCTTGAAGAAGACACCAACCTGACCAAGTTCAAATTCTGGTCAGTAATAACAAATCATGATGGCCTGGTATCTAAAAAAAAACAAAAAACTTTGTACATTTATTTTTATTCTTTCTTTTTTTATATAAAGGGCTTCCAGTATATTGGGACATCAAAAAACTCAGAAAGGTCATTTAATAAATAAATAAAAACCCTAGCATCTAGTTTTGCTTTGAAAATGACATAAAACAAACAACCAGAGGGAAATATTTAGCGTGAGAGAAAGCCCAAACCTCTCAAAAATAATTTACAATACACTATAAACTTACACACACAAAAACCCATTGGTATTAGTGTGTACATGTGACAAAAGACACAAAAGATAAAAAATTTCAAAAATACTGTTGAAATATTTTAGGTTTTTAACAAATATCAAATCATTGTATTTCTGTAGTATGTGTGTGCGTGGATATGTCATAAAGATATTAGCTAATAATTATAAAGGCAAATCCTTGTTTATGATCACAAGCTATTAAATAAAAATAAATTCAAAGGACATGTAGAACAGATCTGAGTACAAAATTATTCAAAATAACTAATCTGCTTAAAAAGAGGCTTACTTCTATTTTAGAAGTTACTTCAAGTATTCCCTTTCCTGTGGAATGTTCTCTGAGTTATATATTCATTCTTAACACTGTGTTGATCATTTGGGCTATTAAATATTCCAGTTCTTCTTTTCTAACCACACTGAGCTTCCCACTCCTTAAGTGTGGTCATATGTCCTGTTTGGACCAGTGAAACATAAGGGGAAGTGAAATGTGTCAGGTCCAGGTAGAAGCTTTAAGATTCATTGTGTGACTTGTCATGTAGGCCCTGTCATGGTGATTATTACAGCATGTGTCAAGATTGAGCTTTTGTTAGCTTCATCCCTGAGTGTCTATAATAACTAGAGAAACCTACCTACCTTCATTTAACCCACAGAATGAATGAGAAATAAAATAACATGATTATGTTAAGTCACATAGATGGTGGGGATTGTTTGTTATCACAGCATAATTTATCTTGACCGATATAGCTGTTCTAATCTTTCTAATTTAATTTATTTGTGTCTGTAAATATTTTTATGTTTAGCTGGCACCTCCTCATACTATCATTATCCAGTATATACTTGTTTTTTTATTAAATTGCAAGTATTTTTAAGATTTGGCTTGTGTATTTTCTTTTAGTCATTACTTGGCATATAGTAGGAACTAAAATGTGATTTTTTAATAAACACTATTCAAAAGCAACTACTCATTAAATGTTACTTTATTGACCTTTATGGTCTGGAAAATTATGGAATTTGCATATTTTATGATCATTTAATGGCAGTCAAACAAATGTATCATTTCTACCTGAAATAATAAGTAATTGAGAAATAAAATAATATAAATTGATTATTACTTAACTTTGATATTTATAGCCTGAAAACTAAATCTCTCTCAGGCCCACATATACATTCAATAGAATACAATTTTAAATTTTATATTGTCAAAAGCGGGGCCCATGAAACACGTGAAACTAGAAATAAGAGAGATGGAATCAATAGCAATACATTTAGCTCAGTTAGCTCAATAGAGGTCAAGTCCCTGTGACATAAAAGTGAACTCACAGTCGATTTCGCTATCAGTGAAATGTTTTCTCCATATGTTCTCAAAAGAACAATTTAATAAGTCTTAAAGGCAGTTAATATGGATTTCCATGTAACACATAACTTCCTTTTATACTAGTCAAGGTTTCCCTCACACTTATAAAAAACTTATTTTCCACCCATTCTTAAGCCAAACGCCCCAAGTTGCTTTTCTAATAAAAAATTCTACACATTTATGAGGTCTTTCTCCATCGGACTCTTCAACCTGTACTCATAACACATGAGGAAGCATCCAAGAAGGTATCTGAGAGAAGAAAACTAACATTTGTGTTGTACAATTTCATAGCATTGAAATGAAATTTTAGAGTGCAGTCACCTGTGCCTCAGTCTCTGTGAAACTGAGTTCATAGTGGAACCCAACGCTGGGAAGAATGGTCACACTTAAAAAATACAGCTGATATTAGAAATGCATGGTGGTGCTGGGAGCACTGTTCTACTTTCAGATACCTGTGACCCATTGTTGAGACTTGTGGCTACTTTCATAAACCTATTTCTACTTTTTGGCCCAGCACAGTGAAAATTCAAATCATCTTGGAGCAATTCAGCAGCAGAAAGTAGAAGGTATCATCTGGGGTCATGTGCAAAAGCCAGGAGTTAAGGATCTGAATTTTTCCATTTTTGGCTTTCACTTATAAAGATACAGATATTCCTCTTTACATTTTCCTGTTACTCAATACACCTACCGTGCAGGGGGCACTGTGTAAATCATTGTCAGTGTTACATGTGGTACTTTCAGTATCTTCTTTGTCCGCAGAGACAGCATTCCTGCCCTACGAAGGAGAGGAGAGTTTAAGAAGGGACTGTATTCAAGGGTGTGGGGGGCTTTAGATGGGAGAAAGGGAAGGTGGCCGTACTCCTGGAGCACATAGCAGCAGGGGCATCTTCCCACCTTTGGATCTGAAGAAATAAATGAAGGGGTGGTTGTAGAACCCAGCAAGAGGAAGGTGTGGAGAGGGCCGGGGCTGACAGGAGTTACTGCCTATAGCAGAGGCACGCATCCAGCCGAGTGACACGGGTCAAGGAAGCCAGGTTAGGAGATTCCCTGACCTGCTCCCCATCCCTCCTCGTGATGCCCGCCTGGGCTTCACCCTGACCTTCACCCAAAGGAAAGCCAGGCAACAGGAAGGGAGCACACTTCAGTGCGGTCTCTGAGTACCAGTGACCTGCAGCATAGAGGGGACGCCACGGGCTAGCAGAATATATTGAACACCTCTTTCCCTTCTGCAAACTGTAGCACTGGAAACAATGTCACCAATAAGCCACCCAGTGTTTCTCAGACATAAAATGTGCCCTGCCTAATAAATTAACTACCAGTTGTTTATCCACAACTTACTCCTCTGAACAAAGCTAACAGCTTAAAGAGAGATTATAAAGGTAGAGTGTCTTGAAAAATTTCATCACTTAGTAAGAAACAAAGATGAGTTAAAATTCCAAGGACATGCATTCTGGTAATGGCTATGATACTGATATGAATACACTGAACAGAGGGCAGGTAAACAAACCTTCCTAGAAAAGTCTAAGTAACTGCTTTAAAATACTGGATTAGATGTGCCCATTAAAAACAAAGCAAAGCCATGGCCGGTCATGGCTCAATGGTTGAGCATTGACCTAGGATCCAGGAGAAAGCAGTTCAATTCCTGGCCAGGGCACATGCCGGGGTTGTGGGCTCCATCCCCAGTCAGGGGCCTGCAGGAGGCAGCCGATCAATGATGACTCTCTCATCACTGATGTTTCTCTCTCTCTCTCCTTCTCCTTTCCTCTCTCTGAAATCAATAAAGATATATTTTTAAGAAGAAATAAAATAAAAATAAAGCAAGCAAAAATACTCCTACCAGGATGGTGAAGTTGGTGTCAAATTTCAGTCAGATGCAAGTCAATTGTATGATGGAGCCAGAAACTCAGGCTACAGTAAAGAAAAACAGGCCTTATTAACCACACACCAAATGCCCCAATAACATGACCATATGCTAACCTGGGAATCTGGCTTCGAGCACATTTTCCTGCTTCCTCCGTAGTTTCCCTAATCCATCCCCTCACTCTCACACTGGCATTGTGCCAGGCACTATTATTTCCCTTCTGCAGTTATTCGGTGAGGGTCCTCATATTGGTGATCAGAAAGCCAACACCCAGAGTAACAACTTAAAACTCAAGTGTCGATCCTGTTAAATGCCTCTGCCCTCCGGAGCCCTTAAATACAGCTTTCTTTTGATGACCAGTAACACGAAGAATATTTTTATTCCTTATTTCTTAATGGAATAGGCTGTTACTTTTCAGATTTTCCACTTTGTTGTTGTTGTTGCCTACGTGACTATATCTGTGACTATATCCGGGTTTAAATAACTTTAATAAGAGTCCTCTGGTGAGTATGACCACTTGAGGTTAGAACAATTACAAATCAGTAACACAACAGAAAGGTCACCCAGACATATCCTGCTAGCATGCAACTGCTTTCTTCTTTTGTCCAGGCTACTTTGGGGAGTCTATAGCTATATTGGAAGGTGAGAGAGTTTGGAAGCTAGACATATTTTGTGCTTGAATGTTTTTCATCACCTTACTGTCTAAATTTAGAGCAACTTCCTAAATTTTGAGGATTTCATTTTATTGCTTCTAGTATTTCTGCAGGATACCACAGTGCTTCTGAAAAGATAGTGCACTCATATGTCTATGGGAACAAACAGCAAACTTCCCAAACTTGAGTCTTCATCTAAAAGCAGGGTATAATACCTATCTCATAGTTACTGTGAGGTTGAATAAACTTGTGAATGTGGGTAGGAGAGAGCTGCAGGTGTCAGGAGTACAATCCAAGCCCCTGTCTTCACTAAGTAGCTGGTATAACTTTGTACAATGTACTCTTTGATAAAATAAAATAGTGACCTTCAAGTTAATTTGTGGTCAATTTTTAATGAGTGATTCAGTTTTAAAGTTTGCTACTGTATCAGGGTAGTAGTAGGCATTCAGTGTAATTACCTCTTTATATAAAAGTATTGATAAATGTTGGTTTTCTTCTTCCACAGACCTTTGTGAGTTCCCTTTAATAGTTTTAGAGAAGCATGCTAAATCAGGACACTGATGAGAAGGGAAGTTGTCGCTTACTATTTTTCCTGTTCCTCCCCTCTGATTCCTTGTGGTCCCGCCTACTGCCCCCCTTCCCTGTCCTTCTTTCTCTTAAAGATTTGTTTTGTCTAGCAAAGAGCCATAAAGGATGTGTAGCAGAAAAGAAAGACTTAAAAGTGCCTTTTGGTGACAGAGCCTACATGCCACGGGGAGGCAAGCTGCCACAGAGATCTCAGCCAGCTGCCATGGGAAACTCATACCTGCATAATCAGGCTAGATGAAAGTCAAGAGCTTCCTTCCAGGATGCAATGGGGGGCTGGGGCTGGGGGAAGCCCACACTCAGTCACAGCTGGAGGAGAGGAACACAGGGGGAGGCCAAGGCGTTATTAACACTAATTGTGATTGAAAGCCATGGAAGTATTCAGTGGTATCTAAGGGACAAGTGAAATGACCAGACCTGGAGCCTGCAATAGATGGCCCAGAGGAAGCCTGTATGAGCCAGTGTTTATCAAGGCTATAGTTTAAATAAAGAAGGGGAAAAAAACGTAAGACTAACAGCCATAATCTCCCCATGCTAGATAAAGATTGTATAAGCTTCAGATCACAGAAACACTGCTCAGCAGATTTTCTTGCTGGGTAACTTGTGGATTAGGATGTGCGTGTTTGAACACCATGCTCACACTCTAGCCAGTTGCTCTGTGCTTATTTTTAAATCTTTATGTGTTACATAAAGTTGTACCTGTTTAAGATTCTATCTATTCCCCAAGAGAATGCATAAAACTGTGAAAGAAAAGCCCATGAGACTGTTTAAAAAGGAAAGGGGTATGAGATCAAAGTGTGAGTTAAAATAAAATACAGAGCAAAGCAACGGAAAAAGAGAAATACATATATATATATATATATATACGTATTTTGGACAAAATATGCATATTGGACAAAAGGGAAAGAGTTTCTTTTTCTTTTAATGAATAGTACATAAATGCCTTTATTCATAAGGCTAAAATATGAGTATAATTATGATAACTTTTTTTTCCCCCAGGAATAGATTTATCTTACTTTTTTTTCCCCAGAAATAAGTTTGATGATGGGTCTGTTCAAGGGATTTGGAGCTGATCTAAGAGAAAAAGTATGACTAAGATAGGCAACAACACCCAACAAGCTTTGTTGGCTGCACCCTGGCCATGGTTGCATGAGGGGGAGGCCCCAGGGGACCATGACCCAAAAGGGGAGAAGAGCAAAGGAGGTCTTAGGAGAGAGGGGATCCTAAGGGGCTCACATGTCTATGGAATGTTGCTCAGCACCCTGTGGGGAGTCTCTGGGTCAGAGAACTCTGGAGGAGAGCTAGGAGTCTTACAACCACAGGCTTTTTATATCAATGGCCAGCAGATACAAGATGAGGTTAGACGAAACTTACCCAGGAGGCATGCTCTAATTGACTAAATATCCACTTTTTGGGCTATTTTTAAAATAATTGTGTGTGTAAAAATTTGATCCTGGCACCAGAAGGCTTTTGAGTTCTCAAGTCTCAGACTATAGTGAAGAAATCAACACCTAAGACTCAATGCATGAAGACCATCTCTGCATGATTTATATAATATAATCTTATGGCAGGATCATAAGAAGCTAGAAAAATCCCTGGGCAAGTTGAATGGAGAAACTGAAACAAGAAAATTAAACAAGGCCAAACAGTTTGGGCAGCTTGCAGCCAGCTTATGAAGCATGAGTTCTTATCTTCCCCAACCAAGGACACTGGGTAGCAAATGGTTAATACATCTCTTCCCTAACCAGAGAAGGCATAAGTTAAATCACCCTAGCCTGGGAAAATAGAGAACAAAGGACAAATATCACTTGGGGGCTGCTAAGGCAGGAGGAGGGGGAGGGGGAATCAAGGGGAGTTTATCTCACCCACTGAACAAAGCAGTCAGCAGTCTCAGGATTTATCAAGATAAAATCTCCAGATGTTCACATAAATTCTGGGAAAAAGCCACAACAAAGTAAAAGGAGAACCTTGAAATCTGTCTGTTGCCCAAAATATCCAGCAGAGGAACCTTGAAACCTGTAGACAAAAAAGTATAAAACTCTAAACCTCCAACAGGCAGAGAGCTCAGATTAGCTGGGTTGCCCGCTTGTGCTTTATGCCAACTGTATTTTTAATAAATTTGCTTTCTTTGCTACAACACTGCTTTCTGTCATTTATCTGAAATCTTTCTTATGAGACTGGCAAGAACTGTGGAGGGGACAGCCAGGGGGCTGTACAGTCACAGTCCTACCATCTAATTTATCTATTACTATTACTGTAGTTACTGAGGGTGTGGCATAGAATATGTCCCAAATGCTACTGCCAGCCTCTACTATGCCTTGGACCTGGAAATCACGCATACATAAGCATTGAGGGGCAAGGAGTGAGTGGGCAGCTAAGCTATAAAGTTAAGCTTCTGTGTATCCCTCTAGCTCATCTTCCTGACCATGGCCACCAACAGCTAATATAAAGCCACAATGAGGAGAGAGTGTATGGATTAAATGAATATATGTGTGAACACCCTAAGAATCCAGAGCCTCCCTTGTTCCCCTTTTAAGTGGAGTAGGTCAGCCCTAAGGGGAAACTGGGGGTTCCATTTCAATTCAATAGAACTGAATGTCTGCATACAATAGGGATGCCATTTGTATTCCAGGCACTCTGCTAGGAAGCAAAGACCAGAAAAGAAGCCACTGCTCTTAAGAGTCGTACAAGCTAATAAAAGGAATGAGACTCAGACACAATGGCTGTACTAAAATAGGTAGAATCAGGTATGTGAAATAGGAGTGATGTCCACAGAGTGTTACTGCATTCAAAGAGAGTACAGCCACATTTGATAAACTCAGTTCTCAGAAGTGAAGGCACCTGAAAGATGATTTTTGCAGGATGGATAAGGAGAGTGTTTGAAGGTGAGTAGAGCTGAAGTCAAAGAATTCCTGGTGGGAGGAAATGCACTGGCAAGGATATGAAGGTCTGACGGTGATCTCAGAGAACAGGTAATACAACCTGGTGGAACTTTAGGGCAGTGGTGAGATGCGTTTTCAGTTTTCTATTGCAAGGAAGGAACTGCTAGAAATCGCTTCCTAGAGTTAGAGTCTAATTTTGTTCTAAGTAAACTTTCTAAAGTCTTTGATCCTATGTTTAAATGTGTGTGTGTGTGTGTGTCTATATATATATACATATATATATATATATATATATATATATATGTATATATATATTAATAATGAGAGTCCAAGGCATGCTATTTCCTCTACGGTAAATGTGTGATACTGTCTCTTTTCCAGTACTATACAGCAATGTCTTAATTACATCTTTGTACATATTACATAAAATTATTCAACAACATATTGCATACTGTTTTTAGAATTCTATTTAGTTCATGGTTTTTATACAATAATGAACAAGTCCGGACTTCCCTCTGTGCTATGGTTACTGCAGGTTTAAATTAGAACCATTTATTCAAGCATTATCCATGCAGTCACCATGCAAAAAATTTTCCTGGAAGCAACACAATATGCCTGGTCCCGAGTTAAGCCTGGTGGAGATAAAAAGGTATAGTGCACAAAAATCGACTCAAGGACTTCAGGGGTATGTTATGAAATAAGATTGAGATCGCTTAATTATTCATTATTCATACATTCATTCTTTTGGCAAGTATATTTTGAGCATATGCTCTGTGCTAGGTACTGTTCTAGTTTCTGGGCCACCAGGTAGTGATACATGCTATAAAGGAAATTAAAGCTGGGCAAAGTGATTGTCAGAGGTTGTTTTAGCTAAAGTCCTGGCAGCAGACTTGGAGAAGACAGAGTTTATAGCGACAAATAACTATATAATGATAATAAACTGGACAGCCAAAATAATCCAACAGCATGCTCTAGGTGTCACAGGGATGACTGACTGAGCCAGGATTAGAACCCATGTCTTCCAAATCTTAATCAATGCTTACTAAATATTCATAGTCATTATGGAGGAAGGAGAGAATACAAAGGAGTAGGAAGGTATGGCAAGCCCAGCAAAGGTTCAGGAAGGCCCTGGTTTGGATGGTACATAAGGCTTTGATATGAGATCAGTGGAGTAGGGCTAAAAATATGGATTAAGAGGAGATTGTGGAGCTATGAAATGCTGGTCTAAGCAGTTTGTCTTCAATCTCTCAGGCAACAGGAAACTTGTGCTTAACTATCTATTCAACTCTCACTGCAAAATGAAACAATTGAAAATCTCCATGTTTTTCTCATTGAATTTTTTAGCTCATTCAACCTTTATGGAAAACCTGCCATATGACAGGCACTTTGATAAGAGCTGTTCACAAGGAACCCACAGCCTATGGGGCAACATAAACAAATATCTATTATGCCGATTAAATGTGGCACAGGCTGTGGTAGTGTTATTAGAGAAAATGGGGGGTCCTGTGGCCCACTGGGAGCTCTTAGGGGTAGAGTTCTTACAATATCTCAAGAAAAATAATGTTCTGAGACTCGCATGGGAGAAGGAATGATTTTTATTTGCATGGAGTTAAATTCTTGGGTTTTTAAAGTCCCTTTTCCCTTAGTCCCATCATAGAAGTGTAGCTGGGGTTTCAGTAAAGCTAGGAGCAAAGCCAGTGTTCAGGATTTCCTTTCCATGTTGGAGGAGGTGCAGTCCAGCAGCAGGCTAGTTGCAGTCCATTAGTCCATGGTGTGTGGGGCCTGCATGGCCGTGGGCCACAAGGGAGAATCCAGGAGAGTGGGCCCCAGCAATAAGAGTCCCAGAGGTCCTGATAGCACAAGAGCACAAGAGAGTGAACTCCTTTATTTAGGGAATTAAGTCTCCCAATTCCGCAGGCCCATTCTGGCCAACCATCTCTATCAGCAGGCACCTTTGCTAGTCCCCCCAACTTTACTGGGCATGCCCCTATGTTCCCTTTGTTAAACCCCTGGGAAGTGTAAAGTTGTAGCTTCCTGGTGAAGCTATCTAAATGACACGCCTATATCTGGCTTTCCCTGTGCTCCTTCCCTATTATTAATAACTTCTTCTTGTGATTGAAGTAGCACACAATGCTTGTCAGAGCTCAGAGGAGGAAGGCAGAGATGCTCACCACTGTACCAGCAGTGCCCAGAGGAGTCCCTAATCCAGTTTGGTGGGCAGGACCAGGGAGCCTATCTAACCAAAGGTAATGCAAGCTAATTCTTGAATGACAAGATTTTTTACAAGAAAAAATAATAATGATAAATAGAAAACAAGCTGATGTTAGATATTTATCTCACAATGATCTTGGTATTTGATATAAGGTCAATGCAATTATATTCTGCAATTTCTGTGATCCTGAATGCTCTTAGTGATAACCCTGAACTATTTCAATCAGTTTCTTTCTGCCTGGAGTCATATTGCCCCATTCCCAAATAAAATTTCATTAACTCACATTTATCCCTCAGGATAAAATTCAAACATCTCACTTTTCAGCATATCTCAGAAGAATTAATTACTCTTCCTTCCTGGATTTGCATAGGTCGTTGGTCATCCCTCAACCATAGAGCAGCTGTTGCACTGTCATTGTCACTCTCAAGTCTGTATCTGTTTCTGTCCACTCCAAACTTTGGGCAACCTGAGGCACAAATTGTTTAACACAATATCCCCACTACACCATACAGCATCTTAAACTGGGTGAGTATTATTGAATGAGTGAAAGAATTCTGAAATGCCTCCAGAAAAGCTGTTAAATCATTACAGTGTGTTCTTTATGTGAATTAAGTTTGCTTGCACTCTGATTCTTTGACAACCATCAGACCTGGCCAGTATTTTACAAGTTTCAACTACTAATAGAGTAATGTTCAATTATGGACACTGTGCCTGGCACAGAAAAATGCACAATAACTATTTCCTTAATGCATATTGATTCAGTGAACCAGATGTTTTATTTTGCCAATTATTTTGAGAAAAAGAAAACTTTACTTCTCTAGTAAACTACCTAACTACTCCATAAGGAATTTACAATGTTCAGAAATAAATATTTACAAAATCCTGTCCCTTGAGTTAAAATACCTGCTCCATTTATTTTCTTTTTGCCAGTGATATAGCCTTTATTTCCCCGTTTTTCTCTTGTGGCTCCACTGACTTGTCTTAGCCCACTCTGATGCTTTAACAGTTTCCATTCTTCTGCCAGGTTTCTTGGTTTGCTTGTGTTTCTAATCTAATCATAAATCCAGTAAGCAAAGGTTCCAACTGATATTGCTCTCAGGGTATTTTAGACATAGGATAAATGTGATTGATGATAGGTTCAAGAAAGCATGACTACAAAGAGCTAGTGCAGGTCTGTAATTGCAAACACAACTATTCAAACTGAACTCTAGATATAACGGAGCTATTTACAAGTGTAGTTACTTTGCTAGATCCATGCCAATGAACCAATTTAAAGAAATTTCAGTATAGGTTCATTATTTAAACTAGTTTCAAAAACAGGATGTATACCTGAGGAGAATCTGAAACTACTACGTTCTGGGCACTGTAATTGGATACTTTAAAACTTAATAATATATTGTCTCCATTCTAGATATAAGAAAACTGGAGTTCATATAAGTTAAGCAAATTGCCCAGTACTCCAGGTGGGCAAGGCAGAATGTGAGCCTGTACTTAAACCTACCCGCATATTCTCTTATCTATTTCTGTTGTTACATATCCTCTGTACTATTTCTGTTGTTCCATGCTGGGAGCACACCACTCTGAACAGAAATCATGTGATACAATGATTTGGGCACAATGATCTAGGCACATCTCAGCAGGATTGATTCCTAATCATGAAATAAGCACATGAAAGTAGATGCACCTAAAATTTTCTCAGGTACTTTCTAGATAATGACCCAACATGTTATTTCAATCATATATCCAGCAAGGGTGAGAATTATTCATCCCTGAGGCTCTACTAACACTAAATATTCTAAATCTTTTTAAGTTTTTCAATAGTGTGAAAGGTGGTAAATGTGTTTTTATTTAATCACCAGGGAAGCTGAGTGTTTTAAACATGTTTATTATGTATATTCTTTCTCCTTTGATTAGCTTTTTCACGACCTTCACTCAAAATTTATTGATGTGCCTTATTTCACATTATTTTTTGTACTTTGTATATTAAGCAAAATGAATAACATTTATCCATTTTATAGATGAATAAGTTGACAGTTAAGGAAATTAGGTAACTTGTTCAACTGCCATAAATACAATTTTAATTTGATCTCTTTGCTCAACTTTGTAGCTATGCTATTAACTACTATATTAAATTATTTCCATAGCATCCTTCCCAGTATTTATACTCCTCATATATAAACTTATTTCCCCTAAATCTTGTTTAAAAAGAAATCATATCAAAATAGAGAAATTTATACAGGATGGGGTGAACGTAGGTTTACAGTTGTGAGTATGCAAGACACAGAGTCTTTGTATTACTGTTTATTAATTACAGCATTTTTTCCATACAAACAACTGTAAACCTAGTTTCGGTCCACCTGCTAGACATATAAACATATGTTGTTTTTCTTATTAATACTTATATTTAAAAATGAAGTTAACATAGAAGTCCTTTATTACAATCAACTGTTATGTTGAGGATCAAGACGACGTGAATAATTTCTATAAAATTTACTTAGCCTTCAATGTTCTATTTACCTCTTTGGCCTATGAAATAGTTGCCATGGAAATAATTCTCTGTTTCTTTAGTATGTCACATACAAATTTGGTTGAAAAAATAGTCTTTTCCTTTTGCTCTTAGATGTTCTTCAGCTGTGTATTAAAAATGCACATTTTATTTGTAGAAATGTGAACATACATTAAACTGGAGAAGAGATGTGTTATTACTGATTTCCTGTATTTAACTCAATACAAAATATGTTGGCCACAGACTGAAATGGATAATTATGTTTTTTTATACTTTCAAAGAAGTAAGTCAACTTCTCCTAATAGGAATGAATGAGTATCTTCCAGTTTAGTGTGTTTCCTTTTATCTTTGTGAAGCAATACCTAATTTAAAGTTTAATATCTTTCCTCTGTTCCCATATGCAGCAGATGGCCCAGCAACTACCTCCTACTATCTAATTCCTTAGTGACATTTATTATTCATCAGTAAGGAAGTTAGAGAACATTATCTCTCCAATTCCTGGCTTGTTTAATTAAACAGTTTAAAGAAAATATCCTATGGTTAGCAAAAGAAAAATATTTAAACCCATAAAAACGTTGAAAAATATAGTGGCCACACACTGGGGACACTTGACTATTGTTCTGCCACATAGATAATTTGGTTGGAAAATGTAACTGATAAGAAACAAATAACTGCTTTTGCAACAGAGCTCATTTTTCAGAGACATTTAGCTTTGAGCCACAGAAGCCTAGCCTACAGTGAAGAAATTAACCTCTTACCAGTTTCTATGATTCTCCAATTCCTCCATGTATCTAACTAGAGACCCTACTTGTAGGGCAGGAAAAGAAGTCAGATACTGATTCTGCTTGCGTTTGAATCTGTGTCATTATCATATGTGTTATTCAAAGCCAGTGCCAGGGAATTGGCTATTTCTATATCTGTTAGTAGGAAAAAAAAAAAAAAAAAAGAACATTTGATGACTGTGTTACTTCATACTTGATCTGATGCAAAGCTGAAAAACAATTCATCTTGGTTTAAACAATAGGGAATTTTGTTGACTCCTATAACTGCAAAGATCAGAACTATTTCTAATTTCAGATTCTGATGACTTCGTAACTCAAACAATATCATCAGTGCTCACTTGTTTTCTATCTCGTGGCTTTCATTTCTTGAGATTGTCTCTACTTTTAGGCAGTATTCTTCTCAAGATAACATGAGAGCAGCAGCAATGTGGAGCCTGGGACCTATTTTCTTGGCAATTGCAAGAGAAGGAAAGAAACTTTCTAATACCTATGCAGCAAGGTGGCCATGATTGTCCCTGGATGCATAAACTTTTTGCATGTATTCTTCTTTGAATCCATGACTGAGGCCAGGAGGATTGTATGAACTGATTAGTTTAGGGTCAAGTTACATGCCCATCCTTGAAACAAGGGAGAGACTTACTACCTTGCCAATCTCATTTCCTTTAAGACGTTTTTAGCAGCCTGTTGATAAACTCCAAATTCGTGGGAATTTTTCAGCAATCTTTCTGCTATTGGTTTTTAATGATTTCATTGCAGACAGAGAACATACCTTAGATGATTAATCCTTTTAATGTATTCAGACTTGTTTTATGGCCCAGAATATGATCTGTCTCGAAAGTTTCATGTATACTTCAGAAGAATATGTATTCTGTTGTTGGAGTGAATTACAAATGTTAATTAGGTCAAGTGATTTAATAGTTTTGTTCAAGTATATAATAATTTTACTAATTTTCTATATATTTCTTCTGTAAAGTACTACACCCGTGGAGTTTGCCTATTTCTTCCTCTTTTTCCTATTAAAGTTCTGTCACCTTGAAGTCATCACATGGCTCTTTACGGAAAAGCATTGCCAAACATTGGTCTAAAACAAGGAATCAAAGTTTGTGAACACATTGGCATTTCTTCCATCCTTATATAAATTGTGAACTACATCATGGCCCATAAAGTCATTAGAGAATGTAATATGGAGATTACGTTGTATTTATGACAAATGCCAGTTAGTTCACCCCAGATGTTGAAGAGTAGGATTTTTAATTCTAGAGAGAGAAATGCAACATGTCAATAGAAAATGGCTTAAAGAATTGTTTCAAAAAGCACAAAAATATTGGAAAAATGAAAGGGACATATATATATTATGTCTTACAAAATGCCCTTGTATTCATAGAGTGGCAATGTAACATGAGGAGTGACTAATGAGAAAGGACCACTATGGTGGCACTACTTTATCCAACAAAATCATCCCAAGGTGTCCAGTGTATATCCTTTCTCTTCCTGATGACTTCTCTTTATCTGGAAGTCCATTCCTCCCACCCATCCCAAATAAACTTAAACCTTTTGTTCCTCACTCTCACAATTCTCACTTCATATTCTATGAATCTCTCTGACTTGTATCCAATGCCAACAAACACATTCTTGCTCTTGGTATGTACTGCTAAGTCTATGTCTGTTTTTTGGCTTTGTCTCTTTTCTAGCCACCTGACATCTCACAATGTCCTACATAGGCCATCATGTGGTTGGTGTTGCTGAAATTATGGACTTTAGGACCTAGATCCTACTGTGGCTTCCACCTCCTAGCCATACCTCCAACATAGCTATGACTCTGAACTGCATTCTATCTCAAACACCTTTTATAGTCCTTCTTATAAAACATGAATGTAGTTAAGGAAGAGAAATACATTGGTACAGATGGTGTAGTTATGCTGTGTTTCAAGGCACAAAATAAAAAGTGAAGATATAGAAAATTTGGAAATCCTGTCTAGTGCTCCATATTCACTACTGACATCTCAGGGTCATTGCCTTTTTTTCTATATTTTCATTGCATCACAGGGGCTTGAAACCTGACAACCACATACATCTGACTTCCTGGCTGGTTGGACAACAGCTTAGGGTCTGCCTACAAGGGGCACTCGTGAGATTTAGAACATAGAGGAGAAGGAAAAGTCATAGTCATTATCTTGTGGCAGAACCTGGTAGAAACGTAGATTTTTTTCAAATCACCTGCCTACTGAGATCATTGACAGTGTCTACAATCAATTTCTGTACCTCCCAAATTCCTGGAAGTAACAGATTCTCACTCACTTTGGGTCAGACTGTTTTTTAAGTGACTACTCCTGCTTTAAATGTCTCCCTGTTAAAAATACTTGTTGCAGTTGATTTTTAATATTTCAGAGTTTGTTTTTGTGGGTTTTTTTAGCCAGGGCATTGTTTTACTTCTTTGTTACTCTTGCATTTGCGATTCATAAATTTGAACTGCTTGGCTGTGTTATCCCCATTCAAGTCATTAAATGCATTCAAAAGGAAATATTTAACTTGTGTGTGTGTGTGTGTGTGTATGTGTGTGTGTGTGTGTAAGGAGAGAAAAGAAAAGAAAGAGGGTGAGTGAGACAGAAGTCAAGGAAAAAGTCTTATGATAGATATAATAGAGATCTTCTAGGTTGCTATTGATCCATTTTTTGTATCCTATAATTTAATGATTCTCAAGGAAATTGTGTTCAGCATTTGGGGCAGGCTCCTTTTGTGAAGGGCTTTTCTTTGAAATACCAAAAAAAAAAAAAAAAAATGTCATCCCTGGCCTCCACTTACTAAATGCCTGCAACACCTTTATTTTTTTATTGTGACAACTCAAAATAGAGTTTTAAAATGTCTCTAGTTGACAGAAGCACATCTGAATCACTATTCTGATCTATTACAAACTCACATATCTGTAACAGTCTTAAGTGCATGTCTTTTCAATTTTATTCACCAAGAGCCTTTGTGAAATGATTTTTCAAAATGCCAATGTGTTGTGTCTCTAGAAACCCCTGCATACCATTTCCGTGACACTGTCTTCCAAAGTAAACAATGTCAGTGTGGCATAAATTAATGCGGTGTAACATTCACAGTATTCACAGCCTGATTCCTGATGAGCAGCCTTTTCTCTTTTAATCCTTGTAATTCAATATTTAAAAAATTAAATTCTAATCCAAATTAAAACAATATGGCATTTCTGTCTATACAATTAGGAAATGTTTCAGAGTTTCCATTCTTAATAGTGATGAGAGTACAACAAACATATAATTTTACATATTGGTGATGGAGGGGTAAATTGGTTCAAAATTACTGGATAACAATGCACATCACCAGCTTAAAATATATACTTTTGTGACAAGTTGATTCCATTCTAGGAAACTCTCATATCCTTATTGCCTGTAATATGTACACAACTTTAAGATCAAGGGTGCTCATACTAGTCTCATTTATAATTGAAAACAACTTAATGGGCTGACAACATGGGAATGATCAAATGAATGGCGTCTTTATATGACAGAATAGTATGCACCCATTACAAATATGCTTTATAAAATTATTCTATCATGGACAATAGTAAATAAAACTATCAGGCTAGCCCTGGCCAGTGTGGCTCAGTTGTTTGAGTGTTGTCCTGTGCACCAAAAGGTCCTGGGTTCGATTCCCATCAGGACACATACCCAGGTTGCATGTATGGTCAGGGTGCATGTGGGAGGCAACCAATCAATGTTTCTTTCTCCCTCTCTCCCCCCTCCCTCTCCCTTCCTCTCTCTCTAAATAAAATCAATAAACACATACACACACATATATATCAGACCATAAAATTACATTTTAAGATGTCACCTCAAACCATCCATAAAAGATATGAACAATAAAATTTTGTATAAAAATGCATTAAGATATTTGACAATGATTCTTCCCTATGCATCCCATTTGATGAAGGGACAAGGAGATGGGATAGTACATGTTTGAGTTGACATTTACTAGCATATATGCAGTAAAAACACACGTACTCTCATTAGCCTACAAGTAACATGTGCTTCTCACTCACACCATATGAATACCACAGGAAGGCTGAGTGTTGTACCGCGAAGCATCCTAAGACACCATGGTCCTGCTGGTCTTGGCCGGTGCCCTTGAGCTTGGTTTCGGTCTGCAGATCAGGTTTAGGTCTCCTCTGAAAGAGTGCTATCTTTGTGGGTTCCCCTTTGGTGAAGGGCACTAACACAAGAGGGCAAAATGATTCCAATGATGCCCTCCAATGTGCATGCCAAGAGTGCAAGAAGGCTGGCGAAAACTGGCACTGCTTCCAGAAGCTGCTGCTCGAGTGTCACACCCACACCACTCACATCTCATTGACCAAACAAGTCAGACACACAAGTCCAAATCAGTGGCCTGGAAAACTCTTCTTTGCAAGGTGCCATGGCAAAAGTGAGCAGTGGGCACAATTCTGAACAAAGCTACCACCGTGAGGTGGGGTTTTTATGTTTCTTTATTGTTTTATTTATTATTGATTTATGTATTTTGTTTCACATTTTACTCTCATTTTCAAATTTGGGTGATTTTACTTTCATATATAATTTTTAAAGTTATCAAAATTCTAAAATTTAAAATGTAAAATTTTGCATATAATATTTACATATAAAATAAAATTCATAATGTCCAATGCCATAATTGGACACAATTTTTAACTATATTAGTAATAAGCTTCTCATCTTATTTTTTGTAATCTATCATCTTCTTTTTAAAAAAATCATTTTCTTTGTCTATGTTCAATACCCTAAGCTGTTTTTATTCTTCATTGTCTAGAGAGAGTATACTTTCAATGAAATTATTTAAAATAATTTCAGAACTGTGACACAGAAATCCATCTGTTGCAAAAGTTCCAGATGTAATACGAACAGTTAGGTAGCCCCTTCTCATTCATTTCTATTTCTATGAACAATAAGTAGGGGAAAGATTATCTTTTAGTCATTAGAGGATGAAAGTGGGAGCTGGGGGCTCAAAAAGAATGAATGAAAATAAAATTTATGGGAAATAAAAAAATGATTTAGTAAGAGATGGATGAAAAGATCACTGAGAGGCAAAGTTCACTTCATATTATTGTTGTCAGGACAACAGTGTTGTTATTTCCTGGAGCTTATGAGCCCTCGACACTATTCCCTGAAGTTGCTTTGCATTTGGGAATTTCAGCTGAAAGCTAAAAGAAGCAACCAGTGACCTTTTCATTGTGAATTCATTATCCGGTGGTGTTAATTTCATTAAGGAAAGATTGGTTTAACCCTTGGCATATTTACTACTTACTGTAATTATTTATTTTTATTTATAATTACAGATTTGATGGCAATTTTGTTTACTTCCATTTAATGATTAATTCATAGACCTCTGGGCCACACAAACATGATTTCAGATCCTGGCTTCGTCAGTATTAGAGTTGTTGTGACATTTGATTTACTAGTGATTAGGCAGTAGATCTTAATTATCATCAGCAGCATTCTTCTCAGGAAATAGCCATAAAAAAAATGAAAAACACAGCAAGGGAAAGGAGTAAGTAGGTGGCTTCAAAAAGGAAAAGAAAGGTGACTTTGGGAGAAGTACCTTATAATTAATAAGTAAATAAGTTAACAAGCAAATACAGTGATTCTATGGGACTTTTAATGTTACCAGACAAATCTGATAGCAACCTGAGATTACAAATATGTGGTTAAAACTGTTGGGAACATACAAAACACCAGTGAAGGTGTTGTGGGAATAATTTAAGAGCAGCATAACTGGACTGTGATTTAAATTTGAAAGTGGCTAACTAATAATTTCTATTACAGAAAGACTGTGAATTAAAACCTAGAGTTGCCTGGGAGAGCTGAAGGACATCCCAAAGACGACACAGTGAGCAAATTTACCCAGGATCAGTGATGTCCAAGAAAGAGACAGATTTTCCATGAGCCTTAGAGTGGTACCTACTCGCCCTGCCCAAACCGCCCCTTGCCTTTGCTTTGTTTCCACGCTGTCCCAGCAACGGTCCGATTAGTAATCCAGTTTCCCCCGAGCTACAAACTGAGGCGGAAATTCCCTGGATGAAAAAGAGAATAATTCTGGTCATTTGGAAAGAATGTCCTTTTTGAAATGAATTTACTGGTGGATGGTTTACATAGTTCTTTCTCTTCCGTGTTCAATGGCCGTAATTCAGTCAATCCAACGCCTGTGAACGCTGCGACACCGACAGGAGTGTTTGAGGCTCCAAGCCGATGCTGCCCTATGAGGTTTCTTTCTGAAAAATGAATTAGCCTTCGCCTGCCACCCTTTATTTATGCCATCATCTGTCTCCCCATGTGAAATCAGAGCCATCTCTGACTTTCCTACAACAAGCAAATTTAAGCTATCTATAATCCTAAACCGAATTGACTAAACATAGTATTGAAAATGCCTTGATATTAATTTTTAAATGTCAGATATATTTCTAATCACATGTAACATTCCAGATAATTATTATTGTCTTGATTCCCCTGATATGATAACATGAAAATGTGATGAATGTTTAATGATCTTCATGTACTCGGTGGTAGAAGGCCATAATAGCATTATTCTGAGATTTATTTTTCCTGCCAAGTCACCTGATTATTTTAACTGCAGTTCTATTTGATTACCTGCAAACCAGCATTTGTTATGTGATCTCAAAGTGTCCTGGCATAAACCAAATTATAAAACGCTGTAATATCGATTTTCAACACTCAAGCATGTGCCACTCACCAGGAAATACAAGAACCTACCAGTGAGCTTCACAGTCACAACAGTGGTGGTTCACTTGTTTGGTCCTGTGACTTTCTTTTTTCCCACATGGTTTTAAACATCTGGGGGTATGTAAATCTTTAGCTATTTGGGGTGGGTTATGTGGTTCATGGAGGAACATTGCATGACAAAAACTTAAAGATAAAATTGGAAATGGGGACATTTGATCCATAAAAGGAAAACCTTATGGTCATTCAATGGGATAAACACATTAATAATTTGTAATTTTCTTACCACATCACTAAATCTTGGCACTAAACAAAAATACCAAATGTAATGTTTCACAGTCTATTTTTTCCCCATAAATATTCATCCTTTTTACAGTTGGAGAAAAATATTGTCATTTATGTGGAACAAAAAAAGTCACTAAAATAAAAACATCTGGTAAAAACAGGCCAAAATGCTAAAATCTTAGAGGATGCATTCCTACTTGCTGTATTCTGTTTCTTCACAAAATATCAAATTCTTCAGAGAACTTCATATACTTATTGTAAATAGTATTTCAAGGTAATAATAGCTCTACTAAATTATGATTCCCTGTGCATTGTCTTGTGGTAAAATTTTCTCATAACATTCAAGCATTATAAAAAGTGTAAAAGGAGCATACAATGTGAGTAATGGTTGGCAGGCAGCTAGCTGCTCTGGAGATACTGCTAGAAGTTACTAAAGCCATATTTGGACATTAAATGATGTCATGTCTCTTTGGGGGTCAATTCAAAATACATATTTCATTTCTGGTTAAATTCCACTTCATGAAAATCAAACACATATATGGTGAAGAAGCTAGGAAAATGCATACTCCAAAGGCGAGTCCATGGATTTTGGGGGAATATAAATTTTTTTAAAAAGCGGTTGTTCATCTGCTATAGTTTATTTAGAATTATTTATAAGATTGACTTTGTTATTAATATCTTTTAGTGCTTTCCTAAAGTGTACAAAGGTAAGATGACTATTTTTCCTATTGAATAAATAGAATTGGCTATTTCATTAGGTAGAAACAAGTACTTAAATAGGTTTCATATGCATTTGAAGCCTGCTATTTCATTAGCAATTTTTCCTCCTTTTAGACTACTTTTAAAAAATTAATTCAAGAGTGGCTACCAGGTTTGTAAAATTAAATTAAAAATTTAAACTAAAAAGTAAATCATACTTGACAGTGGTGATGGTTTTAACTTCTCAAAATCCGTTCCATTCCAAATGAATTGTCCATACTAATAAAAATAATCTCATCCTCTTGCTGGCAAATTATTTTTAGGTATGCATACATCTCATTTCTGGCCAAAGAGACAGGAAATACAGCTACTAAGTTTGTTCTAGAAAATACCTTTTTATCAAAAGACACTGGAAAAGACAGTCACTTTATGCCTCTGGCTGTTACTGTGTCTATATGTGATATCTGGAATTGGTGCAGCCATATTGGGCCACAAGGGTAACCAGAGCTAACCTGAACAGCACACAAAATAATTCATTACAATTGTCAGTATAGAAAGAACCTGGTTCCCTGAATGATCCAAGTTAAAATATGTTTCCCCAAGCTTTTTGTTATATGCAATAAAATTTTCTTTATTCTTTATCTTAATTTGAGTTCAAAATGTCTATTACTTGGAAGCCAAGGCATTTTAACTGGTACAAAAAAACTAGATTTATTTTAAGCACTAAGGCTCTGAAATTTTGTAAGTAGTTTATGAACATTAATCTTACTGAATTTGCACGAACAGGTAGAGGTTATCATTGCTACTTTAGTAACATTAAATGGAGGCTAAGAGAGCACACATAGCCACTTTACACAGCTAGAGTGTGATGGGTCTGGATTCGGAACCAGATTTTCTAAATCCAAACACCTTTACCTTATGCTTGTCATGACAGTTCTTCTAACATGCACAGCATGTTTGGGATAATTTCCACTGGAATACAAAGGCAAATACTGGGCAAAATATAATTTTTCTCTGTGAAATTTCCTTTAACTGTAAAAAAACACACAACAAACAACAAAAACATTTTTTTCATAGGAGTTGATCAGTCTTATCAATCCAGCCAGTGTTAAATACAAAATATATAGTCTTTATTTACTGTTTATCTATGGCTGGACTTATTCATGCCTGTATAATGCAAGATGGATTTGGATCTCATAGGCCTGGTCCTCTCTTTCCAGACAGCACAGTGCAGTACATGAGGATCTCAAAGCATTCTTTCTTTAATCACATGTGGATATTCCTTTAACATTGCCTTTTGCAGAAAGTCTTCTGGTTCTCCCCCAAAATGGGATTAGTGCCCTTATGAAAGAGAGCCCACAGAGCACGCTCAGCCCTTCTGCCGTATGAGGTTACAGTGAGAAGATGGCTGTCAGAGAGGAAGGGGGCTGTCATAGGACACCAAACCTGCTGACACCATAATCTTGTACTTTCTGGCCTTCAGAACTGTGAGACACAAGTGTTTGTTGTTTATAAGCCACCCAGTTTATGGTATTTTTGTCGTAGCAGCTTGAGCAGACTAAGACAGCCTCATAATCATTTTGAAAAAATCCTTGAAAATCAAGGAAGGGAGAGGGCGACAGAGAAACATTAATGAGAGAGAAACATCCATGGGCTGTCTTCTGCACACTCCCTACTGTGAATCAAGGGTAAGACAGGCATGTGCCCTGACCCAGAATCTAACTGGCAACCTCCCAGTGCATGGGATGAAGCCCAACAGACTGAGCGGCCCTGGCCAGGGCAAAATGCCATTATAGTCATGTTGGTACCCTTCAGAGTCCCTAGCATTTATTCATTAAAAAACATTCAGTACGTGCCTCATATGTACTAGCTACCATGGTAGGGCTTGGATATATGAAGATGGAGATGTAAAATTCCTGAGCCCACCAGGAAGTTTTGCTGAATTTAATTGAGTTTATCCCACAATAATGCAGGAATGAACCTCTATTGGTCATCCTAGGAACGGGGGTCATATAAAACATAAGGTTAACGACTAAATAATAGAGTTAAAATTTAAGGTGAAATGCCAAGCCTTATGCAATTTCCTCACATTATGAAGATGGGTCATTAAGGATTCAACAGTTTCAAGCCTGCTTAACCCAAACAACAGTGCAAAAGACTCTAAACACAATTTCCCAGCTTTCAGATGAATGAGGTTAAATTGGGCAAGACAGCAAATAATGAGGGTAATAAAGAACTGAAATCATCCGGTACATCAACGAAGCTGATGTGCAGTTAATACTGAGAAAGATGCGTCGCTCCACCGGGTGAGCAGCAGGAAGCGATTCCTTCCTAAGGGGCAACGGGAGCCAGGCCCAGGCATCTCTCCCTGCTCGGATCAAATCCTGCTTTTCAGCGCTGGGCTCACATGTCATGTTTGCCAACCCTCCTTTCCCTGACCCCCCGGCTGTCCCCTCCCCTCACAGGGTTCTCGCTGTGCTTCCTTTGCATGTGGTGGCCTGTCCTGTAGCCACTGATGAACTGTCAACTCCCTGAGAACAGAACACACGTGCTCAGAGTCCCCTCAGGTCTCAGAGCTGAACTAGCTATTTGATACACTATCTCACCTTCTCGCAGCGCATCCATAATGTGGGGCCAGGGCACAAGATGAGGAGATGAGTGTCAAAGCCTCCTTACATGTTCTGAGGTCAACGGGAGCGAAGGACCGAGCTCGACGTCAGTCCCAGGAATGTCCTGGTGGGTGGAAGCTTCCTGGTAGCTCCACGTGATCATCTCCACCGGGGAGAAAACATGCAGAGCGTTTCCAGCCTGTTTGGAAACCTGTATAGATTGCTTTACATAATCTTTCCGGTTTCAGTAGCCTGGGACTGGAAAACAGAATGTTTTTATTTAACTGAATCCAAGTGAGAAAAATGAACTGGCCAGAATTTTTTTCCTGTTGTTGGTTTTGTGTGTTTTTTTTTGTTTTTCTTCAACAGAAAGAGGCTCATGACATCTCAATAAGCTGACTGGGGTTTAAAACGTTTTTAAAAGTCACTTTGTGAATATACACTATGAACATTTAAAATGCCATCTCAATCTTAACCTATCTAACTCCCATCGAAGGAATGTAATGTCTATGTGACATTATATTAAGCACACCTGTTATTTGGTCAGTATTTCAGTTATTGCAGAAAAAGATCACAAGCTAAATGCCTGTCACACCGAAAGAAGTGGGAAAGCATTTTTTTGTAATGAACCAAATCACATAAAATGCCATCTTTTCATTTAGACTTCCAAGTTCCAAGATTGCCAGATTCAAACATCGAAGGCATTTTCATTAAAATACTATATTTCCATGAATGCACCCATGCTCTTGTAATTGCTCTTCCTGTTTGAACAGACCCGGTACGCAGGAGTAGATTCTTCTCTAATCGAAGGATTTGGAGGTAGGTGATCTCTAGCTTTGCTTCAGCTGTTCAGTGATGTCATCAAGGAGCCAGACTCTTGGCAGGAGTCCTGTGATAGCAGACCCAGGGAGAGGGGGAGACAGAAAAATCAATTAGGAAAATGGATGCTCTATTAGGGGAAAAAAAACATGTTGTAACAAATAAACCTTAAAATTTCAGTGATTTAACATAATAGAGGTTTACTTCTTTCTCAAGTAGTAAAACTGGGTGGTGAGCAGTTAGGCACGCCAGCTCTTCTCTCTGCAGCTGCTTAGAGACCGAGGCTGATGATGGCTCTGCCTTCTTCAACAAATGCCTTCTGCCGTCAACCTGTGGCCCTGGCGTTCCAGCCTGCAGACCCAGAAGGAGTAATGACAGTCCCGATGCCCTACACGCAGGTACTGACGCTCACGTTGTATCAGGGTTGCACTGTGACTGTAGGAGGTACCTCGTGTGAGATTCCCCGGCTCACTTGGATGACCTACGCATGGTCTTGTGTTAGGGAAGACATCTAGTTTCTCAAACTTTATTTCTATGAGAAGTATGTTTAGTTATCATTTACTTATTTCTCTCAGGAAGTTTCAAGTTTCAAGAAAGAGCCATAAATTCGAATTACTTCTGATAATATTCTGTCTGTTTAGATTCCAGAAAAGAATAGGAGTCGGTCATGCGCTGTCCTGCCCCTGGGCATTGCGAAGCCTTCTCCTGTTTACTACACGTCTATGCTAAACTAATCATTTCTTTTTCATGGCTCCGAATACTGATCTTCTCATTTCAGTGGGTGTTGCCTGTTTCTGCCTCTGTGCTGGTGCTTCGCAGCCTCTCCCTGGAAGGCGCAGTGTGCTCGCAGGCCCGCGCCTCGCTTCCCTTACGGAGACGCTGAGGCTCGCGCGGTGCAGTAATTTCCCCGCCTCCTCCTAAGTCTGACGCGAAAAATGTGGGTAGTGCTTTGACAACTTCCTCTCCATCTTCTCCCAAAACACAATCGATTGCAAAGTTCTGGCAAGTTCATCTCTTTAGTATTTCTCAAATTCACTTAAAAAAAAAAAAAAAACACCTTCTTTTCCCATTCCTATAGCCATTGCGTCCGTTCGGTTCACTATCCTTTTGTGGCCTGAGTTCCCGCTACAGTCCCCTCCTCGTAACTCAAGTGCGCCTCCCCTATGAGACATTACGTTGCAACTACAGTAAACTTTCTGAAATGAAAATAATATTCCAACTCCGTATTGTGTAAGGATAAAAAAAAATCCTCATCATTCTCTCTATTGCTATCATCCTGGAAGCTGCCCCTTCCTTCTATGAGGGACGTTAAGCAGCTAATATTTTTTTACTCTGCCTCAGGTCTCAGAAGTCACAGAACCACTTTGCAAAATCCACAAGAATGACGATACCACAGGAATCCTCAGGAACGCCTTCCAAAGGAGACGCCTGGGAAGAAGGGCGCGCTGCACAGGAAACGGAGCACAGCAAACGCCCGAGACCATTTCCCAGGCGGCGACGGATGCGCTGCGGCCAACAGGAGCACTCGGGCCCTCTCCCCCACGCGGCTCCGCTATCAGGGGCAAGTTATTTCCTCGTGACGATGCTAAGACGATGGAAAGGAATTCTGGGGTTATCCTTCGAAGGTAAGGCTTCCCCATAGGGGTTGTGGTCATGAGCAGAGGGAGTCTCTCAGATATCTCTGAGCGATGTGAGCCTTGACCACATTTGTAAAGATCTTGGGCTATCACGTTGCAATCAGAAAGACTGACATGATAGCTCAGAGTTTAAGAACATGAACTGTGTCGGCAAATTGCCTGTGTGTCCCAAGCTTAATGCGGACGCTGATTTTGAGACTGGCCAAGCGACTCTGTTTGATTCCCTGTGGTTCAGCTTCCTCACCTGTACAATGCAGATAATAATGGTACCTAACAAGGAAGGCAATTATGAGAGTGACCTGAGCTCTCTGTGTGTGTGTGTGTGTGTGTGTGTGTGAGTGTGTGTGTGTTGCCGAGAACTTTGCCTGGAATATATTTTGTATAATACAGTATTATAAATTTTATGTTCCACTCTATACACGCATTTGTTCATCTCAAATTTGCCTTGGCCTGCTTCTCATAGACCAGGAAAAAGCCAAAGCTCTTAATATAGTTTATTATTATTTAAAAGAGATGTAGACCACCACTACTTAATACCCCTTACTTTATACTTTAGGAAACAGAGACCTAGAGGTGTGACTATTTATTGAGGACCTCATTTCCAGGAAGAGGATACACTGAAATAATTCATCCTAGGCAAGTCTACTCGTGGTTTGGTGTTCCTTCAAATAAACTACCTTATCTTAGCCCATGTCCCTGATGTTCAACATTTCCCTTGAGCGTAAATGGGAAGAAAAGACCATTTTCCCCGAGGAAAGGCCAACACAGCTAATAAATCAGATGCTTCACACAAAACAACACTGCAAAGGGACAGAGACTAGGATTGCAATCCCTGACTCCTTTTTTGAAAGTTGTTTCCCTGCCTGCAATGTAATGAGCTATGACTTTGGGGCACATTATACAAAAATTCATATCTGTACATGTTCAAGATGAGTCATATCTTACTTTCAAATTTATGATCAACAAACAAACTTGCAGCACAATATGATCAACATTCTAATAATTTTCTCCGTTAAGTGCATCTTTATATATAGACTAAAGATATCTTGCATATGTTTTTCATTATTCTTGGAATGTTGTACTTCTAATTCAGCATATAAATATGTAACTGGGACAAAATCATTATTTCGGAGAGAAAGGGAAAAGTCATCCGTGTTATCTACTATTAAGTTATTACATCAAGCGGAGCCATTTCCATAGCAAAAGCTATCTACCCACAAAAATATATCAAACATTTGAAAGTATAAACAAAGAGAAAATTATATGTAGGTCTGCAAAACTTCAAAGGAACAGCAGGATTGGGAGAGAAAAGCAAACATCCCAAATCTAGCTCAAAACCCTTGCTCTCTCGGTTTCTGAAGTATCCGAGACCTTGCCGAAAACCTTGGTTTCTAGAAGACTCAAAAATAAAAGTTTTGGACATTTTTGTGTCTTTTTAGCTGCTTGTCAGTGGATCCTGAAGCTGGGTATATGGACTTCCAAAGCGCTGGTGAAAAGAATTTGGTTAGTTCTGGGGCTTCCAAATGGAAGAAAATCTATTTTCTAAAACTAGAGGTTGCTTGAGACTACTGTTCCCCTCCCAGTCACAGGTCACCGTGCGGTGCCCCTCAGCGTGGAGGCCCAAGTCTCTCCTCCCCACGCCGCTGGATGTGCGGGGACAGCCGGTCCTGCTGCAGGTCTGATTGCCTGTCAGCATCGGTCTTGGGGGCAGCAGAGAAATCATTGCAACGATTTCGGAGTGTGCACGTCCTGCGCCTACTTATCAGTGGAAAGAATAAAATATAATGAACCTGATATGGACAAGGAATGCAAGGAATAAAATATTTCTTTCAGATTGTCGGCAGACAACGGGACCAGTGAGATTTACGGCAGAACTGGATACGTGATTTATAGTTTTGCTTGTTCTACATTTACAGGAGGAAATTAAAACCACACTTGCATATGATTCAATCTTTGATCACTAGAGAATAGCTGCTGTGAATTAATTATTATAAACTCCATTAGCCTTCTTCACCCCAGGTGCTGCATCCAGTACCTTCCAACTCCTGTCCCAGAGGAAAGCGATTTTATAAATTTACTTATTTATTTATTTTGGATAAAAATCTGCAGGAAAATCATCTGGCATTTGAAGCTTCGTTGAATAGTCATTTATTACTTAAGGCACTAATTGAATAATCTAATGTAGAAAATATAGTTCAAAGAAAGACTCAGATAAAATTCTCAGCAGCTTCTTACTGGCCTAGAGAACATGGGCACTTACTCTGTTCATCTGTAAAGCTAGAATCAAATGCTTA
This sequence comes from Miniopterus schreibersii, assembly GCF_964146895.1. Classification (NCBI taxonomy): domain Eukaryota; kingdom Metazoa; phylum Chordata; class Mammalia; order Chiroptera; family Miniopteridae; genus Miniopterus; species Miniopterus schreibersii. Next base: position 9,268,788 of record NC_138101.1, on the reverse strand, counting down.
AATGTATACATAAATATTCTCAGATCTTAAGCTCTGATAGTTCCCATTCAATTCTATAAGTAAATGTACAAAATATTTATTTCATAAAGAAATATGTTTCATTTGGTCTCCATTTAAGGCAATAAAATAATTTTTGATATAAACATTTCAAGACAGTAAAATAAAACAAAGAATGGTTGGGAGAGCTCTAAGATATGGTAAATAAGGAATCTGTTTACAAGATGGTAACATAAATTTTTCAATATAAATTCAATAAAACACATACTGTAATAATGCAATTAATCATAAGAAACCAATCTTCTTTGAACAGAATACTTAGAAAACAACTGATGGCATTAAATATAAATAATAAAAAAAGAAAAATATTCTACATAAAGTCGAGAATATAATCAGATATGATCCCTAAGGAATGTGAAAATTTAAGGTGTCTTACATATTTGAACCTGTGAGCCGAAGGGTGGTGGTGGTGGAGCTAGTCAAGCATAAGTGGGGCCCGCAGTGACCTGACATCACGGACAGGTTGCTTTAGCGCAGTGGGCTGGCTCTCTACGTGGCTCCCCAGCTGGAGCACTCAGGCTTTCGCTCTCCTTAGGCTCTTTCTCTAGATGGCATTGTTTGTGGGGAGACAGAAGGAGCGGACCTACGAAGGCCTTGGCTGATAGTGAAGGATTAGGAGTCTTCAGATTGCACGCGGTAGACGTATAACTCAAAATAGCTTAAACAAAAGTGGGAACCGGAGAATCCCCCCTCCAGTTATTTTAGACACAAATGGATCCAAGAACTTAAAAAAAATAAGTGGAATTCTCTTTATCTGTCATTTTCCCTCTCTTTACCCCTCTCCCCCAACCATCCCTTTCTCCATTCCCAGCCCTGTTTTCTGTGACAGTGTCATTCTCTGGCAGACTTTCTCCTCATGTTGGCAAAGACAGGGCCCTGCAGCTCTGGTGTTCACAGCTCTTACTATTGGGATCCCTGGAAAAATGTGAATCTTTATCCTGGAAGTTTCAGCGAAACCATAAGAATTGCTCACACTGACCTGCTTGGCTTTCTCCCATCTCCGGATCAATTATTTTTGACAGGAATGGAATAAAATGACTGACCATTCCAAGTCCTGTGCCCATCTCCACTCAAAGCCCAGAGACTACGAATATAACACAAGTGGTCCCCTTGGAAAATTCAGGATGTCATCTCCAAAGTACATGATAGAAAAATACTGGCAGGAAAAAACAACAGATGTCCACTACAAGCAAATTAAGACATTTTCCTGAAGTATGTTACTTTTATGGCTATTGCCAGTTGAACTGCTCGTAAAATACACAGGCTTGCCAGGAAAGAAGATAAAATCATTAATTTTTTACTATTAATTAATTTATGCCCTTTAAAATATAATTAGGTGTTACTGCTAGTCTGTTGTGTATAGATGTATGTGGGGTTTATTTTGCATATTTTAGCAAATATGAGGTTTTCCTTATAAAGTAATAATATTTTAATAAAGTTAATTTTTAATGCCAGCTTATCACATTTTAAAATATAATAGGAAATATAAATGAAAAACAATTATCCATCGCTCTACCCAAGACACTGGGTATCTGGTTTTGTTTCTCCCCTTCTCCCTCGTTCTCTCTTATTCCAAGTTTGTGATTATATATTTTTAATATTTAATTTTTATTATTTGTTATATATAATTTTATAGTTCACTTTCTTCATTTAGGATTACAGTTGGGACATTCTCCTCGTTATTGTAAACTCTGGATTGGAAGAATTTTAATGGGTGAGTAAAATCCCACCTAACAATATATCCTTACTTTTATATTTGAAAGGTTACATTGCTTTCAATATTTTATGGTTATAAATAGTGCTGTTATTAATATCTCTTGCCAAAGCTTTATCTTCTCAGTTTCAGATTATTTCCTTAAGAAAATTTTCTAGAAATGAGATTCCTGGATAAAGAACTATGGATATGTTAGATGAGGATTGCCTTTCCTTTTCAATTTGTTTTACTTTAATTTGATGATTCTTTTAAATATTAACTTTAAAACTATTGGAATATTGATCATTGTATTTATTTAGCAACTGTTTTGGGAACACGCGTTAGGTGTCACATGACAATGTAAGGATGTCTAATCCAGCGCGGGGAGGGAGAGGGGGCTTCTAAAGACAGACAACAAATGAGTAGGAGCCCAGAGAAGAATTAAGTATAACAGGAGACTGTCCAAGGGGAGAGCGTATCTCACAGAGAAGACCACGTGGATTTTAATATAAACAAAGACGGGAGACGGAGGGGATGACAGAGGCCAGATTTAAAAATCCTTACTTGAGAGGGATTGGAAAGGGGCACAACAAAGTGAGATCCCTACGTGACCCCTGCTCTCTACCCTTTCATGTCACATAACCTCCCAGATTTCTGTCCTCACAGAAATGAGGACACAAAATCTGCCTGACACAAAATCTGAAAAGTGATATTATCATAGAGCACAAAGGATGGGCTGAAAAAAAAGAGTGAGGGTCTTGATCAGGGCAGTTTAGTGTCTGATTGGGGAATATGAGTGGGGAACCATCGGTAACCTAGGCCCTTGTCTTCTTCCATCATAGAATGATCCCCAAGGTTACCCTCTGTTTTCCCTTAAATCAACATAGCTTCAGGAGCATATGCAAACTTTCTATAAAATGTGCAAGGTTTGGGTGAATTCAATAGACTTTGTTGTACCCTTTGCCCATTTCATATTTGAGATTGCAAAGAGACCTATTTTGCCCATTGAAAAAAACCCACATCATTAGCCCATAATTTCTATGGAAAATGTGAGTCTGAGAGCCCTGATTATATATCATTTTCAGCTTCCCATGGGTTTGGCTCATTCTGGCCTCATCTCTCTTGGGATATATAGGTCTCAAGCTTCCCCTCAAAGGCAGTGACACAGGACACAGACAGATACAGAGACAGCTAAATAAACATGGCCTCATCTGTGTCACTAACTCTGCTGACAGAAAGCCCAGACCATGTTTTCTAAAAACCCTTAGTCAGGAAGTTATAAAAGCAAAATAGTGACTGAGGGGATAAGGAACGGATGGGTTTTTCTGGAGATCTGGGTCCTTTTTCTGTCTTTCTCCACAACTCATTAGAGAACTTAATTGAACCACTTCCCTATCACAATCTCCCTTGTCTGTGAAATAAGGAAAATTATGGCTGCCCTTTCCTTTGCCCTTTGATAACTTCACAGGGTGTTCAGAGATGTTATGAAGATTAATAAGCCAACTGCTTGGAGAGTACTTTAAGTTCCCCACAAGGGAGAGAGCAGCAAATTAAAATCCATTGCTCTGAGAGCAGGATACCAGACACCAGAGGCCAGAAACCAGAGCTTTAGTAATCTTGAGCTCTGGCTCCTTTGTGAGCAGCAGAGTGGGCCTTTCCCTGTGCCCAACTCCTGCCCATAGAGGATGGGGCATCACCCCTATCCTAACATCTCTTACTAGGTCAACCCCAGAATTCAGTCTAATTGTCCAGAGCTTGAAGTACTCAATGAGCCTTTTTAATTGGAGAAGGGAGTAAGTGAGGTAGACTGAATAATGCTCCAGAAACATGCCCACATCCTAATCCTGGGAACCTGGGAATATGTGATCTCATACGGCAAAAGGGACTTTGCAGATGTGATTAAGTTAAGGATATTGAGGTTGGGAGATCACTTGGATTATATGGTTGGCTTCAATATAATCACAAAGGCACTTAGAAGAGGGGGGCGGGCGTTAGTAGGAAGAGATGTGATGATGGAGTCAGTGGTTTGGAATGATGCGTGGGTCACCGGGCCAAGGACTGAGGGCAGCCTCTGTTCACTGAAAAAGACTAGGGAACAGATCCCTCCAAAGGCTCCAGAAGGGACTCAGCACTGATGGCACCTGATTTAGACTTCTGAGCTCCAGAACTGTAGGATGGCAGAAGTGTTTTGTTTTCAGCCACTAAGTTTGTGGTGATTTATTTTAGCAATAATGGGAAACTATTTCTGTAGATATGGTGTAGTGGGATGAATGGTGGCCCTCAAAAAGATGTGTCCAAATCCTAACACTCAGAACCTGTAAGCATGAATTTGTATTGGCAATGAAATGAAGTTCAGGGTCTGAAGAAGAGGTCATCTGGACTACCCAGGTGGCTACTAACTCCAATGATAACTATCTTAATAAGAGATAGAAGACATGGAGAGGGGGGGAAACATGTGGAGATGAAGGCAGAGATTAGAATTATGCAGACCAGCCCATTGGCCTGAAGCTGCTAAAAACTGGAAGAGTCAAGGAAGGATCCTCGCCTACAGCTTTCTGAGGGCACGCAGCCTGCAGACACCTTGGCTTTAGACTTCTAGCCTCCAGAACTATGAGAGGAGAAATTTCTGTTGTAGTGACATTGACAGATACGTATTATGTCACAGAAACAGGTCTGCAGGTCTGAGTCATCTCTGATCAATATAGAAGAAAAGAGAAGACAGAATCGGCTCTCCCTGCCCCATCTTAGAAGGGACTCCTACTTATATAACACTGCCCTAAACTTTGTCATATAACTACCATCAGCTGCCAACATGAATGAAGTGAGAATGCTTTAACAAAGAAACTGGGTGAATAAGTATTGACTGGGTAACTAGAAAGAGTCCGACACCCTTCCCCTTTGCAGAACTCTGTGCTGAGGGTCCTTATCAGCTCCTAAATGAGGAGTACAGGCTATTAACCTTCCTGAGTGTCAACGGTTTATGTATAAAATGGGGAGAGAAATGGATCGTCACCATCCATAGGCTAGTGGCAAAGCTGGAATGTGAAAATTATTTGCAAACTATAAAATGGTCAAGAAGTAAATTAAATTTCTCTTACGATGATAATTCAAGTGAGTTGGCATTAGAGAAGTTTGATTGCCCAAAAAATAGCACTTACATTTTAATAATGGCTTCCAAAATGTTGTGCCAAATGCATGATTAATTGACATCCACCACAACCAGGGACCTATTTATCAGCCTAACCCTGGGAATGAACAAAGCCTGGTACAGGGTATAGTAGAGACATTGTGTGCTCTCCAAACCCAAGATCCCTCCTGTCCCCAGGTAAAGATGTGGTCCGTATCTGCCAGCTCCCTTTTCAGTGCTGTGCACCATCTTCCCGAGTCTAAGTGATGGATGCCACTCAAAGGCTAACTCGTAAAATCTTCTACATGATGCTTCACTCTCTTTCACTATCTGAAAGATGAGTAGAGAGAATAGCCCCTCAAGGGTACAGAGGCACAGTATAAAAGAACTTAGCTTTTTAAACAACTGCATGAAATTGAGACCCGAAAGACCTATACACACTGTGATGTGACAGATAAACTGTTATTGTGCAAAAAAATAGTTTGATATTTAGGAGTATTTCCCATTGCAGTTGGCTTTGTCTGTCCAATACACATGGGTGTCCCAGTGATGGGCAGTGGTTGCCTCCCAGGGTGTAGAAAGGAGGCAGATGTGTGATCTGTTGAGAATTTTAAAACAGCAATAATAAAACTCAGTCTACTTTTTACTGTCTCCACACACTGACAAATGGGAACAATATCAATTATAAAGTGTTCCTTCCCACGTGATGGAAGAGCATTTTGCATGTGTGAGTGAGTGGAGCATAGGAGACACAGAGACCTCTCTCTTGCCATTGCATCCTGCTTGGTACATGGCTGCAAGAACGGGGGGAAAACAGAGCAAAACAAAACCACACAACACTGAGCTTGGGGACAGGATATATGGCTCTGAGTTTCCACTCTGCCACTTGGAAATGGGGCTCTCCGATCTTTCTTAATTCATTGAGTCTTCTGAGGATCAAGTGAGGCAATGCTTGTGAAAAAACTATAAATCACCATAAAATGAATACTGGTTTTGTTATTACTTTCTTTTCAAATTAGTCTGATTCCCCAGGCACAAGGCTTCTATTTGTACATGTGTGATCAGTTTTACTTTATTGAATAAACTCCCTCTTTTCCATACACCCATTTCCCATACACTTATATGGATGGATATAAACAAGCAGACGTAAATGACCAAAATGCTCATTATGGACAAATATTCATGTCTTGAAGTACCATACTGTTCTGGGGAGGAACCTTTTACAGTTCCTTAAACGATGCCCAGAAGAAAAGAAGATTAAAAGGAGATATTTCAAATGCTCTACTGTACTTTTTTAGCCTTTCTTCCCTGCTTCCATTCTGCAAAGAATGTTCCCTAAACACGTGCTGAACAAGGCCCTGGTGTCCGGGCGAATGAGGCCTGGCTCCTGCTGTCACAGGAGTCTGCGGAGGCGTCATCTACACACAAAAGCACTTGCGGTAAGTGTGGACAGGTGCTGCGGCAGATGCGTGGGTTTTATGAAGCAGTATGTATGCATTCCCTTTAACCTGAAAACTGAAATCTGACTGCTAACTTTTGACTTTGCCAAACACAGACATTGAAGAAACCCAATCACTATTGCATTTCACAAACTGTGAAACAATCTAACAGCAGATGTGTAAGAACATAGAATAAAGTCAGATTCCTAAGTTGACAGATGGGGCTTTATTTTTTTTAAATCACAGGTGTTCTTCTTTTTTTTCTTTTCTGGTTTTACCACAGACCCTTGAACACTTTATTTTAGGGTACAGGCCCTGGCCTTCACATCTGCATGGTGAAAGGAAGCCGGGGCTAGGGGCACAAAGGGGAGGGCAGGCTGCCTCTAGGAGGATCCCATCCCCTCAGAGGATTCTGTGTGACTGTTCACCCCTGAGGTTGTGGCTCTGGGAAGGGGGTGAATTCTAGGACAGCCAGGGTGGAGTGTGGACATGGTCAGCAAACTCTACTCACTGGACTTTCCCAAGACTTCCTCATAAAAGCTGAAAGTGTGTTTCAGTTGGGCAGAGGATGGGAGGGCCAGAGGCGGCCTTCCAAGAGAGGAAGCAACCCGGGCAGAGGCAGGGAGACTAGATAGTACAGCACTGAGGTTGATCAGTGTGAGCGGAACATGGTGGTTGAGGGGCTGGAGACTGAGGACCCCAATAGAGGAAAGTGGTGAGAATAAGGCCCTTGGGAGCCTCTCTTTGTATTATTTCAAGGCACTGCTTTCCATTAAATTGGAATTGATTATGATGTGAGAGAGTGGAATCACCATTTGTTATATGAACGCAACACCTTTCGGCTAATTACAATTTCAGTACCAATTGTGGTGGCAAACACTGGAGAACAGTACATTCTAAGCACTCTTATTGTTAATTGTGATGGGATGACCTTTCCCACCATAAGTTGCAGTGAAAACAAAGAAAATGAATTACAGCCCTAGCCAGTTAGCTCAGTGGTTAGAGTGTCGGCCTGCGGACTGCAGATCTCAAAGGGTGTTCAGGCTCAGGAAATATGGGGCACTCATCAATAACCCAGAGACATCACCAATTGTTCCAGTTTCAGTTTCTGACTCTTCAAGATGGGACAATGTGTCTATAAGCTTGGTAGACATTCTCTAAAATAATAAATGTGAGTTCTATATTAATTTAAAATTTTGCTTATATGTTCTTTATCATGAACAGACATATATCCATGGACTTATTTGAACTGAGGATCATGAAATGCATTAAAGTTAGGCTTGCCAGGCAGAGAAAACATCAATTCAATAAAAAGAAGTGACTATATTTTGGGGTATCCAGTTTCTCTTAGTGGTGTCTGAGCCCCAATACAAAGTAGAAGGGGAGCGGTTTGAGTGTATTTCAGAAATGGTTGCGCTCAAGTTTCCTAAATGGTATAAGATCCCTAGAATAGTCTAGTAGAATTATAATCTAATTTATCTAGTAATCTGTACAGATCAATCAAGTTTGCTCTCAGACTGCTGGAGCCCTGCGTTTCTTATCCGGAGGTCTTGCATGACCCCAGCCAGAGGACAGAAGAGAACCCTGGAAGAGCTCTCATCCCCAAGGCCCCAGGATAAAACAGGCCGCAGTGCAAGTGCTCAGCTCCCTGGCTCTGTAATGTAAGGCAGGCCTGCTTCTGTTGGGCCTTTGTAAACCGCCCCTTCCTTCCTTAACTCCCCAGAGAACTAAACATCTAATACCAGGGAAAACAAAGCAGATACCTTGGGAATGAACTCCAATATCCACGCATCTTTCTCACTGTGACTCACATACAACATATTTTTGAAAATCTGACAGTAATTCACTCATGTGTTTCCTATACAACCCACTTGAAGAGATTGTTATGACAAGTGCATACTTAAGATTCTCTAATTATTTATATTAACTTCGAGTTGCAAATAAATGCTAAGAAATCCACTTAAGATATATAGCATTTCTGACTGTTTGACATAGAGTCATATACAACTGTCCTGTTGTTCTGTTCTTTTTTATATTTAATTGCAAAATTACAGAAACTAAACCAGCAATACACACACGTATGTAGACGTATATATGTATGCGTGTGTGAATGAGTATATATACATATGTATACATACATTTACATACATACATGTATGTGTGTGTGTATATTTATGCATGCCACATGGAGACTTAGATAAATGTATTGCTTTTAAGTTATGATATTTGCTTATTTTAAAAAGTGTTTTCTGTTTAAGGAGAGAATCTACTTGAAACTCTGGGAATCCATTTTATAATATTAGTAAGCTCAGATGATTTGAGGTCTCAAGCGTTTCTGATAGAACTAAGCCAAATATCACTCAGACTTCTATTTTTATACTATATACCAATAAACCAGGATTTAAAGGAAATCAAGCTCAGAGAAAATGACAAAATACCTCTTCATTCTGTGAGAAATTTGAAATGTTAGGTTTTGATTCTACCCACTTTCCTTTTTTATTTTTTTTTTTAACAGATGGTTTTTTTTCCCCTGTGAGGACTTCATCAATAGTTTGAGGCCTTCAGAACCGCTGAAAGACTCCAACTGTCTTCTCCCGTCTTCTCCTCTCTCCACTCCTCTGTAAACCCCACACTGCGGCCACACAGAGTTGATTTGGTTCTGCTTACTTTGTCCAGGGGACACAGATAGGATGACCATCAGTTATCCCACCTGAACTGATGTGAAATGGCCTCTCTGACCTCCTGCTTCCTCATTGATAAAAGATTAATAATAACAAGCCTGCCTTGCAGGCTTCTCAGAATACTTAATATTTGGAAAACACCTAGTACGCAGAAGGCACTCAGAAAACATCCACTCAGTTTTTCCTATTAATACCTTCAACTTCTTCCTCTAGACTGTGAGTTACTTGGGAACAAATAATATCTCATAAATCTTACCGCTCCTGGGCCAAAAAACCATTTCTAATACATAGAAAGTGCATAAGTTATATTTGGGTAATCGAATAAATGTCTTTCTTCCATCTCAGTCAATTTATTCCTTTCCCCTTCCTCTTTATTGCCTTTTTATATGTTACCTATGTTGACAAGCCCATTTATATTCATCATTTTTATAAGCATCTTATGTGCTGGACTCGCCTTGTATTTTTATGCATCAGGAATTTTAATTTTGTATAGTTTTCTGAACATATCATGTAGTTCAACATTCATTGTTTTGCATATTTTGTTCCCTCTGCCTATAATGGCCTTTCATATAAAGTAAACATTTAATTTAATGAATATTTATTGAACACCTATTATTTGGCAACTATTCTGCAAGATACTGTGAAGTACACAGCTTTGAGCAAATCAGGTATGGCCTCTCCATTGCTGGAATCATCTCTTCTTTCTGAGGAAGTTCTACACCCCCCTCAGAAGTGCTGTGAGGTGGGGCAGGAGGAGAGTCCTGACCCAGCAGGGAAAAATATTTCATTGCTAGCATTGCTTAGACTTGCTGGCTCAGGGCAAATACTAAAAAGCAGACTGACTTTCAGTAAGTTTTGTTATTATGATAAATTAACTACAGACAATGCATCACCTCATTACCTACATCCAGGGTAGATAGTTCCTTGGCACCCCAGAAATAGTAAAAGGGACACTTTGGCTAAGTAGCTTAAAGCATGAGGGGACATAAGTCATCTCTGAGCATAATGGGCACAAGATAGGCTGGAAGTTAGTTAGTATTCTTTATGAAAAGCATCTGATGGCATCTTAGACTTTCCACCTAAAAGTCAGGCAGACATGAGAGTCTCCAACTTTCTCCCAGCATCAGGATCCAAAACCCTGACTTCTATATCCTAGGACAATGGATCCTATAACTTATGGACAATGACACAGGGCTCAAGGGAAAGCAAACCCTTCCATGTGTTAAAAGAATTGGATGGGTGTGGAGGGTAAAAAAAAATAAGATTGAGTGTTAGGCAGGAACCCCTGGGAGAGAAGGTGAGAGAGTGGCCAAACCTTGAGCAAAGCTACTCAGGAGTATAGGATTAACCACAAGTGAAAGGAGTTTGAGATGTAAATTACAGTTGGCAAAATCCTCTCCTGAAACTGTATCATGTTATGGTCTTTAAGTGTTTAGGACAATATTCTGGGGAATTGAAATAAAGGTCTGATGATATACACACTTGGAGAATGTCTCACTAGCTACCACCAGGACTTTGTAGTCTGGAATGTACCACAATAGAGTTTAACGATGAGATTACATATATACACCTACCACAGTTAACTAACAAAAATGACTCCAACAACCATCATTCCTCCTTCTCTCTGTTGTTGTTGAATTGAGCCCATCTGCTCTTTTGCTTGGTTCTGGAACAAAAGACAAGGGCCATGTCTCCCTCAGGGTTCATGTTGATTGTTTCCAGAAACTCTGGAAATCTTTGTTGACATATCTATATGCCATTTCCAATGAGCAATGGAAGGGGCCAGTTGATTCATCAAAGAAATTGTCATTTGGGAAAAAGTATCTCATTGCATAAGTGAGCCATTTGCTTCATTCACAATTTGCCACTCACTTTGCTAGTAAAGGTGGAGCAGCTGGGCTGAAAGTGATGGATGACCCTAAATGATTGGTGACCCATTGAAATCCCGCAACTTCGATGGGTCACACTGAGCAGAAGATAACCAGCTTTTCTGGCAACAGAATAAATTGTCCTCACGTAGCATTAGCGTTCCCGAGTGGCCCCAAGCTCCTGTCAGATGCAAGAGCCTGAACATTTCTCTTTCTTTGATTTCTTTCTTTATCTTCCCCCAGATTCATTTCTGATGGCCTTTGAATTTTGATATGTTATTCTTCACCTGAACATTCAAGAGCCTTACCCACTGATTAGCAATCAGCCTTGCTGGGATTTATCAGGCTTCGTTTGATATCTGCTTATATCATGAATGTCAGAAGTGTCTTGCTACCTGACATTGATAGAATTAGCATCTATCCTAGAGTAATTTCCTAGTAGCAGGTAGGAATCCACGGTAATTGTATTTAACCTTAGCTTCCCTGAAAGTTGAATATTCTAATTTATCAAAATGTTGTTTAAAAATACTTACCGCATCAAATTTAATAGAAATTCAAAAAGTCCATTTTTAAGGCAAATAATCTGATACATGACTGAGGGTAGCTACTCGATAAATCTTTGATTCCTCCCCACTGGCAATTCTCTATACATTCCCCTTACATGATTGGGTCTTTACCTAACTGGTTAAATAAAGCAATCTATTCAAGGTGTTCACAGACTTATTTGGGAAATTCAGCATGCAATATTTACCTCTGTTATAGATGATGACAGCTTCTTGGAATCGGGAAGACTCCAACCTCCAACAATTCTGAGAACAGGAGCAGGGTTGTTGATCTTTATGTTTTTAAGTATCTTCACCTATAAAACTGAGAAGAAAACAAAACATAGCAAATGATTGGTGTGAACATGAAATGACCTGATATAATTTAACCATATTACATAGATTCAACACAAAGAGTTCAGTGATATATATATATTTCCTCTCTCTTTATCTTCCTGTCCCTTCACACTCTAGTGTTTGTAGCTTAAATGCTACAGAAAGCAAAATTCCATCAAATGAACACAACACCCACTGGAGCTGGAAAATAAGCCATTTTGACATTCTGGTTAAAACCATAGCAATTTCCTCTGAAAATTGTGCCACGTGGCAAGAATGAAACAGATGTTTAGCTGACCTCAGCTTCCCTCATGAGAAAATTATTGTTTATTTGTTCACCTGTTTTCTTCCAAAAGAAGTAAGTTTGAAAGCAAATTGCTAGCCTGAGGTTTGAAAAGAATCACTGGTTTTTCCATCTGTTCATTAATCTCCACTTTGAGCCATATCATGGATTTGATTTGAGGGCTAGAAGGTACATCACCATGATAAGGGGTAATGGCTTGAATCACAAACACTCCCCTCACTCCAAAATAACTAGAATCTTTGACAAGGAAAACATATGGAAAACAGTTGCTTTAATCAAACACATTTTTTGTGTTGCCTTTTACTAGTGAATTACTTCTCATTAGCTCATATTATGTGATGCAGTAACCATGGCAATGATCTGCCTATTTCATAGATGCCATAAAACACCTGGTATCTGGGCGGTTGTGGTACCGTAGTTGTCAGATGATTTCCATCTCTAGCAAAACTGATCAGGTGGATACAAAGCAAAACTTAACTTCTGTTCCGTCCCACAAGTGTTGAACTTTGTAAAAATAGGAGACAAAGCTATAGAATAGCATATTTTAATAGAACCTTCTGTGAGGATGAAAATGTTTCATATCTTCGCTGTTCAACAGATGTGGCTGGTGAGACTGAGGAAGTCAATTTTAAAATGTATTTAATTTAATTAGTTTAAATTTAGATGGCCACATGTTGCCAGTGACTACTGTGTTGGACAGTGAATCTCTTGACTGACTGGAAAAGTGACCATTTTTATAGTGAACTAAATTTTGAAGAATCTAGAGAAGTATGGCTGCTACAAAGAAGTCTATTTACCTACTTTATGTTGTCTCTTTTTACAGATGGAGAAACATGTAGAAAATTTCCACTTTTAATGAAGATGTTGTACTTAGCTGATTACAGGGCTAATTAGTAATAATTTTAGTGAAACGTCTAAATAATTGTATGAATAACATTGGCCTCAATAATACTGATCACATGGAGTTCCAGGGTATGGGTTGCTCTCTTCCACATCAATGCATACTGCTCATGGCTCCCTTCCTTCAGTTAACTCACTTTCCTAGGGCTAAAATAACCAATAAACTCCAGATAAGATATCATTTTATAATATTCTACCACTGAGGTGATAAATAACTGAATAAAGACTAGGCTTCGTAGCCACACAAACCAACGTTTGAAGCTAACTCAAGCACATATTAAAACTTTGGCTGAAATCACTCCATTTCTCTGAAGCTAAGTTTGTTTTTTTCATATATAAATTTAATAACACATGTGTAAAAGATCCTTTGGTGAACTGAGATAAAAATTTCAGCATCAATTACTTTGGCTTTTCTACAAACTTTTCATCACATGTAAATTAAAATAACCACCTACCCCTAAATATATGGTCTGGGTAGCACTCAACTTTATCTTAGGTAACTTTAAATGAATTTACTAGACTTGCTGTAGGGAGGTTAGATAATTCCACTGCTCTAAAACACTCCATTGAAGTGGAGAAAGTTAGTTTGTATCATATTGTGAAACTTGGATGAAATGATTGCTTGCAAGTCCTCTTTTTGATTTTTATATAAACCTGGCTTGGAAACACATGGTGATGGGGTGACTCAGTCCTCCTAACTTTCCTGTTGTCCCAAATCTTTAGCTTGCAAGTCCCAGAATTTCAGATGAGGATTCTTGGATGCTTGTTCACTTTTGTATCCAAAGCATGTGGAGAGTGGGAGAAGGGAACAGCTCTAGGTTTAAAACGCAGGAGACATAGAAATAATTGAGTTTACGTCTCAGCTGTCCGTGTCCTAAGGAAATGCTATCTCTGGCAGCTTGGCAGCTCTGTTCTTGGAGATTAGGTAAAACTGACAAGAATGTCACTTTGCTTCCCACACACCATTCTGACCTAATTTTCCTTCACCGGTCTTCATTTTCCGTCAACAAATTTGCAGTGACAATATGCACATGCAGACGAAGGCTGTTCTGTTTGAGACAGGCCAGAACAATGTGTTGACTCCTTAGCAGCAGCATGTTAATGAGTCCTGACAGGGGTACCCTTCCATTTGTCCTCAAAATGTGGGCCTTGGGGAAGCAAATTCACTGAAAGCCTTTAAAAATGGGTGGTGGGTGGATCAGAAAATAAATAAGTAAACCAGTGGATAATCTAAGTGGGTTGAAACCCTTCTGGAAGGCAAAGGCAGGGCCTACATCCATCATGCAGTGACATTATAAATCTGTATGCTTTGCAAGGCAATGACATGAAAAATTGGACTGAACAAGCCACAGATGCACAATTTGTCAGCCTCAAAGGAAAGGTTAATGCAAGTTAAATATTGACATGTCAGCAATAAGGATGGCGCCAATTATAAATTTACACCAACACCGGCTGCACTCTAATGACGGTGACACTGACAGGTCAACAGGGTAGAAGGATAACAATGAAGGGAAATGATAGAAATGAGCATACTTGGACTTTTTAAGATCTCAGCTCTCCTTTCCCCTCTATTTTACACTGATATATATAGAAAAAAGTTTATTATAAGAAATTGCCTCATATGATTTGGGAGGCTGACAAGTCTCAGGATCTCCATGGTGAGTCAGCAAGGTAAAGACCCAGGAGAGCTGATTGTGTAGTTCCATTTCAAGTTCAAAGTGCTGAGAACCAGAAGAGTGAATGATGTTATAGTTCTAGTCTGAGGTTGACAGGCTGGAGACTCAGGAAGAGCTGATGTTTTAGTCAGAGTCCAAGGGCAGGAAGAAACACTGATGTCTCATTTCAGAGACACTCAGGCAGGAAGAATTCTCTCTTACTCAGAGGCGTGGTCAGGCATTTTGTTCTATCCACGTGTTCACTGACTGGATGAAGCCACCCCATATTGGGGAAGCCATCTGTTTTACACAGTCTATTGATTTAAATGTTAGTATCATTTTAAAAGAATGCCATTCATGTTTTGATTGGGATTACATTGGATCTGTAGATTGCTTTGAGTAGTATGGACATAATCCCCCCCAAAAACCCTTGCAGAGATACTCAAAACAACATTTAACCAAATATCTGGCTACCTGGTGGCCCGGTAAAATTGACACACAAAATCAACCATCATAACTCGTATATGAATTATTGTGTGAGTAAATACTAGCATCTAACAATTATTGAACATACCCTATGTGTTGGGCACTTTGATAAACACTTTAACTTTAAACTCTTGTAAAAAGCATACCACCATCCTATGAAGCTATTAGCATTTGCATTGGTTCTATTTGCCAGGTGAGAAGTTAAGTAATTTCCCCAAGGTAACAGCCCTAGTAAATGAAAGGCCCTGGATTGGAACCTGAGCTCATGGTACTAATCATATACTATATTGATATTCTCACTAATTTGTATTCAAACAACTTAGTGAGAAACTTCTATATAATGTTATAAGAGATGATATTTTCATTTAATAATAATGTTTTTCTGCTTGTGCACATTTTTCCTATGGGGCATTTCAGGAACTACATGAAAAATATCTGTTGAAATGTAACAAAAATTCATCATTTCAGGTACCTAGGAAGAAAAGGAAAATATTAATGACACAGCAGATACAAATAAACTATTTCTCTTAAAATTGAGTTATGATTATTATTTGAATGTCTTTTATTAAATAAGGAACTCGATGTATATTGTGAAATTTTGAATCTTTGATTCAATTTCAGCAGTAAACACTTAAGAATCCTCTCCTGGGAGATAACCACTGTACTTGTCACAAGGGTATGATCATTTTTATTTTTACTGAAGTTGACTGATTTAAACAAAATTATATGTCTTTTTTAGAAAAGAATGTATAAAATTTTGGAATAAAATGTGGCCAATAAATATATTCAAAAGGGAGATGTTATGTAATTTTGGAGAATTTTAAGTTATTTCAATGCAACTATAATGTGAAGCATCCAAAGTTATAAGGAATTCCAAGTAAATCATCTTTTGGTAAGGGATGGGATATAATTAATTTTCTCATTACGTGAGCCAAAATAGACAACTAGGAGTTGTCTGGTTTGGCTAGCCATTCATAAAAATACAGGGATATGTCCTTTAATAATTTATGAAAATTCTGAAAAGGCATTTTGGGGGCAATTGAAAGCTTGCATACATATTAAGTTTTTACTGGGCACCATCACTCTTGTTAACTGCTGTTTAATTTTTTAATCTACTGACCACAACTTGTGTGAAGTTATAACATTAAAAAGAAGTAAACTGAAAATTTTAAGGGCATTACCAACTGACCTATTATTTCAGTTTACTGTTTCAAATTTTGCATTTCTACCTGTAGGAAACACTACTGTTCAGAGATCTTCTCATGATTAGAGAAGTGTTTTAAAAAATGCATAGATCTGTTAATTCTTATAAATTTGGTCCAAGTAATCAGTGAAGATTGTCTTAGTTGTGTCTGCAGAGTAACTGTATTTGTGTATCCCTTCCAGAAATCTCAACCTTGTAGCCAGACATAACTGCCCATTACCATACACTACGGAGCTATTGGAACTCAGTCATAATTTGGACTCATAGGGAAGAAAAATGAACTAAGAATAAAACAAATGAAGCTTACTAAGATAAGGGCAAGAACAGGGAAGCCAGCCTGGCTTTGTAGTTAAGGCTCAGATAGGCAGTGGCACAGGTAAGACATAGGGCCCTCAAATCATAGCTGGTTCCAGTCTAAGCTTCACCAGTGCCATTAAATCCCATCTGAAGACCAGAGCACAGAGGCAATTTTAGGCAGAAGTGAGAAATAGGGGCAGTGGGCCTTGGCTATCTATCCAACTCAGGAAACCAGTCAACCATGAGAAGAAACCTAGCACCCAGATCTTGGTTCTTGTATCATTCACCAAAACCAAGACTCCATGCTTTTGAAGAAATGACTGATCCCTGATTTGGAGCAAGGAATACACAAAATGAGTCTGGAACAACTTGTGTTGCCAGAAAGTGAGGAAGTACTCAAAGAGACAAAAGGGTGAGGTCATGACAAGAGAACTTGGGAGCCAGCCTGATAGAGCTCCAGATGGTCAAAACTGGAACAAGTGGAGCAAAAAATATCAATGATGTAGAACTTGATTATAATCCAAAGTATAAAATAAATATCCATGAATCCACACTGATGTAAATAAATGATTAAAAATATAAATAAATGGGGGAGTATAGACAAATTCTTTATACAGAAGAATGCCAATTAGTTTATGTAGATACTCCTCAATTCAGGGAGGTGAACTTAAAATTCCCAGCCCTTGAGTGCAGGCTGCATTTAGTGATGTACTTCCAAATAACAAAATATGGAAAACAAGTAAAAGTACCTTCATGCTGG
Source organism: Miniopterus schreibersii (assembly GCF_964146895.1). Taxonomy (NCBI): domain Eukaryota; kingdom Metazoa; phylum Chordata; class Mammalia; order Chiroptera; family Miniopteridae; genus Miniopterus; species Miniopterus schreibersii. The sequence goes on along the minus strand of NC_138101.1, from coordinate 9,251,439 downwards.
AGAAACTCTACAAACACAACCTCAGCCAACTGATTAAGTTAGATGTTAATAGTATGTATCCTTGGTAGGAGGTGATGAGAATGGCACTTCACTTCTAGTCTTCTCCCCAAAACCTGCAAAGTCAGCTCAACCATGAGACAAACATCAGACAAGTCCAAATTGAGGGCATTCTACAAAATACCTGATCAGTACCCCTCAAACCTGTCAACATAATCAAAATAAGAGAAGGGTAAGGCATCATGACAACTAAATGTAAAAAAAAAAAAAAAAGAAAAGAAAGAAAACATTAGGGGGGAAAAATGTAATTCTAATAATTACACTTAGTATTCTAATAATTCTAATAATTCTGCCTGACAGAGAGAATGGCATATTCAAAGACATAAAGAGATAAATTAGCCAAGTAAACCAGCAGCAAGTGACAAAGATGAAGTAGTGAAGGTTGCACAGGTGACAGAGCCAGGTATTAGGGAGTCCTAATGAGCTAGCAAGGTCTTACCTACAGATTAGAGTTTAGTTGGTTCCTTGTGACAAATGTACCATTGTAATAATGTTAACACAAAATTAACCATAGGGAAAATTTGGTGAGGGTACATGGAAACTATCTGTACTTTGTAACTTTCCTATAAACCCAACACTACGTTAAAATATTTTAAAAGTTTATGTAAATTTCAAAAGTGGGACCCAGCCCCAGCAGGGTGGCTCAATTGGTTGGAGTGTTGTCCTTTACACTAAAAAGGCTGTAGGCTCAATTCCCAGTCAGGGCACATACCTAGATTACAGGTTTGATCCCCGATCGAACCTCTCTAAAATCAATAAACATATCGTCAGGTGAAGATTTAAAAGAAAACATATTTTAAAAAGTGGGACCCAGGCTTATGTGAGAAAGAAAAGGCATGAACCAACTACCAAGTTCCCAAGCAGTCAGTCTTAGGGGCAAATTTAGCCCCTAATGGTGAAGACAGTCAGTAAGTGAGTTAATCTTGATATTGTGACTTTAAACCAAGATACTATTTCTGTACGTTGTTCATGTATTAACTTATTAAACATATTTATTGTCATGCCCAATGTCTTGCACTATAAGAAGGTATGCTCATGGCTGTCAAGGACCATGGAGTCAGTCTAAACAATAAGATGGAAGAAAAGCAGTGATTAAATTATAGTGAGACAAATTCTACGAGATGCACTAATTGAGTATGATAATAACAAATAATAATATTATTTGCAATTTATAGGGCATCTTTTTTGTGTAGATATATGTGGTCAGAGTTAAGGAAATTGTTTTTTTAATAAAAATGGAAAAATCAGGAAAGGTATTCAGAGAAAGTAATATTTGATTTGATTTTTTCAGGAATAATGAAATTCAGGGAGGTGTATAAGGCAGAGGTAGTCATACCTGACAGAGAGAATGGTTTATACAAAGACTTAACAAGATGAATTAGCCAAGTAAACTAGCAGCAAGTGACAAAGACGAAGTAGTGAAGGTTACACAGGTGACAGAGCCAGGTATTAGGGAGTCCTAATGAGCTAGCAAGGCAGGGACTGTTATCAGGGTGGTATGATTAGAAGCGGCCGAACCTCTGCCTTAAGAACAGATTATTTTTGTCACTTGAGAAGACTGCAAAAGCACAATAAGCTCTATTACTAATCAAATAAAGTAAATGAAAAGAATAATATGACACAAGAAAACAGTTTTCTTGTATCAAGATGAAAAGAAAAATTTCCTACAGAAAAATGTCCTTCTTGTATCAAAATGGCATGTATTTAAATAAAATGTTGATAGCCACTGCTTGTAAGTGGAAGGAAAATGACGTGCTTATCAGAATTATTACAAGAACAAATTGGTATGCCCTTTCTGGAAGGTGTTTGGTAGTATAAATCTTAAAACTTAAAAATAGTTTGAGAAGGTAATCTTATTTTTAGTAATATTCTATCCAAAGAAAATAATTGAGAAACAATGTAAATCATTACATATGACACAGGATGCTCACTGCACCGTTAATTTTAATTTAAAAAAAAAAAAGTGATATATTTGGACATGATCCTAGCATATAAAATGTGAATTTTCAAGCAAATTATGAAACACCTACATAATTTAAAATTTTGCAACAATTAAAATTACATTAAAGAGTTTGTTATTGACTGAATTGTGCTCCCCACAAAATTCCTATGTTGAAACTCTAATCCCCCAATGTGAATGTACCTGGTGATAGGGATTTTAGAAAAATAATTAATGTTAAATTAAGTCATAATAGTGGGGCCCTAATCTCATAGGATTGGTGGTATCCCTATTAGAAGAGACCAGAGATCTTTTTTTATCTGTGTGCACAAAGGAGAGACAATGTGAGGACACAGCTAGAAAGTGGTCATCTGCAAACCAAGAAAAGTCACTAGAAATAAACCCTGATGGCACCCTCAGTTTGGACTTCTATACTCCAGAATAGTGTGAAAATAAACTTCTGTTGTTTATGCCAATCATGAGTGGGATTTGTTATGTCATGCAAGCTGACTACTACATAGTTCATTAATTTAAGAAAATATACATAATCTACTGCAAAAGCACAAAGAAGTTAACTAAAAGTTGCATGCAACATAAGCTGAATTTTGAAAAATAGATATTCTGTGCCATATTTTTTTAAAGAGATAATACATTCAAAATGTAAACAGTGCATCTTTTTTATGTTAGAATTATTGGTGATTTTAATTATTTTCTTTCCCTTTACTATAGTTTAATTTTTATTAATTGTGACTACAGATTACTTTTTTCAAATATAAATATATAAAAAATAATAGTAGATAGTTGGAGGTAAATGGGCAAATTTACTTTGAAATGTAAACAAATCAAAGTGTTCTAGTCCCATAAAATGGGGCACTGGGGGAAGTAACACAAGTCCAGTACTCAACTGTGGGTCTTATGCCCTAACTGGAGTGAAAGTAAAGGGAATGAGGAGAGAATTCAAGGGGTGTCAATTATCCTCCAGGGTTAGTAGAGTGACCTACTATTAGAATCCCCTGTAGTCTAGAGGAAGTCAAGTTCCCAGTAAAGCATATTATGTCACTCTTGACTTAGTCAAGATTGGCCCAGGGGTCAAAGCCTCACTGAGCATGCAGGTGGGCACATCAGAGGGCCAAGCCATGAGACCCCTGAGCATAGGAGGGGAAGGGCTGGGCACCGAGAAGGACATGGGCAGAGCAAATGAGGCACACTTCTCCGGACAGCCTTCATCTTTACATGAATGAAGCCTCAGAAACATAGGTGATAGTTTTAAGAATCATAGTCAAACAAGAAAGATTGAAACAAATGAAAACAAATAAAAGCAAGCAAAAGAGGAAAATGAAATAGTTCAAATAGATTAAGAAATTCAGGGTTAAGAAATGAAAATGCCAATGACTAATAAGCCTTCCAGGATCTATCTATTTATCTATCTATCATCTATCTATCTATCTATCTATCTATCTATCTATCTATCTATCTATCTATCTATCTATCATCTATCTATCTATCTATCATCAATCATCTATCTATCTATCATCTATCTATCTATCTATCTATCTATCATCTATCTATCTATCTATCTATCTATCTATCTATCTATCTATCATCTATCTATCATCTATCTATCTATCTATCTATCTATCTATCTATCTATCTATCTATCATCTATCTATCTATCTATCATCTATCTATCATCTATCTATATCTATCATCTACCTATCACCTATCTATATTTATCATCTATCTATATCTCTATCTATCATCTATCATTTATCTATTATCTATCACAATAAATCTGTACTGACAATTAGCATATGTTTACCTCTTGCCTAGTGGCATGTAGAAAACAATAATAAGAGACTCAAGTGTAAAGAGTTCTATTCAGCATGCAATGGAATCCAAAGCCACCAAGTGTACATGATTGTGACTGTCGTATTCGGTTCCATTTAATTTCCATTTTAATTGGAAAAGGTGCACTGGAGAACAGAAGAGATGATAACCCATCACAGAAGTTATTAATTCCAGGAGTTAGGAAGATAATGTTTGTATTTTCCAGAGAAGAGGCAATTAAAGTGAGATTATGATTGAAGGGGATAAGAGGAAAGGCATACAAAGTAGAGGCAGTGAAACGTTCAATGGAATAATAGCAGTGAGAGGAGCATGTGGCATTGTGATTGGCTATGATAAAACTTTGCAGGAATATAATGGTCTATCATATAATTTGTCCTATGTGATGGTAATAGTCATGTTAATAAATGATGGTACAATAAAAACAGTGTGACATCAGACACATTGAACAATGTGTCAGGAGCTCTAACCTGTAGATGCATGAAGAATAATAAATCTGTGGCATTACAATAGTAGTGATATTTATAAAAATTATAATTACAATAGAGCAAAAAATAATTATTAATTTTATAATTTACCAAACACCTAGCTACATCACTTTGTTACTTTAGCTTTTAGTTTATACTTATATTTAAAAAGCTCCTTTGGATTATAAATGAACATTTGAGAACATGCTACTAAGAGACACTGTGACTCTTAAGATTTTATTTATTTTTATTTATTTAAACTTTTTATAATTTTTATTTTTGTTTAAAGTATTACAGATGTCCCTTTTTCTCCCCAATGACCCGTTCCCCCCCGTTCCTTCCCCCTCCCCAGTCACTCTCCCCACCATTGTCCGTGTCCTTGGGTTGTGCATATATGCATATAAATTCTTTGGGTACTCTCTCCCCCTCCACCCCCCTCCAGCCCTCTGACATTTCATCAGTCTCAACTATGCTTCCATGTCATTGAATCTATTCTGCTCATCAGTTTATTAAGTTCTTTAGATTCCACGTATAAGCGAGATCATGTGATGTTTTTCTTTCGCTGCCTGGCTTATTTCACTTAGTATAATATTCCCCAGGTCCATCCATATTGTCCCAAAGGGTACGAGCTGCTTCTTCTTTACAGCTGCGTAGCATTCCATGGTGTGAATGTCCCACAGCTTTTTTATCCACTCATCTACTGATGAGCACTTGGGCTGTTTCCAGATCTTAGCTATTGTAAACTGTGCTGCTATGAACATAGGGGTGCATAAATCCTTTCTGATGAATGTTTTAAGATTTTATTGTTTGCAAGTATGGAATCCAAGCACCATGTTAAATATTCTGCTGAAGACCGGGCACACATGTCTTGCACATGGAGGTGGAAGGAAAGTTGTTCTGGCTTTAATCATTCCAAATGTCAGAAAGTGAACTGTAACTTTAAGTAAAAATGAAATTTATTTTCTCATATATCAATTGAGAACAGAAGTGGGTTCTGGACCTCAAATATGTTATAAGATGAGTTTTCTCTCTTTGCCTCTACTTGTCTTCCTTTCAGAAAGGCTCTTGCCACTTGCTAAGCCTATTAAGCACCAGGAGCTTTTTAATCTTTCCACCTTCGCAAACCCATTGGAAAGGAACCTTTCTCCTAATCTCCAAATACTGGCATGATTGGCTGTGTTGAGTCAGGTTCCCATGTCTAAGTCTGGTGTATAGAAACCCTGCTTCATCAGTCAGTTAGCTCACTCCCCCAACCTAAAGGTAATGGCAGCATTTTGTCATCAGTCGGCCCACTGAGACCACATGGAATCAGGGAAATTTTATTCAATTTTTTTTTTTTTTAGAAACATGAATTTGGAGGATGGGAAAGCATGCACAGGACACACACAAAATGTCAGCTATATTCTGCTACACTAGGAAAGGTATATCTCTAAGGAATATATTTTCCTTTTATGCCACTCAGAGGTTTTGCTCTTTTGTGTTATTAACATCTAACAAATCTAGTAAGTTTCTGCCTTACCGTCTTTGGCTTATAATGTCACAGCTTTTCAATGATACATCTTTAGTTTACATGTGCATACGTGTGCATGGGCACAAACACACACACACACGCACACGCGCTCCATGCAAAATGTTTCCAGGGGGAAAAATGGTGTCAGAATTCTCATGAGCTACATTAAAAAAGAAAATTTAATCAGTGCTTTAAAAATTCTGAGAGATAATAATTACCAACCTATAAATCTATAACTAGGCAAACTAGCAATCAATGTGTATACGTAACAAGGTCACATTCATAAAGTAAATCACCTTAGGGAAGCTAGTAGAGGATGTGCTTCAGCAAAATGAAAGTGAAAAGCATGAAAGAACAAAGAACAACGGCTCTGGAAACAAGATTCCATTGGGACAGAGGCGAGGAAAATTGCCAGATGTTGTGCAAAAAGAGCTGCAATGAGGACTATGGAAACAGTTGGAATTTGGCAGATTAAAAAAAAGTAATACTCTAGAAGATAAGCTTCTAAAACATAAAATAAATTGACATATTATTGAATGTCTTTGAACATTGAAAAATATTAGCTCTATTGAAAAGTTTGAAAATAAGAGTATGGAAAGAAGCATTAACTCTAGGAATAAGAAAAGATTGCATAATAATGAAAATATAATTATTGTACACTGTGTGGCACAGATATGAATACTATTTGGGTCATTAAAATGAAATCATCAAAATTCGATTGATTTCAATTTATTATTGATGACCAATAATAAAACTAGAAAAATTCTATGGTTTGCAAAATGTATTCTAGACTAAAAGTGTCAGTATCACCTGAGAAATTATTAGAAATGCAAATTATTGGATCCTACCTCAGAACTGCTGAATTGGAAACTGTGAATGCGGCCCTGCAGTCTTTGTTCATCCAGCCCTTCAGCTGGTTCTGGTGCATAGTAACATTTGAAACCCTCTGCTCTAATTGTATTAAGAGGGTATGAGTGGTCTTGGAGGAAAAGAGTATGAAAACCAAACACTCATCTTCCTGAGGATATTAATGGAAAACAGAATAATCAGAACAGTAATTTAAGAATATTCTTAATATAGATATAAACACCAAATGGAGGAGGTAAATTTATGAAAAGTGTTTACTTTGAGGGTTCAGGAAGTATATTTTAATTTTTCTTTATGACGTTTTTAATGGTATTTAACTTTTTAAACTATGTAAATGTAATTTAATAAAAACAAAATTAATTAGTAAGCAAAAAACTGGCAAAAACACTGATTTCCAAGAAAAATAGAAGAGACCATAATATTTTTGCAATGGATAATATCCTCTTGTATAATTTGAAAAATGTGCTTTTATCTACCACTCTTTACATTATTTGCCTCACCCTAGAGTCACTCGTGTTTGCTACTCATGTATGTATTTTCTGAAAATAAGTGTCGTAGCTAGAGGTTAGATGGCCACCTCAGGACAATGATAATGTTAAAGTGTTAAAGACCTTACCAGGGAAGTTGATGGAGGAAATAAAGCAGTAGAGTGACCGATGTTTAAAACCAGGAACTACTAAGTGTGTGGCCAGTTTTTACGGAGAAGAAAAAAAGATGAAGTTAAATTTATCTATGACAATGGAGTGTGGGAAATGGAGTAATGACAGCCCTGGAAATTGAAAGCAGAAGTTCAGGAAGATGATTCAGCTTCCTAGAACATTCAGATGCAGATACAAAAGCAAATGGAATCTGCATGCATACATGCATAAGGTGAAGGCCTGGGGAGGGGATCAGTGGGGGGGCAGTGGGGGGAAGAGGGGACACCTGTAATATTTTTAATTAAAAAAAAAAAAAAGCTAATGGATACTCAGACCTGTGGTGTAGAAAGAATACAAAACTGGGGCTATGGCGTTGTCCACTGTCTTCTCTGCAGAAATGTTAAAACTATGGTCTCGATCAACTGAGAAAGAACAGAACTTTCTTGAGGCTCTTGACATTATTGGTAGGTTCTTTAGTTTCCTCTTCAGACTGTGATGGTTCAATAAATATTGTTGGTGATGATCTATTGCCTTCTTAGTGCTAGGGCTGTGTAGTGTCTGATAATATAAAACTAACATGAAACAATGATTTATATTTCCATGATTACTTGATGGCTAACTAAGCAGAATGTCTATATATATATATATATATATATATATATGCAAATGAATTGATTAACCAGTCTCACTTTTCAAATGACCTGTTTTGTATTCAGCTTTCACATAGACTTTTTTAATTTATCAGAAGATTTAACTGTGTATATTATTTGGGTTTACATAGAGTAGGATGCATTTTAATGAAAATCATTTATCATCTTCGGGACTTAGCCAATACGTGTACAAGTCAAGCCTGTTACTCTTTTGCAGTGTTCAGCATATTGCAATGGGATTACATCAACTCTTAGAACAGGATTTTGGGTTTTGAACTGAGCATTTAGAAAATATCAGAAACTCAATATGATTTTTTATGATAACTCATTCTTAAACATAATGATTATCTGCAAGCTTTGTAACTCAAGCCCAATAATAATAATGATAATGAGAATAAAAATTATTTCTTGAGCTTCTACTCTACACCTTCTATATTAGGAGTTTTTATACATTTCATTTGATTTTCTTTAAAGTGCATCTAGGTTTCTCTACATTATAGACATAAAGATTGAAGTTGGGAGACTATGTGAGGGTGACTACATGAAAATATGGTCATTTGGTTGTTATGATAGGAGCATAAAACTGTTACCTAAGTTCTCTCCCTACAAAGTTATTGTTTCTCCACACTGTAAAACAAAGAGGCATCCTCAAAGAATATGAGCTGATCTCATGTTTATCTATCTTTCTCATATTTTTGTCAATGTCATAGTATGTCACAAAAATACTAAAGAAATTAAACAACTTTATCTAGATACTGCATAAAACTTTCATAATGTTGAATAATTGATAAATGAATGAATGACAATGAATATTTACTGGCATGTACTAAAATCCTGAAATATATTACTACAAACAGGAATGCTAAACACAATAGCTAGCTGTCATTTCTTGAGTATGATTTTACACATGATGAAACAGAGGTTGAGAGAATTTAAATCTAGAGAATAAACAGTTGCAGAATGGTGGGGACGCAGGGGAATGAACCCTGGGTTAGCAAACTTCAAAGCACATTCTTTTAATACTATGTTATGCTACCTAAAAATTGAAGACAATGTTCCTTGTCAAATTAGGGAGACAAGGCTGGCATCCGGTTTAAATTTACATTGTGCAGTGCAAAATAGAGTGTTGGAGAAATTAAGAAATAAAGACTGTTCAGCTATTATTTGCTGAATGCCTACTAAATCCCATGTGTTATGTGTAGTGTTTTACATAATATTCTATGTAATCTTCATCATCTTAACTTTAAACATCAGGTTTATGTAGAGTATACTGTTACACAAATAGTCTCCAGAAATTGCAATGGCTCAGAAGGACTGGAAATTTACTTTTTGCTCACACAATATTTTCAGATCAATAACAGTTATGCAGAGCAGCTGTCTTCTATGCTGCCATTCAAGGTCCCAAGAACAGAGAGTTTCCATCTTTAATATGCAGCATTGAAGATCACATCCAGTTGGGGAAGAAAAAACCCTCAAGGAGAGTCATGTGGGAGGTTTATACCAAACAAGCATGGAAATGGTGCCCATCACTTCAGTTCACATCCCATAGCTGGGCCAACTATAAGGAATGCAGGAAGGGTAGTCCTGGCAGGGTAGCCCTTTCCCAGGTACAATTTCCAATATGAAAAGGGAAACATGAATTTTTAGAAAAGGCTTATCTCTGACATACCTGAGTATAAGTGGCTCCATTGTTCATATAAGTAAACTAACGCGTAAATGCTTAAATACATTAAAGTAACTTTTCCAAGGAGTCAGGTTTTGGTACTGCGGGTTCATAGGCAAACCTTGCTGTCATCCAGAAAATTGTGGCCCACAAGCCAAATCTGGCCTATCATCTGTTTTTATGGATAAAGTTTTATTGGCACACAGCTATACCCATTGATTTATGTCTGTGATGCTTCCACACTACGATGGCAGATTTCAGTAGTTGTGACAAGGCTGTGTAGCCTGCAAAGCCTCAACCATTTTTTATCTGTCCCTTTACAGAAGAAGTTTGCTAACTGCATGGGTTTCCTATTGCTTCTGTAGCAAATTACCACAAACTTGGTGGTTTAAAACAGCACAGATTTATTATCTTCTAGAACCATAATAGTTCTGGAGGTCAGATGTCACAAATGGCTCTTCTTGGGCTAAAGCCAAGGTGTTAGCTGGGATGCATTTTTTGGCAGAGGCTCTAGGGCTCTACCACAGAGACTAACACTAGGCATGCCACAGAAATAATAGCCCCAGGAGGCCCATGAATACAGCTCTGGTGACCCACATTTGAAAAGGCGGAGAGCCCACAGGGCAGAACAGCCTGGATCCCATGGGCTGACTCAGGAACAGAGCTAGGCCAATGTTTCTCAACCTTGGCTGCACAGAAACATCACCGGGAGTCTTAAGAAAGGTTGATGCCCAGTCTTAGCTCACTTGTTTTAAATCAGGCTCCCTGCATGTGGCACCTTGATGTGTGTATTTTTAAATTCTCCAGTGAATTCTGATGTGCAGCAAGGCCAGGAACCCTAAGCAAGAGAATCAGCTTCCTTGCCTTTGTCAGCTTCTAGAATTCACTTGCCATCGTTGGCTTGTGGCCGCCTTCCATCTGCAAAAGCCCCAGTGGCTGGTCAAGTCTTTCTCATGCTGTATCTCTGATGCCGACTCTTCTTTTTCCTTCTTCTATATCTGAGGACCCTTGTGATTCTATTAGGCCCTTATAGAAAATCCAGGATAATCTCCCTATCCTAAAGCAGCTGACTAATCAATCTTAATTTCATCTGAAACCTTCATTTCCCTTGGCCATGCAATCTAAACTATTCACAGTTTCCATGGTTTAGGATAGGCAATCTTCAAAAAGTCATTACTCAGCCTGTCACACGAACTCCTGCTCCATACTCTACGTAATCTATTCTTTTCATTCTACCACTTTCTTTCTCTAAAGGAGAAATAGACTTTGCTACAATCATAAAAATGGAATCAGTGCTACAAAGGATGTGTAAAATATGGATGGGTAGAAAGGATGGAGAAGAGCACGCAAGCAGGAAAATATTTGGAGAATTTACAAGGAAAAAGGTCATTGAGTCAGAAATGTGTAGGGTATGGAATGAATGAGAGTTCAGGGATCTGCATAAAAGGAATATCCGAAGACTGGAAGTTGGGTCTAATGTGGTGGAGTCAGATTATACAGGACTTTAGAAAGACAAAGAAAAATACCATTCTTTATTACAAGGTTAAAAAAGAGGATTGATTCCAGTTTAGAGAAAGAATAGTAAAATAATTTTCCCTTCTGTTTTTCAAGTTTGGAAGTGCTAATAATAGCAGTTACTATCTATTGAACATCTATTCTATATATGGAGCTTCCTCTGCAAAGAAGCCTTTAGTGTTCCCTTGTCATCATAAACTCAGTCATTAGAGCTATAGATAACTGATACTCAAAGTAGTTGTTTTTAAATTTGAGGAAGCAAACATAGCATATTGGACCTATATTTTCTATCTTGAAGCCTGAAACCATGTATTTATACTGTATTTTCAGGGTAAATATTTGGAACCCCATCTGTTTTCTCAATCTCTTGGATCCTGAAGTCCAGGTCCATTGTGGGTCATGTCAGACCTAGCTGAAAATACATAGATATAGCTTATACCTATGATATATTTTTATCTCACTTTGTTGATTGATAAGATTCAACATTAAATAACCTATGTGATTAAAAATATGGGCATTTTAAAGATAACATTTGAAACCATTGGCAGAACACCATTCGAGGATCAATTTTATAGGTCTACAATGCTCTCTTTTGTATTTTGAATTGAAAACGCCCCACCATCATTGCTGCAGGTCAACATGAAATTCCTCCAACTGTTCTAAATACAGAAAGAAAGAAATTGCATTTTTGGTACCATGGAAATAATTATATTTTCAAGGTCACAATCAATCATCATAAACTCCGGTACCTTCCTCTTGGGAAAAAAATGATTCAGATTTGTGATGTATACTTTTTGTCATTTTAAAAAGAATGTGTCCACCAATACAACAAGCTATGAAACAATCTGTGTGATGTTTACTGTACTCGGTTACGTCTTTAGTTTGACTTTTGTTCCACAAAAGAACAGCAATGATAGTCATAATACTAATAAGAACAATTATTATTTTTGTGTTACTTCATTATTTTGAAAATGTTTTCACATTCAGAGTCTTCTTGAGTTTGGATAATAGCCTTCTAATTTGGGAAAATGATGACAATAATTTCTATATCATAGATACTGATGGCCAGGGAGGTTTAGAACATTTTCCAAGGCCATACATGCAGTTCGTAGGTAGAAGAGCTGCGAATCAGACCCACATCTCTTAAGGAAAGAAAAGCCAAATAACATTGAAAATATTTTTAGAGATTATATGAACAAAGCAAGCCCTTTTATTTCCATATAGTCTGTGAACACAGCTGACCAAATACAACAGTTAATTTGACTGTTTCTGATTTCAATGCTCCTAGCTTCTAGCCATATCTGTCTTCTTCCTTCAAGTACTTCTGCCCCTTTGCTGCAAATGCTGGCTGAATTTTCTTATTTTTGCTACTACAGAAAACCACAGGGTGAATTTCTCATTGAATTTCCACACCTTTCCATCTTGGTCCCCAGTTCACCTAATATCAGCTCTTTCTTCTCACTGATCCTGGTTGTTATTTCAGTATTTCTTCATGCTCCCCTTTCCCTTGGAGTCCATCTGAGTCTCTACTGGAAGCCAAAACTCATCTCACTGATGAATTGGTCTAAGAAAGATTGAAACGGGAGTTGAGGGGGACAAGAAAGGAGGATAATTAAAAATGGGTATAAATGAACAAATGCTATGGGTTCATTTCCTTGAAAAAGAAGGGGGCAACTTAGAGAGGCTGACAAAATCCAGCAAAACAAAAGGGCCCATACATGGGGAACACCAGGAGTAGAGGCCTTTGGTAGGTTGCAAATGTTCTGCCTTGTTGGGTCAATAGACCCAAGCTGACTTAAGAACAGAGAGAGATCCCCTTTTGTGAAGGAATATAAAATATGTGCTCTATCAATAACTATGCTCAGCAGCGTTCTTCTGGGCCAGTTTGTGATACTAGGCACAATGATCTCTTCTTGAGCAGCCTGCGAATCAGAAAGCACTCAGGTGGAGTCAGGACTTTAAAGCATTTTAGACAGAAGGCACTTTGTTCAAACTGACAACAAACTCAGATACGGAATTTTTACTGATTTAACCAAAAAAAATGTAAATGAGGTGTTTGCTTAAGACACAGGTAAAATCAAGTGCTCAAAACAGACTGTCGGAAATCTGTCCACCTCCATCCTTTGGGTCTGCTTTGCTCCACGTTGGATTCATTCTCAGGAAAGAAATCCCATCTTGGTGAGCACCCTGGGCTTACATTTAACTCCACCTAGCAAGGATCCACAGCCCCCTAATACAGAGCTGCTGTAACATTTTGAGAATGTGGTGTGGGTTGAAGAACATGGTGTGGAAGCCCACCTCTGAAGGCCACCAGGAACACACCTCCAGTCAAAAAAATATTTAGGTTATTTAGCATGTTGCAGAAATTAATGATTTACCTTGGGGGAACTTAGGTGGGAAGAGATAACTGGAAATTGCTGCTTATAGGCTTTGGGTTTCTGTTAGAAGGATCTAAGGAAGGCTTAAGAAAGCAGAGTTCAGATGTTTTTAAAAAGTGAAGGCTATTTAATGACCCAATATCATAATAAACTTAATGTAGGAGGCAGGTGGGACAAAGTGGAGTTAGAATGGCCATGCTAAAGGAACAGCAGGCACAGAAAGGCAGTGCATATGATGAGATGAGGGTATTTAGTCATCTCTGTGATTATGATGAGCCTTGCATGTGTCTGATCCAAATATGGTAATAGTGGTTATATGCCTTTTCCTTGTTTGAATTTTGTTTATGTTTCATTGGGAATCTTGCACTCTGGTGTTAACAGGGCTGTTTTTCTCTTTCTCAGGGGTTTATATTACAAGTGAGTTTCTCTTCCTTCCTGATCTTAAATCTTGTTTTCTCTCCACTCTCTGACCTCAGGAACAACTTTACCATTTTATTGTGACAAGAACATGTAGCCATCTCCCCTTATTGGTGGTTTCACTTTACATGGTTTCACTTACCCATGGTCAACTTTGGTCTGAAGATATTACATGGAAAATTCCAGAAATAAACAATTCATAAATTTTAAGTTGCATGCTCTTCAGACTGCGGTGATGAAATCTCATGTCGAATGTTGTGGTGTCTCAGTGCTTGTGTTCAAGTCACCCTTATTTTACTTAATAATGGACCTGAAGCTCAAGAGCAGTGATGCTGGCAATGTGGATATGCCAAGAGAAGCCGTAAAGTGCTACCTTTAAGTGAAAAAGTAAAAGTTCTAGACTTAATAAAGAAAAAAAAAGAAAAGTGTACTTTGAGTTGGTAAAATCTACAATGAAACAAATCTTTTATCCGTGAAGTTGTAAAGAAGGAAAAACATTCATGCTAGTTTTCTGAGAGAACAAGAGGGGGGGCAGGTAACTTTTGTTGTAACATTTTGCTATAAATATTGTATTTTGATTAGTTGTTAATCTCTTACCATGACTAGTTTATAAATTAAACTTTATGATACATATGTACGTATAGGAAAAAAAAAACATAGTATATATAAGGTTCAGTAATACCCAGGTTTCAGAAATGTACTGGAGGGTCTTGGAACATATCGCAGGTGATAAAGGGGGACTACCATACTCACCAGTACTAGAGGAAATGGCATAAACTGGAGCAAGTCCAGGCAAATCATTACCCTTCACATACCACTAAGCTCTGAGCAAGACTCAGGAAAAAGTAAGGGGAAGATGTAACACTTCCTCCCATAAAAAAATGAATGTAGTCCTCTCACTGACCTCTGGTCACAAAAGCTGAGATTGTAAGAAAGGTCTACTAACTTTAAGACACAAGAACCAAGCCCATGTATTCTATGTGTTCTAGCAAATTTCTCTGATTCTGATCAACCAGTTCAGTAATACTGCCTTCCTTAGCAGGACTTGGTAAGAGATCCATCTTAAAAGTGGGCAAAAGCATCTTTCAATCAATAACGCTTGAAGACAGAAGAGTATCATGTCTAAGGACATGGGCTTTGGAACAAGAAAACATAAAATCAATTTCTAATCCCATCGTAACTTTTCATGTCATATTAGATAAGCCACTAAGACTCTGAAAATCTATTCAATAAGGTTATTGTGAGGGTTAAATGAAGTATATATAAGGTTTTTCTCACAGTCCCTGCCACACATTGAGCACATAGTATATGGTGGCCATTAGCAAAGTTATGGGAGAGGCCATGAGGTCAAGATACCCTAGAAAAAGCAACGCTGGAATAAAAGGAGAGATTTCTTAATAGTGATGACCTATTTGGCCAAAGGGTTTCTTTATTCTGCCCAAGAAGCTTGTCATTTCCTCAGGATATGCCAAATATGTGAAAAATTAGAGCTGCATAGATAGAATTATCTGCCTACCATACTAGTAGTAAGGTTGAGGTAATTAATTCACGCATTTTTTCCATTCTTTCATCTATCGTTCATATTTTGAAACCCTTCCATCTAAGAGACACTGTGAGGGAAACTGGGAATGAGTGATGAAAAGATGATTCTTGTCCATACAAAACTTTCAGACATTATTGAAGTTAATATTTAAAACTGGTAATATGAAATGTAAGTTCCTAACATGAATACAAATAGCAGATATATTAGGAAGTATCTGATGGTGTCTACAGTTCAGTCAGAGGTGTGGTGTAGTGGTAAGTTTGGCACTGGAAAGAATGCTGAACAAGGACACTAACTTTCTCTCCCCCACATTCAGAATGAGAAAATCAGGAAGGAGGGCATGCTTTCTGGATACAAGATCAGATTCTTTATTATCTATGTTATGAGAGATCTAAGAGAAATGTTTTGCTGCATTGGTATATTTGGGTCCTTATTAGGAATAAGCGATTGCATTCATTGACCTCTGAGTCATCCTGGAAGTCATGAGGAACACTGGATTATTAGAAATTCATTTTTTCATAAGTCTCAAAACAAATCATCTTCAGGGGTCAGTGATTCTGATTTTACTTGGAAATGTCATCAGAAAACATTGTTGCCCTTTGTTTTCCCAAGGTTTTTACTTGCTTCTCTGATAGAAAGGTAACACCTTGACAGCTAAAGTAGAATGATGTCTTGCAAGGCAATCTTTTTTTCACTTTTAGTAGCATCTGGTAGGAAGCCAGTAGAGCAGTTTATATTCTGGTAACAAGGCCACCGAGTCATAGAGGCGCAAGTCCAATCCTTTCTCTACCATGAACTTATAGAATGGATTTGGTCAAGTCACCTCTCTAGCCTAAGTTTTCTAATAAAATAAAGGAAGAATATGGATTACTAATACTTTCTCATAAAAAAATTATGAAAGCTGATAGGTTTGGATGTCCTCAATATACAAGGTACTTTCATTAGTTAGAAAAAGGTGTTTGATTTTAACGATATAAAGGCAAGTAGTTTGGTACACAGTGTTACCAACAATTCATCTGGACAAAGGATATTTGCAAGCTTCTGGCTACACATCGTTGTTGGCAAATTGAAATCAATAGAGCATTTAAATGTTATTGATTTCATTTCAGATTTAAGGGCCATGTGTATATAAAACATATTGAAACTGAGCTGAAAATATATAATCTTATATGGTTTAATGACATCCAGAATGGGGTCAATTTAGAAAGATAAAACCAATCTTATACTTCATCTCTTTCTCATGTTAAATATGTGTTTATTTATTAAATTATCAAAATAACATTAACAATAGCTACAATTTACCAAGTGCCTACTTTCCAGCAGACGCTGTGCCCATATTATCTCTAATTCTCACATAACCTTATAATATAAGTATGGTATTGTTAGCTCCTTTTTATAGATAATATTGCACACGGTAAATGGTGGACTCAGGCTTTGAACCCAGCCATAGCAGATCTAAAAGTGTCTTGATAACATACTTCATAATTTATCTGAGGAGGTAGAAAAAGATAAGGGGACATATGGTGCTTGTCTTGAAAAGCCCCCCCAACCGCCCCACCCCACTGATGAATCAAGTCTCCCACATCGATGCATGTTCTCTTCAGGCCTCTTCCCTTGAATCTGAGCTGAGCCCTCATGCTAGCCTGGGCTAAGAGAAGGGAGCAGAACGCGGTCGAGTGACTCCAGAGGTTAGCTTAGGGGGAGCCAGGCAGCTTCTGCGGGCCTTTCTCGGATGCTCCCTCCCAGAGCATACTCCACGGCCTGATCACTCTCTTTCTAGCTGGAAGCCTGGCGCATAACTGGTCCAGTGCCATGATTCTACTGAGATAATGACAATCTAGAATAATCTAGATCGATGTCCACGCAGATGCCCAAGAAGAGAACACAAACAGATAGAAGAATCCTAGGCTGCAGTTGTCTTGGTTCCTTCCTTCTTTCATTTGAAATGTATGATGCCCTGGGTCAGGCCCTGGTGTACCCGGATGAATGACACAAGGCTCCCAACCACAAGATGTTCATTGAACAGAGGAAGACACAGGCCCACAGCAAATAAACAAAGAAATTTTTTAAAAATACAACATTTAGAAAAACAACATTTCAGTTAGAAAGTACGGCAGAGATGGTAACTCCTGGCGAAGGGAGTTTGTGGCCCATGATGGTACATGTACAACATGAGCCCAGGGCTGGAGTTTAGCTTGAGAAAGGAGGAAATAACAATAGTGGTAAGGAGAGTAAGACTGTGCAGGCCTTCTATGCAAATGGAGGAGAGAAAGGAAAGCCACAACAGGCTAACGGGACACAGGTCTATATTTTATAAGAAAAGTCTTGATAAAGTCCAGAAACACCCTGCGTTTGAAGAGTCCACAGCACTTCCCTCATCCCAAAGATACCAAGGGTACTTTCCTATGAGACAGAAAGCTGTTAACCATTCCTCTTTGCCTTTGGTTCTAATAAAGAAACAAATGGAAGTACTGCATTAAATCAGATCTTTAAAATTATTTAGAGTACAATATCCCACTGTAAAAGGAGGCAAAAAAAGATCAATGTAATCCTTACATTCATGGAGCTTAGAAATTAAAATAAAATAAAATAAATAAAATAATATAAAATAAAATACAGGAAATGCTATGAAGCAGTGGGAAATTTGGAAAAACCGTTGTCTATTAAGAGAATCTCCTTATTTGGTAACCTCTAAAATAATATTGAGCAACATTTATTCAGAGCTTAGCACTTCTGAAAGTGCTTAAACTATTAATTTGTTTAATTTTCACAATATAGGTGTGATAGGGGTATTATTATGTGATGTATAGATCTGTGCCTATTGTAAAGATGAGGAGACTGAGGTCTGAGGAAGTTGGGTAACTTGCTCAGTGTTTCACAGCTTATAACTACCTGGCGGAACCCGAATGGAAAGCCAGGCAATTTGGCTCCCGCAGTTGCTCTTAACCCCTGCATTACCCTACGTTGTATTGCTTCTAGTAACGGCGTTCACACTGCAGGTTTCTCCAGTGCCTTCCAGAAATGACGCAGGCTCAGTGTGGGGCTCACGCATCACAATTTAAACAAAGGCTCCCAGTGGCTGTGAAGGAGGCTGTGCCTGGACTGACTTAAAGCAACACCCCTGCCACACAGATCAGCCACTGGTGGGGCTGCAAGGCTCCTGGGATGGGTTTCGGCGATACTTATTGGCACTGCAGGAAAGAGCATATGTATGGGCATGAGCTCTGAAACTGGTCCTGCAGAGCATCTTGGCCTCCTCCCAAATCCCAGAGACATTTATTTATATAAACACCCATATAAACTTCCAGGAGGCCGGGCAAAGAATAAAACCTTGGCCCGATGCTTCAGGAAGGAAGTCCCTTGTTCCTCTATCTCAGTTACAAAGAGTGAAATGTGGCCATTTCTTGCCTATTCCAGCCTGCTTGTTAAAATCTTCTAAGTCAACCTCACTCTATTACATTCCCCGTTTTATTTTTAATTATGTATTTCCAATTCCAAGACTAGCTGTTTTCAAAGCACAATCAAGATATACCTGCTTTGCAGTATTGCAACTGTTCTGTGAAAAATAATTCATCAACATGCATTTCCAACAGAGGATGATGGAACTAGACTGTGGCAGAAATTTTCACACGAAGCAGCTCCCCACGTGCAATACTATCTACAAGCGCATCACAAATGGGTGTATATTAAATAGATGGCACTTTGTTTGACACCTGCAGTAACTCTTTCCATGTTAGCACCTTCCTTGTGGTCATGCCAGTCTGTAGACTGTATAATTTGCTGTAAATGCCGCCTTATAGCTCACTCTTGGGGAATGGTGGCGGTGCATACAGATGACCCATCTAGACAAAACAGCATGTTCATTTTCCTTAAGGTGAAGGCTATGAATTCTATGCCTATATGATAATATAGTTTCCTCTCCAAATTCCACCTATAGAAAACGATACCCAAAAGTGGGTAGTGATGCAGTAAAGTGGGTAGAAAGTTTAGAGGTATTTCTAGAAGGTTGTTAAAAATAATATAAAGGCTACATGCAGACCTCTTTCTAGAAAAGCCAAGTTAGGACATATTGCAGTGGACTTGTTTCTTTGTATCTCCCCCTCCCCTCGGGCAAGCATGCACTTGCATGATTCTTGCACTCTTTCTTTCTTGCTTCTTTCTTTTCTGAGCTGGATATAATAATTTTCACTCAATTATGTCACTAAGACACAGCAAAGGGAAGCTAATGCTGATTGCGTAATGTGTTCAGGAATTTGCATAAGGCTTCACATTTAGATTGCAATGTAGCATTATAACCATACAACCTTCCCCTACAGTTAAACTATGCTAAGTTTATTTGTCTTGTTGCATATTTGTCCACTCAACATAGTTAATTAATCACTTTCTATGTGCTGCCAAGTCCTGAGTTGGGCTACACCACCTATGAGTAATGAATTTAGGATGTGCACCCGTTTTGTATGAGCCCCAAATTCCAAAGTATAATAGACTTCTGGATGAGAACTCTGCTGGGGAAATTTCTTCAGATCAGTTATTATTTATTTCACTTGAGAATATTTCCCTGCCTCAAGCACAGGCATTCTAGTTTCATCTCAATTTTCTAGTATTTTTCAAGAAATTGAGATTCTTTAGAGAGAAAATTACAGAAAAGTAAACAGGGTTAAACAAAATAGGAAAGTCATTGCCAGTTATAACTGAAAAATCCAGGATATATATCTTCCTTCTAGAATAGGTGTGTCTAGGTGCTCAAACTATGTCATCAAGTGTTACTTTGAATCATCACCTCTCTCTCTGTCGCTCTCTCCCCTCTTCCTCCTTCCTTCCTCCCTCCCCACCTGAAATATATTATTCAATGAATATATAACAATATGTAAAGCATTTATCATATGCTAAATGTATCCCACATGTGGGGGATGCACCAGTGTCTGCACTTACAATACTTGTGTTATAATGAACAGAGAACATAGTATCAGCAAATTCTCAAACTAAATCTAAATCCTATTACCTGAAGGAAGGACAATAGATGCTATTCAGACAAACACACACCAACCACACACACACACCAATGGCCAATACAGGCAGGAAGGTGCATTTTTATTAAGAGCAGTATAATGCTATAGTCAGAAGGAATTACATACACACAGCTCAGCCTATATTATAGATGAAATAACTGAGGCCCAGAAGGGGCAAGTAATTCAACAAGTAATTGAGGGGACTGAGGTTGGGCCCCTGACACCACAGTTTTAACACAAGGGTATTTTATTCCTGAAAGAATATGGTGCTTTTTTTTTTCGTTTCCTCAGTTAATCCCTTAGCATCTGACATTTCTTTGCCCATGTGTATAGCACAGGATAATGTACCTAAGTGTGGTGATATAGGGAAGACATAGGGTTAGGGTCAAATTTTTCAGTCCTTTCTTGCCTGTATTACTGTTAAGAATTTCTAAGCACTCATTTCTCAAAAAAACTAATCCTTTGGAAAGATTATGTAGATTCTAATCATTCTCTGAAATTTATAGGGATTTGAATAGATCTTAAGCTAAAATAAAAACAAACCCAAATCCCTATTCTGTTTCCACTCAGACCTAAATCCAATGAAATCCCTCTTTGCAATGCCTCTCTTCCTGAATGTTCCTCCACCAGGTTCATTTTTAAGGTTCAAAATTCCAAACACTCTACTCTTATTACCCCAACCACTAATCCCTCCTACTTCTAGTGTACTTCCTGCTTAATGATGGTTTGCCAGATAAAACTACATAGAGAAATTATTATCCCAAATTGTTAACTCTCATTTTTCCTAGGGAAATCCCCCTATATGTTTTTAATGATAAGAACTATTTCTTCTAACCATGTTTATTGTAGAAATCCCATTATCTTTTGTATCTCAGACCTTCATTATTCTAATCTGCCTTAGAATTCCCATGACAGTTCTCCTGCCTGCAAAAGCTTGTGCA